>NC_142416.1:3867500-4500000 GCF_059516105.1 Syngnathus floridae | reverse complement strand
AACCTAAACCAAACGTTGCAGGTGCTTATTTCTTCGTGCGCAGTGGTCAACGCGGCACTCCCTAGCTGCCAGGAGCTCTTTTTACTGTGCGCACCCAACCAGAGCGACGGGAGGAGCACATTTCAGAAAACGTGCTCAGCTCGTCGAGAAAATGCGATTTAAGCAATAAAATTAAAAATGCACCTAAAACCTAAACCAAACGTTGCAGGTGCTTATTTCTTCATGCGCAGTGGTCAACGCGGCACTCTCTAGCTGCCAGGAGCACTTTTTACTACGCGCACCCAACCACAGCGACCGGAGGAGCACATTTCAGAAAACGTGCTCAGCTCGTCGAGAGAATGCGATTCAAGCAATAAAATAAAAAATGCACCTAAAACCTAAACCAAACGTTGCAGGTGCTTATTTCTTCGTGCGCAGTGGTCAACGCGGCACTCCCGAGCTGCCAAGAACACTTTTTACTGTGCGCACCCAACCAGAGCGACGGGAGGAGCACATTTCAGAAAACGTGCTCAGCTCGTCGAGAGAATGCGATTTAAGCAATAAAATTAAAAATGCACCTAAAACCTAAACCAAACGTTGCAGGTGCTTATTTCTTCGTGCGCAGTGGTCAACGCGGAACTCCCTAGCTGCCAGGAGCTCTTTTTACTGTGCGCACCCAACCAGAGCGACGGGAGGAGCCCATTTCAGAAAACGTGCTCAGCTCGTCGAGAAAATGCGATTTAAGCAATAAAATTAAAAATGCACCTAAAACCTAAACCAAACGTTGCAGGTGCTTATTTCTTCGTGCGCAGTGCTCAACGCGGCACTCTCTAGCTGCCAGGAGCACTTTTTACTATGCGCGCCCAACCAGAGCGACGGGAGGAGCACATTTCAGAAAACGTGCTCAGCTCGTCGAGAAAATGCGATTTAAGCAATAAAATTAAAAATGCACCTAAAACCTAAACCAAACGTTGCAGGTTCTTATTTCTTCTTGCGCAGTGGTCAACGCGGCACTCTCTAGCTGCCAGGAGCACTTTTTACTATGCGCGCCCAACCAGAGCGACGGGAGGAGCACATTTCAGAAAACGTGCTCAGCTCGTCGAGAAAATGCGATTTAAGCAATAAAATTAAAAATGCACCTAAAACTTAAACCAAACGTTGCAGGTGCTTATTTCTTCATGCGCAGTGGTCAACGCGGCACTCCCGAGCTGCCAAGAGCACCTTTTACTGTGCGCACCCAACCAGAGCGACGGGAGGAGCACATTTCAGAAAACGTGCTCAGCTCGTCGAGAGAATGCGATTTAAGCAATAAAATTAAAAATGCACCTAAAACCTAAACCAAACATTGCAGGTGCTTATTTCTTCGTGCGCAGTGGTCAACGCGGAACTCCCTAGCTGCCAGGAGCTCTTTTTACTGTGCGCACCCAACCAGAGCGACGGGAGGAGCACATTTCAGAAAACGTGCTCAGCTCGTCGAGAAAATGCGATTTAAGCAATAAAATTAAAAATGCACCTAAAACCTAAACCAAACGTTGCAGGTGCTTATTTCTTCGTGCGCAGTGGTCAACGCGGAACTCCCTAGCTGCCAGGAGCTCTTTTTACTGTGCGCACCCAACCAGAGCGACGGGAGGAGCACATTTCAGAAAACGTGCTCAGCTCGTCGAGAAAATGCGATTTAAGCAATAAAATTAAAAATGCAGCTAAAACCTAAACCAAACGTTGCAGGTGCTTATTTCTTCGTGCGCAGTGGTCAACGCGGCACTCCCTAGCTGCCAGGAGCTCTTTTTACTGTGCGCACCCAACCAGAGCGACGGGAGGAGCACATTTCAGAAAACGTGCTCAGCTTGTCGAGAAAATGCGATTTAAGCAATAAAATTAAAAATGCACCTAAAACCTAAACCAAACGTTGCAGGTTCTTATTTCTTCTTGCGCAGTGGTAAACGCGGCACTCTCTAGCTGCCAGGAGCACTTTTTACTATGCGCGCCCAACCAGAGCGACGGGAGGAGCACATTTCAGAAAACGTGCTCAGCTCGTCGAGAAAATGCGATTTAAGCAATAAAATTAAAAATGCACCTAAAACCTAAACCAAACGTTGCAGGTGCTTATTTCTTCATGCGCAGTGGTCAACGCGGCACTCCCGAGCTGCCAAGAACACTTTTTACTGTGCGCACCCAACCAGAGCGACGGGAGGAGCACATTTCAGAAAACGTGCTCAGCTCGTCGAGAGAATGCGATTTAAGCAATAAAATTAAAAATGCACCTAAAACCTAAACCAAACGTTGCAGGTGCTTATTTCTTCGTGCGCAGTGGTCAACGCGGAACTCCCTAGCTGCCAGGAGCTCTTTTTACTGTGTGCACCCAACCAGAGCGACGGGAGGAGCCCATTTCAGAAAACGTGCTCAGCTCGTCGAGAAAATGCGATTTAAGCAATAAAATTAAAAATACACCTAAAACCTAAACCAAACGTTGCAGGTGCTTATTTCTTCGTGCGCAGTGCTCAACGCGGCACTCCCTAGCTGCCAGGAGCACTTTTTACTGTGCGCACCCAACCAGAGTGACGGGAGGAGCACATTTCAGAAAACGTGCTCAGCTCGTCGAGAAAATGCGATTTAAGCAATAAAATTATAAATGCACCTAAAACCTAAACCAAACGTTGCAGGTGCTTATTTCTTCATGCGCAGTGGTCAACGCGGCACTCTCTAGCTGCCAAGAGCACTTTTTACTGTGCGCACCCAACCAGAGTGACGGGAGGAGCACATTTCAGAAAACATGGTCAGCTCGTCGAGAAAATGCGATTTAAGCAATAAAATTAAAAATGCACCTAAAACCTAAACCAAACGTTGCAGGTGCTTATTTCTTCATGTGCAGTGGTCAACGCGGCACTCCCTAGCTGCCAAGAGCACTTTTTACTATGCGCACCCAACCAGAGTGACGGGAGGAGCACATTTCAGAAAACGTGCTCAGCTCGTCGAGAAAACGCGATTTAAGCAATAAGATTAAAAATGCACCTAAAACCTAAATCAAACGTTGCAGGTGCTTATTTCTTCATGCGCAGTGGTCAACGCGGCACTCTCTAGCTGCCAGGAGCACTTTTTACTGTGCGCACCCAACCAGAGTGGCGGCAGGAGCACATTTCAGAAAACGTGCTCAGCTCGTCGAGAAAATGCGATTTAAGCAATAAAATTAAAAATGCACCTAAAACCTAAACCAAACGTTGCAGGTGCTTATTTCTTCATGCGCAGTGGTCAACGCGGCACTCTCTAGCTGCCAAGAGCACTTTTTACTGTGCGCACCCAACCAGAGTGACGGGAGGAGCACATTTCAGAAAACGTGCTCAGCTCGTCGAGAAAATGCGATTTAAGCAATAAGATTAAAAATGCACCTAAAACCTAAACCAAACGTTGCAGGTGCTTATTTCTTCATGCGCAGTGGTCAACGCGGCACTCTCTAGCTGCCAGGAGCACTTTTTACTACGCGCACCCAACCAGAGCGACGGGAGGAGCACATTTCAGAAAACGTGCTCAGCTCGTCGAGAGAATGCGATTTAAGCAATAAAATAAAAAAATGCACCTAAAACCTAAACCAAACGTTGCAGGTGCTTATTTCTTCGAGCGCAGTGGTCAACGCGGCACTCCCTAGCTGCCAGGAGCTCTTTTTACTGTGCGCACCCAACCAGAGCGACGGGAGGAGCACATTTCAGAAAACGTGCTCAGCTTGTCGAGAAAATGCGATTTAAGCAATAAAATTAAAAATGCACCTAAAACCTAAACCAAACGTTGCAGGTGCTTATTTCTTCATGCGCAGTGGTCAACGCGGCACTCTTTAGCTGCCAGGAGCACTTTTTACTATGCGCGCCCAACCAGAGCGACGGGAGGAGCACATTTCAGAAAACGTGCTCAGCTCGTCGAGAAAATGCGATTTAAGCAATAAAATTAAAAATGCACCTAAAACCTAAACCAAACGTTGCAGGTGCTTATTTCTTTGTGCGCAGTGGTCAACGCGGCACTCTTTAGCTGCCAAGAGCACTTTTTACTATGCGCACCCAACCAGAGTGACGGGAGGAGCACATTTCAGAAAACGTGCTCAGCTCGTCGAGAAAATGCGATTTAAGCAATAAAATTAAAAATGCACCTAAAACCTAAACCAAACGTTGCAGGTGCTTATTTCTTTGTGCGCAGTGGTCAACGCGGCACTCTTTAGCTGCCAAGAGCACTTTTTACTATGCGCACCCAACCAGAGTGACGGGAGGAGCACATTTCAGAAAACGTGCTCAGCTCGTCGAGAAAATGCGATTTAAGCAATAAAATTAAAAATGCACCTAAAACCTAAACCAAACGTTGCAGGTGGTTATTTCTACATGCGCAGTGGTCAACGCGGCACTCTCTAGCTGCCAAGAGCACTTTTTACTGTGCGCACCCAACCAGAGTCACGGGAGGAGCACATTTCAGAAAACGTGCTCAGCTCGTCGAGAAAATGCGATTTAAGCAATAAAATTAAAAATGCACCTAAAACCTAAACCAAACGTTGCAGGTGCTTATTTCTTCATGCGCAGTGGTCAACGCGGCACTCTCTAGCTGCCAGGAGCACTTTTTACTATGCGCGCCCAACCAGAGCAACGGGAGGAGCACATTTCAGAAAACGTGCTCAGCTCGTCGAGAGAACGCGATTTAAGCAATAAAATTAAAAATGCACCTAAAACCTAAACCAAACGTTGCAGGTGCTTATTTCTTCGTGCGCAGTGGTCAACGCGGCACTCCCTAGCTGCCAGGAGCTCTTTTTACTGTGCGCACCCAACCAGAGCGACGGGAGGAGCACATTTCAGAAAACGTGCTCAGCTTGTCGAGAAAATGCGATTTAAGCAATAAAATAAAAAATGCACCTAAAACCTAAACCAAACGTTGCAGGTGCTTATTTCTTCGTGCGCAGTGCTCAACGCGGCACTCCCTAGCTGCCAGGAGCACTTTTTACTATGCGCGCCCAACCAGAGCGACGGGAGGAGCACATTTCAGAAAACGTGCTCAGCTCGTCGAGAAAATGCGATTTAAGCAATAAAATTAAAAATGCACCTAAAACCTAAACCAAACGTTGCAGGTGCTTATTTCTTCATGCGCAGTGGTCAACGCGGCACTCTCTAGCTGCCAAGAGCACTTTTTACTATGCACGCCCAACCAGAGCGACGGGAGGAGCACATTTCAGAAAACGTGCTCAGCTCGTCGAGAAAATGCGATTTAAGCAATAAGATTAAAAATGCACCTAAAACCTAAACCAAACGTTGCAGGTGCTTATTTCTTCATGCGCAGTGGTCAACGCGGCACTCTCTAGCTGCCAGGAGCACTTTTTACTGTGTGCACCCAACCAGAGTGACGGGAGGAGCACATTTCAGAAAACGTGCTCAGGTCGTCGAAAAATGCGATTTAAGCAATAAAATTAAAAATGCACCTAAAACCTAAACCAAACGTTGCAGGTGCTTATTTCTTCATGCGCAGTGGTCAACGCGGCACTCTCTAGCTGCCAAGAGCACTTTTTACTGTGCGCACCCAACCAGAGTGACGGGAGGAGCACATTTCAGAAAACGTGCTCAGCTCGTCGAGAAAATGCGATTTAAGCAATAAGATTAAAAATGCACCTAAAACCTAAACCAACCGTTGCAGGTGCTTATTTCTTCGTGCGCAGTGGTCAACGCGGAACTCCCTAGCTGCCAGGAGCTCTTTTTACTGTGCGCACCCAACCAGAGCGACGGGAGGAGCCCATTTCAGAAAACGTGCTCAGCTCGTCGAGAAAATGCGATTTAAGCAATAAAATTAAAAATGCACCTAAAACCTAAACCAAACGTTGCAGGTGCTTATTTCTTCGTGCGCAGTGGTCAACGCGGAACTCCCTAGCTGCCAGGAGCTCTTTTTACTGTGCGCACCCAACCAGAGCGACGGGAGGAGCCCATTTCAGAAAACGTGCTCAGCTCGTCGAGAAAATTCGATTTAAGCAATAAAATTAAAAATGCACCTAAAACCTAAACCAAACGTTGCAGGTGCTTATTTCTTCGTGCGCAGTGGTCAACGCGGAACTCCCTAGCTGCCAGGAGCTCTTTTTACTGTGCGCACCCAACCAGAGCGACGGGAGGAGCACATTTCAGAAAACGTGCTCAGCTTGTCGAGAAAACGCGATTTAAGCAATAAAATTAAAAATGCACCTAAAACCTAAACCAAACGTTGCAGGTTCTTATTTCTTCTTGCGCAGTGGTCAACGCGGCACTCTCTAGCTGCCAAGAGCACTTTTTACTATGCGCACCCAACCAGAGCGACGGGAGGAGCACATTTCAGAAAACGTGCTCAGCTCGTCGAGAAAATGCGATTTAAGCAATAAAATTAAAAATGCTCCTAAAACCTAAACCAAACGTTGCAGGTGCTTATTTCTTCATGCGCAGTGGTCAACGCGGCACTCTCTAGCTGCCAGGAGCACTTTTTACTACGCGCACCCAACCAGAGCGACGGGAGGAGCACATTTCAGAAAACGTGCTCAGCTCGTCGAGAGAATGCGATTTAAGCAATAAAATAAAAAAATGCACCTAAAACCTAAACCAAACGTTGCAGGTGCTTATTTCTTCGAGCGCAGTGGTCAACGCGGCACTCCCTAGCTGCCAGGAGCACTTTTTACTGTGCGCACCCAACCAGAGTGACGGGAGGAGCACATTTCAGAAAACGTGCTCAGCTCGTCGAGAAAATGCGATTTAAGCAATAAAATTAAAAATGCACCTAAAACCTAAACCAAACGTTGCAGGTGCTTATTTCTTCATGCGCAGTGGTCAACGCGGCACTCTTTAGCTGCCAGGAGCACTTTTTACTATGCGCGCCCAACCAGAGCGACGGGAGGAGCACATTTCAGAAAACGTGCTCAGCTCGTCGAGAAAATGCGATTTAAGCAATAAAATTAAAAATGCACCTAAAACCTAAACCAAACGTTGCAGGTGCTTATTTCTTTGTGCGCAGTGGTCAACGCGGCACTCTTTAGCTGCCAAGAGCACTTTTTACTATGCGCACCCAACCAGAGTGACGGGAGGAGCACATTTCAGAAAACGTGCTCAGCTCGTCGAGAAAATGCGATTTAAGCAATAAAATTAAAAATGCACCTAAAACCTAAACCAAACGTTGCAGGTGGTTATTTCTACATGCGCAGTGGTCAACGCGGCACTCTCTAGCTGCCAAGAGCACTTTTTACTGTGCGCACCCAACCAGAGTCACGGGAGGAGCACATTTCAGAAAACGTGCTCAGCTCGTCGAGAAAATGCGATTTAAGCAATAAAATTAAAAATGCACCTAAAACCTAAACCAAACGTTGCAGGTTCTTATTTCTTCTTGCGCAGTGGTCAACGCGGCACTCTCTAGCTGCCAGGAGCACTTTTTACTATGCGCGCCCAACCAGAGCGACGGGAGGAGCACATTTCAGAAAACGTGCTCAGCTCGTCGAGAAAATGCGATTTAAGCAATAAAATTAAAAATGCACCTAAAACCTAAACCAAACGTTGCAGGTGCTTATTTCTTCGTGCGCAGTGGTCAACGCGGAACTCCCTAGCTGCCAGGAGCTCTTTTTACTGTGCGCACCCAACCAGAGCGACGGGAGGAGCACATTTCAGAAAACGTGCTCAGCTCGTCGAGAAAATGCGATTTAAGCAATAAAATTAAAAATGCACCTAAAACCTAAACCAAACGTTGCAGGTGCTTATTTCTTCGTGCGCAGTGGTCAACGCGGCACTCCCTAGCTGCCAGGAGCTCTTTTTACTGTGCGCACCCAACCAGAGCGACGGGAGGAGCACATTTCAGAAAACGTGCTCAGCTTGTCGAGAAAATGCGATTTAAGCAATAAAATTAAAAATGCACCTAAAACCTAAACCAAACGTTGCAGGTTCTTATTTCTTCTTGCGCAGTGGTAAACGCGGCACTCTCTAGCTGCCAGGAGCACTTTTTACTATGCGCGCCCAACCAGAGCGACGGGAGGAGCACATTTCAGAAAACGTGCTCAGCTCGTCGAGAAAATGCGATTTAAGCAATAAAATTAAAAATGCACCTAAAACCTAAACCAAACGTTGCAGGTGCTTATTTCTTCATGCGCAGTGGTCAACGCGGCACTCCCGAGCTGCCAAGAACACTTTTTACTGTGCGCACCCAACCAGAGCGACGGGAGGAGCACATTTCAGAAAACGTGCTCAGCTCGTCGAGAGAATGCGATTTAAGCAATAAAATTAAAAATGCACCTAAAACCTAAACCAAACGTTGCAGGTGCTTATTTCTTCGTGCGCAGTGGTCAACGCGGAACTCCCTAGCTGCCAGGAGCTCTTTTTACTGTGTGCACCCAACCAGAGCGACGGGAGGAGCCCATTTCAGAAAACGTGCTCAGCTCGTCGAGAAAATGCGATTTAAGCAATAAAATTAAAAATACACCTAAAACCTAAACCAAACGTTGCAGGTGCTTATTTCTTCGTGCGCAGTGCTCAACGCGGCACTCCCTAGCTGCCAGGAGCACTTTTTACTGTGCGCACCCAACCAGAGTGACGGGAGGAGCACATTTCAGAAAACGTGCTCAGCTCGTCGAGAAAATGCGATTTAAGCAATAAAATTAAAAATGCACCTAAAACCTAAACCAAACGTTGCAGGTGCTTATTTCTTCATGCGCAGTGGTCAACGCGGCACTCTCTAGCTGCCAAGAGCACTTTTTACTGTGCGCACCCAACCAGAGTGACGGGAGGAGCACATTTCAGAAAACGTGCTCAGCTCGTCGAGAAAATGCGATTTAAGCAATAAAATTAAAAATGCACCTAAAACCTAAACCAAACGTTGCAGGTGCTTATTTCTTCATGTGCAGTGGTCAACGCGGCACTCCCTAGCTGCCAAGAGCACTTTTTACGATGCGCACCCAACCAGAGTGACGGGAGGAGCACATTTCAGAAAACGTGCTCAGCTCGTCGAGAAAACGCGATTTAAGCAATAAGATTAAAAATGCACCTAAAACCTAAATCAAACGTTGCAGGTGCTTATTTCTTCATGCGCAGTGGTCAACGCGGCACTCTCTAGCTGCCAGGAGCACTTTTTACTGTGCGCACCCAACCAGAGTGGCGGCAGGAGCACATTTCAGAAAACGTGCTCAGCTCGTCGAGAAAATGCGATTTAAGCAATAAAATTAAAAATGCACCTAAAACCTAAACCAAACGTTGCAGGTGCTTATTTCTTCATGCGCAGTGGTCAACGCGGCACTCTCTAGCTGCCAAGAGCACTTTTTACTGTGCGCACCCAACCAGAGTGACGGGAGGAGCACATTTCAGAAAACGTGCTCAGCTCGTCGAGAAAATGCGATTTAAGCAATAAGATTAAAAATGCACCTAAAACCTAAACCAAACGTTGCAGGTGCTTATTTCTTCATGCGCAGTGGTCAACGCGGCACTCTCTAGCTGCCAGGAGCACTTTTTACTACGCGCACCCAACCAGAGCGACGGGAGGAGCACATTTCAGAAAACGTGCTCAGCTCGTCGAGAGAATGCGATTTAAGCAATAAAATAAAAAAATGCACCTAAAACCTAAACCAAACGTTGCAGGTGCTTATTTCTTCGAGCGCAGTGGTCAACGCGGCACTCCCTAGCTGCCAGGAGCTCTTTTTACTGTGCGCACCCAACCAGAGCGACGGGAGGAGCACATTTCAGAAAACGTGCTCAGCTTGTCGAGAAAATGCGATTTAAGCAATAAAATTAAAAATGCACCTAAAACCTAAACCAAACGTTGCAGGTGCTTATTTCTTCATGCGCAGTGGTCAACGCGGCACTCTTTAGCTGCCAGGAGCACTTTTTACTATGCGCGCCCAACCAGAGCGACGGGAGGAGCACATTTCAGAAAACGTGCTCAGCTCGTCGAGAAAATGCGATTTAAGCAATAAAATTAAAAATGCACCTAAAACCTAAACCAAACGTTGCAGGTGCTTATTTCTTTGTGCGCAGTGGTCAACGCGGCACTCTTTAGCTGCCAAGAGCACTTTTTACTATGCGCACCCAACCAGAGTGACGGGAGGAGCACATTTCAGAAAACGTGCTCAGCTCGTCGAGAAAATGCGATTTAAGCAATAAAATTAAAAATGCACCTAAAACCTAAACCAAACGTTGCAGGTGCTTATTTCTTCATGCGCAGTGGTCAACGCAGCACTCTCTAGCTGCCAAGAGCACTTTTTACTGTGCGCACCCAACCAGAGTGACGGGAGGAGCACATTTCAGAAAACGTGCTCAGCTCGTCGAGAAAATGCGATTTAAGCAATAAGATTAAAAATGCACCTAAAACCTAAACCAAACGTTGCAGGTGCTTATTTCTTCATGCGCAGTGGTCAACGCGGCACTCTCTAGCTGCCAGGAGCACTTTTTACTACGCGCACCCAACCAGAGCGACGGGAGGAGCACATTTCAGAAAACGTGCTCAGCTCGTCGAGAGAATGCGATTTAAGCAATAAAATAAAAAAATGCACCTAAAACCTAAACCAAACGTTGCAGGTGCTTATTTCTTCGAGCGCAGTGGTCAACGCGGCACTCCCTAGCTGCCAGGAGCACTTTTTACTGTGCGCACCCAACCAGAGTGACGGGAGGAGCACATTTCAGAAAACGTGCTCAGCTCGTCGAGAAAATGCGATTTAAGCAATAAAATTAAAAATGCACCTAAAACCTAAACCAAACGTTGCAGGTGCTTATTTCTTCATGCGCAGTGGTCAACGCGGCACTCTTTAGCTGCCAGGAGCACTTTTTACTATGCGCGCCCAACCAGAGCGACGGGAGGAGCACATTTCAGAAAACGTGCTCAGCTCGTCGAGAAAATGCGATTTAAGCAATAAAATTAAAAATGCACCTAAAACCTAAACCAAACGTTGCAGGTGCTTATTTCTTTGTGCGCAGTGGTCAACGCGGCACTCTTTAGCTGCCAAGAGCACTTTTTACTATGCGCACCCAACCAGAGTGACGGGAGGAGCACATTTCAGAAAACGTGCTCAGCTCGTCGAGAAAATGCGATTTAAGCAATAAAATTAAAAATGCACCTAAAACCTAAACCAAACGTTGCAGGTGGTTATTTCTACATGCGCAGTGGTCAACGCGGCACTCTCTAGCTGCCAAGAGCACTTTTTACTGTGCGCACCCAACCAGAGTCACGGGAGGAGCACATTTCAGAAAACGTGCTCAGCTCGTCGAGAAAATGCGATTTAAGCAATAAAATTAAAAATGCACCTAAAACCTAAACCAAACGTTGCAGGTGCTTATTTCTTCATGCGCAGTGGTCAACGCGGCACTCTCTAGCTGCCAGGAGCACTTTTTACTATGCGCGCCCAACCAGAGCAACGGGAGGAGCACATTTCAGAAAACGTGCTCAGCTCGTCGAGAGAACGCGATTTAAGCAATAAAATTAAAAATGCACCTAAAACCTAAACCAAACGTTGCAGGTGCTTATTTCTTCGTGCGCAGTGGTCAACGCGGCACTCCCTAGCTGCCAGGAGCTCTTTTTACTGTGCGCACCCAACCAGAGCGACGGGAGGAGCACATTTCAGAAAACGTGCTCAGCTTGTCGAGAAAATGCGATTTAAGCAATAAAATTAAAAATGCACCTAAAACCTAAACCAAACGTTGCAGGTGCTTATTTCTTCGTGCGCAGTGCTCAACGCGGCACTCCCTAGCTGCCAGGAGCACTTTTTACTATGCGCGCCCAACCAGAGCGACGGGAGGAGCACATTTCAGAAAACGTGCTCAGCTCGTCGAGAAAATGCGATTTAAGCAATAAAATTAAAAATGCACCTAAAACCTAAACCAAACGTTGCAGGTGCTTATTTCTTCATGCGCAGTGGTCAACGCGGCACTCCCGAGCTGCCAAGAGCACTTTTTACTGTGCGCACCCAACCAGAGCGACGGGAGGAGCACATTTCAGAAAACGTGCTCAGCTCGTCGAGAGAATGCGATTCAAGCAATAAAATTAAAAATGCACCTAAAACCTAAACCAAACGTTGCAGGTGCTTATTTCTTCGTGCGCAGTGGTCAACGCGGAACTCCCTAGCTGCCAGGAGCTCTTTTTACTGTGCTCACCCAACCAGAGCGACGGGAGGAGCACATTTCAGAAAACGTGCTCAGCTCGTCGAGAAAATGCGATTTAAGCAATAAAATTAAAAATGCAGCTAAAACCTAAACCAAACGTTGCAGGTGCTTATTTCTTCGTGCGTAGTGCTCAACGCGGCACTCCCTAGCTGCCAGGAGCACTTTTTACTGTGCGCACCCAACCAGAGTGACGGGAGGAGCAGATTTCAGAAAACGTGCTCAGCTCGTCGAGAAAATGCGATTTAAGCAATAAAATTAAAAATGCACCTAAAACCTAAACCAAACGTTGCAGGTGCTTATTTCTTCATGCGCAGTGGTCAACGCGGCACTCTCTAGCTGCCAAGAGCACTTTTTACTATGCACGCCCAACCAGAGCGACGGGAGGAGCACATTTCAGAAAACGTGCTCAGCTCGTCGAGAAAATGCGATTTAAGCAATAAGATTAAAAATGCACCTAAAACCTAAACCAAACGTTGCAGGTGCTTATTTCTTCATGCGCAGTGGTCAACGCGGCACTCTCTAGCTGCCAGGAGCACTTTTTACTGTGTGCACCCAACCAGAGTGACGGGAGGAGCACATTTCAGAAAACGTGCTCAGGTCGTCGAAAAATGCGATTTAAGCAATAAAATTAAAAATGCACCTAAAACCTAAACCAAACGTTGCAGGTGCTTATTTCTTCATGCGCAGTGGTCAACGCGGCACTCTCTAGCTGCCAAGAGCACTTTTTACTGTGCGCACCCAACCAGAGTGACGGGAGGAGCACATTTCAGAAAACGTGCTCAGCTCGTCGAGAAAATGCGATTTAAGCAATAAGATTAAAAATGCACCTAAAACCTAAACCAACCGTTGCAGGTGCTTATTTCTTCGTGCGCAGTGGTCAACGCGGAACTCCCTAGCTGCCAGGAGCTCTTTTTACTGTGCGCACCCAACCAGAGCGACGGGAGGAGCCCATTTCAGAAAACGTGCTCAGCTCGTCGAGAAAATGCGATT
Organism: Syngnathus floridae; assembly: GCF_059516105.1. Classification (NCBI taxonomy): domain Eukaryota; kingdom Metazoa; phylum Chordata; class Actinopteri; order Syngnathiformes; family Syngnathidae; genus Syngnathus; species Syngnathus floridae. The sequence continues at coordinate 4,486,936 of NC_142416.1, read as the reverse complement.
TAAGCAATAAAATTAAAAATGCACCTAAAACCTAAACCAAACGTTGCAGGTGCTTATTTCTTCGTGCGCAGTGGTCAACGCGGAACTCCCTAGCTGCCAGGAGCTCTTTTTACTGTGCGCACCCAACCAGAGCGACGGGAGGAGCCCATTTCAGAAAACGTGCTCAGCTCGTCGAGAAAATTCGATTTAAGCAATAAAATTAAAAATGCACCTAAAACCTAAACCAAACGTTGCAGGTGCTTATTTCTTCGTGCGCAGTGGTCAACGCGGAACTCCCTAGCTGCCAGGAGCTCTTTTTACTGTGCGCACCCAACCAGAGCGACGGGAGGAGCACATTTCAGAAAACGTGCTCAGCTTGTCGAGAAAACGCGATTTAAGCAATAAAATTAAAAATGCACCTAAAACCTAAACCAAACGTTGCAGGTTCTTATTTCTTCTTGCGCAGTGGTCAACGCGGCACTCTCTAGCTGCCAAGAGCACTTTTTACTATGCGCACCCAACCAGAGCGACGGGAGGAGCACATTTCAGAAAACGTGCTCAGCTCGTCGAGAAAATGCGATTTAAGCAATAAAATTAAAAATGCTCCTAAAACCTAAACCAAACGTTGCAGGTGCTTATTTCTTCATGCGCAGTGGTCAACGCGGCACTCTCTAGCTGCCAGGAGCACTTTTTACTACGCGCACCCAACCAGAGCGACGGGAGGAGCACATTTCAGAAAACGTGCTCAGCTCGTCGAGAGAATGCGATTTAAGCAATAAAATAAAAAAATGCACCTAAAACCTAAACCAAACGTTGCAGGTGCTTATTTCTTCGAGCGCAGTGGTCAACGCGGCACTCCCTAGCTGCCAGGAGCACTTTTTACTGTGCGCACCCAACCAGAGTGACGGGAGGAGCACATTTCAGAAAACGTGCTCAGCTCGTCGAGAAAATGCGATTTAAGCAATAAAATTAAAAATGCACCTAAAACCTAAACCAAACGTTGCAGGTGCTTATTTCTTCATGCGCAGTGGTCAACGCGGCACTCTTTAGCTGCCAGGAGCACTTTTTACTATGCGCGCCCAACCAGAGCGACGGGAGGAGCACATTTCAGAAAACGTGCTCAGCTCGTCGAGAAAATGCGATTTAAGCAATAAAATTAAAAATGCACCTAAAACCTAAACCAAACGTTGCAGGTGCTTATTTCTTTGTGCGCAGTGGTCAACGCGGCACTCTTTAGCTGCCAAGAGCACTTTTTACTATGCGCACCCAACCAGAGTGACGGGAGGAGCACATTTCAGAAAACGTGCTCAGCTCGTCGAGAAAATGCGATTTAAGCAATAAAATTAAAAATGCACCTAAAACCTAAACCAAACGTTGCAGGTGGTTATTTCTACATGCGCAGTGGTCAACGCGGCACTCTCTAGCTGCCAAGAGCACTTTTTACTGTGCGCACCCAACCAGAGTCACGGGAGGAGCACATTTCAGAAAACGTGCTCAGCTCGTCGAGAAAATGCGATTTAAGCAATAAAATTAAAAATGCACCTAAAACCTAAACCAAACGTTGCAGGTGCTTATTTCTTCATGCGCAGTGGTCAACGCGGCACTCTCTAGCTGCCAGGAGCACTTTTTACTATGCGCGCCCAACCAGAGCAACGGGAGGAGCACATTTCAGAAAACGTGCTCAGCTCGTCGAGAGAATGCGATTTAAGCAATAAAATTAAAAATGCACCTAAAACCTAAACCAAACATTGCAGGTGCTTATTTCTTCGTGCGCAGTGGTCAACGCGGAACTCCCTAGCTGCCAGGAGCTCTTTTTACTGTGCGCACCCAACCAGAGCGACGGGAGGAGCACATTTCAGAAAACGTGCTCAGCTCGTCGAGAAAATGCGATTTAAGCAATAAAATTAAAAATGCACCTAAAACCTAAACCAAACGTTGCAGGTGCTTATTTCTTCGTGCGCAGTGCTCAACGCGGCACTCCCTAGCTGCCAGGAGCACTTTTTACTGTGCGCACCCAACCAGAGTGACGGGAGGAGCACATTTCAGAAAACGTGCTCAGCTCGTCGAGAAAATGCGATTTAAGCAATAAAATTAAAAATGCACCTAAAACCTAAACCAAACGTTGCAGGTGCTTATTTCTTCATGCGCAGTGGTCAACGCGGCACTCTCTAGCTGCCAAGAGCACTTTTTACTGTGCGCACCCAACCAGAGTGACGGGAGGAGCACATTTCAGAAAACGTGCTCAGCTCGTCGAGAAAATGCGATTTAAGCAATAAGATTAAAAATGCACCTAAAACCTAAACCAAACGTTGCAGGTGCTTATTTCTTCATGCGCAGTGGTCAACGCGGCACTCCCGAGCTGCCAAGAACACTTTTTACTGTGCGCACCCAACCAGAGCGACGGGAGGAGCACATTTCAGAAAACGTGCTCAGCTCGTCGAGAGAATGCGATTTAAGCAATAAAATTAAAAATGCACCTAAAACCTAAACCAAACGTTGCAGGTGCTTATTTCTTCGTGCGCAGTGGTCAACGCGGAACTCCCTAGCTGCCAGGAGCTCTTTTTACTGTGCGCACCCAACCAGAGCGACGGGAGGAGCACATTTCAGAAAACGTGCTCAGCTCGTCGAGAAAATGCGATTTACGCAATAAAATTAAAAATGCAGCTAAAACCTAAACCAAACGTTGCAGGTGCTTATTTCTTCGTGCGCAGTGGTCAACGCGGAACTCCCTAGCTGCCAGGAGCACTTTTTACTGTGCGCACCCAACCAGAGTGACGGGAGGAGCACATTTCAGAAAACGTGCTCAGCTCGTCGAGAAAATGCGATTTAAGCAATAAAATTAAAAATGCACCTAAAACCTAAACCAAACGTTGCAGGTGCTTATTTCTTCATGCGCAGTGGTCAACGCGGCACTCTCTAGCTGCCAAGAGCACTTTTTACTGTGCACACCCAACCAGAGTGACGGGAGGAGCACATTTCAGAAAACGTGCTCATCTCGTCGAGAAAATGCGATTTAAGCAATAAGATTAAAAATGCACCTAAAACCTAAACCAAACGTTGCAGGTGCTTATTTCTTCATGCGCAGTGGTCAACGCGGCACTCTCTAGCTGCCAGGAGCACTTTTTACTACGCGCACCCAACCAGAGCGACGGGAGGAGCACATTTCAGAAAACGTGCTCAGCTCGTCGAGAGAATGCGATTTAAGCAATAAAATTAAAAATGCACCTAAAACCTAAACCAAACGTTGCAGGTGCTTATTTCTTCGTGCGCAGTGGTCAACGCGGCACTCCCTAGCTGCCAGGAGCTCTTTTTACTGTGCGCACCCAACCAGAGCGACGGGAGGAGCACATTTCAGAAAACGTGCTCAGCTTGTCGAGAAAATGCGATTTAAGCAATAAAATTAAAAATGCACCTAAAACCTAAACCAAACGTTGCAGGTTCTTATTTCTTCTTGCGCAGTGGTCAACGCGGCACTCTCTAGCTGCCAGGAGCACTTTTTACTATGCGCGCCCAACCAGAGCGACGGGAGGAGCACATTTCAGAAAACGTGCTCAGCTCGTCGAGAAAATGCGATTTAAGCAATAAAATTAAAAATGCACCTAAAACCTAAACCAAACGTTGCAGGTGCTTATTTCTTCGTGCGCAGTGGTCAACGCGGCACTCTTTAGCTGCCAAGAGCACTTTTTACTATGCGCACCCAACCAGAGTGACGGGAGGAGCACATTTCAGAAAACGTGCTCAGCTCGTCGAGAAAATGCGATTTAAGCAATAAAATTAAAAATGCACCTAAAACCTAAACCAAACGTTGCAGGTGCTTATTTCTTCGTGCGCAGTGGTCAACGCGGAACTCCCTAGCTGCCAGGAGCTCTTTTTACTGTGCGCACCCAACCAGAGCGACGGGAGGAGCCCATTTCAGAAAACGTGCTCAGCTCGTCGAGAAAATGCGATTTAAGCAATAAAATTAAAAATACACCTAAAACCTAAACCAAACGTTGCAGGTGCTTATTTCTTCGTGCGCAGTGCTCAACGCGGCACTCCCTAGCTGCCAGGAGCACTTTTTACTGTGCGCACCCAACCAGAGTGACGGGAGGAGCACATTTCAGAAAACGTGCTCAGCTCGTCGAGAAAATGCGATTTAAGCAATAAAATTAAAAATGCACCTAAAACCTAAACCAAACGTTGCAGGTGCTTATTTCTTCATGCGCAGTGGTCAACGCGGCACTCTCTAGCTGCCAAGAGCACTTTTTACTGTGCGCACCCAACCAGAGTGACGGGAGGAGCACATTTCAGAAAACGTGCTCAGCTCGTCGAGAAAATGCGATTTAAGCAATAAAATTAAAAATGCACCTAAAACCTAAACCAAACGTTGCAGGTGCTTATTTCTTCATGTGCAGTGGTCAACGCGGCACTCCCTAGCTGCCAAGAGCACTTTCTACTATGCGCACCCAACCAGAGTGACGGGAGGAGCACATTTCAGAAAACGTGCTCAGCTCGTCGAGAAAACGCGATTTAAGCAATAAGATTAAAAATGCACCTAAAACCTAAATCAAACGTTGCAGGTGCTTATTTCTTCATGCGCAGTGGTCAACGCGGCACTCTCTAGCTGCCAGGAGCACTTTTTACTGTGCGCACCCAACCAGAGTGGCGGCAGGAGCACATTTCAGAAAACGTGCTCAGCTCGTCGAGAAAATGCGATTTAAGCAATAAAATTAAAAATGCACCTAAAACCTAAACCAAACGTTGCAGGTGCTTATTTCTTCATGCGCAGTGGTCAACGCGGCACTCTCTAGCTGCCAAGAGCACTTTTTACTGTGCGCACCCAACCAGAGTGACGGGAGGAGCACATTTCAGAAAACGTGCTCAGCTCGTCGAGAAAATGCGATTTAAGCAATAAGATTAAAAATGCACCTAAAACCTAAACCAAACGTTGCAGGTGCCTATTTCTTCATGCGCAGTGGTCAACGCGGCACTCTCTAGCTGCCAGGAGCACTTTTTACTACGCGCACCCAACCAGAGCGACGGGAGGAGCACATTTCAGAAAACGTGCTCAGCTCGTCGAGAGAATGCGATTTAAGCAATAAAATAAAAAAATGCACCTAAAACCTAAACCAAACGTTGCAGGTGCTTATTTCTTCGAGCGCAGTGGTCAACGCGGCACTCCCTAGCTGCCAGGAGCACTTTTTACTGTGCGCACCCAACCAGAGTGACGGGAGGAGCACATTTCAGAAAACGTGCTCAGCTCGTCGAGAAAATGCGATTTAAGCAATAAAATTAAAAATGCACCTAAAACCTAAACCAAACGTTGCAGGTGCTTATTTCTTCATGCGCAGTGGTCAACGCGGCACTCTTTAGCTGCCAGGAGCACTTTTTACTATGCGCGCCCAACCAGAGCGACGGGAGGAGCACATTTCAGAAAACGTGCTCAGCTCGTCGAGAAAATGCGATTTAAGCAATAAAATTAAAAATGCACCTAAAACCTAAACCAAACGTTGCAGGTGCTTATTTCTTTGTGCGCAGTGGTCAACGCGGCACTCTTTAGCTGCCAAGAGCACTTTTTACTATGCGCACCCAACCAGAGTGACGGGAGGAGCACATTTCAGAAAACGTGCTCAGCTCGTCGAGAAAATGCGATTTAAGCAATAAAATTAAAAATGCACCTAAAACCTAAACCAAACGTTGCAGGTGGTTATTTCTACATGCGCAGTGGTCAACGCGGCACTCTCTAGCTGCCAAGAGCACTTTTTACTGTGCGCACCCAACCAGAGTCACGGGAGGAGCACATTTCAGAAAACGTGCTCAGCTCGTCGAGAAAATGCGATTTAAGCAATAAAATTAAAAATGCACCTAAAACCTAAACCAAACGTTGCAGGTGCTTATTTCGTCATGTGCAGTGGTCAACGCGGCACTCCCTAGCTGCCAAGAGCACTTTTTACTATGCGCACCCAACCAGAGTGACGGGAGGAGCACATTTCAGAAAACGTGCTCAGCTCGTCGAGAAAATGCGATTTAAGCAATAAAATTAAAAATGCACCCAAAACCTAAACCAAACGTTGCAGGTGGTTATTTCTTCAAGCGCAGTGGTCAACGCGGCACTCTCTAGCTGCCAAGAGCACTTTTTCCTATGCGCACCCAACCAGAGCGACGGGAGGAGCACATTTCAGAAAACGTGCTCAGCTCGTCGAGAAAATGCGATTTAAGCAATAAAATTAAAAATGCAGCTAAAACCTAAACCAAACGTTGCAGGTGCTTATTTCTTCGTGCGCAGTGGTCAACGCGGAACTCCCTAGCTGCCAGGAGCTCTTTTTACTGTGCGCACCCAACCAGAGCGACGGGAGGAGCCCATTTCAGAAAACGTGCTCAGCTCGTCGAGAAAATGCGATTTAAGCAATAAAATTAAAAATACACCTAAAACCTAAACCAAACGTTGCAGGTGCTTATTTCTTCGTGCGCAGTGCTCAACGCGGCACTCCCTAGCTGCCAGGAGCACTTTTTACTGTGCGCACCCAACCAGAGTGACGGGAGGAGCACATTTCAGAAAACGTGCTCAGCTCGTCGAGAAAATGCGATTTAAGCAATAAAATTAAAAATGCACCTAAAACCTAAACCAAACGTTGCAGGTTCTTATTTCTTCTTGCGCAGTGGTAAACGCGGCACTCTCTAGCTGCCAGGAGCACTTTTTACTATGCGCGCCCAACCAGAGCGACGGGAGGAGCACATTTCAGAAAACGTGCTCAGCTCGTCGAGAAAATGCGATTTAAGCAATAAAATTAAAAATGCACCTAAAACCTAAACCAAACGTTGCAGGTGCTTATTTCTTCATGCGCAGTGGTCAACGCGGCACTCCCGAGCTGCCAAGAACACTTTTTACTGTGCGCACCCAACCAGAGCGACGGGAGGAGCACATTTCAGAAAACGTGCTCAGCTCGTCGAGAGAATGCGATTTAAGCAATAAAATTAAAAATGCACCTAAAACCTAAACCAAACGTTGCAGGTGCTTATTTCTTCGTGCGCAGTGGTCAACGCGGAACTCCCTAGCTGCCAGGAGCTCTTTTTACTGTGTGCACCCAACCAGAGCGACGGGAGGAGCCCATTTCAGAAAACGTGCTCAGCTCGTCGAGAAAATGCGATTTAAGCAATAAAATTAAAAATACACCTAAAACCTAAACCAAACGTTGCAGGTGCTTATTTCTTCGTGCGCAGTGCTCAACGCGGCACTCCCTAGCTGCCAGGAGCACTTTTTACTGTGCGCACCCAACCAGAGTGACGGGAGGAGCACATTTCAGAAAACGTGCTCAGCTCGTCGAGAAAATGCGATTTAAGCAATAAAATTAAAAATGCACCTAAAACCTAAACCAAACGTTGCAGGTGCTTATTTCTTCATGCGCAGTGGTCAACGCGGCACTCTCTAGCTGCCAAGAGCACTTTTTACTGTGCGCACCCAACCAGAGTGACGGGAGGAGCACATTTCAGAAAACGTGCTCAGCTCGTCGAGAAAATGCGATTTAAGCAATAAAATTAAAAATGCACCTAAAACCTAAACCAAACGTTGCAGGTGCTTATTTCTTCATGTGCAGTGGTCAACGCGGCACTCCCTAGCTGCCAAGAGCACTTTTTACGATGCGCACCCAACCAGAGTGACGGGAGGAGCACATTTCAGAAAACGTGCTCAGCTCGTCGAGAAAACGCGATTTAAGCAATAAGATTAAAAATGCACCTAAAACCTAAATCAAACGTTGCAGGTGCTTATTTCTTCATGCGCAGTGGTCAACGCGGCACTCTCTAGCTGCCAGGAGCACTTTTTACTGTGCGCACCCAACCAGAGTGGCGGCAGGAGCACATTTCAGAAAACGTGCTCAGCTCGTCGAGAAAATGCGATTTAAGCAATAAAATTAAAAATGCACCTAAAACCTAAACCAAACGTTGCAGGTGCTTATTTCTTCATGCGCAGTGGTCAACGCGGCACTCTCTAGCTGCCAAGAGCACTTTTTACTGTGCGCACCCAACCAGAGTGACGGGAGGAGCACATTTCAGAAAACGTGCTCAGCTCGTCGAGAAAATGCGATTTAAGCAATAAGATTAAAAATGCACCTAAAACCTAAACCAAACGTTGCAGGTGCTTATTTCTTCATGCGCAGTGGTCAACGCGGCACTCTCTAGCTGCCAGGAGCACTTTTTACTACGCGCACCCAACCAGAGCGACGGGAGGAGCACATTTCAGAAAACGTGCTCAGCTCGTCGAGAGAATGCGATTTAAGCAATAAAATAAAAAAATGCACCTAAAACCTAAACCAAACGTTGCAGGTGCTTATTTCTTCGAGCGCAGTGGTCAACGCGGCACTCCCTAGCTGCCAGGAGCTCTTTTTACTGTGCGCACCCAACCAGAGCGACGGGAGGAGCACATTTCAGAAAACGTGCTCAGCTTGTCGAGAAAATGCGATTTAAGCAATAAAATTAAAAATGCACCTAAAACCTAAACCAAACGTTGCAGGTGCTTATTTCTTCATGCGCAGTGGTCAACGCGGCACTCTTTAGCTGCCAGGAGCACTTTTTACTATGCGCGCCCAACCAGAGCGACGGGAGGAGCACATTTCAGAAAACGTGCTCAGCTCGTCGAGAAAATGCGATTTAAGCAATAAAATTAAAAATGCACCTAAAACCTAAACCAAACGTTGCAGGTGCTTATTTCTTTGTGCGCAGTGGTCAACGCGGCACTCTTTAGCTGCCAAGAGCACTTTTTACTATGCGCACCCAACCAGAGTGACGGGAGGAGCACATTTCAGAAAACGTGCTCAGCTCGTCGAGAAAATGCGATTTAAGCAATAAAATTAAAAATGCACCTAAAACCTAAACCAAACGTTGCAGGTGCTTATTTCTTCATGCGCAGTGGTCAACGCAGCACTCTCTAGCTGCCAAGAGCACTTTTTACTGTGCGCACCCAACCAGAGTGACGGGAGGAGCACATTTCAGAAAACGTGCTCAGCTCGTCGAGAAAATGCGATTTAAGCAATAAGATTAAAAATGCACCTAAAACCTAAACCAAACGTTGCAGGTGCTTATTTCTTCATGCGCAGTGGTCAACGCGGCACTCTCTAGCTGCCAGGAGCACTTTTTACTACGCGCACCCAACCAGAGCGACGGGAGGAGCACATTTCAGAAAACGTGCTCAGCTCGTCGAGAGAATGCGATTTAAGCAATAAAATAAAAAAATGCACCTAAAACCTAAACCAAACGTTGCAGGTGCTTATTTCTTCGAGCGCAGTGGTCAACGCGGCACTCCCTAGCTGCCAGGAGCTCTTTTTACTGTGCGCACCCAACCAGAGCGACGGGAGGAGCACATTTCAGAAAACGTGCTCAGCTTGTCGAGAAAATGCGATTTAAGCAATAAAATTAAAAATGCACCTAAAACCTAAACCAAACGTTGCAGGTGCTTATTTCTTCGTGCGCAGTGCTCAACGCGGCACTCCCTAGCTGCCAGGAGCACTTTTTACTATGCGCGCCCAACCAGAGCGACGGGAGGAGCACATTTCAGAAAACGTGCTCAGCTCGTCGAGAAAATGCGATTTAAGCAATAAAATTAAAAATGCACCTAAAACCTAAACCAAACGTTGCAGGTGCTTATTTCTTCATGCGCAGTGGTCAACGCGGCACTCCCGAGCTGCCAAGAGCACTTTTTACTGTGCGCACCCAACCAGAGCGACGGGAGGAGCACATTTCAGAAAACGTGCTCAGCTCGTCGAGAGAATGCGATTCAAGCAATAAAATTAAAAATGCACCTAAAACCTAAACCAAACGTTGCAGGTGCTTATTTCTTCGTGCGCAGTGGTCAACGCGGAACTCCCTAGCTGCCAGGAGCTCTTTTTACTGTGCTCACCCAACCAGAGCGACGGGAGGAGCACATTTCAGAAAACGTGCTCAGCTCGTCGAGAAAATGCGATTTAAGCAATAAAATTAAAAATGCAGCTAAAACCTAAACCAAACGTTGCAGGTGCTTATTTCTTCGTGCGTAGTGCTCAACGCGGCACTCCCTAGCTGCCAGGAGCACTTTTTACTGTGCGCACCCAACCAGAGTGACGGGAGGAGCAGATTTCAGAAAACGTGCTCAGCTCGTCGAGAAAATGCGATTTAAGCAATAAAATTAAAAATGCACCTAAAACCTAAACCAAACGTTGCAGGTGCTTATTTCTTCATGCGCAGTGGTCAACGCGGCACTCTCTAGCTGCCAAGAGCACTTTTTACTATGCACGCCCAACCAGAGCGACGGGAGGAGCACATTTCAGAAAACGTGCTCAGCTCGTCGAGAAAATGCGATTTAAGCAATAAGATTAAAAATGCACCTAAAACCTAAACCAAACGTTGCAGGTGCTTATTTCTTCATGCGCAGTGGTCAACGCGGCACTCTCTAGCTGCCAGGAGCACTTTTTACTGTGTGCACCCAACCAGAGTGACGGGAGGAGCACATTTCAGAAAACGTGCTCAGGTCGTCGAAAAATGCGATTTAAGCAATAAAATTAAAAATGCACCTAAAACCTAAACCAAACGTTGCAGGTGCTTATTTCTTCATGCGCAGTGGTCAACGCGGCACTCTCTAGCTGCCAAGAGCACTTTTTACTGTGCGCACCCAACCAGAGTGACGGGAGGAGCACATTTCAGAAAACGTGCTCAGCTCGTCGAGAAAATGCGATTTAAGCAATAAGATTAAAAATGCACCTAAAACCTAAACCAACCGTTGCAGGTGCTTATTTCTTCGTGCGCAGTGGTCAACGCGGAACTCCCTAGCTGCCAGGAGCTCTTTTTACTGTGCGCACCCAACCAGAGCGACGGGAGGAGCCCATTTCAGAAAACGTGCTCAGCTCGTCGAGAAAATGCGATTTAAGCAATAAAATTAAAAATGCACCTAAAACCTAAACCAAACGTTGCAGGTGCTTATTTCTTCGTGCGCAGTGGTCAACGCGGAACTCCCTAGCTGCCAGGAGCTCTTTTTACTGTGCGCACCCAACCAGAGCGACGGGAGGAGCCCATTTCAGAAAACGTGCTCAGCTCGTCGAGAAAATTCGATTTAAGCAATAAAATTAAAAATGCACCTAAAACCTAAACCAAACGTTGCAGGTGCTTATTTCTTCGTGCGCAGTGGTCAACGCGGAACTCCCTAGCTGCCAGGAGCTCTTTTTACTGTGCGCACCCAACCAGAGCGACGGGAGGAGCACATTTCAGAAAACGTGCTCAGCTTGTCGAGAAAACGCGATTTAAGCAATAAAATTAAAAATGCACCTAAAACCTAAACCAAACGTTGCAGGTTCTTATTTCTTCTTGCGCAGTGGTCAACGCGGCACTCTCTAGCTGCCAAGAGCACTTTTTACTATGCGCACCCAACCAGAGCGACGGGAGGAGCACATTTCAGAAAACGTGCTCAGCTCGTCGAGAAAATGCGATTTAAGCAATAAAATTAAAAATGCTCCTAAAACCTAAACCAAACGTTGCAGGTGCTTATTTCTTCATGCGCAGTGGTCAACGCGGCACTCTCTAGCTGCCAGGAGCACTTTTTACTACGCGCACCCAACCAGAGCGACGGGAGGAGCACATTTCAGAAAACGTGCTCAGCTCGTCGAGAGAATGCGATTTAAGCAATAAAATAAAAAAATGCACCTAAAACCTAAACCAAACGTTGCAGGTGCTTATTTCTTCGAGCGCAGTGGTCAACGCGGCACTCCCTAGCTGCCAGGAGCACTTTTTACTGTGCGCACCCAACCAGAGTGACGGGAGGAGCACATTTCAGAAAACGTGCTCAGCTCGTCGAGAAAATGCGATTTAAGCAATAAAATTAAAAATGCACCTAAAACCTAAACCAAACGTTGCAGGTGCTTATTTCTTCATGCGCAGTGGTCAACGCGGCACTCTTTAGCTGCCAGGAGCACTTTTTACTATGCGCGCCCAACCAGAGCGACGGGAGGAGCACATTTCAGAAAACGTGCTCAGCTCGTCGAGAAAATGCGATTTAAGCAATAAAATTAAAAATGCACCTAAAACCTAAACCAAACGTTGCAGGTGCTTATTTCTTTGTGCGCAGTGGTCAACGCGGCACTCTTTAGCTGCCAAGAGCACTTTTTACTATGCGCACCCAACCAGAGTGACGGGAGGAGCACATTTCAGAAAACGTGCTCAGCTCGTCGAGAAAATGCGATTTAAGCAATAAAATTAAAAATGCACCTAAAACCTAAACCAAACGTTGCAGGTGGTTATTTCTACATGCGCAGTGGTCAACGCGGCACTCTCTAGCTGCCAAGAGCACTTTTTACTGTGCGCACCCAACCAGAGTCACGGGAGGAGCACATTTCAGAAAACGTGCTCAGCTCGTCGAGAAAATGCGATTTAAGCAATAAAATTAAAAATGCACCTAAAACCTAAACCAAACGTTGCAGGTTCTTATTTCTTCTTGCGCAGTGGTCAACGCGGCACTCTCTAGCTGCCAGGAGCACTTTTTACTATGCGCGCCCAACCAGAGCGACGGGAGGAGCACATTTCAGAAAACGTGCTCAGCTCGTCGAGAAAATGCGATTTAAGCAATAAAATTAAAAATGCACCTAAAACCTAAACCAAACGTTGCAGGTGCTTATTTCTTCGTGCGCAGTGGTCAACGCGGAACTCCCTAGCTGCCAGGAGCTCTTTTTACTGTGCGCACCCAACCAGAGCGACGGGAGGAGCACATTTCAGAAAACGTGCTCAGCTCGTCGAGAAAATGCGATTTAAGCAATAAAATTAAAAATGCACCTAAAACCTAAACCAAACGTTGCAGGTGCTTATTTCTTCGTGCGCAGTGGTCAACGCGGCACTCCCTAGCTGCCAGGAGCTCTTTTTACTGTGCGCACCCAACCAGAGCGACGGGAGGAGCACATTTCAGAAAACGTGCTCAGCTTGTCGAGAAAATGCGATTTAAGCAATAAAATTAAAAATGCACCTAAAACCTAAACCAAACGTTGCAGGTTCTTATTTCTTCTTGCGCAGTGGTAAACGCGGCACTCTCTAGCTGCCAGGAGCACTTTTTACTATGCGCGCCCAACCAGAGCGACGGGAGGAGCACATTTCAGAAAACGTGCTCAGCTCGTCGAGAAAATGCGATTTAAGCAATAAAATTAAAAATGCACCTAAAACCTAAACCAAACGTTGCAGGTGCTTATTTCTTCATGCGCAGTGGTCAACGCGGCACTCCCGAGCTGCCAAGAACACTTTTTACTGTGCGCACCCAACCAGAGCGACGGGAGGAGCACATTTCAGAAAACGTGCTCAGCTCGTCGAGAGAATGCGATTTAAGCAATAAAATTAAAAATGCACCTAAAACCTAAACCAAACGTTGCAGGTGCTTATTTCTTCGTGCGCAGTGGTCAACGCGGAACTCCCTAGCTGCCAGGAGCTCTTTTTACTGTGTGCACCCAACCAGAGCGACGGGAGGAGCCCATTTCAGAAAACGTGCTCAGCTCGTCGAGAAAATGCGATTTAAGCAATAAAATTAAAAATACACCTAAAACCTAAACCAAACGTTGCAGGTGCTTATTTCTTCGTGCGCAGTGCTCAACGCGGCACTCCCTAGCTGCCAGGAGCACTTTTTACTGTGCGCACCCAACCAGAGTGACGGGAGGAGCACATTTCAGAAAACGTGCTCAGCTCGTCGAGAAAATGCGATTTAAGCAATAAAATTAAAAATGCACCTAAAACCTAAACCAAACGTTGCAGGTGCTTATTTCTTCATGCGCAGTGGTCAACGCGGCACTCTCTAGCTGCCAAGAGCACTTTTTACTGTGCGCACCCAACCAGAGTGACGGGAGGAGCACATTTCAGAAAACGTGCTCAGCTCGTCGAGAAAATGCGATTTAAGCAATAAAATTAAAAATGCACCTAAAACCTAAACCAAACGTTGCAGGTGCTTATTTCTTCATGTGCAGTGGTCAACGCGGCACTCCCTAGCTGCCAAGAGCACTTTTTACTATGCGCACCCAACCAGAGTGACGGGAGGAGCACATTTCAGAAAACGTGCTCAGCTCGTCGAGAAAACGCGATTTAAGCAATAAGATTAAAAATGCACCTAAAACCTAAATCAAACGTTGCAGGTGCTTATTTCTTCATGCGCAGTGGTCAACGCGGCACTCTCTAGCTGCCAGGAGCACTTTTTACTGTGCGCACCCAACCAGAGTGGCGGCAGGAGCACATTTCAGAAAACGTGCTCAGCTCGTCGAGAAAATGCGATTTAAGCAATAAAATTAAAAATGCACCTAAAACCTAAACCAAACGTTGCAGGTGCTTATTTCTTCATGCGCAGTGGTCAACGCGGCACTCTCTAGCTGCCAAGAGCACTTTTTACTGTGCGCACCCAACCAGAGTGACGGGAGGAGCACATTTCAGAAAACGTGCTCAGCTCGTCGAGAAAATGCGATTTAAGCAATAAGATTAAAAATGCACCTAAAACCTAAACCAAACGTTGCAGGTGCTTATTTCTTCATGCGCAGTGGTCAACGCGGCACTCTCTAGCTGCCAGGAGCACTTTTTACTACGCGCACCCAACCAGAGCGACGGGAGGAGCACATTTCAGAAAACGTGCTCAGCTCGTCGAGAGAATGCGATTTAAGCAATAAAATAAAAAAATGCACCTAAAACCTAAACCAAACGTTGCAGGTGCTTATTTCTTCGAGCGCAGTGGTCAACGCGGCACTCCCTAGCTGCCAGGAGCTCTTTTTACTGTGCGCACCCAACCAGAGCGACGGGAGGAGCACATTTCAGAAAACGTGCTCAGCTTGTCGAGAAAATGCGATTTAAGCAATAAAATTAAAAATGCACCTAAAACCTAAACCAAACGTTGCAGGTGCTTATTTCTTCATGCGCAGTGGTCAACGCGGCACTCTTTAGCTGCCAGGAGCACTTTTTACTATGCGCGCCCAACCAGAGCGACGGGAGGAGCACATTTCAGAAAACGTGCTCAGCTCGTCGAGAAAATGCGATTTAAGCAATAAAATTAAAAATGCACCTAAAACCTAAACCAAACGTTGCAGGTGCTTATTTCTTTGTGCGCAGTGGTCAACGCGGCACTCTTTAGCTGCCAAGAGCACTTTTTACTATGCGCACCCAACCAGAGTGACGGGAGGAGCACATTTCAGAAAACGTGCTCAGCTCGTCGAGAAAATGCGATTTAAGCAATAAAATTAAAAATGCACCTAAAACCTAAACCAAACGTTGCAGGTGCTTATTTCTTCATGCGCAGTGGTCAACGCAGCACTCTCTAGCTGCCAAGAGCACTTTTTACTGTGCGCACCCAACCAGAGTGACGGGAGGAGCACATTTCAGAAAACGTGCTCAGCTCGTCGAGAAAATGCGATTTAAGCAATAAGATTAAAAATGCACCTAAAACCTAAACCAAACGTTGCAGGTGCTTATTTCTTCATGCGCAGTGGTCAACGCGGCACTCTCTAGCTGCCAGGAGCACTTTTTACTACGCGCACCCAACCAGAGCGACGGGAGGAGCACATTTCAGAAAACGTGCTCAGCTCGTCGAGAGAATGCGATTTAAGCAATAAAATAAAAAAATGCACCTAAAACCTAAACCAAACGTTGCAGGTGCTTATTTCTTCGAGCGCAGTGGTCAACGCGGCACTCCCTAGCTGCCAGGAGCACTTTTTACTGTGCGCACCCAACCAGAGTGACGGGAGGAGCACATTTCAGAAAACGTGCTCAGCTCGTCGAGAAAATGCGATTTAAGCAATAAAATTAAAAATGCACCTAAAACCTAAACCAAACGTTGCAGGTGCTTATTTCTTCATGCGCAGTGGTCAACGCGGCACTCTTTAGCTGCCAGGAGCACTTTTTACTATGCGCGCCCAACCAGAGCGACGGGAGGAGCACATTTCAGAAAACGTGCTCAGCTCGTCGAGAAAATGCGATTTAAGCAATAAAATTAAAAATGCACCTAAAACCTAAACCAAACGTTGCAGGTGCTTATTTCTTTGTGCGCAGTGGTCAACGCGGCACTCTTTAGCTGCCAAGAGCACTTTTTACTATGCGCACCCAACCAGAGTGACGGGAGGAGCACATTTCAGAAAACGTGCTCAGCTCGTCGAGAAAATGCGATTTAAGCAATAAAATTAAAAATGCACCTAAAACCTAAACCAAACGTTGCAGGTGGTTATTTCTACATGCGCAGTGGTCAACGCGGCACTCTCTAGCTGCCAAGAGCACTTTTTACTGTGCGCACCCAACCAGAGTCACGGGAGGAGCACATTTCAGAAAACGTGCTCAGCTCGTCGAGAAAATGCGATTTAAGCAATAAAATTAAAAATGCACCTAAAACCTAAACCAAACGTTGCAGGTGCTTATTTCTTCATGCGCAGTGGTCAACGCGGCACTCTCTAACTGCCAGGAGCACTTTTTACTATGCGCGCCCAACCAGAGCAACGGGAGGAGCACATTTCAGAAAACGTGCTCAGCTCGTCGAGAGAACGCGATTTAAGCAATAAAATTAAAAATGCACCTAAAACCTAAACCAAACGTTGCAGGTGCTTATTTCTTCGTGCGCAGTGGTCAACGCGGCACTCCCTAGCTGCCAGGAGCTCTTTTTACTGTGCGCACCCAACCAGAGCGACGGGAGGAGCACATTTCAGAAAACGTGCTCAGCTTGTCGAGAAAATGCGATTTAAGCAATAAAATTAAAAATGCACCTAAAACCTAAACCAAACGTTGCAGGTGCTTATTTCTTCGTGCGCAGTGCTCAACGCGGCACTCCCTAGCTGCCAGGAGCACTTTTTACTATGCGCGCCCAACCAGAGCGACGGGAGGAGCACATTTCAGAAAACGTGCTCAGCTCGTCGAGAAAATGCGATTTAAGCAATAAAATTAAAAATGCACCTAAAACCTAAACCAAACGTTGCAGGTGCTTATTTCTTCATGCGCAGTGGTCAACGCGGCACTCCCGAGCTGCCAAGAGCACTTTTTACTGTGCGCACCCAACCAGAGCGACGGGAGGAGCACATTTCAGAAAACGTGCTCAGCTCGTCGAGAGAATGCGATTCAAGCAATAAAATTAAAAATGCACCTAAAACCTAAACCAAACGTTGCAGGTGCTTATTTCTTCGTGCGCAGTGGTCAACGCGGAACTCCCTAGCTGCCAGGAGCTCTTTTTACTGTGCTCACCCAACCAGAGCGACGGGAGGAGCACATTTCAGAAAACGTGCTCAGCTCGTCGAGAAAATGCGATTTAAGCAATAAAATTAAAAATGCAGCTAAAACCTAAACCAAACGTTGCAGGTGCTTATTTCTTCGTGCGTAGTGCTCAACGCGGCACTCCCTAGCTGCCAGGAGCACTTTTTACTGTGCGCACCCAACCAGAGTGACGGGAGGAGCAGATTTCAGAAAACGTGCTCAGCTCGTCGAGAAAATGCGATTTAAGCAATAAAATTAAAAATGCACCTAAAACCTAAACCAAACGTTGCAGGTGCTTATTTCTTCATGCGCAGTGGTCAACGCGGCACTCTCTAGCTGCCAAGAGCACTTTTTACTATGCACGCCCAACCAGAGCGACGGGAGGAGCACATTTCAGAAAACGTGCTCAGCTCGTCGAGAAAATGCGATTTAAGCAATAAGATTAAAAATGCACCTAAAACCTAAACCAAACGTTGCAGGTGCTTATTTCTTCATGCGCAGTGGTCAACGCGGCACTCTCTAGCTGCCAGGAGCACTTTTTACTGTGTGCACCCAACCAGAGTGACGGGAGGAGCACATTTCAGAAAACGTGCTCAGGTCGTCGAAAAATGCGATTTAAGCAATAAAATTAAAAATGCACCTAAAACCTAAACCAAACGTTGCAGGTGCTTATTTCTTCATGCGCAGTGGTCAACGCGGCACTCTCTAGCTGCCAAGAGCACTTTTTACTGTGCGCACCCAACCAGAGTGACGGGAGGAGCACATTTCAGAAAACGTGCTCAGCTCGTCGAGAAAATGCGATTTAAGCAATAAGATTAAAAATGCACCTAAAACCTAAACCAACCGTTGCAGGTGCTTATTTCTTCGTGCGCAGTGGTCAACGCGGAACTCCCTAGCTGCCAGGAGCTCTTTTTACTGTGCGCACCCAACCAGAGCGACGGGAGGAGCCCATTTCAGAAAACGTGCTCAGCTCGTCGAGAAAATGCGATTTAAGCAATAAAATTAAAAATGCACCTAAAACCTAAACCAAACGTTGCAGGTGCTTATTTCTTCGTGCGCAGTGGTCAACGCGGAACTCCCTAGCTGCCAGGAGCTCTTTTTACTGTGCGCACCCAACCAGAGCGACGGGAGGAGCCCATTTCAGAAAACGTGCTCAGCTCGTCGAGAAAATTCGATTTAAGCAATAAAATTAAAAATGCACCTAAAACCTAAACCAAACGTTGCAGGTGCTTATTTCTTCGTGCGCAGTGGTCAACGCGGAACTCCCTAGCTGCCAGGAGCTCTTTTTACTGTGCGCACCCAACCAGAGCGACGGGAGGAGCACATTTCAGAAAACGTGCTCAGCTTGTCGAGAAAACGCGATTTAAGCAATAAAATTAAAAATGCACCTAAAACCTAAACCAAACGTTGCAGGTTCTTATTTCTTCTTGCGCAGTGGTCAACGCGGCACTCTCTAGCTGCCAAGAGCACTTTTTACTATGCGCACCCAACCAGAGCGACGGGAGGAGCACATTTCAGAAAACGTGCTCAGCTCGTCGAGAAAATGCGATTTAAGCAATAAAATTAAAAATGCTCCTAAAACCTAAACCAAACGTTGCAGGTGCTTATTTCTTCATGCGCAGTGGTCAACGCGGCACTCTCTAGCTGCCAGGAGCACTTTTTACTACGCGCACCCAACCAGAGCGACGGGAGGAGCACATTTCAGAAAACGTGCTCAGCTCGTCGAGAGAATGCGATTTAAGCAATAAAATAAAAAAATGCACCTAAAACCTAAACCAAACGTTGCAGGTGCTTATTTCTTCGAGCGCAGTGGTCAACGCGGCACTCCCTAGCTGCCAGGAGCACTTTTTACTGTGCGCACCCAACCAGAGTGACGGGAGGAGCACATTTCAGAAAACGTGCTCAGCTCGTCGAGAAAATGCGATTTAAGCAATAAAATTAAAAATGCACCTAAAACCTAAACCAAACGTTGCAGGTGCTTATTTCTTCATGCGCAGTGGTCAACGCGGCACTCTTTAGCTGCCAGGAGCACTTTTTACTATGCGCGCCCAACCAGAGCGACGGGAGGAGCACATTTCAGAAAACGTGCTCAGCTCGTCGAGAAAATGCGATTTAAGCAATAAAATTAAAAATGCACTTAAAACCTAAACCAAACGTTGCAGGTGCTTATTTCTTTGTGCGCAGTGGTCAACGCGGCACTCTTTAGCTGCCAAGAGCACTTTTTACTATGCGCACCCAACCAGAGTGACGGGAGGAGCACATTTCAGAAAACGTGCTCAGCTCGTCGAGAAAATGCGATTTAAGCAATAAAATTAAAAATGCACCTAAAACCTAAACCAAACGTTGCAGGTGGTTATTTCTACATGCGCAGTGGTCAACGCGGCACTCTCTAGCTGCCAAGAGCACTTTTTACTGTGCGCACCCAACCAGAGTCACGGGAGGAGCACATTTCAGAAAACGTGCTCAGCTCGTCGAGAAAATGCGATTTAAGCAATAAAATTAAAAATGCACCTAAAACCTAAACCAAACGTTGCAGGTGCTTATTTCTTCATGCGCAGTGGTCAACGCGGCACTCTCTAGCTGCCAGGAGCACTTTTTACTATGCGCGCCCAACCAGAGCAACGGGAGGAGCACATTTCAGAAAACGTGCTCAGCTCGTCGAGAGAATGCGATTTAAGCAATAAAATTAAAAATGCACCTAAAACCTAAACCAAACATTGCAGGTGCTTATTTCTTCGTGCGCAGTGGTCAACGCGGAACTCCCTAGCTGCCAGGAGCTCTTTTTACTGTGCGCACCCAACCAGAGCGACGGGAGGAGCACATTTCAGAAAACGTGCTCAGCTCGTCGAGAAAATGCGATTTAAGCAATAAAATTAAAAATGCACCTAAAACCTAAACCAAACGTTGCAGGTGCTTATTTCTTCGTGCGCAGTGCTCAACGCGGCACTCCCTAGCTGCCAGGAGCACTTTTTACTGTGCGCACCCAACCAGAGTGACGGGAGGAGCACATTTCAGAAAACGTGCTCAGCTCGTCGAGAAAATGCGATTTAAGCAATAAAATTAAAAATGCACCTAAAACCTAAACCAAACGTTGCAGGTGCTTATTTCTTCATGCGCAGTGGTCAACGCGGCACTCTCTAGCTGCCAAGAGCACTTTTTACTGTGCGCACCCAACCAGAGTGACGGGAGGAGCACATTTCAGAAAACGTGCTCAGCTCGTCGAGAAAATGCGATTTAAGCAATAAGATTAAAAATGCACCTAAAACCTAAACCAAACGTTGCAGGTGCTTATTTCTTCATGCGCAGTGGTCAACGCGGCACTCCCGAGCTGCCAAGAACACTTTTTACTGTGCGCACCCAACCAGAGCGACGGGAGGAGCACATTTCAGAAAACGTGCTCAGCTCGTCGAGAGAATGCGATTTAAGCAATAAAATTAAAAATGCACCTAAAACCTAAACCAAACGTTGCAGGTGCTTATTTCTTCGTGCGCAGTGGTCAACGCGGAACTCCCTAGCTGCCAGGAGCTCTTTTTACTGTGCGCACCCAACCAGAGCGACGGGAGGAGCACATTTCAGAAAACGTGCTCAGCTCGTCGAGAAAATGCGATTTACGCAATAAAATTAAAAATGCAGCTAAAACCTAAACCAAACGTTGCAGGTGCTTATTTCTTCGTGCGCAGTGGTCAACGCGGAACTCCCTAGCTGCCAGGAGCACTTTTTACTGTGCGCACCCAACCAGAGTGACGGGAGGAGCACATTTCAGAAAACGTGCTCAGCTCGTCGAGAAAATGCGATTTAAGCAATAAAATTAAAAATGCACCTAAAACCTAAACCAAACGTTGCAGGTGCTTATTTCTTCATGCGCAGTGGTCAACGCGGCACTCTCTAGCTGCCAAGAGCACTTTTTACTGTGCACACCCAACCAGAGTGACGGGAGGAGCACATTTCAGAAAACGTGCTCATCTCGTCGAGAAAATGCGATTTAAGCAATAAGATTAAAAATGCACCTAAAACCTAAACCAAACGTTGCAGGTGCTTATTTCTTCATGCGCAGTGGTCAACGCGGCACTCTCTAGCTGCCAGGAGCACTTTTTACTACGCGCACCCAACCAGAGCGACGGGAGGAGCACATTTCAGAAAACGTGCTCAGCTCGTCGAGAGAATGCGATTTAAGCAATAAAATTAAAAATGCACCTAAAACCTAAACCAAACGTTGCAGGTGCTTATTTCTTCGTGCGCAGTGGTCAACGCGGCACTCCCTAGCTGCCAGGAGCTCTTTTTACTGTGCGCACCCAACCAGAGCGACGGGAGGAGCACATTTCAGAAAACGTGCTCAGCTTGTCGAGAAAATGCGATTTAAGCAATAAAATTAAAAATGCACCTAAAACCTAAACCAAACGTTGCAGGTTCTTATTTCTTCTTGCGCAGTGGTCAACGCGGAACTCTCTAGCTGCCAGGAGCACTTTTTACTATGCGCGCCCAACCAGAGCGACGGGAGGAGCACATTTCAGAAAACGTGCTCAGCTCGTCGAGAAAATGCGATTTAAGCAATAAAATTAAAAATGCACCTAAAACCTAAACCAAACGTTGCAGGTGCTTATTTCTTCGTGCGCAGTGGTCAACGCGGCACTCTTTAGCTGCCAAGAGCACTTTTTACTATGCGCACCCAACCAGAGTGACGGGAGGAGCACATTTCAGAAAACGTGCTCAGCTCGTCGAGAAAATGCGATTTAAGCAATAAAATTAAAAATGCACCTAAAACCTAAACCAAACGTTGCAGGTGCTTATTTCTTCGTGCGCAGTGGTCAACGCGGAACTCCCTAGCTGCCAGGAGCTCTTTTTACTGTGCGCACCCAACCAGAGCGACGGGAGGAGCCCATTTCAGAAAACGTGCTCAGCTCGTCGAGAAAATGCGATTTAAGCAATAAAATTAAAAATACACCTAAAACCTAAACCAAACGTTGCAGGTGCTTATTTCTTCGTGCGCAGTGCTCAACGCGGCACTCCCTAGCTGCCAGGAGCACTTTTTACTGTGCGCACCCAACCAGAGTGACGGGAGGAGCACATTTCAGAAAACGTGCTCAGCTCGTCGAGAAAATGCGATTTAAGCAATAAAATTAAAAATGCACCTAAAACCTAAACCAAACGTTGCAGGTGCTTATTTCTTCATGCGCAGTGGTCAACGCGGCACTCTCTAGCTGCCAAGAGCACTTTTTACTGTGCGCA
The DNA here is from genome assembly GCF_059516105.1 of Syngnathus floridae. NCBI lineage: Eukaryota > Metazoa > Chordata > Actinopteri > Syngnathiformes > Syngnathidae > Syngnathus > Syngnathus floridae. The sequence continues at coordinate 4,464,556 of NC_142416.1, read as the reverse complement.
CCCAACCAGAGTGACGGGAGGAGCACATTTCAGAAAACGTGCTCAGCTCGTCGAGAAAATGCGATTTAAGCAATAAAATTAAAAATGCACCTAAAACCTAAACCAAACGTTGCAGGTGCTTATTTCTTCATGTGCAGTGGTCAACGCGGCACTCCCTAGCTGCCAAGAGCACTTTCTACTATGCGCACCCAACCAGAGTGACGGGAGGAGCACATTTCAGAAAACGTGCTCAGCTCGTCGAGAAAACGCGATTTAAGCAATAAGATTAAAAATGCACCTAAAACCTAAATCAAACGTTGCAGGTGCTTATTTCTTCATGCGCAGTGGTCAACGCGGCACTCTCTAGCTGCCAGGAGCACTTTTTACTGTGCGCACCCAACCAGAGTGGCGGCAGGAGCACATTTCAGAAAACGTGCTCAGCTCGTCGAGAAAATGCGATTTAAGCAATAAAATTAAAAATGCACCTAAAACCTAAACCAAACGTTGCAGGTGCTTATTTCTTCATGCGCAGTGGTCAACGCGGCACTCTCTAGCTGCCAAGAGCACTTTTTACTGTGCGCACCCAACCAGAGTGACGGGAGGAGCACATTTCAGAAAACGTGCTCAGCTCGTCGAGAAAATGCGATTTAAGCAATAAGATTAAAAATGCACCTAAAACCTAAACCAAACGTTGCAGGTGCCTATTTCTTCATGCGCAGTGGTCAACGCGGCACTCTCTAGCTGCCAGGAGCACTTTTTACTACGCGCACCCAACCAGAGCGACGGGAGGAGCACATTTCAGAAAACGTGCTCAGCTCGTCGAGAGAATGCGATTTAAGCAATAAAATATAAAAATGCACCTAAAACCTAAACCAAACGTTGCAGGTGCTTATTTCTTCGAGCGCAGTGGTCAACGCGGCACTCCCTAGCTGCCAGGAGCACTTTTTACTGTGCGCACCCAACCAGAGTGACGGGAGGAGCACATTTCAGAAAACGTGCTCAGCTCGTCGAGAAAATGCGATTTAAGCAATAAAATTAAAAATGCACCTAAAACCTAAACCAAACGTTGCAGGTGCTTATTTCTTCATGCGCAGTGGTCAACGCGGCACTCTTTAGCTGCCAGGAGCACTTTTTACTATGCGCGCCCAACCAGAGCGACGGGAGGAGCACATTTCAGAAAACGTGCTCAGCTCGTCGAGAAAATGCGATTTAAGCAATAAAATTAAAAATGCACCTAAAACCTAAACCAAACGTTGCAGGTGCTTATTTCTTTGTGCGCAGTGGTCAACGCGGCACTCTTTAGCTGCCAAGAGCACTTTTTACTATGCGCACCCAACCAGAGTGACGGGAGGAGCACATTTCAGAAAACGTGCTCAGCTCGTCGAGAAAATGCGATTTAAGCAATAAAATTAAAAATGCACCTAAAACCTAAACCAAACGTTGCAGGTGGTTATTTCTACATGCGCAGTGGTCAACGCGGCACTCTCTAGCTGCCAAGAGCACTTTTTACTGTGCGCACCCAACCAGAGTCACGGGAGGAGCACATTTCAGAAAACGTGCTCAGCTCGTCGAGAAAATGCGATTTAAGCAATAAAATTAAAAATGCACCTAAAACCTAAACCAAACGTTGCAGGTGCTTATTTCGTCATGTGCAGTGGTCAACGCGGCACTCCCTAGCTGCCAAGAGCACTTTTTACTATGCGCACCCAACCAGAGTGACGGGAGGAGCACATTTCAGAAAACGTGCTCAGCTCGTCGAGAAAATGCGATTTAAGCAATAAAATTAAAAATGCACCCAAAACCTAAACCAAACGTTGCAGGTGGTTATTTCTTCAAGCGCAGTGGTCAACGCGGCACTCTCTAGCTGCCAAGAGCACTTTTTCCTATGCGCACCCAACCAGAGCGACGGGAGGAGCACATTTCAGAAAACGTGCTCAGCTTGTCGAGAAAATGCGATTTAAGCAATAAAATTAAAAATGCACCTAAAACCTAAACCAAACGTTGCAGGTGCTTATTTCTTCGTGCGCAGTGGTCAACGCGGAACTCCCTAGCTGCCAGGAGCTCTTTTTACTGTGCGCACCCAACCAGAGCGACGGGAGGAGCACATTTCAGAAAACGTGCTCAGCTTGTCGAGAAAATGCGATTTAAGCAATAAAAATAAAAATGCAGCTAAAACCTAAACCAAACGTTGCAGGTGCTTATTTTTTCGTGCGTAGTGGTCAACGCGGCACTCCCTAGCTGCCAGGAGCACTTTTTACTGTGCGCACCCAACCAGAGTGACGGGAGGAGCACATTTCAGAAAACGTGCTCAGCTCGTCGAGAAAATGCGATTTAAGCAATAAAATTAAAAATGCACCTAAAACCTAAACCAAACGTTGCAGGTGCTTATTTCTTCATGTGCAGTGGTCAACGCGGCACTCCCTAGCTGCCAAGAGCACTTTCTACTATGCGCACCCAACCAGAGTGACGGGAGGAGCACATTTCAGAAAACGTGCTCAGCTCGTCGAGAAAACGCGATTTAAGCAATAAGATTAAAAATGCACCTAAAACCTAAATCAAACGTTGCAGGTGCTTATTTCTTCATGCGCAGTGGTCAACGCGGCACTCTCTAGCTGCCAGGAGCACTTTTTACTGTGCGCACCCAACCAGAGTGGCGGCAGGAGCACATTTCAGAAAACGTGCTCAGCTCGTCGAGAAAATGCGATTTAAGCAATAAAATTAAAAATGCACCTAAAACCTAAACCAAACGTTGCAGGTGCTTATTTCTTCATGCGCAGTGGTCAACGCGGCACTCTCTAGCTGCCAAGAGCACTTTTTACTGTGCGCACCCAACCAGAGTGACGGGAGGAGCACATTTCAGAAAACGTGCTCAGCTCGTCGAGAAAATGCGATTTAAGCAATAAGATTAAAAATGCACCTAAAACCTAAACCAAACGTTGCAGGTGCTTATTTCTTCATGCGCAGTGGTCAACGCGGCACTCTCTAGCTGCCAGGAGCACTTTTTACTACGCGCACCCAACCAGAGCGACGGGAGGAGCACATTTCAGAAAACGTGCTCAGCTCGTCGAGAGAATGCGATTTAAGCAATAAAATTAAAAATGCACCTAAAACCTAAACCAAACGTTGCAGGTGCTTATTTCTTCGTGCGCAGTGGTCAACGCGGCACTCCCTAGCTGCCAGGAGCTCTTTTTACTGTGCGCACCCAACCAGAGCGACGGGAGGAGCACATTTCAGAAAACGTGCTCAGCTCGTCGAGAAAATGCGATTTAAGCAATAAAATTAAAAATGCACCTAAAACCTAAACCAAACGTTGCAGGTGCTTATTTCTTCATGCGCAGTGGTCAACGCGGCACTCTCTAGCTGCCAGGAGCACTTTTTACTACGCGCACCCAACCACAGCGACCGGAGGAGCACATTTCAGAAAACGTGCTCAGCTCGTCGAGAGAATGCGATTCAAGCAATAAAATAAAAAATGCACCTAAAACCTAAACCAAACGTTGCAGGTGCTTATTTCTTCGTGCGCATTGGTCAACGCGGCACTCCCGAGCTGCCAAGAACACTTTTTACTGTGCGCACCCAACCAGAGCGACGGGAGGAGCACATTTCAGAAAACGTGCTCAGCTCGTCGAGAGAATGCGATTTAAGCAATAAAATTAAAAATGCACCTAAAACCTAAACCAAACGTTGCAGGTGCTTATTTCTTCGTGCGCAGTGGTCAACGCGGAACTCCCTAGCTGCCAGGAGCTCTTTTTACTGTGCGCACCCAACCAGAGCGACGGGAGGAGCCCATTTCAGAAAACGTGCTCAGCTCGTCGAGAAAATGCGATTTAAGCAATAAAATTAAAAATGCACCTAAAACCTAAACCAAACGTTGCAGGTGCTTATTTCTTCGTGCGCAGTGCTCAACGCGGCACTCTCTAGCTGCCAGGAGCACTTTTTACTATGCGCGCCCAACCAGAGCGACGGGAGGAGCACATTTCAGAAAACGTGCTCAGCTCGTCGAGAAAATGCGATTTAAGCAATAAAATTAAAAATGCACCTAAAACCTAAACCAAACGTTGCAGGTTCTTATTTCTTCTTGCGCAGTGGTCAACGCGGCACTCTCTAGCTGACAGGAGCACTTTTTACTATGCGCGCCCAACCAGAGCGACGGGAGGAGCACATTTCAGAAAACGTGCTCAGCTCGTCGAGAAAATGCGATTTAAGCAATAAAATTAAAAATGCACCTAAAACCTAAACCAAACGTTGCAGGTGCTTATTTCTTCATGCGCAGTGGTCAACGCGGCACTCCCGAGCTGCCAAGAGCACTTTTTACTGTGCGCACCCAACCAGAGCGACGGGAGGAGCACATTTCAGAAAACGTGCTCAGCTCGTCGAGAGAATGCGATTTAAGCAATAAAATTAAAAATGCACCTAAAACCTAAACCAAACATTGCAGGTGCTTATTTCTTCGTGCGCAGTGGTCAACGCGGAACTCCCTAGCTGCCAGGAGCTCTTTTTACTGTGCGCACCCAACCAGAGCGACGGGAGGAGCACATTTCAGAAAACGTGCTCAGCTCGTCGAGAAAATGCGATTTAAGCAATAAAATTAAAAATGCACCTAAAACCTAAACCAAACGTTGCAGGTGCTTATTTCTTCGTGCGCAGTGCTCAACGCGGCACTCCCTAGCTGCCAGGAGCACTTTTTACTGTGCGCACCCAACCAGAGTGACGGGAGGAGCACATTTCAGAAAACGTGCTCAGCTCGTCGAGAAAATGCGATTTAAGCAATAAAATTAAAAATGCACCTAAAACCTAAACCAAACGTTGCAGGTGCTTATTTCTTCATGCGCAGTGGTCAACGCGGCACTCTCTAGCTGCCAAGAGCACTTTTTACTGTGCGCACCCAACCAGAGTGACGGGAGGAGCACATTTCAGAAAACGTGCTCAGCTCGTCGAGAAAATGCGATTTAAGCAATAAGATTAAAAATGCACCTAAAACCTAAACCAAACGTTGCAGGTGCTTATTTCTTCATGCGCAGTGGTCAACGCGGCACTCCCGAGCTGCCAAGAACACTTTTTACTGTGCGCACCCAACCAGAGCGACGGGAGGAGCACATTTCAGAAAACGTGCTCAGCTCGTCGAGAGAATGCGATTTAAGCAATAAAATTAAAAATGCACCTAAAACCTAAACCAAACGTTGCAGGTGCTTATTTCTTCGTGCGCAGTGGTCAACGCGGAACTCCCTAGCTGCCAGGAGCTCTTTTTACTGTGCGCACCCAACCAGAGCGACGGGAGGAGCACATTTCAGAAAACGTGCTCAGCTCGTCGAGAAAATGCGATTTAAGCAATAAGATTAAAAATGCACCTAAAACCTAAACCAAACGTTGCAGGTGCTTATTTCTTCGTGCGCAGTGCTCAACGCGGCACTCCCTAGCTGCCAGGAGCACTTTTTACTATGCGCGCCCAACCAGAGCAACGGGAGGAGCACATTTCAGAAAACGTGCTCAGCTCGTCGAGAAAATGCGATTTAAGCAATAAAATTAAAAATGCACCTAAAACCTAAACCAAACGTTGCAGGTGCTTATTTCTTCATGCGCAGTGGTCAACGCGGCACTCTCTAGCTGCCAAGAGCACTTTTTACTGTGCGCACCCAACCAGAGTGACGGGAGGAGCACATTTCAGAAAACGTGCTCAGCTCGTCGAGAAAATGCGATTTAAGCAATAAGATTAAAAATGCACCTAAAACCTAAACCAAACGTTGCAGGTGCTTATTTCTTCATGCGCAGTGGTCAACGCGGCACTCTCTAGCTGCCAGGAGCACTTTTTACTACGCGCACCCAACCAGAGCGACGGGAGGAGCACATTTCAGAAAACGTGCTCAGCTCGTCGAGAGAATGCGATTTAAGCAATAAAATAAAAAAATGCACCTAAAACCTAAACCAAACGTTGCACAGGTGCTTATTTCTTCGAGCGCAGTGGTCAACGCGGCACTCCCTAGCTGCCAGGAGCACTTTTTACTGTGCGCACCCAACCAGAGTGACGGGAGGAGCACATTTCAGAAAACGTGCTCAGCTCGTCGAGAAAATGCGATTTAAGCAATAAAATTAAAAATGCACCTAAAACCTAAACCAAACGTTGCAGGTGCTTATTTCTTCATGCGCAATGGTCAACGCGGCACTCTTTAGCTGCCAGGAGCACTTTTTACTATGCGCGCCCAACCAGAGTGACGGGAGGAGCACATTTCAGAAAACGTGCTCAGCTCGTCGAGAAAATGCGATTTAAGCAATAAAATTAAAAATGCACCTAAAACCTAAACCAAACGTTGCAGGTGCTTATTTCTTTGTGCGCAGTGGTCAACGCGGCACTCTTTAGCTGCCAAGAGCACTTTTTACTATGCGCACCCAACCAGAGTGACGGGAGGAGCACATTTCAGAAAACGTGCTCAGCTCGTCGAGAAAATGCGATTTAAGCAATAAAATTAAAAATGCACCTAAAACCTAAACCAAACGTTGCAGGTGGTTATTTCTACATGCGCAGTGGTCAACGCGGCACTCTCTAGCTGCCAAGAGCACTTTTTACTGTGCGCACCCAACCAGAGTCACGGGAGGAGCACATTTCAGAAAACGTGCTCAGCTCGTCGAGAAAATGCGATTTAAGCAATAAAATTAAAAATGCACCTAAAACCTAAACCAAACGTTGCAGGTGCTTATTTCTTCATGCGCAGTGGTCAACGCAGCACTCTCTAGCTGCCAGGAGCACTTTTTACTATGCGCGCCCAACCAGAGCAACGGGAGGAGCACATTTCAGAAAACGTGCTCAGCTCGTCGAGAGAACGCGATTTAAGCAATAAAATTAAAAATGCACCTAAAACCTAAACCAAACGTTGCAGGTGCTTATTTCTTCGTGCGCAGTGGTCAACGCGGCACTCCCTAGCTGCCAGGAGCTCTTTTTACTGTGCGCACCCAACCAGAGCGACGGGAGGAGCACATTTCAGAAAACGTGCTCAGCTTGTCGAGAAAATGCGATTTAAGCAATAAAATTAAAAATGCACCTAAAACCTAAACCAAACATTGCAGGTGCTTATTTCTTCGTGCGCAGTGCTCAACGCGGCACTCCCTAGCTGCCAGGAGCACTTTTTAATATGCGCGCCCAACCAGAGCGACGGGAGGAGCACATTTCAGAAAACGTGCTCAGCTCGTCGAGAAAATGCGATTTAAGCAATAAAATTAAAAATGCACCTAAAACCTAAACCAAACGTTGCAGGTGCTTATTTCTTCATGCGCAGTGGTCAACGCGGCACTCCCGAGCTGCCAAGAGCACTTTTTACTGTGCGCACCCAACCAGAGCGACGGGAGGAGCACATTTCAGAAAACGTGCTCAGCTCGTCGAGAGAATGCGATTCAAGCAATGAAATTAAAAATGCACCTAAAACCTAAACCAAACGTTGCAGGTGCTTATTTCTTCGTGCGCAGTGGTCAACGCGGAACTCCCTAGCTGCCAGGAGCTCTTTTTACTGTGCTCACCCAACCAGAGCGACGGGAGGAGCACATTTCAGAAAACGTGCTCAGCTCGTCGAGAAAATGCGATTTAAGCAATAAAATTAAAAATGCAGCTAAAACCTAAACCAAACGTTGCAGGTGCTTTTTTCTTCGTGCGTAGTGCTCAACGCGGCACTCCCTAGCTGCCAGGAGCACTTTTTACTGTGCGCACCCAACCAGAGTGACGGGAGGAGCAGATTTCAGAAAACGTGCTCAGCTCGTCGAGAAAATGCGATTTAAGCAATACAATTAAAAATGCACCTAAAACCTAAACCAAACGTTGCAGGTGCTTATTTCTTCATGCGCAGTGGTCAACGCGGCACTCTCTAGCTGCCAAGAGCACTTTTTACTATGCGCGCCCAACCAGAGCGACGGGAGGAGCACATTTCAGAAAACGTGCTCAGCTCGTCGAGAAAATGCGATTTAAGCAATAAGATTAAAAATGCACCTAAAACCTAAACCAAACGTTGCAGGTGCTTATTTCTTCATGCGCAGTGGTCAACGCGGCACACTCTAGCTACCAGGAGCACTTTTTACTGTGTGCACCCAACCAGAGTGACGGGAGGAGCACATTTCAGAAAACGTGCTCAGCTCGTCGAGAAAATGCGATTTAAGCAATAAAATTAAAAATGCACCTAAAACCTAAACCAAACGTTGCAGGTGCTTATTTCTTCATGCGCAGTGGTCAACGCGGCACTCTCTAGCTGCCAAGAGCACTTTTTACTGTGCGCACCCAACCAGAGTGACGGGAGGAGCACATTTCAGAAAACGTGCTCAGCTCGTCGAGAAAATGCGATTTAAGCAATAAGATTAAAAATGCACCTAAAACCTAAACCAAACGTTGCAGGTGCTTATTTCTTCGTGCGCAGTGGTCAACGCGGAACTCCCTAGCTGCCAGGAGCTCTTTTTACTGTGCGCACCCAACCAGAGCGACGGGAGGAGCCCATTTCAGAAAACGTGCTCAGCTCGTCGAGAAAATGCGATTTAAGCAATAAAATTAAAAATGCACCTAAAACCTAAACCAAACGTTGCAGGTGCTTATTTCTTCGTGCGCAGTGGTCAACGCGGAACTCCCTAGCTGCCAGGAGCTCTTTTTACTGTGCGCACCCAACCAGAGCGACGGGAGGAGCACATTTCAGAAAACGTGCTCAGCTCGTCGAGAAAATGCGATTTAAGCAATAAAATTAAAAATGCTGCTAAAACCTAAACCAAAAGTTGCAGGTGCTTATTTCTTCGTGCGTAGTGCTCAACGCGGCACTCCCTAGCTGCCAGGAGCACTTTTTACTGTGCGCACCCAACCAGAGTGAAGGGCGGAGCACATTTCAGAAAACGTGCTCAGCTCGTCGAGAAAATGCGATTTAAGCAATAAAATAAAAAATGCACCTAAAACCTAAACCAAACGTTGCAGGTGCTTATTTCTTCATGCGCAGTGGTCAACGCGGCACTCTCTAGCTGACAAGAGCACTCTTTACTGTGCGCACCCAACCAGAGTGACGGGAGGAGCACATTTCAGAAAACGTGCTCAGCTCGTCGAGAAAATGCGATTTAAGCAATAAGATTACAAATGCACCTAAAACCTAAACCAAACGTTGCAGGTGCTTATTTCTTCATGCGCAGTGGTCAACGCGGCACTCTCTAGCTGCCAGGAGCACTTTTTACTACGCGCACCCAACCAGAGCGACGGGAGGAGCACATTTCAGAAAACGTGCTCAGCTCGTCGAGAGAATGCGATTTAAGCAATAAAATTAAAAATGCACTTAAAACCTAAACCAAACGTTGCAGGTGCTTATTTCTTCGTGCGCAGTGGTCAACGCGGCACTCCCTAGCTGCCAGGAGCTCTTTTTACTGTGCGCACCCAACCAGAGCGACGGGAGGAGCACATTTCAGAAAACGTGCTAAGCTTGTCGAGAAAACGCGATTTAAGCAATAAAATTAAAAATGCACCTAAAACCTAAACCAAACGTTGCAGGTTCTTATTTCTTCTTGCGCAGTGGTCAACGCGGCACTCTCTAGCTGCCAGGAGCACTTTTTACTATGCGCGCCCAACCAGAGCGACGGGAGGAGCACATTTCAGAAAACGTGCTCAGCTCGTCGAGAGAATGCGATTTAAGCAATAAAATTAAAAATGCACCTAAAACCTAAACCAAACGTTGCAGGTGCTTATTTCTTCGTGCGCAGTGGTCAACGCGGAACTCCCTAGCTGCCAGGAGCTCTTTTTACTGTGCGCACCCAACCAGAGCGACGGGAGGAGCACATTTCAGAAAACGTGCTCAGCTCGTCGAGAAAATGCGATTTAAGCAATAAAATTAAAAATGCAGCTAAAACCTAAACCAAACGTTGCAGGTGCTTATTTCTTCGTGTGCAGTGCTCAACGCGGCACTCCCTAGCTGCCAGGAGCACTTTTTACTGTGCGCATCCAACCAGAGTGACGGGAGGAGCACATTTCAGAAAACGTGCTCAGCTCGTCGAGAAAATGCGATTTAAGCAATAAAATTAAAAATGCACCCAAAACCTAAACCAAACGTTGCAGGTGCTTATTTCTTCATGCGCAGTGGTCAACGCGGCACTCTCTAGCTGCCAGGAGCACTTTTTACTACGCGCACCCAACCAGAGCGACGGGAGGAGCACATTTCAGAAAACGTGCTCAGCTCGACGAGAGAATGCGATTTAAGCAATAAAATTAAAAATGCACCGAAAACCTAAACCAAACGTTGCAGGTGCTTATTTCTTCGTGCGCAGTGGTCAACGCGGCACTCCCTAGCTGCCAGGAGCTCTTTTTACTGTGCGCACCCAACCAGAGCGACGGGAGGAGCACATTTCAGAAAACGTGCTCAGCTTGTCGAGAAAATGCGGTTTAAGCAATAAAATTAAAAATGCACCTAAAACCTAAACCAAACGTTGCAGGTGCATATTTCTTCGTACGCAGTGCTCAACGCGGCACTCCCTAGCTGCCAGGAGCACTTTTTACTATGCGCGCCCAACCAGAGCGACGGGAGGAGCACATTTCAGAAAACGTGCTCAGCTCGTCGAGAAAATGCGATTTAAGCAATAAAATTAAAAATGCACCTAAAACCTAAACCAGACGTTGCAGGTGCTTATTTCTTCTTGCGCAGTGGTCAACGCGGCACTCTCTAGCTGCCAGGAGCACTTTTTACTATGCGCGCCCAACCAGAGCGACGGGAGGAGCACATTTCAGAAAACGTGCTCAGCTCGTCGAGAAAATGCGATTTAAGCAATAAAATTAAAAATGCACCTAAAACCTAAACCAAACGTTGCAGGTGCTTATTTCTTCATGCGCAGTGGTCAACGCGGCACTCCCGAGCTGCCAAGAGCACTTTTTACTGTGCGCGCCCAACCAGAGCGACGGGAGGAGCACATTTCAGAAAACGTGCTCAGCTCGTCGAGAGAATGCGATTCAAGCAATAAAATTAAAAAAAGCACCTAAAACCTAAACCAAACGTTGCAGGTGCTTATTTCTTCGTGCGCAGTGGTCAACGCGGAACTCCCTAGCTGCCAGGAGCTCTTTTTACTGTGCGCACCCAACCAGAGCGACGGGAGGAGCACATTTCAGAAAACGTGCTCAGCTCGTCGAGAAAATGCGATTTAAGCAATAAAATTAAAAATGCAGCTAAAACCTAAACCAAACGTTGCAGGTGCTTATTTCTTCGTGCGTAGTGCTCAACGCGGCACTCCCTAGCTGCCAGGAGCACTTTTTACTGTGCGCACCCAACCAGAGTGACGGGAGGAGCACATTTCAGAAAACGTGCTCAGCTCGTCGAGAAAATGCGATTTAAGCAATAAGATTAAAAATGCACCTAAAACCTAAACCAAACGTTGCAGGTGCTTATTTCTTCATGCGCAGTGGTCAACGCGGCACTCTCTAGCTGCCAGGAGCACTTCTTACTACGCGCACCCAACCAGAGCGACGGGAGGAGCACATTTCAGAAAACGTGCTCAGCTCGTCGAGAGAATGCGATTTAAGCAATAAAATTAAAAATGCACCTAAAACCTAAACCAAACGTTGCAGGTGCTTATTTCTTCGTGCGCAGTGGTCAACGCGGCACTCCCTAGCTGCCAGGAGCTCTTTTTACTGTGCGCACCCAACCAGAGCGACGGGAGGAGCACATTTCAGAAAACGTGCTCAGCTTGTCGAGAAAATGCGATTTAAGCAATAAAATTAAAAATGCACCTAAAACCTAAACCAAACGTTGCAGGTTCTTATTTCTTCTTGCGCAGTGGTCAACGCGGCACTCTCTAGCTGCCAGGAGCACTTTTTACTATGCGCGCCCAACCAGAGCGACGGGAGGAGCACATTTCAGAAAACGTGCTCAGCTCGTCGAGAAAATGCGATTTAAGCAATAAAATTAAAAATGCACCTAAAACCTAAACCAAACGTTGCAGGTGCTTATTTCTTCATGCGCAGTGGTCAACGCGGCACTCCCGAGCTGCCAAGAGCACTTTTTACTGTGCGCACCCAACCAGAGCGACGGGAGGAGCACATTTCAGAAAACGTGCTCAGCTCGTCGAGAGAATGCGATTTAAGCAATAAAATTAAAAATGCACCTAAAGCCTAAACCAAACGTTGCAGGTGCTTATTTCTTCGTGCGCAGTGGTCAACGCGGAACTCCCTAGCTGCCAGGAGCTCTTTTTACTGTGCGCACCCAACCAGAGCGACGGGAGGAGCACATTTCAGAAAACGTGCTCAGCTCGTCGAGAAAATGCGATTTAAGCAATAAAATTAAAAATGCAGCTAAAACCTAAACCAAACGTTGCAGGTGCTTATTTCTTCGTGCGCAGTGGTCAACGCGGAACTCCCTAGCTGCCAGGAGCACTTTTTACTGTGCGCACCCAACCAGAGTGACGGGAGGAGCACACTTCAGAAAACGTGCTCAGCTCGTCGAGAAAATGCGATTTAAGCAATAAAATTAAAAATGCACCCAAAACCTAAACCAAACGTTGCAGGTGCTTATTTCTTTGTGCGCAGTGGTCAACGCGGCACTCTCTAGCTGCCAAGAGCACTTTTTACTATGCGCACCCAACCAGAGTGACGGGAGGAGCACATTTAAGAAAACGTGCTCAGCTCGTCGAGAAAATGCGATTTAAGCAATTAGATTAAAAATGCACCTAAAACCTAAACCAAACGTTGCAGGTGCTTATTTCTTCATGCGCAGTGGTCAACGCGGCACTCCCTAGCTGCCAGGAGCACTTTTTACTGTGCGCACCCAACCAGAGTGACGGGGGGAGCACATTTCAGAAAACGTGCTCAGCTCGTCGAGAAATTCGATTTAAGCAATAAAATTAAAAATGCACCTAAAACCTAAACCAAACGTTGCAGGTGCTTATTTCTTCATGCGCAGTGGTCAACGCGGCACTCTCTAGCTGCAAAGAGCACTTTTTACTGTGCGCACCCAACCAGAGTGACGGGAGGAGCACATTTCAGAAAACGTGCTCAGCTCGTCGAGAAAATGCGATTTAAGCAATAAAATTAAAAATGCACCTAAAACCTAAACCAAACGTTGCAGGTTCTTATTTCTTCTTGCGCAGTGGTCAACGCGGCACTCTCTAGCTGCCAGGAGCACTTTTTACTATGCGCGCCCAACCAGAGCGACGGGAGGAGCACATTTCAGAAAACGTGCTCAGCTCGTCGAGAAAATGCGATTTAAGCAATAAAATTAAAAATGCACCTAAAACCTAAACCAAACGTTGCAGGTGCTTATTTCTTCATGCGCAGTGGTCAACGCGGCACTCCCGAGCTGCCAAGAGCACTTTTTACTGTGCGCACCCAACCAGAGCGACGGGAGGAGCACATTTCAGAAAACGTGCTCAGCTCGTCGAGAGAATGCGATTTAAGCAATAAAATTAAAAATGCACCTAAAGCCTAAACCAAACGTTGCAGGTGCTTATTTCTTCGTGCGCAGTGGTCAACGCGGAACTCCCTAGCTGCCAGGAGCTCTTTTTACTGTGCGCACCCAACCAGAGCGACGGGAGGAGCACATTTCAGAAAACGTGCTCAGCTCGTCGAGAAAATGCGATTTAAGCAATAAAATTAAAAATGCAGCTAAAACCTAAACCAAACGTTGCAGGTGCTTATTTCTTCGTGCGCAGTGGTCAACGCGGAACTCCCTAGCTGCCAGGAGCACTTTTTACTGTGCGCACCCAACCAGAGTGACGGGAGGAGCACACTTCAGAAAACGTGCTCAGCTCGTCGAGAAAATGCGATTTAAGCAATAAAATTAAAAATGCACCCAAAACCTAAACCAAACGTTGCAGGTGCTTATTTCTTTGTGCGCAGTGGTCAACGCGGCACTCTCTAGCTGCCAAGAGCACTTTTTACTATGCGCACCCAACCAGAGTGACGGGAGGAGCACATTTAAGAAAACGTGCTCAGCTCGTCGAGAAAATGCGATTTAAGCAATTAGATTAAAAATGCACCTAAAACCTAAACCAAACGTTGCAGGTGCTTATTTCTTCATGCGCAGTGGTCAACGCGGCACTCCCTAGCTGCCAGGAGCACTTTTTACTGTGCGCACCCAACCAGAGTGACGGGGGGAGCACATTTCAGAAAACGTGCTCAGCTCGTCGAGAAATTCGATTTAAGCAATAAAATTAAAAATGCACCTAAAACCTAAACCAAACGTTGCAGGTGCTTATTTCTTCATGCGCAGTGGTCAACGCGGCACTCTCTAGCTGCAAAGAGCACTTTTTACTGTGCGCACCCAACCAGAGTGACGGGAGGAGCACATTTCAGAAAACGTGCTCAGCTCGTCGAGAAAATGCGATTTAAGCAATAAGATTAAAAATGCACCTAAAACCTAAACCAAACGTTGCAGGTGCTTATTTCTTCATGCGCAGTGGTCAACGCGGCACTCTCTAGCTGCCAGGAGCACTTTTTACTACGCGCACCCAACCAGAGCGACGGGAGGAGCACATTTCAGAAAACGTGCTCAGCTCGTCGAGAGAATGCGATTTAAGCAATAAAATAAAAAATGCACCTAAAACCTAAACCAAACGTTGCAGGTGCTTATTTCTTCGTGCGCAGTGGTCAACGCGGAACTCCCTAGCTGCCAGGAGCTCTTTTTACTGTGCGCACCCAACCAGAGCGACGGGAGGAGCCCATTTCAGAAAACGTGCTCAGCTCGTCGAGAAAATGCGATTCAAGCAATAAAATTAAAAATGCACCTAAAACCTAAACCAAACGTTGCAGGTGCTTATTTCTTCGTGCGCAGTGCTCAACGCGGCACTCCCTAGCTGCCAGGAGCACTTTTTACTGTGCGCACCCAACCAGAGTGACGGGAGGAGCACATTTCAGCAAACGTGCTCAGCTCGTCGAGAAAATGCGATTTAAGCAATAAAATTAAAAATGCACCTAAAACCTAAACCAAACGTTGCAGGTGCTTATTTCTTTGTGCGCAGTGGTCAACGCGGCACTCTTTAGCTGCCAAGAGCACTTTTTACTATGCGCACCCAACCAGAGTGACGGGAGGAGCACATTTCAGAAAACGTGCTCAGCTCGTCGAGAAAATGCGATTTAAGCAATAAAATTAAAAATGCACCTAAAACCTAAACCAAACGTTGCAGGTGCTTATTTCTTCGTGCGCAGTGGTCAACGCGGAACTCCCTAGCTGCCAGGAGCTCTTTTTACTGTGCGCACCCAACCAGAGCGACGGGAGGAGCCCATTTCAGAAAACGTGCTCAGCTCGTCGAGAAAATGCGATTTAAGCAATAAAATTAAAAATACACCTAAAACCTAAACCAAACGTTGCAGGTGCTTATTTCTTCGTGCGCAGTGCTCAACGCGGCACTCCCTAGCTGCCAGGAGCACTTTTTACTGTGCGCACCCAACCAGAGTGACGGGAGGAGCACATTTCAGAAAACGTGCTCAGCTCGTCGAGACAATGCGATTTAAGCAATAAAATTAAAAATGCACCTAAAACCTAAACCAAACGTTGCAGGTGCTTATTTCTTCGTGCGCAGTGCTCAACGCGGCACTCCCTAGCTGCCAGGAGCACTTTTTACTGTGCGCACCCAACCAGAGTGACGGGAGGAGCATATTTCAGAAAACGTGCTCAGCTCGTCGAGAAAATGCGATTTAAGCAATAAAATTAAAAATGCACCTAAAACCTAAACCAAACGTTGCAGGTGCTTATTTCTTCATGTGCAGTGGTCAACGCGGCACTCTCTAGCTGCCAGGCGCACTTTTTACTATGCGCGCACAACCAGAGCGACGGGAGGAGCACATTTCAGAAAACGTGCTCAGCTCGTCGAGAAAATGCGATTTAAGCAATACAATTTAAAATGCACCTAAAACCTAAACCAAACGTTGCAGGTGCTTATTTCTTTGTGCGCAGTGGTCAACGCGGCACTTTTTAGCTGCCAAGAGCACTTTTTACTATGCGCACCCAACCAGAGTGACGGGAGGAGCACATTTCAGAAAACGTGCTCAGCTCGTCGAGAAAATGCGATTTAAGCAATAAAATTAAAAATGCACCTAAAACCTAAACCAAACGTTGCAGGTGGTTATTTCTTCATGCGCAGTGGTCAACGCGGCACTCTCTAGCTGCCAAGAGCACTTTTTACTGTGCGCACCCAACCAGAGTGACGGGAGGAGCACATTTCAGAAAACGTGCTCAGCTCGTCGAGAAAATGCGATTTAAGCAATAAAATTAAAAATGCACCTAAAACCTAAACCAAACGTTGCAGGTGCTTATTTCTTCATGTGCAGTGGTCAACGCGGCACTCCCTAGCTTCCAAGAGCACTTTTTACTATGCGCACCCAACCAGAGTGACGGGAGGAGCACATTTCAGAAAACGTGCTCAGCTCGTCGAGAAAACGCGATTTAAGCAATAAGATTAAAAATGCACCTAAAACCTAAATCAAACGTTGCAGGTGCTTATTTCTTCATGCGCAGTGGTCAACGCGGCACTCTCTAGCTGCCAGGAGCACTTTTTACTGTGCGCACCCAACCAGAGTGGCGGCAGGAGCACATTTCAGAAAACGTGCTCAGCTCGTCGAGAAAATGCGATTTAAGCAATAAAATTAAAAATGCACCTAAAACCTAAACCAAACGTTGCAGGTGCTTATTTCTTCATGCGCAGTGGTCAACGCGGCACTCTCTAGCTGCCAAGAGCACTTTTTACTGTGCGCACCCAACCAGAGTGACGGGAGGAGCACATTTCAGAAAACGTGCTCAGCTCGTCGAGAAAATGCGATTTAAGCAATAAGATTAAAAATGCACCTAAAACCTAAACCAAACGTTGCAGGTGCTTATTTCTTCATGCGCAGTGGTCAACGCGGCACTCTCTAGCTGCCAGGAGCACTTTTTACTACGCGCACCCAACCAGAGCGACGGGAGGAGCACATTTCAGAAAACGTGCTCAGCTCGTCGAGAGAATGCGATTTAAGCAATAAAATAAAAAAATGCACCTAAAACCTAAACCAAACGTTGCAGGTGCTTATTTCTTCGAGCGCAGTGGTCAACGCGGCACTCCCTAGCTACCAGGAGCACTTTTTACTGTGCGCACCCAACCAGAGTGACGGGAGGAGCACATTTCAGAAAACGTGCTCAGCTCGTCGAGAAAATGCGATTTAAGCAATAAAATTAAAAATGCACCTAAAACCTAAACCAAACGTTGCAGGTGCTTATTTCTTCATGCGCAGTGGTCAACGCGGCACTCTTTAGCTGCCAGGAGAACTTTTTACTATGCGCGCCCAACCAGAGCGACGGGAGGAGCACATTTCAGAAAACGTGCTCAGCTCGTCGAGAAAATGCGATTTAAGCAATAAAATTAAAAATGCACCTAAAACCTAAACCAAACGTTGCAGGTGCTTATTTCTTTGTGCGCAGTGGTCAACGCGGCACTCTTTAGCTGCCAAGAGCACTTTTTACTATGCGCACCCAACCAGAGTGACGGGAGGAGCACATTTCAGAAAACGTGCTCAGCTCGTCGAGAAAATGCGATTTAAGCAATAAAATTAAAAATGCACCTAAAACCTAAACCAAACGTTGCAGGTGGTTATTTCTACATGCGCAGTGGTCAACGCGGCACTCCCTAGCTGCCAAGAGCACTTTTTACTGTGCGCACCCAACCAGAGTGACGGGAGGAGCACATTTCAGAAAACGTGCTCAGCTCGTCGAGAAAATGCGATTTAAGCAATAAAATTAAAAATGCACCCAAAACCTAAACCAAACGTTGCAGGTGGTTATTTCTTCAAGCGCAGTGGTCAACGCGGCACTCTCTAGCTGCCAAGAGCACTTTTTCCTATGCGCACCCAACCAGAGCGACGGGAGGAGCACATTTCAGAAAACGTGCTCAGCTCGTCGAGAAAATGCGATTTAAGCAATAAAATTAAAAATGCACCTAAAACCTAAACCAAACGTTGCAGGTGCTTATTTCTTCATGCGCAGTGGTCAACGCGGCACTCTCTAGCTGCCAGGAGCACTTTTTACTATGCGCGCCCAACCAGAGCAACGGGAGGAGCACATTTCAGAAAACGTGCTCAGCTCGTCGAGAGAACGCGATTTAAGCAATAAAATTAAAAATGCACCTAAAACCTAAACCAAACGTTGCAGGTGCTTATTTCTTCGTGCGCAGTGGTCAACGCGGCACTCCCTAGCTGCCAGGAGCTCTTTTTACTGTGCGCACCCAACCAGAGCGACGGGAGGAGCACATTTCAGAAAACGTGCTCAGCTTGTCGAGAAAATGCGATTTAAGCAATAAAATTAAAAATGCACCTAAAACCTAAACCAAACGTTGCAGGTGCTTATTTCTTCGTGCGCAGTGCTCAACGCGGCACTCCCTAGCTGCCAGGAGCACTTTTTACTATGCGCGCCCAACCAGAGCGACGGGAGGAGCACATTTCAGAAAACGTGCTCAGCTCGTCGAGAAAATGCGATTTAAGCAATAAAATTAAAAATGCACCTAAAACCTAAACCAAACGTTGCAGGTGCTTATTTCTTCATGCGCAGTGGTCAACGCGGCACTCCCGAGCTGCCAAGAGCACTTTTTACTGTGCGCACCCAACCAGAGCGACGGGAGGAGCACATTTCAGAAAACGTGCTCAGCTCGTCGAGAGAATGCGATTCAAGCAATAAAATTAAAAATGCACCTAAAACCTAAACCAAACGTTGCAGGTGCTTATTTCTTCGTGCGCAGTGGTCAACGCGGAACTCCCTAGCTGCCAGGAGCTCTTTTTACTGTGCTCACCCAACCAGAGCGACGGGAGGAGCACATTTCAGAAAACTGGCTCAGCTCGTCGAGAAAATGCGATTTAAGCAATAAAATTAAAAATGCAGCTAAAACCTAAACCAAACGTTGCAGGTGCTTATTTCTTCGTGCGTAGTGCTCAACGCGGCACTCCCTAGCTGCCAGGAGCACTTTTTACTGTGCGCACCCAACCAGAGTGACGGGAGGAGCACATTTCAGAAAACGTGCTCAGCTCGTCGAGAGAATGCGATTTAAGCAATAAAATTAAAAATGCACCTAAAACCTAAACCAAACGTTGCAGGTGCTTATTTCTTCGTGCGCAGTGGTCAACGCGGCACTCCCTAGCTGCCAGGAGCTCTTTTTACTGTGCGCACCCAACCAGAGCGACGGGAGGAGCACATTTCAGAAAACGTGCTCAGCTTGTCGAGAAAATGCGGTTTAAGCAATAAAATTAAAAATGCACCTAAAACCTAAACCAAACGTTGCAGGTGCATATTTCTTCGTACGCAGTGCTCAACGCGGCACTCCCTAGCTGCCAGGAGCACTTTTTACTATGCGCGCCCAACCAGAGCGACGGGAGGAGCACATTTCAGAAAACGTGCTCAGCTCGTCGAGAAAATGCGATTTAAGCAATAAAATTAAAAATGCACCTAAAACCTAAACCAGACGTTGCAGGTGCTTATTTCTTCTTGCGCAGTGGTCAACGCGGCACTCTCTAGCTGCCAGGAGCACTTTTTACTATGCGCGCCCAACCAGAGCGACGGGAGGAGCACATTTCAGAAAACGTGCTCAGCTCGTCGAGAAAATGCGATTTAAGCAATAAAATTAAAAATGCACCTAAAACCTAAACCAAACGTTGCAGGTGCTTATTTCTTCATGCGCAGTGGTCAACGCGGCACTCCCGAGCTGCCAAGAGCACTTTTTACTGTGCGCACCCAACCAGAGCGACGGGAGGAGCACATTTCAGAAAACGTGCTCAGCTCGTCGAGAGAATGCGATTCAAGCAATAAAATTAAAAATGCACCTAAAACCTAAACCAAACGTTGCAGGTGCTTATTTCTTCGTGCGCAGTGGTCAACGCGGAACTCCCTAGCTGCCAGGAGCTCTTTTTACTGTGCGCACCCAACCAGAGCGACGGGAGGAGCACATTTCAGAAAACGTGCTCAGCTCGTCGAGAAAATACGATTTAAGCAATAAAATTAAAAATGCACCTAAAACCTAAACCAAACGTTGCAGGTGCTTATTTCTTCATGCGCAGTGGTCAACGCGGCACTCTCTAGCTGCCAAGAGCACTTTTTACTGTGCGCACCCAACCAGAGTGACGGGAGGAGCACATTTCAGAAAACGTGCTCAGCTCGTCGAGAAAATGCGATTTAAGCAATAAGATTAAAAATGCACCTAAAACCTAAACCAAACGTTGCAGGTGCTTATTTCTTCATGCGCAATGGTCAACGCGGCACTCTCTAGCCGCCAGGAGCACTTTTTACTACGCGCACCCAACCAGAGCGACGGGAGGAGCACATTTCAGAAAACGTGCTCAGCTCGTCGAGAGAATGCGATTTAAGCAATAAAATAAAAAAATGCACCTAAAACCTAAACCAAACGTTGCAGGTGCTTATTTCTTCGAGCGCAGTGGTCAACGCGGCACTCCCTAGCTGCCAGGAGCACTTTTTACTGTGCGCACCCAACCAGAGTGACGGGAGGAGCACATTTCAGAAAACGTGCTCACCTCGTCGAGAAAATGCGATTTAAGCAATAAAATTAAAAATGCACCTAAAACCTAAACCAAACGTTGCAGGTGCTTATTTCTTCATGCGCAGTGGTCAACGCGGCACTCTTTAGCTGCCAGGAGAACTTTTTACTATGCGCGCCCAACCAGAGCGACGGGAGGAGCACATTTCAGAAAACGTGCTCAGCTCGTCGAGAAAATGCGATTTAAGCAATAAAATTAAAAATGCACCTAAAACCTAAACCAAACGTTGCAGGTGCTTATTTCTTTGTGCGCAGTGGTCAACGCGGCACTCTTTAGCTGCCAAGAGCACTTTTTACTATGCGCACCCAACCAGAGTGACGGGAGGAGCACATTTCAGAAAACGTGCTCAGCTCGTCGAGAAAATGCGATTTAAGCAATAAAATTAAAAATGCACCTAAAACCTAAACCAAACGTTGCAGGTGGTTATTTCTACATGCGCAGTGGTCAACGCGGCACTCCCTAGCTGCCAAGAGCACTTTTTACTGTGCGCACCCAACCAGAGTGACGGGAGGAGCACATTTCAGAAAACGTGCTCAGCTCGTCGAAAAAATGCGATTTAAGCAATAAAATTAAAAATGCACCCAAAACCTAAACCAAACGTTGCAGGTGGTTATTTCTTCAAGCGCAGTGGTCAACGCGGCACTCTCTAGCTGCCAAGAGCACTTTTTCCTATGCGCACCCAACCAGAGCGACGGGAGGAGCACATTTCAGAAAACGTGCTCAGCTCGTCGAGAAAATGCGATTTAAGCAATAAAATTAAAAATGCACCTAAAACCTAAACCAAACGTTGCAGGTGCTTATTTCTTCATGCGCAGTGGTCAACGCGGCACTCTC
Organism: Syngnathus floridae; assembly: GCF_059516105.1. Taxonomy (NCBI): domain Eukaryota; kingdom Metazoa; phylum Chordata; class Actinopteri; order Syngnathiformes; family Syngnathidae; genus Syngnathus; species Syngnathus floridae. The sequence continues at coordinate 4,443,264 of NC_142416.1, read as the reverse complement.
TAGCTGCCAGGAGCACTTTTTATATGCGCGCCCAACCAGAGCAACGGGAGGAGCACATTTCAGAAAACGTGCTCAGCTCGTCGAGAGAACGCGATTTAAGCAATAAAATTAAAAATGCACCTAAAACCTAAACCAAACGTTGCAGGTGCTTATTTCTTCGTGCGCAGTGGTCAACGCGGCACTCCCTAGCTGCCAGGAGCTCTTTTTACTGTGCGCACCCAACCAGAGCGACGGGAGGAGCACATTTCAGAAAACGTGCTCAGCTTGTCGAGAAAATGCGATTTAAGCAATAAAATTAAAAATGCACCTAAAACCTAAACCAAACGTTGCAGGTGCTTATTTCTTCGTGCGCAGTGCTCAACGCGGCACTCCCTAGCTGCCAGGAGCACTTTTTACTATGCGCGCCCAACCAGAGCGACGGGAGGAGCACATTTCAGAAAACGTGCTCAGCTCGTCGAGAAAATGCGATTTAAGCAATAAAATTAAAAATGCACCTAAAACCTAAACCAAACGTTGCAGGTGCTTATTTCTTCATGCGCAGTGGTCAACGCGGCACTCCCGAGCTGCCAAGAGCACTTTTTACTGTGCGCACCCAACCAGAGCGACGGGAGGAGCACATTTCAGAAAACGTGCTCAGCTCGTCGAGAGAATGCGATTCAAGCAATAAAATTAAAAATGCACCTAAAACCTAAACCAAACGTTGCAGGTGCTTATTTCTTCGTGCGCAGTGGTCAACGCGGAACTCCCTAGCTGCCAGGAGCTCTTTTTACTGTGCTCACCCAACCAGAGCGACGGGAGGAGCACATTTCAGAAAACTGGCTCAGCTCGTCGAGAAAATGCGATTTAAGCAATAAAATTAAAAATGCAGCTAAAACCTAAACCAAACGTTGCAGGTGCTTATTTCTTCGTGCGTAGTGCTCAACGCGGCACTCCCTAGCTGCCAGGAGCACTTTTTACTGTGCGCACCCAACCAGAGTGACGGGAGGAGCACATTTCAGAAAACGTGCTCAGCTCGTCGAGAGAATGCGATTTAAGCAATAAAATTAAAAATGCACCTAAAACCTAAACCAAACGTTGCAGGTGCTTATTTCTTCGTGCGCAGTGGTCAACGCGGCACTCCCTAGCTGCCAGGAGCTCTTTTTACTGTGCGCACCCAACCAGAGTGACGGGAGGAGCACATTTCAGAAAACGTGCTCAGCTCGTCGAGAAAATGCGATTTAAGCAATAAAATTAAAAATGCATCTAAAACCTAAACCAAACGTTGCAGGTGCTTATTTCTTCGTGCGCAGTGCTCAACGCGGCACTCCCTAGCTGCCAGGAGCACTTTTTACTGTGCGCACCCAACCAGAGTGACGGGAGGAGCACATTTCAGAAAACGTGCTCAGCTCGTCGAGACAATGCAATTTAAGCAATAAAATTAAAAATGCACCTAAAACCTAAACCAAACGTTGCAGGTGCTTATTTCTTCGTGCGCAGTGCTCAACGCGGCACTCCCTAGCTGCCAGGAGCACTTTTTACTGTGCGCACCCAACCAGAGTGACGGGAGGAGCATATTTCAGAAAACGTGCTCAGCTCGTCGAGAAAATGCGATTTAAGCAATAAAATTAAAAATGCACCTAAAACCTAAACCAAACGTTGCAGGTGCTTATTTCTTCATGCGCAGTGGTCAACGCGGCACTCTCTAGCTGCCAGGAGCACTTTTTACTACGCGCACCCAACCAGAGCGACGGGAGGAGCACATTTCAGAAAACGTGCTCAGCTCGTCGAGAGAATGCGATTTAAGCAATAAAATAAAAAAATGCACCTAAAACCTAAACCAAACGTTGCAGGTGCTTATTTCATCGAGCGCAGTGGTCAACGCGGCACTCCCTAGCTGCCAGGAGCACTTTTTACTGTGCGCACCCAACCAGAGTGACGGGAGGAGCACATTTCAGAAAACGTGCTCAGCTCGTCGAGAAAATGCGATTTAAGCAATAAAATTAAAAATGCACCTAAAACCTAAACCAAACGTTGCAGGTGCTTATTTCTTCATGCGCAGTGGTCAACGCGGCACTCTTTAGCTGCCAGGAGAACTTTTTACTATGCGCGCCCAACCAGAGCGACGGGAGGAGCACATTTCAGAAAACGTGCTCAGCTCGTCGAGAAAATGCGATTTAAGCAATAAAATTAAAAATGCACCTAAAACCTAAACCAAACGTTGCAGGTGCTTATTTCTTTGTGCGCAGTGGTCAACGCGGCACTCTTTAGCTGCCAAGAGCACTTTTTACTATGCGCACCCAACCAGAGTGACGGGAGGAGCACATTTCAGAAAACGTGCTCAGCTCGTCGAGAAAATGCGATTTAAGCAATAAAATTAAAAATGCACCTAAAACCTAAACCAAACGTTGCAGGTGGTTATTTCTACATGCGCAGTGGTCAACGCGGCACTCTCTAGCTGCCAAGAGCACTTTTTACTGTGCGCACCCAACCAGAGTCACGGGAGGAGCACATTTCAGAAAACGTGCTCAGCTCGTCGAGAAAATGCGATTTAAGCAATAAAATTAAAAATGCACCTAAAACCTAAACCAAACGTTGCAGGTGCTTATTTCGTCATGTGCAGTGGTCAACGCGGCACTCCCTAGCTGCCAAGAGCACTTTTTACTATGCGCACCCAACCAGAGTGACGGGAGGAGCACATTTCAGAAAACGTGCTCAGCTCGTCGAGAAAATGCGATTTAAGCAATAAAATTAAAAATGCACCCAAAACCTAAACCAAACGTTGCAGGTGGTTATTTCTTCAAGCGCAGTGGTCAACGCGGCACTCTCTAGCTGCCAAGAGCACTTTTTCCTATGCGCACCCAACCAGAGCGACGGGAGGAGCACATTTCAGAAAACGTGCTCAGCTCGTCGAGAAAATGCGATTTAAGCAATAAAATTAAAAATGCACCTAAAACCTAAACCAAACGTTGCAGGTGCTTATTTCTTCATGCGCAGTGGTCAACGCGGCACTCCCGAGCTGCCAAGAGCACTTTTTACTGTGCGCACCCAACCAGAGCGACGGGAGGAGCACATTTCAGAAAACGTGCTCAGCTCGTCGAGAGAATGCGATTCAAGCAATAAAATTAAAAATGCACCTAAAACCTAAACCAAACGTTGCAGGTGCTTATTTCTTCGTGCGCAGTGGTCAACGCGGAACTCCCTAGCTGCCAGGAGCTCTTTTTACTGTGCTCACCCAACCAGAGCGACGGGAGGAGCACATTTCAGAAAACTGGCTCAGCTCGTCGAGAAAATGCGATTTAAGCAATAAAATTAAAAATGCAGCTAAAACCTAAACCAAACGTTGCAGGTGCTTATTTCTTCGTGCGTAGTGCTCAACGCGGCACTCCCTAGCTGCCAGGAGCACTTTTTACTGTGCGCACCCAACCAGAGTGACGGGAGGAGCACATTTCAGAAAACGTGCTCAGCTCGTCGAGAGAATGCGATTTAAGCAATAAAATTAAAAATGCACCTAAAACCTAAACCAAACGTTGCAGGTGCTTATTTCTTCGTGCGCAGTGGTCAACGCGGCACTCCCTAGCTGCCAGGAGCTCTTTTTACTGTGCGCACCCAACCAGAGTGACGGGAGGAGCACATTTCAGAAAACGTGCTCAGCTCGTCGAGAAAATGCGATTTAAGCAATAAAATTAAAAATGCATCTAAAACCTAAACCAAACGTTGCAGGTGCTTATTTCTTCGTGCGCAGTGCTCAACGCGGCACTCCCTAGCTGCCAGGAGCACTTTTTACTGTGCGCACCCAACCAGAGTGACGGGAGGAGCACATTTCAGAAAACGTGCTCAGCTCGTCGAGACAATGCAATTTAAGCAATAAAATTAAAAATGCACCTAAAACCTAAACCAAACGTTGCAGGTGCTTATTTCTTCGTGCGCAGTGCTCAACGCGGCACTCCCTAGCTGCCAGGAGCACTTTTTACTGTGCGCACCCAACCAGAGTGACGGGAGGAGCATATTTCAGAAAACGTGCTCAGCTCGTCGAGAAAATGCGATTTAAGCAATAAAATTAAAAATGCACCTAAAACCTAAACCAAACGTTGCAGGTGCTTATTTCTTCATGCGCAGTGGTCAACGCGGCACTCTCTAGCTGCCAGGAGCACTTTTTACTACGCGCACCCAACCAGAGCGACGGGAGGAGCACATTTCAGAAAACGTGCTCAGCTCGTCGAGAGAATGCGATTTAAGCAATAAAATAAAAAAATGCACCTAAAACCTAAACCAAACGTTGCAGGTGCTTATTTCATCGAGCGCAGTGGTCAACGCGGCACTCCCTAGCTGCCAGGAGCACTTTTTACTGTGCGCACCCAACCAGAGTGACGGGAGGAGCACATTTCAGAAAACGTGCTCAGCTCGTCGAGAAAATGCGATTTAAGCAATAAAATTAAAAATGCACCTAAAACCTAAACCAAACGTTGCAGGTGCTTATTTCTTCATGCGCAGTGGTCAACGCGGCACTCTTTAGCTGCCAGGAGAACTTTTTACTATGCGCGCCCAACCAGAGCGACGGGAGGAGCACATTTCAGAAAACGTGCTCAGCTCGTCGAGAAAATGCGATTTAAGCAATAAAATTACAAATGCACCTAAAACCTAAACCAAACGTTGCAGGTGCTTGTTTCTTTGTGCGCAGTGGTCAACGCGGCACTCTTTAGCTGCCAAGAGCACTTTTTACTATGCGCACCCAACCAGAGTGACGGGAGGAGCACATTTCAGAAAACGTGCTCAGCTCGTCGAGAAAATGCGATTTAAGCAATAAAATTAAAAATGCACCTAAAACCTAAACCAAACGTTGCAGGTGGTTATTTCTACATGCGCAGTGGTCAACGCGGCACTCTCTAGCTGCCAAGAGCACTTTTTACTGTGCGCACCCAACCAGAGTCACGGGAGGAGCACATTTCAGAAAACGTGCTCAGCTCGTCGAGAAAATGCGATTTAAGCAATAAAATTAAAAATGCACCTAAAACCTAAACCAAACGTTGCAGGTGCTTATTTCGTCATGTGCAGTGGTCAACGCGGCACTCCCTAGCTGCCAAGAGCACTTTTTACTATGCGCACCCAACCAGAGTGACGGGAGGAGCACATTTCAGAAAACGTGCTCAGCTCGTCGAGAAAATGCGATTTAAGCAATAAAATTAAAAATGCACCCAAAACCTAAACCAAACGTTGCAGGTGGTTATTTCTTCAAGCGCAGTGGTCAACGCGGCACTCTCTAGCTGCCAAGAGCACTTTTTCCTATGCGCACCCAACCAGAGCGACGGGAGGAGCACATTTCAGAAAACGTGCTCAGCTCGTCGAGAAAATGCGATTTAAGCAATAAAATTAAAAATGCACCTAAAACCTAAACCAAACGTTGCAGGTGCTTATTTCTTCATGCGCAGTGGTCAACGCGGCACTCTCTAGCTGCCAGGAGCACTTTTTACTATGCGCGCCCAACCAGAGCAACGGGAGGAGCACATTTCAGAAAACGTGCTCAGCTCGTCGAGAGAACGCGATTTAAGCAATAAAATTAAAAATGCACCTAAAACCTAAACCAAACGTTGCAGGTGCTTATTTCTTCGTGCGCAGTGGTCAACGCGGCACTCCCTAGCTGCCAGGAGCTCTTTTTACTGTGCGCACCCAACCAGAGCGACGGGAGGAGCACATTTCAGAAAACGTGCTCAGCTTGTCGAGAAAATGCGATTTAAGCAATAAGATTAAAAATGCACCTAAAACCTAAACCAAACGTTGCAGGTGCTTATTTCTTCGTGCGCAGTGCTCAACGCGGCACTCCCTAGCTGCCAGGAGCACTTTTTACTGTGCGCACCCAACCAGAGTGACGGGAGGAGCACATTTCAGAAAACGTGCTCAGCTCGTCGAGACAATGCAATTTAAGCAATAAAATTAAAAATGCACCTAAAACCTAAACCAAACGTTGCAGGTGCTTATTTCTTCGTGCGCAGTGCTCAACGCGGCACTCCCTAGCTGCCAGGAGCACTTTTTACTGTGCGCACCCAACCAGAGTGACGGGAGGAGCATATTTCAGAAAACGTGCTCAGCTCGTCGAGAAAATGCGATTTAAGCAATAAAATTAAAAATGCACCTAAAACCTAAACCAAACGTTGCAGGTGCTTATTTCTTCATGTGCAGTGGTCAACGCGGCACTCTCTAGCTGCCAGGAGCACTTTTTACTATGCGCGCACAACCAGAGCGACGGGAGGAGCACATTTCAGAAAACGTGCTCAGCTCGTCGAGAAAATGCGATTTAAGCAATACAATTTAAAATGCACCTAAAACCTAAACCAAACGTTGCAGGTGCTTATTTCTTTGTGCGCAGTGGTCAACGCGGCACTTTTTAGCTGCCAAGAGCACTTTTTACTATGCGCACCCAACCAGAGTGACGGGAGGAGCACATTTCAGAAAACGTGCTCAGCTCGTAGAGAAAATGCGATTTAAGCAATAAAATTAAAAATGCACCTAAAACCTAAACCAAACGTTGCAGGTGGTTATTTCTTCATGCGCAGTGGTCAACGCGGCACTCTCTAGCTGCCAAGAGCACTTTTTACTGTGCGCACCCAACCAGAGTGACGGGAGGAGCACATTTCAGAAAACGTGCTCAGCTCGTCGAGAAAATGCGATTTAAGCAATAAAATTAAAAATGCACCTAAAACCTAAACCAAACGTTGCAGGTGCTTATTTCTTCATGTGCAGTGGTCAACGCGGCACTCCCTAGCTGCCAAGAGCACTTTTTACTATGCGCACCCAACCAGAGTGACGGGAGGAGCACATTTCAGAAAACGTGCTCAGCTCGTCGAGAAAACGCGATTTAAGCAATAAGATTAAAAATGCACCTAAAACCTAAATCAAACGTTGCAGGTGCTTATTTCTTCATGCGCAGTGGTCAACGCGGCACTCTCTAGCTGCCAGGAGCACTTTTTACTGTGCGCACCCAACCAGAGTGGCGGCAGGAGCACATTTCAGAAAACGTGCTCAGCTCGTCGAGAAAATGCGATTTAAGCAATAAAATTAAAAATGCACCTAAAACCTAAACCAAACGTTGCAGGTGCTTATTTCTTCATGCGCAGTGGTCAACGCGGCACTCTCTAGCTGCCAAGAGCACTTTTTACTGTGCGCACCCAACCAGAGTGACGGGAGGAGCACATTTCAGAAAACGTGCTCAGCTCGTCGAGAAAATGCGATTTAAGCAATAAGATTAAAAATGCACCTAAAACCTAAACCAAACGTTGCAGGTGCTTATTTCTTCATGCGCAGTGGTCAACGCGGCACTCTCTAGCTGCCAGGAGCACTTTTTACTACGCGCACCCAACCAGAGCGACGGGAGGAGCACATTTCAGAAAACGTGCTCAGCTCGTCGAGAGAATGCGATTTAAGCAATAAAATAAAAAAATGCACCTAAAACCTAAACCAAACGTTGCAGGTGCTTATTTCTTCGAGCGCAGTGGTCAACGCGGCACTCCCTAGCTGCCAGGAGCACTTTTTACTGTGCGCACCCAACCAGAGTGACGGGAGGAGCACATTTCAGAAAACGTGCTCAGCTCGTCGAGAAAATGCGATTTAAGCAATAAAATTAAAAATGCACCTAAAACCTAAACCAAACGTTGCAGGTGCTTATTTCTTCATGCGCAGTGGTCAACGCGGCACTCTTTAGCTGCCAGGAGAACTTTTTACTATGCGCGCCCAACCAGAGCGACGGGAGGAGCACATTTCAGAAAACGTGCTCAGCTCGTCGAGAAAATGCGATTTAAGCAATAAAATTAAAAATGCACCTAAAACCTAAACCAAACGTTGCAGGTGCTTATTTCTTTGTGCGCAGTGGTCAACGCGGCACTCTTTAGCTGCCAAGAGCACTTTTTACTATGCGCACCCAACCAGAGTGACGGGAGGAGCACATTTCAGAAAACGTGCTCAGCTCGTCGAGAAAATGCGATTTAAGCAATAAAATTAAAAATGCACCTAAAACCTAAACCAAACGTTGCAGGTGGTTATTTCTACATGCGCAGTGGTCAACGCGGCACTCTCTAGCTGCCAAGAGCACTTTTTACTGTGCGCACCCAACCAGAGTCACGGGAGGAGCACATTTCAGAAAACGTGCTCATCTCGTCGAGAAAATGCCATTTAAGCAATAAAATTAAAAATGCACCTAAAACCTAAACCAAACGTTGCAGGTGCTTATTTCGTCACGTGCAGTGGTCAACGCGGCACTCCCTAGCTGCCAAGAGCACTTTTTACTATGCGCACCCAACCAGAGTGACGGGAGGAGCACATTTCAGAAAACGTGCTCAGCTCGTCGAGAAAATGCGATTTAAGCAATAAAATTAAAAATGCACCCAAAACCTAAACCAAACGTTGCAGGTGGTTATTTCTTCAAGCGCAGTGGTCAACGCGGCACTCTCTAGCTGCCAAGAGCACTTTTTCCTATGCGCACCCAACCAGAGCGACGGGAGGAGCACATTTCAGAAAACGTGCTCAGCTCGTCGAGAAAATGCGATTTAAGCAATAAAATTAAAAATGCACCTAAAACCTAAACCAAACGTTGCAGGTGCTTATTTCTTCATGCGCAGTGGTCAACGCGGCACTCTCTAGCTGCCAGGAGCACTTTTTACTATGCGCGCCCAACCAGAGCAACGGGAGGAGCACATTTCAGAAAACGTGCTCAGCTCGTCGAGAGAACGCGATTTAAGCAATAAAATTAAAAATGCACCTAAAACCTAAACCAAACGTTGCAGGTGCTTATTTCTTCGTGCGCAGTGGTCAACGCGGCACTCCCTAGCTGCCAGGAGCTCTTTTTACTGTGCGCACCCAACCAGAGCGACGGGAGGAGCACATTTCAGAAAACGTGCTCAGCTTGTCGAGAAAATGCGATTTAAGCAATAAAATTAAAAATGCACCTAAAACCTAAACCAAACGTTGCAGGTGCTTATTTCTTCGTGCGCAGTGCTCAACGCGGCACTCCCTAGCTGCCAGGAGCACTTTTTACTATGCGCGCCCAACCAGAGCGACGGGAGGAGCACATTTCAGAAAACGTGCTCAGCTCGTCGAGAAAATGCGATTTAAGCAATAAAATTAAAAATGCACCTAAAACCTAAACCAAACGTTGCAGGTGCTTATTTCTTCATGCGCAGTGGTCAACGCGGCACTCCCGAGCTGCCAAGAGCACTTTTTACTGTGCGCACCCAACCAGAGCGACGGGAGGAGCACATTTCAGAAAACGTGCTCAGCTCGTCGAGAGAATGCGATTCAAGCAATAAAATTAAAAATGCACCTAAAACCTAAACCAAACGTTGCAGGTGCTTATTTCTTCATGCGCAGTGGTCAACGCGGCACTCTCTAGCTGCCAAGAGCACTTTTTACTATGCGCACCCAACCAGAGTGACGGGAGGAGCACATTTCAGAAAACGTGCTCAGCTCGTCGAGAAAATGCGATTTAAGCAATAAAATTAAAAATGCTCCTAAAACCTAAACCAAACGTTGCAGGTGCTTATTTCTTCATGCGCAGTGGTCAACGCGGCACTCTCTAGCTGCCAGGAGCACTTTTTACTACGCGCACCCAACCAGAGCGACGGGAGGAGCACATTTCAGAAAACGTGCTCAGCTCGTCGAGAGAATGCGATTTAAGCAATAAAATTAAAAATGCACCTAAAACCTAAACCAAACGTTGCAGGTGCTTATTTCTTCGTGCGCAGTGGTCAACGCGGCACTCCCTAGCTGCCAGGAGCTCTTTTTACTGTGCGCACCCAACCAGAGCGACGGGAGGAGCACATTTCAGAAAACGTGCTCAGCTTGTCGAGAAAATGCGGTTTAAGCAATAAAATTAAAAATGCACCTAAAACCTAAACCAAACGTTGCAGGTGCATATTTCTTCGTACGCAGTGCTCAACGCGGCACTCCCTAGCTGCCAGGAGCACTTTTTACTATGCGCGCCCAACCAGAGCGACGGGAGGAGCACATTTCAGAAAACGTGCTCAGCTCGTCGAGAAAATGCGATTTAAGCAATAAAATTAAAAATGCACCTAAAACCTAAACCAGACGTTGCAGGTGCTTATTTCTTCTTGCGCAGTGGTCAACGCGGCACTCTCTAGCTGCCAAGAGCACTTTTTACTGTGCGCACCCAACCAGAGTGACGGGAGGAGCACATTTCAGAAAACGTGCTCAGCTCGTCGAGAAAATGCGATTTAAGCAATAAGATTAAAAATGCACCTAAAACCTAAACCAAACGTTGCAGGTGCTTATTTCTTCATGCGCAGTGGTCAACGCGGCACTCTCTAGCTGCCAGGAGCACTTTTTACTACGCGCACCCAACCAGAGCGACGGGAGGAGCACATTTCAGAAAACGTGCTCAGCTCGTCGAGAGAATGCGATTTAAGCAATAAAATTAAAAATGCACCTAAAACCTAAACCAAACGTTGCAGGTGCTTATTTCTTCGTGCGCAGTGGTCAACGCGGCACTCCCTAGCTGCCAGGAGCTCTTTTTACTGTGCGCACCCAACCAGAGCGACGGGAGGAGCACATTTCAGAAAACGTGCTCAGCTTGTCGAGAAAATGCGATTTAAGCAATAAAATTAAAAATGCACCTAAAACCTAAACCAAACGTTGCAGGTTCTTATTTCTTCTTGCGCAGTGGTCAACGCGGCACTCTCTAGCTGCCAGGAGCACTTTTTACTATGCGCGCCCAACCAGAGCGACGGGAGGAGCACATTTCAGAAAACGTGCTCAGCTCGTCGAGAAAATGCGATTTAAGCAATAAAATTAAAAATGCACCTAAAACCTAAACCAAACGTTGCAGGTGCTTATTTCTTCATGCGCAGTGGTCAACGCGGCACTCCCGAGCTGCCAAGAGCACTTTTTACTGTGCGCACCCAACCAGAGCGACGGGAGGAGCACATTTCAGAAAACGTGCTCAGCTCGTCGAGAGAATGCGATTTAAGCAATAAAATTAAAAATGCACCTAAAACCTAAACCAAACGTTGCAGGTGCTTATTTCTTCGTGCGCAGTGGTCAACGCGGAACTCCCTAGCTGCCAGGAGCTCTTTTTACTGTGCGCACCCAACCAGAGCGACGGGAGGAGCACATTTCAGAAAACGTGCTCAGCTCGTCGAGAAAATGCGATTTAAGCAATAAAATTAAAAATGCAGCTAAAACCTAAACCAAACGTTGCAGGTGCTTATTTCTTCGTGCGCAGTGGTCAACGCGGAACTCCCTAGCTGCCAGGAGCACTTTTTACTGTGCGCACCCAACCAGAGTGACGGGAGGAGCACATTTCAGAAAACGTGCTCAGCTCGTCGAGAAAATGCGATTTAAGCAATAAAATTAAAAATGCACCCAAAACCTAAACCAAACGTTGCAGGTGCTTATTTCTTTGTGCGCAGTGGTCAACGCGGCACTCTCTAGCTGCCAAGAGCACTTTTTACTATGCGCACCCAACCAGAGTGACGGGAGGAGCACATTTCAGAAAACGTGCTCAGCTCGTCGAGAAAATGCGATTTAAGCAATAAGATTAAAAATGCACCTAAAACCTAAACCAAACGTTGCAGGTGCTTATTTCTTCATGCGCAGTGGTCAACGCGGCACTCTCTAGCTGCCAGGAGCACTTTTTACTATGCGCGCCCAACCAGAGCGACGGGAGGAGCACATTTCAGAAAACGTGCTCAGCTCGTCGAGAAAATGCGATTTAAGCAATAAAATTAAAAATGGACCTAAAACCTAAACCAAACGTTGCAGGTGCTTATTTCTTCATGCGCAGTGGTCAACGCGGCACTCCCGAGCTGCCAAGAGCACTTTTTACTGTGCGCACCCAACCAGAGTGACGGGAGGAGCACATTTCAGAAAACGTGCTCAGCTCGTCGAGAGAATGCGATTTAAGCAATAAAATTAAAAATGCACCTAAAACCTAAACCAAACATTGCAGGTGCTTATTTCTTCGTGCGCAGTGGTCAACGCGGAACTCCCTAGCTGCCAGGAGCTCTTTTTACTGTGCGCACCCAACCAGAGCGACGGGAGGAGCACATTTCAGAAAACGTGCTCAGCTTGTCGAGAAAATGCGATTTAAGCAATAAAATTAAAAATGCACCTAAAACCTAAACCAAACGTTGCAGGTGCTTATTTCTTCGTGCGCAGTGCTCAACGCGGCACTCCCTAGCTGCCAGGAGCACTTTTTACTATGCGCGCCCAACCAGAGCGACGGGAGGAGCACATTTCAGAAAACGTGCTCAGCTCGTCGAGAAAATGCGATTTAAGCAATAAAATTAAAAATGCACCTAAAACCTAAACCAAACGTTGCAGGTGCTTATTTCTTCATGCGCAGTGGTCAACGCGGCACTCCCGAGCTGCCAAGAGCACTTTTTACTGTGCGCACCCAACCAGAGCGACGGGAGGAGCACATTTCAGAAAACGTGCTCAGCTCGTCGAGAGAATGCGATTCAAGCAATAAAATTAAAAATGCACCTAAAACCTAAACCAAACGTTGCAGGTGCTTATTTCTTCGTGCGCAGTGGTCAACGCGGAACTCCCTAGCTGCCAGGAGCTCTTTTTACTGTGCTCACCCAACCAGAGCGACGGGAGGAGCACATTTCAGAAAACTGGCTCAGCTCGTCGAGAAAATGCGATTTAAGCAATAAAATTAAAAATGCAGCTAAAACCTAAACCAAACGTTGCAGGTGCTTATTTCTTCGTGCGTAGTGCTCAACGCGGCACTCCCTAGCTGCCAGGAGCACTTTTTACTGTGCGCACCCAACCAGAGTGACGGGAGGAGCACATTTCAGAAAACGTGCTCAGCTCGTCGAGAAAATGCGATTTAAGCAATAAAATTAAAAATGCACCTAAAACCTAAACCAAACGTTGCAGGTGCTTATTTCTTCATGCGCAGTGGTCAACGCGGCACTCTCTAGCTGCCAAGAGCACTTTTTACTATGCACGCCCAACCAGAGCGACGGGAGGAGCACATTTCAGAAAACGTGCTCAGCTCGTCGAGAAAATGCGATTTAAGCAATAAGATTAAAAATGCACCTAAAACCTAAACCAAACGTTGCAGGTGCTTATTTCTTCATGCGCAGTGGTCAACGCGACACTCTCTAGCTGCCAGGAGCACTTTTTACTGTGTGCACCCAACCAGAGTGACGGGAGGAGCACATTTCAGAAAACGTGCTCAGCTCGTCGAGAAAATGCGATTTAAGCAATAAAATTAAAAATGCACCTAAAACCTAAACCAAACGTTGCAGGTGCTTATTTCTTCATGCGCAGTGGTCAACGCGGCACTCTCTAGCTGCCAAGAGCACTTTTTACTGTGCGCACCCAACCAGAGTGACGGGAGGAGCACATTTCAGAAAACGTGCTCAGCTCGTCGAGAAAATGCGATTTAAGCAATAAGATTAAAAATGCACCTAAAACCTAAACCAAACGTTGCAGGTGCTTATTTCTTCGTGTGCAGTGGTCAACGCGGAACTCCCTAGCTGCCAGGAGCTCTTTTTACTGTGCGCACCCAACCAGAGCGACGGGAGGAGCCCATTTCAGAAAACGTGCTCAGCTCGTCGAGAAAATGCGATTTAAGCAATAAAATTAAAAATGCACCTAAAACCTAAACCAAACGTTGCAGGTGCTTATTTCTTCGTGCGCAGTGGTCAACGCGGAACTCCCTAGCTGCCAGGAGCTCTTTTTACTGTGCGCACCCAACCAGAGTGACGGGAGGAGCACATTTCAGAAAACGTGCTCAGCTCGTCGAGAAAATGCGATTTAAGCAATAAAATTAAAAATGCTGCTAAAACCTAAACCAAACGTTGCAGGTGCTTATTTCTTCGTGCGTAGTGCTCAACGCGGCACTCCCTAGCTGCCAGGAGCACTTTTTACTGTGCGCACCCAACCAGAGTGACGGGCGGAGCACATTTCAGAAAACGTGCTCAGCTCGTCGAGAAAATGCGATTTAAGCAATAAAATAAAAAATGCACCTAAAACCTAAACCAAACGTTGCAGGTGCTTATTTCTTCGTGCGCAGTGCTCAACGCGGCACTCCCTAGCTGCCAGGAGCTCTTTTTACTGTGCGCACCCAACCAGAGCGACGGGAGGAGCACATTTCAGAAAACGTGCTCAGCTTGTCGAGAAAATGCGATTTAAGCAATAAAATTAAAAATGCACCTAAAACCTAAACCAAACGTTGCAGGTTCTTATTTCTTCTTGCGCAGTGGTCAACGCGGCACTCTCTAGCTGCCAGGAGCACTTTTTACTATGCGCGCCCAACCAGAGCGACGGGAGGAGCACATTTCAGAAAACGTGCTCAGCTCGTCGAGAAAATGCGATTTAAGCAATAAAATTAAAAATGCACCTAAAACCTAAACCAAACGTTGCAGGTGCTTATTTCTTCATGCGCAGTGGTCAACGCGGCACTCCCGAGCTGCCAAGAGCACTTTTTACTGTGCGCACCCAACCAGAGTGACGGGAGGAGCACATTTCAGAAAACGTGCTCAGCTCGTCGAGAGAATGCGATTTAAGCAATAAAATTAAAAATGCACCTAAAACCTAAACCAAACATTGCAGGTGCTTATTTCTTCGTGCGCAGTGGTCAACGCGGAACTCCCTAGCTGCCAGGAGCTCTTTTTACTGTGCGCACCCAACCAGAGCGACGGGAGGAGCACATTTCAGAAAACGTGCTCAGCTTGTCGAGAAAATGCGATTTAAGCAATAAAATTAAAAATGCACCTAAAACCTAAACCAAACGTTGCAGGTGCTTATTTCTTCGTGCGCAGTGCTCAACGCGGCACTCCCTAGCTGCCAGGAGCACTTTTTACTATGCGCGCCCAACCAGAGCGACGGGAGGAGCACATTTCAGAAAACGTGCTCAGCTCGTCGAGAAAATGCGATTTAAGCAATAAAATTAAAAATGCACCTAAAACCTAAACCAAACGTTGCAGGTGCTTATTTCTTCATGCGCAGTGGTCAACGCGGCACTCCCGAGCTGCCAAGAGCACTTTTTACTGTGCGCACCCAACCAGAGCGACGGGAGGAGCACATTTCAGAAAACGTGCTCAGCTCGTCGAGAGAATGCGATTCAAGCAATAAAATTAAAAATGCACCTAAAACCTAAACCAAACGTTGCAGGTGCTTATTTCTTCGTGCGCAGTGGTCAACGCGGAACTCCCTAGCTGCCAGGAGCTCTTTTTACTGTGCTCACCCAACCAGAGCGACGGGAGGAGCACATTTCAGAAAACTGGCTCAGCTCGTCGAGAAAATGCGATTTAAGCAATAAAATTAAAAATGCAGCTAAAACCTAAACCAAACGTTGCAGGTGCTTATTTCTTCGTGCGTAGTGCTCAACGCGGCACTCCCTAGCTGCCAGGAGCACTTTTTACTGTGCGCACCCAACCAGAGTGACGGGAGGAGCACATTTCAGAAAACGTGCTCAGCTCGTCGAGAAAATGCGATTTAAGCAATAAAATTAAAAATGCACCTAAAACCTAAACCAAACGTTGCAGGTGCTTATTTCTTCATGCGCAGTGGTCAACGCGGCACTCTCTAGCTGCCAAGAGCACTTTTTACTATGCACGCCCAACCAGAGCGACGGGAGGAGCACATTTCAGAAAACGTGCTCAGCTCGTCGAGAAAATGCGATTTAAGCAATAAGATTAAAAATGCACCTAAAACCTAAACCAAACGTTGCAGGTGCTTATTTCTTCATGCGCAGTGGTCAACGCGACACTCTCTAGCTGCCAGGAGCACTTTTTACTGTGTGCACCCAACCAGAGTGACGGGAGGAGCACATTTCAGAAAACGTGCTCAGCTCGTCGAGAAAATGCGATTTAAGCAATAAAATTAAAAATGCACCTAAAACCTAAACCAAACGTTGCAGGTGCTTATTTCTTCATGCGCAGTGGTCAACGCGGCACTCTCTAGCTGCCAAGAGCACTTTTTACTGTGCGCACCCAACCAGAGTGACGGGAGGAGCACATTTCAGAAAACGTGCTCAGCTCGTCGAGAAAATGCGATTTAAGCAATAAGATTAAAAATGCACCTAAAACCTAAACCAAACGTTGCAGGTGCTTATTTCTTCGTGTGCAGTGGTCAACGCGGAACTCCCTAGCTGCCAGGAGCTCTTTTTACTGTGCGCACCCAACCAGAGCGACGGGAGGAGCCCATTTCAGAAAACGTGCTCAGCTCGTCGAGAAAATGCGATTTAAGCAATAAAATTAAAAATGCACCTAAAACCTAAACCAAACGTTGCAGGTGCTTATTTCTTCGTGCGCAGTGGTCAACGCGGAACTCCCTAGCTGCCAGGAGCTCTTTTTACTGTGCGCACCCAACCAGAGTGACGGGAGGAGCACATTTCAGAAAACGTGCTCAGCTCGTCGAGAAAATGCGATTTAAGCAATAAAATTAAAAATGCTGCTAAAACCTAAACCAAACGTTGCAGGTTCTTATTTCTTCTTGCGCAGTGGTCAACGCGGCACTCTCTAGCTGCCAGGAGCACTTTTTACTATGCGCGCCCAACCAGAGCGACGGGAGGAGCACATTTCAGAAAACGTGCTCAGCTCGTCGAGAAAATGCGATTTAAGCAATAAAATTAAAAATGCACCTAAAACCTAAACCAAACGTTGCAGGTGCTTATTTCTTCATGCGCAGTGGTCAACGCGGCACTCCCGAGCTGCCAAGAGCACTTTTTACTGTGCGCACCCAACCAGAGTGACGGGAGGAGCACATTTCAGAAAACGTGCTCAGCTCGTCGAGAGAATGCGATTTAAGCAATAAAATTAAAAATGCACCTAAAACCTAAACCAAACATTGCAGGTGCTTATTTCTTCGTGCGCAGTGGTCAACGCGGAACTCCCTAGCTGCCAGGAGCTCTTTTTACTGTGCGCACCCAACCAGAGCGACGGGAGGAGCACATTTCAGAAAACGTGCTCAGCTTGTCGAGAAAATGCGATTTAAGCAATAAAATTAAAAATGCACCTAAAACCTAAACCAAACGTTGCAGGTGCTTATTTCTTCGTGCGCAGTGCTCAACGCGGCACTCCCTAGCTGCCAGGAGCACTTTTTACTATGCGCGCCCAACCAGAGCGACGGGAGGAGCACATTTCAGAAAACGTGCTCAGCTCGTCGAGAAAATGCGATTTAAGCAATAAAATTAAAAATGCACCTAAAACCTAAACCAAACGTTGCAGGTGCTTATTTCTTCATGCGCAGTGGTCAACGCGGCACTCCCGAGCTGCCAAGAGCACTTTTTACTGTGCGCACCCAACCAGAGCGACGGGAGGAGCACATTTCAGAAAACGTGCTCAGCTCGTCGAGAGAATGCGATTCAAGCAATAAAATTAAAAATGCACCTAAAACCTAAACCAAACGTTGCAGGTGCTTATTTCTTCGTGCGCAGTGGTCAACGCGGAACTCCCTAGCTGCCAGGAGCTCTTTTTACTGTGCTCACCCAACCAGAGCGACGGGAGGAGCACATTTCAGAAAACTGGCTCAGCTCGTCGAGAAAATGCGATTTAAGCAATAAAATTAAAAATGCAGCTAAAACCTAAACCAAACGTTGCAGGTGCTTATTTCTTCGTGCGTAGTGCTCAACGCGGCACTCCCTAGCTGCCAGGAGCACTTTTTACTGTGCGCACCCAACCAGAGTGACGGGAGGAGCACATTTCAGAAAACGTGCTCAGCTCGTCGAGAAAATGCGATTTAAGCAATAAAATTAAAAATGCACCTAAAACCTAAACCAAACGTTGCAGGTGCTTATTTCTTCATGCGCAGTGGTCAACGCGGCACTCTCTAGCTGCCAAGAGCACTTTTTACTATGCACGCCCAACCAGAGCGACGGGAGGAGCACATTTCAGAAAACGTGCTCAGCTCGTCGAGAAAATGCGATTTAAGCAATAAGATTAAAAATGCACCTAAAACCTAAACCAAACGTTGCAGGTGCTTATTTCTTCATGCGCAGTGGTCAACGCGACACTCTCTAGCTGCCAGGAGCACTTTTTACTGTGTGCACCCAACCAGAGTGACGGGAGGAGCACATTTCAGAAAACGTGCTCAGCTCGTCGAGAAAATGCGATTTAAGCAATAAAATTAAAAATGCACCTAAAACCTAAACCAAACGTTGCAGGTGCTTATTTCTTCATGCGCAGTGGTCAACGCGGCACTCTCTAGCTGCCAAGAGCACTTTTTACTGTGCGCACCCAACCAGAGTGACGGGAGGAGCACATTTCAGAAAACGTGCTCAGCTCGTCGAGAAAATGCGATTTAAGCAATAAGATTAAAAATGCACCTAAAACCTAAACCAAACGTTGCAGGTGCTTATTTCTTCGTGTGCAGTGGTCAACGCGGAACTCCCTAGCTGCCAGGAGCTCTTTTTACTGTGCGCACCCAACCAGAGCGACGGGAGGAGCCCATTTCAGAAAACGTGCTCAGCTCGTCGAGAAAATGCGATTTAAGCAATAAAATTAAAAATGCACCTAAAACCTAAACCAAACGTTGCAGGTGCTTATTTCTTCGTGCGCAGTGGTCAACGCGGAACTCCCTAGCTGCCAGGAGCTCTTTTTACTGTGCGCACCCAACCAGAGTGACGGGAGGAGCACATTTCAGAAAACGTGCTCAGCTCGTCGAGAAAATGCGATTTAAGCAATAAAATTAAAAATGCTGCTAAAACCTAAACCAAACGTTGCAGGTGCTTATTTCTTCGTGCGTAGTGCTCAACGCGGCACTCCCTAGCTGCCAGGAGCACTTTTTCCTGTGCGCACCCAACCAGAGTACGGGCGGAGCACATTTCAGAAAACGTGCTCAGCTCGTCGAGAAAATGCGATTTAAGCAATAAAATAAAAAATGCACCTAAAACCTAAACCAAACGTTGCAGGTGCTTATTTCTTCATGCGCAGTGGTCAACGCGGCACTCTCTAGCTGACAAGAGCACTCTTTACTGTGCGCACCCAACCAGAGTGACGGGAGGAGCACATTTCAGAAAACGTGCTCAGCTCGTCGAGAAAATGCGATTTAAGCAATAAGATTAAAAATGCACCTAAAACCTAAACCAAACGTTGCAGGTGCTTATTTCTTCATGCGCAGTGGTCAACGCGGCACTCTCTAGCTGCCAGGAGCACTTTTTACTACGCGCACCCAACCAGAGCGACGGGAGGAGCACATTTCAGAAAACGTGCTCAGCTCGTCGAGAGAATGCGATTTAAGCAATAAAATTAAAAATGCACTTAAAACCTAAACCAAACGTTGCAGGTGCTTATTTCTTCGTGCGCAGTGGTCAACGCGGCACTCCCTAGCTGCCAGGAGCTCTTTTTACTGTGCGCACCCAACCAGAGCGACGGGAGGAGCCCATTTCAGAAAACGTGCTCAGCTCGTCGAGAAAATGCGATTTAAGCAATAAAATTAAAAATGCACCTAAAACCTAAACCAAACGTTGCAGGTGCTTATTTCTTCGTGCGCAGTGGTCAACGCGGAACTCCCTAGCTGCCAGGAGCTCTTTTTACTGTGCGCACCCAACCAGAGTGACGGGAGGAGCACATTTCAGAAAACGTGCTCAGCTCGTCGAGAAAATGCGATTTAAGCAATAAAATTAAAAATGCTGCTAAAACCTAAACCAAACGTTGCAGGTGCTTATTTCTTCGTGCGTAGTGCTCAACGCGGCACTCCCTAGCTGCCAGGAGCACTTTTTACTGTGCGCACCCAACCAGAGTGACGGGCGGAGCACATTTCAGAAAACGTGCTCAGCTCGTCGAGAAAATGCGATTTAAGCAATAAAATAAAAAATGCACCTAAAACCTAAACCAAACGTTGCAGGTGCTTATTTCTTCATGCGCAGTGGTCAACGCGGCACTCTCTAGCTGACAAGAGCACTCTTTACTGTGCGCACCCAACCAGAGTGACGGGAGGAGCACATTTCAGAAAACGTGCTCAGCTCGTCGAGAAAATGCGATTTAAGCAATAAGATTAAAAATGCACCTAAAACCGAAACCAAACGTTGCAGGTGCTTATTTCTTCATGCGCAGTGGTCAACGCGGCACTCTCTAGCTGCCAGGAGCACTTTTTACTACGCGCACCCAACCAGAGCGACGGGAGGAGCACATTTCAGAAAACGTGCTCAGCTCGTCGAGAGAATGCGATTTAAGCAATAAAATTAAAAATGCACTTAAAACCTAAACCAAACGTTGCAGGTGCTTATTTCTTCGTGCGCAGTGGTCAACGCGGCACTCCCTAGCTGCCAGGAGCTCTTTTTACTGTGCGCACCCAACCAGAGCGACGGGAGGAGCACATTTCAGAAAACGTGCTAAGCTTGTCGAGAAAACGCGATTTAAGCAATAAAATTAAAAATGCACCTAAAACCTAAACCAAACGTTGCAGGTTCTTATTTCTTCTTGCGCAGTGGTCAACGCGGCACTCTCTAGCTGCCAGGAGCACTTTTTACTATGCGCGCCCAACCAGAGCGACGGGAGGAGCACATTTCAGAAAACGTGCTCAGCTCGTCGAGAAAATGCGATTTAAGCAATAAAATTAAAAATGCACCTAAAACCTAAACCAAACGTTGCAGGTGCTTATTTCTTCATGCGCAGTGGTCAACGCGGCACTCCCGAGCTGCCAAGAGCACTTTTTACTGTGCGCACCCAACCAGAGCGACGGGAGGAGCACATTTCAGAAAACGTGCTCAGCTAGTCGAGAGAATGCGATTTAAGCAATAAAATTAAAAATGCACCTAAAACCTAAACCAAACGTTGCAGGTGCTTATTTCTTCGTGCGCAGTGGTCAACGCGGAACTCCCTAGCTGCCAGGAGCTCTTTTTACTGTGCGCACCCAACCAGAGCGACGGGAGGAGCACATTTCATAAAACGTGCTCAGCTCGTCGAGAGAATGCGATTTAAGCAATAAAATTAAAAATGCACCTAAAACCTAAACCAAACGTTGCAGGTGCTTATTTCTTCGTGCGCAGTGGTCAACGCGGCACTCCCTAGCTGCCAGGAGCTCTTTTTACTGTGCGCACCCAACCAGAGCGACGGGAGGAGCACATTTCAGAAAACGTGCTCAGCTTGTCGAGAAAATGCGGTTTAAGCAATAAAATTAAAAATGCACCTAAAACCTAAACCAAACGTTGCAGGTGCATATTTCTTCGTACGCAGTGCTCAACGCGGCACTCCCTAGCTGCCAGGAGCACTTTTTACTATGCGCGCCCAACCAGAGCGACGGGAGGAGCACATTTCAGAAAACGTGCTCAGCTCGTCGAGAAAATGCGATTTAAGCAATAAAATTAAAAATGCACCTAAAACCTAAACCAGACGTTGCAGGTGCTTATTTCTTCTTGAGCAGTGGTCAACGCGGCACTCTCTAGCTGCCAGGAGCACTTTTTACTATGCGCGCCCAACCAGAGCGACGGGAGGAGCACATTTCAGAAAACGTGCTCAGCTCGTCGAGAAAATGCGATTTAAGCAATAAAATTAAAAATGCACCTAAAACCTAAACCAAACGTTGCAGGTGCTTATTTCTTCATGCGCAGTGGTCAACGCGGCACTCCCGAGCTGCCAAGAGCACTTTTTACTGTGCGCACCCAACCAGAGCGACGGGAGGAGCACATTTCAGAAAACGTGCTCAGCTCGTCGAGAGAATGCGATTCAAGCAAAAAAATTAAAAATGCACCTAAAACCTAAACCAAACGTTGCAGGTGCTTATTTCTTCGTGCGCAGTGGTCAACGCGGAACTCCCTAGCTGCTAGGAGCTCTTTTTACTGTGCGCACCCAACCAGAGCGACGGGAGGAAGCACATTTCAGAAAACGTGCTCAGCTCGTCGAGAAAATGCGATTTAAGCAATAAAATTAAAAATGCAGCTAAAACCTAAACCAAACGTTGCAGGTGCTTATTTCTTCGTGCGTAGTGCTCAACGCGGCACTCCCTAGCTGCCAGGAGCACTTTTTACTGTGCGCACCCAACCAGAGTGACGGGAGGAGCACATTTCAGAAAACGTGCTCAGCTCGTCGAGAAAATGCGATTTAAGCAATAAAATTAAAAATGCACCTAAAACCTAAACCAAACGTTGCAGGTGCTTATTTCTTCATGAGCAGTGGTCAACGCGGCACTCTCTAGCTGCCAAGAGCACTTTTTACTGTGCGCACCCAACCAGAGTGACGGGAGGAGCACATTTCAGAAAACGTGCTCAGCTCGTCGAGAAAAAGCGATTTAAGCAATAAGATTAAAAATGCACCTAAAACCTAAACCAAACGTTGCAGGTGCTTATTTCTTCGTGCGCAGTGGTCACCGCGGAACTCCCTAGCTGCCAGGAGCTCTTTTTACTGTGCTCACCCAACCAGAGCGACGGGAGGAGCACATTTCAGAAAACTGGCTCAGCTCGTCGAGAAAATGCGATTTAAGCAATAAAATTAAAAATGCAGCTAAAACCTAAACCAAACGTTGCAGGTGCTTATTTCTTCGTGCGTAGTGCTCAACGCGGCACTCCCTAGCTGCCAGGAGCACTTTTTACTGTGCGCACCCAACCAGAGTGACGGGAGGAGCACATTTCAGAAAACGTGCTCAGCTCGTCGAGAAAATGCGATTTAAGCAATAAATTTAAAAATGCACCTAAAACCTAAACCAAACGTTGCAGGTGCTTATTTCTTCATGCGCAGTGGTCAACGCGGCACCCTCTAGCTGCCAAGAGCACTTTTTACTATGCACGCCCAACCAGAGCGACGGGAGGAGCACATTTCAGAAAACGTTCTAAGCTCGTCGAGAAAATGCGATTTAAGCAATAAAATTAAAAATGCACCTAAAACCTAAACCAAACGTTGCAGGTGCTTATTTCTTCATGCGCAGTGGTCGACGCGGCACTCTCTAGCTGCCAGGAGCACTTTTTACTACGCGCACCCAACCAGAGCGACGGGAGGAGCACATTTCAGAAAACGTGCTCAGCTCGTTGAGAGAATGCGATTTAAGCAATAAAATAAAAAATGCACCTAAAACCTAAACCAAACGTTGCAGGTGCTTATTTCTTCGTGCGCAGTGGTCAACGCGGCACTCCCTAGCTGCCAGGAGCTCTTTTTACTGTGCGCACCCAACCAGAACGACGGGAGGAGCACATTTCAGAAAACGTGCTCAGCTCGTCGAGAAAATGCGATTTAAGCAATAAAATTAAAAATGCACCTAAAACCTAAACCAAACGTTGCAGGTGCTTATTTCTTCATGCGCAGTGGTCAACGCGGCACTCTCTAGCTGTCAGGAGCACTTTTTACTACGCGCACCCAACCACAGCGACGGGAGGAGCACATTTCAGAAAACGTGCTCAGCTCGTCGAGAGAATGCGATTTAAGCAATAAAATAAAAAATGCACCTAAAACCTAAACCAAACGTTGCAGGTGCTTATTTCTTCGTGCGCAGTGGTCAACGCGGCACTCCCTAGCTGCCAGGAGCTCTTTTTACTGTGTGCACCCAACCAGAGCGACGGGAGGAGCACATTTCAGAAAACGTGCTCAGCTCGTCGAGAGAATGCGATTTAAGCAATAAAATAAAAAATGCACCTAAAACCTAAACCAAACGTTGCAGGTGCTTATTTCTTCGTGCGCAGTGGTCAACGGGGAACTCCCTAGCTGCCAGGAGCTCTTTTTACTGTGCGCACCCAACCAGAGCGACGGGAGGAGCACATTTCAGAAAACGTGCTCAGCTCGTCGAGAGAATGCGATTTAAGCAATAAAATTAAAAATGCACCTAAAACCTAAACCAAACGTTGCAGGTGCTTATTTCTTCATGCGCAGTGGTCAACGCGGCACTCTCTAGCTGCCAGGAGCACTTTTTACTACGCGCACCCAACCACAGCGACGGGAGGAGCACATTTCAGAAAACGTGCTCAGCTCGTCGAGAAAATGCGATTTAAGCAATAAGATTAAAAATGCACCTAAAATCTAAACCAAACGTTGCAGGTGCTTATTTCTTCATGCGCAGTGGTCGACGCGGCACTCTCTAGCTGCCAGGAGCACTTTTTACTACGCGCACCCAACCAGAGCGACGGGAGGAGCACATTTCAGAAAACGTGCTCAGCTCGTCGAGAGAATATGATTTAAGCAATAAAATAAAAAATGCACCTAAAACCTAAACCAAACGTTGCAGGTGCTTATTTCTTCGTGCGCAGTGGTCAACGCGGCACTCCCTAGCTGCCAGGAGCTCTTTTTACTGTGCGCACCCAACCAGAACGACGGGAGGAGCACATTTCAGAAAACGTGCTCAGCTCGTCGAGAAAATGCGATTTAAGCAATAAAATTAAAAATGCACCTAAAACCTAAACCAAACGTTGCAGGTGCTTATTTCTTCATGCGCAGTGGTCAACGTGGCACTCTCTAGCTGCCAGGAGCACTTTTTACTACGCGCACCCAACCACAGCGACGGGAGGAGCACATTTCAGAAAACGTGCTCAGCTCGTCGAGAGAATGCGATTTAAGCAATAAAATAAAAAATGCACCTAAAACCTAAACCAAACGTTGCAGGTGCTTATTTCTTCGTGCGCAGTGGTCAACGCGGCACTCCCTAGCTGCCAGGAGCTCTTTTTACTGTGCGCACCCAACCAGAGCGACGGGAGGAGCACATTTCAGAAAACGTGCTCAGCTTGTCGAGAAAATGCGATTTAAGCAATAAAATTAAAAATGCACCTAAAACCTAAACCAAACGTTGCAGGTGCTTATTTTTTCGTGCGCAGTGGTCAACGCGGAACTCCCTAGCTGCCAGGAGCACTTTTTACTGTGGGCACCCAACCAGAGTGACGGGAGGAGCACATTTCAGAAAACGTGCTCAGCTCGTCGAGAAAATGCGATTTAAGCAATAAAATTAAAAATGCACCTAAAACCTAAACCAAACGTTGCAGGTGCTTATTTCTTCATGCGCAGTGGTCAACGCGGCACTCTCTAGCTGCCAAGAGCACTTTTTACTGTGCGCACCCAACCAGAGTGACGGGAGGAGCACATTTCAGAAAACGTGCTCATCTCGTCGAGAAAATGCGATTTAAGCAATAAGATTAAAAATGCACCTAAAACCTAAACCAAACGTTGCAGGTGCTTATTTCTTCATGCGCAGTGGTCAACGCGGCACTCCCGAGCTGCCAAGAGCACTTTTTACTGTGTGCACCCAACCAGAGCGACGGGAGGAGCACATTTCAGAAAACGTGCTCAGCTCGTCGAGAGAATGCGATTTAAGCAATAAAATTAAAAATGCACCTAAAACCTAAACCAAACGTTGCAGGTGCTTATTTCTTCGTGCGCAGTGGTCAACGCGGAACTCCCTAGCTGCCAGGAGCTCTTTTTACTGTGCGCACCCAACCAGAGCGACGGGAGGAGCACATTTCAGAAAACGTGCTCAGCTCGTCGAGAAAATGCGATTTAAGCAATAAAATTAAAAATGCAGCTAAAACCTAAACCAAACGTTGCAGGTGCTTATTTCTTCGTGCGCAGTGGTCAACGCGGAACTCCCTAGCTGCCAGGAGCACTTTTTACTGTGCGCACCCAACCAGAGTGACGGGAGGAGCACATTTCAGAAAACGTGCTCAGCTCGTCGAGAAAATGCGATTTAAGCAATAAAATTAAAAATGCACCCAAAACCTAAACCAAACGTTGCAGGTGCTTATTTCTTTGTGCGCAGTGGTCAACGCGGCACTCTCTAGCTGCCAAGAGCACTTTTTACTATGCGCACCCAACCAGAGTGACGGGAGGAGCACATTTCAGAAAACGTGCTCAGCTCGTCGAGAAAATGCGATTTAAGCAATAAGATTAAAAATGCACCTAAAACCTAAACCAAACGTTGCAGGTGCTTATTTCTTCATGCGCAGTGGTCAACGCGGCACTCTCTAGCTGCCAAGAGCACTTTTTACTGTGCGCACCCAACCAGAGTGACGGGAGGAGCACATTTCAGAAAACGTGCTCAGCTCGTCGAGAAAATGCGATTTAAGCAATAAGATTAAAAATGCACCTAAAACCTAAACCAAACGTTGCAGGTGCTTATTTCTTCGTGCACAGTGGTCAACGCGGAACTCCCTAGCTGCCAGGAGCTCTTTTTACTGTGCGCACCCAACCAGAGCGACGGGAGGAGCCCATTTCAGAAAACGTGCTCAGCTCGTCGAGGAAATGCGATTTAAGCAATAAAATTAAAAATGCACCTAAAACCTAAACCAAACGTTGCAGGTGCTTATTTCTTCGTGCGCAGTGCTCAACGCGGCACTCCCTAGCTGCCAGGAGCTCTTTTTACTGTGCGCACCCAACCAGAGCGACGGGAGGAGCACATTTCAGAAAACGTGCTCAGCTTGTCGAGAAAATGCGATTTAAGCAATAAAATTAAAAATGCACCTAAAACCTAAACCAAACGTTGCAGGTTCTTATTTCTTCTTGCGCAGTGGTCAACGCGGCACTCTCTAGCTGCCAGGAGCACTTTTTACTATGCGCGCCCAACCAGAGCGACGGGAGGAGCACATTTCAGAAAACGTGCTCAGCTCGTCGAGAAAATGCGATTTAAGCAATAAAATTAAAAATGCACCTAAAACCTAAACCAAACGTTGCAGGTGCTTATTTCTTCATGCGCAGTGGTCAACGCGGCACTCCCGAGCTGCCAAGAGCACTTTTTACTGTGCGCACCCAACCAGAGTGACGGGAGGAGCACATTTCAGAAAACGTGCTCAGCTCGTTGAGAGAATGCGATTTAAGCAATAAAATTAAAAATGCACCTAAAACCTAAACCAAACATTGCAGGTGCTTATTTCTTCGTGCGCAGTGGTCAACGCGGAACTCCCTAGCTGCCAGGAGCTCTTTTTACTGTGCGCACCCAACCAGAGCGACGGGAGGAGCACATTTCAGAAAACGTGCTCAGCTCGTCGAGAAAATGCGATTTAAGCAATAAAATTAAAAATGCTGCTAAAACCTAAACCAAACGTTGCAGGTGCTTATTTCTTCGTGCGTAGTGCTCAACGCGGCACTCCCTAGCTGCCAGGAGCACTTTTTACTGTGCGCACCCAACCAGAGTGACGGGCGGAGCACATTTCAGAAAACGTGCTCAGCTCGTCGAGAAAATGCGATTTAAGCAATAAAATAAAAAATGCACCTAAAACCTAAACCAAACGTTGCAGGTGCTTATTTCTTCATGCGCAGTGGTCAACGCGGCACTCTCTAGCTGACAAGAGCACTCTTTACTGTGCGCACCCAACCAGAGTGACGGGAGGAGCACATTTCAGAAAACGTGCTCAGCTCGTCGAGAAAATGCGATTTAAGCAATAAGATTAAAAATGCACCTAAAACCTAAACCAAACGTTGCAGGTGCTTATTTCTTCATGCGCAGTGGTCAACGCGGCACTCTCTAGCTGCCAGGAGCACTTTTTACTACGCGCACCCAACCAGAGCGACGGGAGGAGCACATTTCAGAAAACGTGCTCAGCTCGTCGAGAAAATGCGATTTAAGCAATAAAATTAAAAATGCACCCAAAACCTAAACCAAACGTTGCAGGTGCTTATTTCTTTGTGCGCAGTGGTCAACGCGGCACTCTCTAGCTGCCAAGAGCACTTTTTACTATGCGCACCCAACCAGAGTGACGGGAGGAGCACATTTCAGAAAACGTGCTCAGCTCGTCGAGAAAATGCGATTTAAGCAATAAGATTAAAAATGCTCCTAAAACCTAAACCAAACGTTGCAGGTGCTTATTTCTTCATGCGCAGTGGTCAACGCGGCACTCTCTAGCTGCCAGGAGCACTTTTTACTACGCGCACCCAACCAGAGCGACGGGAGGAGCACATTTCAGAAAACGTGCTCAGCTCGTCGAGAGAATGCGATTTAAGCAATAAAATTAAAAATGCACCTAAAACCTAAACCAAACGTTGCAGGTGCTTATTTCTTCGTGCGCAGTGGTCAACGCGGCACTCCCTAGCTGCCAGGAGCTCTTTTTACTGTGCGCACCCAACCAGAGCGACGGGAGGAGCACATTTCAGAAAACGTGCTCAGCTTGTCGAGAAAATGCGGTTTAAGCAATAAAATTAAAAATGCACCTAAAACCTAAACCAAACGTTGCAGGTGCATATTTCTTCGTACGCATTGCTCAACGCGGCACTCCCTAGCTGCCAGGAGCACTTTTTACTATGCGCGCCCAACCAGAGCGACGGGAGGAGCACATTTCAGAAAACGTGCTCAGCTCGTCGAGAAAATGCGATTTAAGCAATAAAATTAAAAATGCACCTAAAACCTAAACCAGACGTTGCAGGTGCTTATTTCTTCTTGCGCAGTGGTCAACGCGGCACTCTCTAGCTGCCAGGAGCACTTTTTACAATGCGCGCCCAACCAGAGCGACGGGAGGAGCACATTTCAGAAAACGTGCTCAGCTCGTCGAGAAAATGCGATTTAAGCAATAAAATTAAAAATGCACCTAAAACCTAAACCAAACGTTGCAGGTGCTTATTTCTTCATGCGCAGTGGTCAACGCGGCACTCCCGAGCTGCCAAGAGCACTTTTTACTGTGCGCACCCAACCAGAGCGACGGGAGGAGCACATTTCAGAAAACGTGCTCAGCTCGTCGAGAGAATGCGATTCAAGCAATAAAATTAAAAATGTACCTAAAACCTAAACCAAACGTTGCAGGTGCTTATTTCTTCGTGCGCAGTGGTCAACGCGGAACTCCCTAGCTGCCAGGAGCTCTTTTTACTGTGCGCACCCAACCAGAGCGACGGGAGGAGCACATTTCAGAAAACGTGCTCAGCTCGTCGAGAAAATGCGATTTAAGCAATAAAATTAAAAATGCAGCTAAAACCTAAACCAAACGTTGCAGGTGCTTATTTCTTCGTGCGTAGTGCTCAACGCGGCACTCCCTAGCTGCCAGGAGCACTTTTTACTGTGCGCACCCAACCAGAGTGACGGGAGGAGCACATTTCAGAAAACGTGCTCAGCTCGTCGAGAAAATGCGATTTAAGCAATAAAATTAAAAATGCACCTAAAACCTAAACCAAACGTTGCAGGTGCTTATTTCTTCATGCGCAGTGGTCAACGCGGCACTCCCGAGCTGCCAAGAGCACTTTTTACTGTGCGCACCCAACCAGAGCGACGGGAGGAGCACATTTCAGAAAACGTGCTCAGCTCGTCGAGAGAATGCGATTTAAGCAATACAATTAAAAATGCACCTAAAACCTAAACCAAACGTTGCAGGTGCTTATTTCTTCGTGCGCAGTGGTCACCGCGGAACTCCCTAGCTGCCAGGAGCTCTTTTTACTGTGCGCACCCAACCAGAGCGACGGGAGGAGCACATTTCAGAAAACGTGCTCAGCTCGTCGAGAAAATGCGATTTAAGCAATAAAATTAAAAATGCAGCTAAAACCTAAACCAAACGTTGCAGGTGCTTATTTCTTCGTGCGCAGTGGTCAACGCGGAACTCCCTAGCTGCCAGGAGCACTTTTTACTGTGCGCACCCAACCAGAGTGACGGGAGGAGCACATTTCAGAAAACGTGCTCAGCTCGTCGAGAAAATGCGATTTAAGCAATAAAATTAAAAATGCACCCAAAACCTAAACCAAACGTTGCAGGTGCTTATTTCTTTGTGCGCAGTGGTCAACGCGGCACTCTCTAGCTGCCAAGAGCACTTTTTACTATGCGCATCCAACCAGAGTGACGGGAGGAGCACATTTCAGAAAACGTGCTCAGCTCGTCGAGAAAATGCGATTTAAGCAATAAGATTAAAAATGCACCTAAAACCTAAACCAAACGTTGCAGGTGCTTATTTCTTCATGCGCAGTGGTCAACGCGGCACTCTCTAGCTGCCAAGAGCACTTTTTACTGTGCGCACCCAACCAGAGTGACGGGAGGAGCACATTTCAGAAAACGTGCTCAGCTCGTCGAGAAAATGCGATTTAAGCAATAAGATTAAAAATGCACCTAAAACCTAAACCAAACGTTGCAGGTGCTTATTTCTTCGTGCGCAGTGGTCAACGCGGAACTCCCTAGCTGCCAGGAGCTCTTTTTACTGTGCGCACCCAACCAGAGCGACGGGAGGAGCCCATTTCAGAAAACGTGCTCAGCTCGTCGAGAAAATGCGATTTAAGCAATAAAATTAAAAATGCACCTAAAACCTAAACCAAACGTTGCAGGTGCTTATTTCTTCGTGCGCAGTGCTCAACGCGGCACTCCCTAGCTGCCAGGAGCTCTTTTTACTGTGCGCACCCAACCAGAGCGACGGGAGGAGCACATTTCAGAAAACGTGCTCAGCTTGTCGAGAAAATGCGATTTAAGCAATAAAATTAAAAATGCACCTAAAACCTAAACCAAACGTTGCAGGTGCTTATTTCTTCGTGCGCAGTGGTCAACGCGGCACTCCCGAGCTGCCAAGAACACTTTTTACTGTGCGCACCCAACCAGAGCGACGGGAGGAGCACATTTCAGAAAACGTGCTCAGCTCGTCGAGAGAATGCGATTTAAGCAATAAAATTAAAAATGCACCTAAAACCTAAACCAAACGTTGCAGGTGCTTATTTCTTCGTGCGCAGTGGTCAACGCGGAACTTCCTAGCTGCCAGGAGCTCTTTTTACTGTGCGCACCCAACCAGAGCGACGGGAGGAGCACATTTCAGAAAACGTGCTCAGCTCGTCGAGAAAATGCGATTTAAGCAATAAAATTAAAAATGCAGCTAAAACCTAAACCAAACGTTGCAGGTGCTTATTTTTTCGTGCGCAGTGGTCAACGCGGAACTCCCTAGCTGCCAGGAGCACTTTTTACTGTGCGCACCCAACCAGAGTGACGGGAGGAGCACATTTCAGAAAACGTGCTCAGCTCGTCGAGAAAATGCGATTTAAGCAATAAAATTAAAAATGCACCTAAAACCTAAACCAAACGTTGCAGGTGCTTATTTCTTCATGCGCAGTGGTCAACGCGGCACTCCCTAGCTGCCAGGAGCTCTTTTTACTGTGCGCACCCAACCAGAGCGACGGGAGGAGCACATTTCAGAAAACGTGCTCAGCTTGTCGAGAAAATGCGATTTAAGCAATAAAATTAAAAATGCACCTAAAACCTAAACCAAACGTTGCAGGTTCTTATTTCTTCTTGCGCAGTGGTCAACGCGGCACTCTCTAGCTGCCAGGAGCACTTTTTACTATGCGCGCCCAACCAGAGCGACGGGAGGAGCACATTTCAGAAAACGTGCTCAGCTCGTCGAGAAAATGCGATTTAAGCAATAAAATTAAAAATGCACCTAAAACCTAAACCAAACGTTGCAGGTGCTTATTTCTTCATGCGCAGTGGTCAACGCGGCACTCCCGAGCTGCCAAGAGCACTTTTTACTGTGCGCACCCAACCAGAGCGACGGGAGGAGCACATTTCAGAAAACGTGCTCAGCTCGTCGAGAGAATGCGATTTAAGCAATAAAATTAAAAATGCACCTAAAACCTAAACCAAACGTTGCAGGTGCTTATTTCTTCGTGCGCAGTGGTCAACGCGGAACTCCCTAGCTGCCAGGAGCTCTTTTTACTGTGCGCACCCAACCAGACCGAAGGGAGGAGCACATTTCAGAAAACGTGCTCAGCTCGTCGAGAAAATGCGATTTAAGCAAAAAAATTAAAAATGCAGCTAAAACCTAAACCAAACGTTGCAGGTGCTTATTTCTTCGTGCGCAGTGGTCAACGCGGAACTCCCTAGCTGCCAGGAGCACTTTTTACTGTGCGCACCCAACCAGAGTGACGGGAGGAGCACATTTTGGAAAACGTGCTCAGCTCGTCGAGAAAATGCGATTTAAGCAATAAAATTAAAAATGCACCCAAAACCTAAACCAAACGTTGCAGGTGCTTATTTCTTTGTGCGCAGTGGTCAACGCGGCACTCTCTAGCTGCCAAGAGCACTTTTTACTATGCGCACCCAACCAGAGTGACGGGAGGAGCACATTTCAGAAAACGTGCTCAGCTCGTCGAGAAAATGCGATTTAAGCAATAAGATTAAAAATGCACCTAAAACCTAAACCAAACGTTGCAGGTGCTTATTTCTTCATGCGCAGTGGTCAACGCGGCACTCTCTAGCTGCCAAGAGCACTTTTTACTGTGGGCACCCAACCAGAGTGACGGGAGGAGCACATTTCAGAAAACGTGCTCAGCTCGTCGAGAAAATGCGATTTAAGCAATAAGATTAAAAATGCACCTAAAACCTAAACCAAACGTTGCAGGTGCTTATTTCTTCGTGCGCAGTGGTCAACGCGGAACTCCCTAGCTGCCAGGAGCTCTTTTTACTGTGCGCACCCAACCAGAGCGACGGGAGGAGCCCATTTCAGAAAACGTGCTCAGCTCGTCGAGAAAATGCGATTTAAACAATAAAATTAAAAATGCACCTAAAACCTAAACCAAACGTTGCAGGTGCTTATTTCTTCGTGCGCAGTGCTCAACGCGGCACTCCCTAGCTTCCCAGGAGCTCTTTTTACTGTGCGCACCCAACCAGAGCGACGGGAGGAGCACATTTCAGAAAACGTGGTCAGCTTGTCGAGAAAATGCGATTTAAGCAATAAAATTAAAAATGCACCTAAAACCTAAACCAAACGTTGCAGGTTCTTATTTCTTCTTGCGCAGTGGTCAACGCGGCACTCTCTAGCTGCCAGGAGCACTTTTTACTATGCGCGCCCAACCAGAGCGACGGGAGGAGCACATTTCAGAAAACGTGCTCAGCTCGTCGAGAGAATGCGATTTAAGCAATAAAATTAAAAATGCACCTAAAACCTAAACCAAACGTTGCAGGTGCTTATTTCTTCATGTGCCGTGGTCAACGCGGCACTCTCTAGCTGCCAGGAGCACTTTTTACTATGCGCGCACAACCAGAGCGACGGGAGGAGCACATTTCAGAAAACGTGCTCAGCTCGTCGAGAAAATGCGATTTAAGCAATAAAATTTAAAATGCACCTAAAACCTAAACCAAACGTTGCAGGTGCTTATTTCTTTGTGCGCAGTGGTCAACGCGGCACTTTTTAGCTGCCAAGAGCACTTTTTACTATGCGCACCCAACCAGAGTGACGGGAGGAGCACATTTCAGAAAACGTGCTCAGCTCGTCGAGAAAATGCGAATTAAGCAATAAAATTAAAAATGCACCTAAAACCTAAACCAAACGTTGCAGGTGGTTATTTCTTCATGCGCAGTGGTCAACGCGGCACTCTCTAGCTGCCAAGAGCACTTTTTACTGTGCGCACCCAACCAGAGTGACGGGAGGAGCACATTTCAGAAAACGTGCTCAGCTCGTCGAGAAAATGCGATTTAAGCAATAAAATTAAAAATACACCTAAAACCTAAACCAAACGTTGCAGGTGCTTATTTCTTCGTGCGCAGTGCTCAACGCGGCACTCCCTAGCTGCCAGGAGCACTTTTTACTGTGCGCACCCAACCAGAGTGACGGGAGGAGCACATTTCAGAAAACGTGCTCAGCTCGTCGAGAAAATGCAATTTAAGCAATAAAATTAAAAATGCACCTAAAACCTAAACCAAACGTTGCAGGTGCTTATTTCTTCATGCGCAGTGGTCAACGCGTCACTCTCTAGCTGCCAAGAGCACTTTTTACTGTGCGCACCCAACCAGAGTGACGGGAGGAGCACATTTCAGAAAACGTGCTCAGCTCGTCGAGAAAATGCGATTTAAGCAATAAAATTAAAAATGCACCTAAAACCTAAACCAAACGTTGCAGGTGCTTATTTCTTCGTGCGCAGTGCTCAACGCGGCACTCCCTAGCTGCCAGGAGCACTTTTTACTGTGCGCACCCAACCAGAGTGACGGGAGGAGCACATTTCAGAAAACGTGCTCGGCTCGTCGAGACAATGCAATTTAAGCAATAAATTTAAAAATGCACCTAAAACCTAAACCAAACGTTGCAGGTGCTTATTTCTTCGTGCGCAGTGCTCAACGCGGCACTCCCTAGCTGCCAGGAGCACTTTTTACTGTGCGCACCCAACCAGAGTGACGGGAGGAGCATATTTCAGAAAACGTGCTCAGCTCGTCGAGAAAATGCGATTTAAGCAATAAAATTAAAAATGCACCTAAAACCTAAACCAAACGTTGCAGGTGCTTATTTCTTCATGTGCCGTGGTCAACGCGGCACTCTCTAGCTGCCAGGAGCACTTTTTACTATGCGCGCACAACCAGAGCGACGGGAGGAGCACATTTCAGAAAACGTGCTCAGCTCGTCGAGAAAATGCGATTTAAGCAATAAAATTTAAAATGCACCTAAAACCTAAACCAAACGTTGCAGGTGGTTATTTCTTCATGCGCAGTGGTCAACGCGGCACTCTCTAGCTGCCAAGAGCACTTTTTACTGTGCGCACCCAACCAGAGTGACGGGAGGAGCACATTTCAGAAAACGTGCTCAGCTCGTCGAGAAAATGCGATTTAAGCAATAAAATTAAAAATGCACCTAAAACCTAAACCAAACGTTGCAGGTGCTTATTTCTTCATGTGCAGTGGTCAACGCGGCACTCCCTAGCTGCCAAGAGCACTTTTTACTATGCGCACCCAACCAGAGTGACGGGAGGAGCACATTTCAGAAAACGTGCTCAGCTCGTCGAGAAAACGCGATTTAAGCAAATTGATTAAAAATGCACCTAAAACCTAAATCAAACGTTGCAGGTGCTTATTTCTTCATGCGCAGTGGTCAACGCGGCACTCTCTAGCTGCCAGGAGCACTTTTTACTGTGCGCACCCAACCAGAGTGGCGGAAGGAGCACATTTCAGAAAACGTGCTCAGCTCGTCGAGAAAATGCGATTTAAGCAATAAAATTAAAAATGCACCTAAAACCTAAACCAAACGTTGCAGGTGCTTATTTCTTCATGCGCAGTGGTCAACGCGGCACTCTCTAGCTGCCAAGAGCACTTTTTACTGTGCGCACCCAACCAGAGTGACGGGAGGAGCACATTTCAGAAAACGTGCTCAGCTCGTCGAGAAAATGCGATTTAAGCAATAAGATTAAAAATGCACCTAAAACCTAAACCAAACGTTGCAGGTGCTTATTTCTTCATGCGCAGTGGTCAACGCGGCACTCTCTAGCTGCCAGGAGCACTTTTTACTACGCGCACCCAACCAGAGCGACGGGAGGAGCACATTTCAGAAAACGTGCTCAGCTCGTCGAGAGAATGCGATTTAAGCAATAAAATAAAAAAATGCACCTAAAACCTAAACAAAACGTTGCAGGTGCTTATTTCTTCGAGCGCAGTGGTCAACGCGGCACTCCCTAGCTGCCAGGAGCACTTTTTACTGTGCGCACCCAACCAGAGTGACGGGAGGAGCACATTTCAGAAAACGTGCTCAGCTCGTCGAGAAAATGCGATTTAAGCAATAAAATTAAAAATGCACCTAAAACCTAAACCAAACGTTGCAGGTGCTTATTTCTTCATGCGCAGTGGTCAACGCGGCACTCTTTAGCTGCCAGGAGCACTTTTTACTATGCGCGCCCAACCAGAGTGACGGGAGGAGCACATTTCAGAAAACGTGCTCAGCTCGTCGAGAAAATGCGATTTAAGCAATAAAATTAAAAATGCACCTAAAACCTAAACCAAACGTTGCAGGTGCTTATTTCTTTGTGCGCAGTGGTCAACGCGGCACTCTTTAGCTGCCAAGAGCACTTTTTACTATGCGCACCCAACCAGAGTGACGGGAGGAGCACATTTCAGAAAACGTGCTCAGCTCGTCGAGAAAATGCGATTTAAGCAATAAAATTAAAAATGCACCTAAAACCTAAACCAAACGTTGCAGGTGGTTATTTCTACATGCGCAGTGGTCAACGCGGCACTCTCTAGCTGCCAAGAGCACTTTTTACCGTGCGGACCCAACCAGAGTCACGGGAGGAGCACATTTCAGAAAACGTGCTCAGCTCGTCGAGAAAATGCGATTTAAGCAATAAAATTAAAAATGCACCTAAAACCTTAACCAAACGTTGCAGGTGCTTATTTCGTCATGTGCAGTGGTCAACGCGGCACTCCCTAGCTGCCAAGAGCACTTTTTACTATGCGCACCCAACCAGAGTGACGGGAGGAGCACATTTCAGAAAACGTGCTCAGCTCGTAGAGAAAATGCGATTTAAGCAATAAAATTAAAAATGCACCCAAAACCTAAACCAAACGTTGCAGGTGGTTATTTCTTCAAGCGCAGTGGTCAACGCGGCAATCTCTAGCTGCCAAGAGCACTTTTTCCTATGCGCACCCAACCAGAGCGACGGGAGGAGCACATTTCAGAAAACGTGCTCAGCTTGTCGAGAAAATGCGATTTAAGCAATAAAATTAAAAATGCACCTAAAACCTAAACCAAACGTTGCAGGTGCTTATTTCTTCGTGCGCAGTGGTCAACGCGGAACTCCCTAGCTGCCAGGAGCTCTTTTTACTGTGCGCACCCAACCAGAGCGACGGGAGGAGCACATTTCAGAAAACGTGCTCAGCTTGTCGAGAAAATGCGATTTAAGCAATAAAAATAAAAATGCAGCTAAAACCTAAACCAAACGTTGCAGGTGCTTATTTCTTCGTGCGTAGTGCTCAACGCGGCACTCCCTAGCTGCCAGGAGCACTTTTTACTGTGCGCACCCAACCAGAGTGACGGGAGGAGCACATTTCAGATAACGTGCTCAGCTCGTCGAGAGAATGCGATTTAAGCAATAAAATTAAAAATGCACCTAAAACCTAAACCAAACGTTGCAGGTGCTTATTTCTTCGTGCGCAGTGGTCAACGCGGCACTCCCTAGCTGCCAGGAGCTCTTTTTACTGTGCGCACCCAACCAGAGCGACGGGAGGAGCAAATTTCAGAAAACGTGCTCAGCTTGTCGAGAAAATGCGATTTAAGCAATACAATTAAAAATGCACCTAAAACCTAAACCAAACGTTGCAGGTGCTTATTTCTTCTTGCGCAGTGGTCAACGCGGCACTCTCTAGCTGCCAGGAGCAATTTTTACTATGCGCACCCAACCAGAGCGACGGGAGGAGCACATTTCAGAAAACGTGCTCAGCTCGTCGAGAAAATGCGATTTAAGCAATAAAATTAAAAATGCACCTAAAACCTAAACCAAACGTTGCAGGTGCTTATTTCTTCATGCGCAGTGGTCAACGCGGCACTCCCGAGCTGCCAAGAGCACTTTTTACTGTGCGCACCCAACCAGAGCGACGGGAGGAGCACATTTCAGAAAACGTGCTCAGCTCGTCGAGAGAATGCGATTTAAGCAATAAAATTAAAAATGCACCTAAAACCTAAACCAAACGTTGCAGGTGCTTATTTCTTCGTGCGCAGTGGTCAACGCGGAACTCCCTAGCTGCCAGGAGCTCTTTTTACTGTGCGCACCCAACCAGAGCGACGGGAGGAGCACATTTCAGAAAACGTGCTCAGCTCGTCGAGAAAATGCGATTTAAGCAATAAAATTAAAAATGCTGCTAAAACCTAAACCAAACGTTGCAGGTGCTTATTTCTTCGTGCGTAGTGCTCAACGCGGCACTCCCTAGCTGCCAGGAGCACTTTTTACTGTGCGCACCCAACCAGAGTGACGGGAGGAGCACATTTCAGAAAACGTGCTCAGCTCGTCGAGAAAATGCGATTTAAGCAATAAAATTAAAAATGCACCTAAAACCTAAACCAAACGTTGCAGGTGCTTATTTCTTCATGCGCAGTGGTCAACGCGGCACTCTCTAGCTGACAAGAGCACTTTTTACTGTGCGCACCCAACCAGAGTGACGGGAGGAGCACATTTCAGAAAACGTGCTCAGCTCGTCGAGAAAATGCGATTTAAGCAATAAGATTAAAAATGCACCTAAAACCTAAACCAAACGTTGCAGGTGCTTATTTCTTCATGCGCAGTGGTCAACGCGGCACTCTCTAGCTGCCAGGAGCACTTTTTACTACGCGCACCCAACCAGAGCGACGGGAGGAGCACATTTCAGAAAACGTGCTCAGCTCGTCGAGAAAATGCGATTTAAGCAATAAAATTAAAAATGCACCTAAAACCTAAACCAAACGTTGCAGGTGCTTATTTCTTCATGCGCAGTGGTCAACGCGGCTATCCCGAGCTGCCAAGAGCACTTTTTACTGTGCGCACCCAACCAGAGTGACGGGAGGAGCACATTTCAGAAAACGTGCTCAGCTCGTCGAGAGAATGCGATTTAAGCAATAAAATTAAAAATGCACCTAAAACCTAAACCAAACATTGCAGGTGCTTATTTCTTCGTGCGCAGTGGTCAACGCGGAACTCCCTAGCTGCCAGGAGCTCTTTTTACTGTGCGCACCCAACCAGAGCGACGGGAGGAGCACATTTCAGAAAACGTGCTCAGCTTGTCGAGAAAATGCGATTTAAGCAATAAAATTAAAAATGCACCTAAAACCTAAACCAAACGTTGCAGGTGCTTATTTCTTCGTGCGCAGTGCTCAACGCGGCACTCCCTAGCTGCCAGGAGCACTTTTTACTATGCGCGCCCAACCAGAGCGACGGGAGGAGCACATTTCAGAAAACGTGCTCAGCTCGTCGAGAAAATGCGATTTAAGCAATAAAATTAAAAATGCACCTAAAACCTAAACCAAACGTTGCAGGTGCTTATTTCTTCATGCGCAGTGGTCAACGCGGCACTCCCGAGCTGCCAAGAGCACTTTTTACTGTGCGCACCCAACCAGAGCGACGGGAGGAGCACATTTCAGAAAACGTGCTCAGCTCGTCGAGAGAATGCGATTCAAGCAATAAAATTAAAAATGCACCTAAAATCTAAACCAAACGTTGCAGGTGCTTATTTCTTCGTGCGCAGTGGTCAACGCGGAACTCCCTAGCTGCCAGGAGCTCTTTTTACTGTGCTCACCCAACCAGAGCGACGGGAGGAGCACATTTCAGAAAACTGGCTCAGCTCGTCGAGAAAATGCGATTTAAGCAATAAAATTAAAAATGCAGCTAAAACCTAAACCAAACGTTGCAGGTGCTTATTTCTTCGTGCGTAGTGCTCAACGCGGCACTCCCTAGCTGCCAGGAGCACTTTTTACTGTGCGCACCCAACCAGAGTGACGGGAGGAGCACATTTCAGAAAACGTGCTCAGCTCGTCGAGAAAATGCGATTTAAGCAATAAAATTAAAAATGCACCTAAAACCTAAACCAAACGTTGCAGGTGCTTATTTCTTCATGCGCAGTGGTCAACGTGGCACTCTCTAGCTGCCAAGAGCACTTTTTACTATGCACGCCCAACCAGAGCGACGGGAGGAGCACATTTCAGAAAACGTGCTCAGCTCGTCGAGAAAATGCGATTTAAGCAATAAGATTAAAAATGCACCTAAAACCTAAACCAAACGTTGCAGGTGCTTATTTCTTCATGCGCAGTGGTGAACGCGACACTCTCTAGCTGCCAGGAGCACTTTTTACTGTGTGCACCCAACCAGAGTGACGGGAGGAGCACATTTCAGAAAACGTGCTCAGCTCGTCGAGAAAATGCGATTTAAGCAATAAAATTAAAAATGCACCTTAAACCTAAACCAAACGTTGCAGGTGCTTATTTCTTCATGCGCAGTGGTCAACGCGGCACTCTCTAGCTGCCAAGAGCACTTTTTACTGTGCGCACCCAACCAGAGTGACGGGAGGAGCACATTTCAGAAAACGTGCTCAGCTCGTCGAGAAAATGCGATTTAAGCAATAAGATTAAAAATGCACCTAAAACCTAAACCAAACGTTGCAGGTGCTTATTTCTTCATGCGCAGTGGTCAACGCGGCACTCTCTAGCTGCCAGGAGCACTTTTTACTACGCGCACCCAACCAGAGCGACGGGAGGAGCACATTTCAGAAAACGTGCTCAGCTCGTCGAGAGAATGCGATTTAAGCAATAAAATTAAAAATGCACCTAAAACCTAAACCAAACGTTGCAGGTGCTTATTTCTTCGTGCGCAGTGGTCAACGCGGCACTCCCTAGCTGCCAGGAGCTCTTTTTACTGTGCGCACCCAACCAGAGCGACGGGAGGAGCCCATTTCAGAAAACGTGCTCAGCTTGTCGAGAAAATGCGATTTAAGCAATA
This sequence comes from Syngnathus floridae, assembly GCF_059516105.1. NCBI lineage: Eukaryota > Metazoa > Chordata > Actinopteri > Syngnathiformes > Syngnathidae > Syngnathus > Syngnathus floridae. The sequence goes on along the minus strand of NC_142416.1, from coordinate 4,403,323 downwards.
AAATTAAAAATGCACCTAAAACCTAAACCAAACGTTGCAGGTTCTTATTTCTTCTTGCGCAGTGGTCAACGCGGCACTCTCTAGCTGCCAGGAGCACTTTTTACTATGCGCGCCCAACCAGAGCGACGGGAGGAGCACATTTCAGAAAACGTGCTCAGCTCGTCGAGAAAATGCGATTTAAGCAATAAAATTAAAAATGCACCTAAAACCTAAACCAAACGTTGCAGGTGCTTATTTCTTTGTGCGCAGTGGTCAACGCGGCACTCTTTAGCTGCCAAGAGCACTTTTTACTATGCGCACCCAACCAGAGTGACGGGAGGAGCACATTTCAGAAAACGTGCTCAGCTCGTCGAGAAAATGCGATTTAAGCAATAAAATTAAAAATGCACCTAAAACCTAAACCAAACGTTGCAGGTGCTTATTTCTTCGTGCGCAGTGGTCAACGCGGAACTCCCTAGCTGCCAGGAGCTCTTTTTACTGTGCGCACCCACCCAGAGCGACGGGAGGAGCCCATTTCAGAAAACGTGCTCAGCTCGTCGAGAAAATGCGATTTAAGCAATAAAATTAAAAATACACCTAAAACCTAAACCAAACGTTGCAGGTGCTTATTTCTTCGTGCGCAGTGCTCAACGCGGCACTCCCTAGCTGCCAGGAGCACTTTTTACTGTGCGCACCCAACCAGAGTGACGGGAGGAGCATATTTCAGAAAACGTGCTCAGCTCGTCGAGAAAATGCGATTTAAGCAATAAAATTAAAAATGCACCTAAAACCTAAACCAAACGTTGCAGGTGCTTATTTCTTCATGTGCCGTGGTCAACGCGGCACTCTCTAGCTGCCAGGAGCACTTTTTACTATGCGCGCACAACCAGAGCGACGGGAGGAGCACATTTCAGAAAACGTGCTCAGCTCGTCGAGAAAATGCGATTTAAGCAATAAAATTTAAAATGCACCTAAAACCTAAACCAAACGTTGCAGGTGCTTATTTCTTTGTGCGCAGTGGTCAACGCGGCACTTTTTAGCTGCCAAGAGCACTTTTTACTATGCGCACCCAACCAGAGTGACGGGAGGAGCACATTTCAGAAAACGTGCTCAGCTCGTCGAGAAAATGCGAATTAAGCAATAAAATTAAAAATGCACCTAAAACCTAAACCAAACGTTGCAGGTGGTTATTTCTTCATGCGCAGTGGTCAACGCGGCACTCTCTAGCTGCCAAGAGCACTTTTTACTGTGCGCACCCAACCAGAGTGACGGGAGGAGCACATTTCAGAAAACGTGCTCAGCTCGTCGAGAAAATGCGATTTAAGCAATAAAATTAAAAATGCACCTAAAACCTAAACCAAACGTTGCAGGTGCTTATTTCTTCATGTGCAGTGGTCAACGCGGCACTCCCTAGCTGCCAAGAGCAATTTTTACTATGCGCACCCAACCAGAGTGACGGGAGGAGCACATTTCAGAAAACGTGCTCAGCTCGTCGAGAAAACGCGATTTAAGCAAATTGATTAAAAATGCACCTAAAACCTAAATCAAACGTTGCAGGTGCTTATTTCTTCATGCGCAGTGGTCAACGCGGCACTCTCTAGCTGCCAGGAGCACTTTTTACTGTGCGCACCCAACCAGAGTGGCGGCAGGAGCACATTTCAGAAAACGTGCTCAGCTCGTCGAGAAAATGCGATTTAAGCAATAAAATTAAAAATGCACCTAAAACCTAAACCAAACGTTGCAGGTGCTTATTTCTTCATGCGCAGTGGTCAACGCGGCACTCTCTAGCTGCCAAGAGCACTTTTTACTGTGCGCACCCAACCAGAGTGACGGGAGGAGCACATTTCAGAAAACGTGCTCAGCTCGTCGAGAAAATGCGATTTAAGCAATAAGATTAAAAATGCACCTAAAACCTAAACCAAACGTTGCAGGTGCTTATTTCTTCATGCGCAGTGGTCAACGCGGCACTCTCTAGCTGCCAGGAGCACTTTTTACTACGCGCACCCAACCAGAGCGACGGGAGGAGCACATTTCAGAAAACGTGCTCAGCTCGTCGAGAGAATGCGATTTAAGCAATAAAATAAAAAAATGCACCTAAAACCTAAACAAAACGTTGCAGGTGCTTATTTCTTCGAGCGCAGTGGTCAACGCGGCACTCCCTAGCTGCCAGGAGCACTTTTTACTGTGCGCACCCAACCAGAGTGACGGGAGGAGCACATTTCAGAAAACGTGCTCAGCTCGTCGAGAAAATGCGATTTAAGCAATAAAATTAAAAATGCACCTAAAACCTAAACCAAACGTTGCAGGTGCTTATTTCTTCATGCGCAGTGGTCAACGCGGCACTCTTTAGCTGCCAGGAGCACTTTTTACTATGCGCGCCCAACCAGAGTGACGGGAGGAGCACATTTCAGAAAACGTGCTCAGCTCGTCGAGAAAATGCGATTTAAGCAATAAAATTAAAAATGCACCTAAAACCTAAACCAAACGTTGCAGGTGCTTATTTCTTCATGCGCAGTGGTCAACGCGGCACTCTTTAGCTGCCAGGAGCACTTTTTACTATGCGCGCCCAACCAGAGTGACGGGAGGAGCACATTTCAGAAAACGTGCTCAGCTCGTCGAGAAAATGCGATTTAAGCAATAAAATTAAAAATGCACCTAAAACCTAAACCAAACGTTGCAGGTGCTTATTTCTTTGTGCGCAGTGGTCAACGCGGCACTCTTTAGCTGCCAAGAGCACTTTTTACTATGCGCACCCAACCAGAGTGACGGGAGGAGCACATTTCAGAAAACGTGCTCAGCTCGTCGAGAAAATGCGATTTAAGCAATAAAATTAAAAATGCACCTAAAACCTAAACCAAACGTTGCAGGTGGTTATTTCTACATGCGCAGTGGTCAACGCGGCACTCTCTAGCTGCCAAGAGCACTTTTTACCGTGCGCACCAGACCAGAGTCACGGGAGGAGCACATTTCAGAAAACGTGCTCAGCTCGTCGAGAAAATGCGATTTAAGCAATAAAATTAAAAATGCACCTAAAACCTTAACCAAACGTTGCAGGTGCTTATTTCGTCATGTGCAGTGGTCAACGCGGCACTCCCTAGCTGCCAAGAGCACTTTTTACTATGCGCACCCAACCAGAGTGACGGGAGGAGCACATTTCAGAAAACGTGCTCAGCTCGTAGAGAAAATGCGATTTAAGCAATAAAATTAAAAATGCACCCAAAACCTAAACCAAACGTTGCAGGTGGTTATTTCTTCAAGCGCAGTGGTCAACGCGGCACTCTCTAGCTGACAAGAGCACTTTTTACTGTGCGCACCCAACCAGAGTGACGGGAGGAGCACATTTCAGAAAACGTGCTCAGCTCGTCGAGAGAATGCGATTTAAGCAATAAAATTAAAAATGCACCTAAAACCTAAACCAAACGTTGCAGGTGCTTATTTCTTCGTGCGCAGTGGTCAACGCGGCACTCCCTAGCTGCCAGGAGCTCTTTTTACTGTGCGCACCCAACCAGAGCGACGGGAGGAGCAAATTTCAGAAAACGTGCTCAGCTTGTCGAGAAAATGCGATTTAAGCAATACAATTAAAAATGCACCTAAAACCTAAACCAAACGTTGCAGGTGCTTATTTCTTCTTGCGCAGTGGTCAACGCGGCACTCTCTAGCTGCCAGGAGCAATTTTTACTATGCGCACCCAACCAGAGCGACGGGAGGAGCACATTTCAGAAAACGTGCTCAGCTCGTCGAGAAAATGCGATTTAAGCAATAAAATTAAAAATGCACCTAAAACCTAAACCAAACGTTGCAGGTGCTTATTTCTTCATGCGCAGTGGTCAACGCGGCACTCCCGAGCTGCCAAGAGCACTTTTTACTGTGCGCACCCAACCAGAGCGACGGGAGGAGCACATTTCAGAAAACGTGCTCAGCTCGTCGAGAGAATGCGATTTAAGCAATAAAATTAAAAATGCACCTAAAACCTAAACCAAACGTTGCAGGTGCTTATTTCTTCGTGCGCAGTGGTCAACGCGGAACTCCCTAGCTGCCAGGAGCTCTTTTTACTGTGCGCACCCAACCAGAGCGACGGGAGGAGCACATTTCAGAAAACGTGCTCAGCTCGTCGAGAAAATGCGATTTAAGCAATAAAATTAAAAATGCTGCTAAAACCTAAACCAAACGTTGCAGGTGCTTATTTCTTCGTGCGTAGTGCTCAACGCGGCACTCCCTAGCTGCCAGGAGCACTTTTTACTGTGCGCACCCAACCAGAGTGACGGGAGGAGCACATTTCAGAAAACGTGCTCAGCTCGTCGAGAAAATGCGATTTAAGCAATAAAATTAAAAATGCACCTAAAACCTAAACCAAACGTTGCAGGTGCTTATTTCTTCATGCGCAGTGGTCAACGCGGCACTCTCTAGCTGACAAGAGCACTTTTTACTGTGCGCACCCAACCAGAGTGACGGGAGGAGCACATTTCAGAAAACGTGCTCAGCTCGTCGAGAAAATGCGATTTAAGCAATAAGATTAAAAATGCACCTAAAACCTAAACCAAACGTTGCAGGTGCTTATTTCTTCATGCGCAGTGGTCAACGCGGCACTCTCTAGCTGCCAGGAGCACTTTTTACTACGCGCACCCAACCAGAGCGACGGGAGGAGCACATTTCAGAAAACGTGCTCAGCTCGTCGAGAGAATGCGATTTAAGCAATAAAATAAAAAATGCACCTAAAACCTAAACCAAACGTTGCAGGTGCTTATTTCTTCGTGCGCAGTGGTCAACGCGGCACTCCCTAGCTGCCAGGAGCTCTTTTTACTGTGTGCACCCAACCAGAGCGACGGGAGGAGCACATTTCAGAAAACGTGCTCAGCTCGTCGAGAGAATGCGATTTAAGCAATAAAATAAAAAATGCACCTAAAACCTAAACCAAACGTTGCAGGTGCTTATTTCTTCGTGCGCAGTGGTCAACGCAGAACTCCCTAGCTGCCAGGAGCTCTTTTTACTGTGCCCACCCAACCAGAGCGACGGGAGGAGCCCATTTCAGAAAACGTGCTCAGCTCGTCGAGAAAATGCGATTCAAGCAATAAAATTAAAAATGCACCTAAAACCTAAACCAAACGTTGCAGGTGCTTATTTCTTCGTGCGCAGTGGTCAACGCGGAACTCCCTAGCTGCCAGGAGCTCTTTTTACTGTGCGCACCCAACCAGAGCGACGGGAGGAGCACATTTCAGAAAACGTGCTCAGCTCGTCGAGAAAATGCGATTTAAGCAATAAAATTAAAAATGCAGCTAAAACCTAAACCAAACGTTGCAGGTGCTTATTTCTTCGTGCGTAGTGCTCAACGCGGCACTCCCTAGCTGCCAGGAGCACTTTTTACTGTGCGCACCCAACCAGAGTGACGGGAGGAGCACATTTCAGAAAACGTGCTCAGCTCTTCGAGAAAATGCGATTTAAGCAATAAAATTAAAAATGCACCTAAAACCTAAACCAAACATTGCAGGTGCTTATTTCTTCGTGCGCAGTGGTCAACGCGGCACTCTCTAGCTGCCAAGAGCACTTTTTACTGTGCGCACCCAACCAGAGCGACGGGAGGAGCACATTTCAGAAAACGTGCTCAGCTCGTCGAGAAAATGCGATTTAAGCAATAAAATTAAAAATGCACCTAAAACCTAAACCAAACGTTGCAGGTGCTTATTTCTTCGTGCGCAGTGCTCAACGCGGCACTCCCTAGCTGCCAGGAGCACTTTTTACTGTGCGCACCCAACCAGAGTGACGGGAAGAGCACATTTCAGAAAACGTGCTCAGCTCGTCGAGAAAATGCGATTTAAGCAATAAAATTAAAAATGCACCTAAAACCTAAACCAAACGTTGCAGGTGCTTATTTCTTCATGCGCAGTGGTCAACGCGGCACTCTCTAGCTGCCAAGAGCACTTTTTACTGTGCGCACCCAACCAGAGTGACGGGAGGAGCACATTTCAGAAAACGTGCTCAGCTCGTCGAGAAAATGCGATTTAAGCAATAAGATTAAAAATGCACCTAAAACCTAAACCAAACGTTGCAGGTGCTTATTTCTTCATGCGCAGTGGTCGACGCGGCACTCTCTAGCTGCCAGGAGCACTTTTTACTACGCGCACCCAACCAGAGCGACGGGAGGAGCACATTTCAGAAAACGTGCTCAGCTCGTCGAGAGAATGCGATTTAAGCAATAAAATAAAAAATGCACCTAAAACCTAAACCAAACGTTGCAGGTGCTTATTTCTTCGTGCGCAGTGGTCAACGCGGAACTCCCTAGCTGCCAGGAGCTCTTTTTACTGTGCGCACCCAACCAGAGCGACGGGAGGAGCCCATTTCAGAAAACGTGCTCAGCTCGTCGAGAAAATGCGATTTAAGCAATAAAATTAAAAATGCACCTAAAACCTAAACCAAACGTTGCAGGTGCTTATTTCTTCGTGCGCAGTGCTCAACGCGGCACTCCCTAGCTGCCAGGAGCTCTTTTTACTGTGCGCACCCAACCAGAGCGACGGGAGGAGCACATTTCAGAAAACGTGCTCAGCTTGTCGAGAAAATGCGATTTAAGCAATAAAATTAAAAATGCACCTAAAACCTAAACCAAACGTTGCAGGTTCTTATTTCTTCTTGCGCAGTGGTCAACGCGGCACTCTCTAGCTGCCAGGAGCACTTTTTACTATGCGCGCCCAACCAGAGCGACGGGAGGAGCACATTTCAGAAAACGTGCTCAGCTCGTCGAGAAAATGCGATTTAAGCAATAAAATTAAAAATGCACCTAAAACCTAAACCAAACGTTGCAGGTGCTTATTTCTTCATGCGCAGTGGTCAACGCGGCTATCCCAAGCTGCCAAGAGCACTTTTTACTGTGCGCACCCAACCAGAGTGACGGGAGGAGCACATTTCAGAAAACGTGCTCAGCTCGTCGAGAGAATGCGATTTAAGCAATAAAATTAAAAATGCACCTAAAACCTAAACCAAACATTGCAGGTGCTTATTTCTTCGTGCGCAGTGGTCAACGCGGAACTCCCTAGCTGCCAGGAGCTCTTTTTAGCGCACCCAACCAGAGCGACGGGAGGAGCACATTTCAGAAAACGTGCTCAGCTTGTCGAGAAAATGCGATTTAAGCAATAAAATTAAAAATGCACCTAAAACCTAAACCAAACGTTGCAGGTGCTTATTTCTTCGTGCGCAGTGCTCAACGCGGCACTCCCTAGCTGCCAGGAGCACTTTTTACTATGCGCGCCCAACCAGAGCGACGGGAGGAGCACATTTCAGAAAACGTGCTCAGCTCGTCGAGAAAATGCGATTTAAGCAATAAAATTAAAAATGCACCTAAAACCTAAACCAAACGTTGCAGGTGCTTATTTCTTCATGCGCAGTGGTCAACGCGGCACTCCCGAGCTGCCAAGAGCACTTTTTACTGTGCGCACCCAACCAGAGCGACGGGAGGAGCACATTTCAGAAAACGTGCTCAGCTCGTCGAGAGAATGCGATTCAAGCAATAAAATTAAAAATGCACCTAAAACCTAAACCAAACGTTGCAGGTGCTTATTTCTTCGTGCGCAGTGGTCAACGCGGAACTCCCTAGCTGCCAGGAGCTCTTTTTACTGTGCTCACCCAACCAGAGCGACGGGAGGAGCACATTTCAGAAAACTGGCTCAGCTCGTCGAGAAAATGCGATTTAAGCAATAAAATTAAAAATGCAGCTAAAACCTAAACCAAACGTTGCAGGTGCTTATTTCTTCGTGCGTAGTGCTCAACGCGGCACTCCCTAGCTGCCAGGAGCACTTTTTACTGTGCGCACCCAACCAGAGTGACGGGAGGAGCACATTTCAGAAAACGTGCTCAGCTCGTCGAGAAAATGCGATTTAAGCAATAAAATTAAAAATGCACCTAAAACCTAAACCAAACGTTGCAGGTGCTTATTTCTTCATGCGCAGTGGTCAACGCGGCACTCTCTAGCTGCCAAGAGCACTTTTTACTATGCACGCCCAACCAGAGCGACGGGAGGAGCACATTTCAGAAAACGTGCTCAGCTCGTCGAGAAAATGCGATTTAAGCAATAAGATTAAAAATGCACCTAAAACCTAAACCAAACGTTGCAGGTGCTTATTTCTTCATGCGCAGTGGTCAACGCGACACTCTCTAGCTGCCAGGAGCACTTTTTACTGTGTGCACCCAACCAGAGTGACGGGAGGAGCACATTTCAGAAAACGTGCTCAGCTCGTCGAGAAAATCTGATTTAAGCAATAAAATTAAAAATGCACCTAAAACCTAAACCAAACGTTGCAGGTGCTTATTTCTTCATGCGCAGTGGTCAACGCGGCACTCTCTAGCTGCCAAGAGCACTTTTTACTGTGCGCACCCAACCAGAGTGACGGGAGGAGCACATTTCAGAAAACGTGCTCAGCTCGTCGAGAAAATGCGATTTAAGCAATAAGATTAAAAATGCACCTAAAACCTAAACCAAACGTTGCAGGTGCTTATTTCTTCGTGTGCAGTGGTCAACGCGGAACTCCCTAGCTGCCAGGAGCTCTTTTTACTGTGCGCACCCAACCAGAGCGACGGGAGGAGCCCATTTCAGAAAACGTGCTCAGCTCGTCGAGAAAATGCGATTTAAGCAATAAAATTAAAAATGCACCTAAAACCTAAACCAAACGTTGCAGGTGCTTATTTCTTCGTGCGCAGTGGTCAACGCGGAACTCCCTAGCTGCCAGGAGCTCTTTTTACTGTGCGCACCCAACCAGAGCGACGGGAGGAGCACATTTCAGAAAACGTGCTCAGCTCGTCGAGAAAATGCGATTTAAGCAATAAAATTAAAAATGCTGCTAAAACCTAAACCAAACGTTGCAGGTGCTTATTTCTTCGTGCGTAGTGCTCAACGCGGCACTCCCTAGCTGCCAGGAGCACTTTTTACTGTGCGCACCCAACCAGAGTGACGGGCGGAGCACATTTCAGAAAACGTGCTCAGCTCGTCGAGAAAATGCGATTTAAGCAATAAAATAAAAAATGCACCTAAAACCTAAACCAAACGTTGCAGGTGCTTATTTCTTCATGCGCAGTGGTCAACGCGGCACTCTCTAGCTGACAAGAGCACTCTTTACTGTGCGCACCCAACCAGAGTGACGGGAGGAGCACATTTCAGAAAACGTGCTCAGCTCGTCGAGAAAATGCGATTTAAGCAATAAGATTAAAAATGCACCTAAAACCTAAACCAAACGTTGCAGGTGCTTATTTCTTCATGCGCAGTGTCAACGCGGCACTCTCTAGCTGCCAGGAGCACTTTTTACTACGCGCACCCAACCAGAGCGACGGGAGGAGCACATTTCAGAAAACGTGCTCAGCTCGTCGAGAGAATGCGATTTAAGCAATAAAATTAAAAATGCACTTAAAACCTAAACCAAACGTTGCAGGTGCTTATTTCTTCGTGCGCAGTGGTCAACGCGGCACTCCCTAGCTGCCAGGAGCTCTTTTTACTGTGCGCACCCAACCAGAGCGACGGGAGGAGCACATTTCAGAAAACGTGCTAAGCTTGTCGAGAAAACGCGATTTAAGCAATAAAATTAAAAATGCACCTAAAACCTAAACCAAACGTTGCAGGTTCTTATTTCTTCTTGCGCAGTGGTCAACGCGGCACTCTCTAGCTGCCAGGAGCACTTTTTACTATGCGCGCCCAACCAGAGCGACGGGAGGAGCACATTTCAGAAAACGTGCTCAGCTCGTCGAGAAAATGCGATTTAAGCAATAAAATTAAAAATGCACCTAAAACCTAAACCAAACGTTGCAGGTGCTTATTTCTTCATGCGCAGTGGTCAACGCGGCACTCCCGAGCTGCCAAGAGCACTTTTTACTGTGCGCACCCAACCAGAGCGACGGGAGGAGCACATTTCAGAAAACGTGCTCAGCTAGTCGAGAGAATGCGATTTAAGCAATAAAATTAAAAATGCACCTAAAACCTAAACCAAACGTTGCAGGTGCTTATTTCTTCGTGCGCAGTGGTCAACGCGGAACTCCCTAGCTGCCAGGAGCTCTTTTTACTGTGCGCACCCAACCAGAGCGACGGGAGGAGCACATTTCAGAAAACGTGCTCAGCTCGTCGAGAAAATGCGATTTAAGCAATAAAATTAAAAATGCAGCTAAAACCTAAACCAAACGTTGCAGGTGCTTATTTCTTCGTGTGCAGTGCTCAACGCGGCACTCCCTAGCTGCCAGGAGCACTTTTTACTGTGCGCACCCAACCAGAGTGACGGGAGGAGCACATTTCAGAAAACGTGCCCAGCTCGTCGAGAAAATGCGATTTAAGCAATAAAATTAAAAATGCACCCAAAACCTAAACCAAACGTTGCAGGTGCTTATTTCTTTGTGCGCAGTGGTCAACGCGGCACTCTCTAGCTGCCAAGAGCACTTTTTACTATGCGCACCCAACCAGAGTGACGGGAGGAGCACATTTCAGAAAACGTGCTCAGCTCGTCGAGAAAATGCGATTTAAGCAATAAAATTAAAAATGCTCCTAAAACCTAAACCAAACGTTGCAGGTGCTTATTTCTTCATGCGCAGTGGTCAACGCGGCACTCTCTAGCTGCCAGGAGCACTTTTTACTACGCGCACCCAACCAGAGCGACGGGAGGAGCACATTTCAGAAAACGTGCTCAGCTCGTCGAGAGAATGCGATTTAAGCAATAAAATTAAAAATGCACCTAAAACCTAAACCAAACGTTGCAGGTGCTTATTTCTTCGTGCGCAGTGGTCAACGCGGCACTCCCTAGCTGCCAGGAGCTCTTTTTACTGTGCGCACCCAACCAGAGCGACGGGAGGAGCACATTTCAGAAAACGTGCTCAGCTTGTCGAGAAAATGCGGTTTAAGCAATAAAATTAAAAATGCACCTAAAACCTAAACCAAACGTTGCAGGTGCATATTTCTTCGTACGCAGTGCTCAACGCGGCACTCCCTAGCTGCCAGGAGCACTTTTTACTATGCGCGCCCAACCAGAGCGACGGGAGGAGCACATTTCAGAAAACGTGCTCAGCTCGTCGAGAAAATGCGATTTAAGCAATAAAATTAAAAATGCACCTAAAACCTAAACCAGACGTTGCAGGTGCTTATTTCTTCTTGCGCAGTGGTCAACGCGGCACTCTCTAGCTGCCAGGAGCACTTTTTACAATGCGCGCCCAACCAGAGCGACGGGAGGAGCACATTTCAGAAAACGTGCTCAGCTCGTCGAGAAAATGCGATTTAAGCAATAAAATTAAAAATGCACCTAAAACCTAAACCAAACGTTGCAGGTGCTTATTTCTTCATGCGCAGTGGTCAACGCGGCACTCCCGAGCTGCCAAGAGCACTTTTTACTGTGCGCACCCAACCAGAGCGACGGGAGGAGCACATTTCAGAAAACGTGCTCAGCTCGTCGAGAGAATGCGATTCAAGCAATAAAATTAAAAATGCACCTAAAACCTAAACCAAACGTTGCAGGTGCTTATTTCTTCGTGCGCAGTGGTCAACGCGGAACTCCCTAGCTGCCAGGAGCTCTTTTTACTGTGCGCACCCAACCAGAGCGACGGGAGGAGCACATTTCAGAAAACGTGCTCAGCTCGTCGAGAAAATGCGATTTAAGCAATAAAATTAAAAATGCAGCTAAAACCTAAACCAAACGTTGCAGGTGCTTATTTCTTCGTGCGTAGTGCTCAACGCGGCACTCCCTAGCTGCCAGGAGCACTTTTTACTGTGCGCACCCAACCAGAGTGACGGGAGGAGCACATTTCAGAAAACGTGCTCAGCTCGTCGAGAAAATGCGATTTAAGCAATAAAATTAAAAATGCACCTAAAACCTAAACCAAACGTTGCAGGTGCTTATTTCTTCATGCGCAGTGGTCAACGCGGCACTCCCGAGCTGCCAAGAGCACTTTTTACTGTGCGCACCCAACCAGAGCGACGGGAGGAGCACATTTCAGAAAACGTGCTCAGCTCGTCGAGAGAATGCGATTTAAGCAATACAATTAAAAATGCACCTAAAACCTAAACCAAAGGTTGCAGGTGCTTATTTCTTCGTGCGCAGTGGTCAACGCGGAACTCCCTAGCTGCCAGGAGCTCTTTTTACTGTGCGCACCCAACCAGAGCGACGGGAGGAGCACATTTCAGAAAACGTGCTCAGCTCGTCGAGAAAATGCGATTTAAGCAATAAAATTAAAAATGCAGCTAAAACCTAAACCAAACGTTGCAGGTGCTTATTTCTTCGTGCGCAGTGGTCAACGCGGAACTCCCTAGCTGCCAGGAGCACTTTTTACTGTGCGCACCCAACCAGAGTGACGGGAGGAGCACATTTCAGAAAACGTGCTCAGCTCGTCGAGAAAATGCGATTTAAGCAATAAAATTAAAAATGCACCCAAAACCTAAACCAAACGTTGCAGGTGCTTATTTCTTTGTGCGCAGTGGTCAACGCGGCACTCTCTAGCTGCCAAGAGCACTTTTTACTATGCGCACCCAACCAGAGTGACGGGAGGAGCACATTTCAGAAAACGTGCTCAGCTCGTCGAGAAAATGCGATTTAAGCAATAAGATTAAAAATGCACCTAAAACCTAAACCAAACGTTGCAGGTGCTTATTTCTTCATGCGCAGTGGTCAACGCGGCACTCTCTAGCTGCCAAGAGCACTTTTTACTGTGCGCACCCAACCAGAGTGACGGGAGGAGCACATTTCAGAAAACGTGCTCAGCTCGTCGAGAAAATGCGATTTAAGCAATAAGATTAAAAATGCACCTAAAACCTAAACCAAACGTTGCAGGTGCTTATTTCTTCGTGCGCAGTGGTCAACGCGGAACTCCCTAGCTGCCAGGAGCTCTTTTTACTGTGCGCACCCAACCAGAGCGACGGGAGGAGCCCATTTCAGAAAACGTGCTCAGCTCGTCGAGAAAATGCGATTTAAGCAATAAAATTAAAAATGCACCTAAAACCTAAACCAAACGTTGCAGGTGCTTATTTCTTCGTGCGCAGTGCTCAACGCGGCACTCCCTAGCTGCCAGGAGCTCTTTTTACTGTGCGCACCCAACCAGAGCGACGGGAGGAGCACATTTCAGAAAACGTGCTCAGCTTGTCGAGAAAATGCGATTTAAGCAATAAAATTAAAAATGCACCTAAAACCTAAACCAAACGTTGCAGGTGCTTATTTCTTCGTGCGCAGTGGTCAACGCGGCACTCCCGAGCTGCCAAGAACACTTTTTACTGTGCGCACCCAACCAGAGCGACGGGAGGAGCACATTTCAGAAAACGTGCTCAGCTCGTCGAGAGAATGCGATTTAAGCAATAAAATTAAAAATGCACCTAAAACCTAAACCAAACGTTGCAGGTGCTTATTTCTTCGTGCGCAGTGGTCAACGCGGAACTTCCTAGCTGCCAGGAGCTCTTTTTACTGTGCGCACCCAACCAGAGCGACGGGAGGAGCACATTTCAGAAAACGTGCTCAGCTCGTCGAGAAAATGCGATTTAAGCAATAAAATTAAAAATGCAGCTAAAACCTAAACCAAACGTTGCAGGTGCTTATTTTTTCGTGCGCAGTGGTCAACGCGGAACTCCCTAGCTGCCAGGAGCACTTTTTACTGTGCGCACACAACCAGAGTGACGGGAGGAGCACATTTCAGAAAACGTGCTCAGCTCGTCGAGAAAATGCGATTTAAGCAATAAAATTAAAAATGCACCTAAAACCTAAACCAAACGTTGCAGGTGCTTATTTCTTCATGCGCAGTGGTCAACGCGGCACTCTCTAGCTGCCAAGAGCACTTTTTACTGTGCGCACCCAACCAGAGTGACGGGAGGAGCACATTTCAGAAAACGTGCTCATCTCGTCGAGAAAATGCGATTTAAGCAATAAGATTAAAAATGCACCTAAAACCTAAACCAAACGTTGCAGGTCCTTATTTCTTCATGCGCAGTGGTCAACGCGTCACTCTCTAGCTGCCAGGAGCACTTTTTACTACGCGCACCCAACCAGAGCGACGGGAGGAGCACATTTCAGAAAACGTGCTCAGCTCGTCGAGAGAATGCGATTTAAGCAATAAAATTAAAAATGCACCTAAAACCTAAACCAAACGTTGCAGGTGCTTATTTCTTCATGCGCAGTGGTCAACGCGGCACTCCCTAGCTGCCAGGAGCTCTTTTTACTGTGCGCACCCAACCAGAGCGACGGGAGGAGCACATTTCAGAAAACGTGCTCAGCTTGTCGAGAAAATGCGATTTAAGCAATAAAATTAAAAATGCACCTAAAACCTAAACCAAACGTTGCAGGTTCTTATTTCTTCTTGCGCAGTGGTCAACGCGGCACTCTCTAGCTGCCAGGAGCACTTTTTACTATGCGCGCCCAACCAGAGCGACGGGAGGAGCACATTTCAGAAAACGTGCTCAGCTCGTCGAGAAAATGCGATTTAAGCAATAAAATTAAAAATGCACCTAAAACCTAAACCAAACGTTGCAGGTGCTTATTTCTTCATGCGCAGTGGTCAACGCGGCACTCCCGAGCTGCCAAGAGCACTTTTTACTGTGCGCACCCAACCAGAGCGACGGGAGGAGCACATTTCAGAAAACGTGCTCAGCTCGTCGAGAGAATGCGATTTAAGCAATAAAATTAAAAATGCACCTAAAACCTAAACCAAACGTTGCAGGTGCTTATTTCTTCGTGCGCAGTGGTCAACGCGGAACTCCCTAGCTGCCAGGAGCTCTTTTTACTGTGCGCACCCAACCAGAGCGACGGGAGGAGCACATTTCAGAAAACGTGCTCAGCTCGTCGAGAAAATGCGATTTAAGCAAAAAAATTAAAAATGCAGCTAAAACCTAAACCAAACGTTGCAGGTGCTTATTTCTTCGTGCGCAGTGGTCAACGCGGAACTCCCTAGCTGCCAGGAGCACTTTTTACTGTGCGCACCCAACCAGAGTGACGGGAGGAGCACATTTTGGAAAACGTGCTCAGCTCGTCGAGAAAATGCGATTTAAGCAATAAAATTAAAAATGCACCCAAAACCTAAACCAAACGTTGCAGGTGCTTATTTCTTTGTGCGCAGTGGTCAACGCGGCACTCTCTAGCTGCCAAGAGCACTTTTTACTATGCGCACCCAACCAGAGTGACGGGAGGAGCACATTTCAGAAAACGTGCTCAGCTCGTCGAGAAAATGCGATTTAAGCAATAAGATTAAAAATGCACCTAAAACCTAAACCAAACGTTGCAGGTGCTTATTTCTTCATGCGCAGTGGTCAACGCGGCACTCTCTAGCTGCCAAGAGCACTTTTTACTGTGGGCACCCAACCAGAGTGACGGGAGGAGCACATTTCAGAAAACGTGCTCAGCTCGTCGAGAAAATGCGATTTAAGCAATAAGATTAAAAATGCACCTAAAACCTAAACCAAACGTTGCAGGTGCTTATTTCTTCGTGCGCAGTGGTCAACGCGGAACTCCCTAGCTGCCAGGAGCTCTTTTTACTGTGCGCACCCAACCAGAGCGACGGGAGGAGCCCATTTCAGAAAACGTGCTCAGCTCGTCGAGAAAATGCGATTTAAGCAATAAAATTAAAAATGCACCTAAAACCTAAACCAAACGTTGCAGGTTCTTATTTCTTCTTGCGCAGTGGTCAACGCGGCACTCTCTAGCTGCCAGGAGCACTTTTTACTATGCGCGCCCAACCAGAGCGACGGGAGGAGCACATTTCAGAAAACGTGCTCAGCTCGTCGAGAAAATGCGATTTAAGCAATAAAATTAAAAATGCACCTAAAACCTAAACCAAACGTTGCAGGTGCTTATTTCTTCATGCGCAGTGGTCAACGCGGCACTCCCGAGCTGCCAAGAGCACTTTTTACTGTGCGCACCCAACCAGAGCGACGGGAGGAGCACATTTCAGAAAACGTGCTCAGCTCGTCGAGAGAATGCGATTTAAGCAATAAAATTAAAAATGCACCTAAAACCTAAACCAAACATTGCAGGTGCTTATTTCTTCGTGCGCAGTGGTCAACGCGGAACTCCCTAGCTGCCAGGAGCTCTTTTTACTGTGCGCACCCAACCAGAGCGACGGGAGGAGCACATTTCAGAAAACGTGCTCAGCTCGTCGAGAGAATGCGATTTAAGCAATAAAATAAAAAATGCACCTAAAACCTAAACCAAACGTTGCAGGTGCTTATTTCTTCGTGCGCAGTGGTCAACGCGGCACTCCCTAGCTGCCAGGAGCTCTTTTTACTGTGCGCACCCAACCAGAACGACGGGAGGAGCACATTTCAGAAAACGTGCTCAGCTCGTCGAGAAAATGCGATTTAAGCAATAAAATTAAAAATGCACCTAAAACCTAAACCAAACGTTGCAGGTGCTTATTTCTTCATGCGCAGTGGTCAACGCGGCACTCTCTAGCTGTCAGGAGCACTTTTTACTACGCGCACCCAACCACAGCGACGGGAGGAGCACATTTCAGAAAACGTGCTCAGCTCGTCGAGAGAATGCGATTTAAGCAATAAAATAAAAAATGCACCTAAAACCTAAACCAAACGTTGCAGGTGCTTATTTCTTCGTGCGCAGTGGTCAACGCGGCACTCCCTAGCTGCCAGGAGCTCTTTTTACTGTGTGCACCCAACCAGAGCGACGGGAGGAGCACATTTCAGAAAACGTGCTCAGCTCGTCGAGAGAATGCGATTTAAGCAATAAAATAAAAAATGCACCTAAAACCTAAACCAAACGTTGCAGGTGCTTATTTCTTCGTGCGCAGTGGTCAACGCGGCACTCCCTAGCTGCCAGGAGCTCTTTTTACTGTGCGCACCCAACCAGAACGACGGGAGGAGCACATTTCAGAAAACGTGCTCAGCTCGTCGAGAAAATGCGATTTAAGCAATAAAATTAAAAATGCACCTAAAACCTAAACCAAACGTTGCAGGTGCTTATTTCTTCATGCGCAGTGGTCAACGCGGCACTCTCTAGCTGTCAGGAGCACTTTTTACTACGCGCACCCAACCACAGCGACGGGAGGAGCACATTTCAGAAAACGTGCTCAGCTCGTCGAGAGAATGCGATTTAAGCAATAAAATAAAAAATGCACCTAAAACCTAAACCAAACGTTGCAGGTGCTTATTTCTTCGTGCGCAGTGGTCAACGCGGCACTCCCTAGCTGCCAGGAGCTCTTTTTACTGTGTGCACCCAACCAGAGCGACGGGAGGAGCACATTTCAGAAAACGTGCTCAGCTCGTCGAGAGAATGCGATTTAAGCAATAAAATAAAAAATGCACCTAAAACCTAAACCAAACGTTGCAGGTGCTTATTTCTTCGTGCGCAGTGGTCAACGGGGAACTCCCTAGCTGCCAGGAGCTCTTTTTACTGTTCGCACCCAACCAGAGCGACGGGAGGAGCACATTTCAGAAAACGTGCTCAGCTCGTCGAGAGAATGCGATTTAAGCAATAAAATTAAAAATGCACCTAAAACCTAAACCAAACGTTGCAGGTGCTTATTTCTTCATGCGCAGTGGTCAACGCGGCACTCTCTAGCTGCCAGGAGCACTTTTTACTACGCGCACCCAACCACAGCGACGGGAGGAGCACATTTCAGAAAACGTGCTCAGCTCGTCGAGAAAATGCGATTTAAGCAATAAGATTAAAAATGCACCTAAAATCTAAACCAAACGTTGCAGGTGCTTATTTCTTCATCCGCAGTGGTCGACGCGGCACTCTCTAGCTGCCAGGAGCACTTTTTACTACGCGCACCCAACCAGAGCGACGGGAGGAGCACATTTCAGAAAACGTGCTCAGCTCGTCGAGAGAATGCGATTTAAGCAATAAAATAAAAAATGCACCTAAAACCTAAACCAAACGTTGCAGGTGCTTATTTCTTCGTGCGCAGTGGTCAACGCGGCACTCCCTAGCTGCCAGGAGCTCTTTTTACTGTGCGCACCCAACCAGAACGACGGGAGGAGCACATTTCAGAAAACGTGCTCAGCTCGTCGAGAAAATGCGATTTAAGCAATAAAATTAAAAATGCACCTAAAACCTAAACCAAACGTTGCAGGTGCTTATTTCTTCATGCGCAGTGGTCAACGTGGCACTCTCTAGCTGCCAGGAGCACTTTTTACTACGCGCACCCAACCACAGCGACGGGAGGAGCACATTTCAGAAAACGTGCTCAGCTCGTCGAGAAAATGCGATTTAAGCAATAAAATTAAAAATGCACCTAAAACCTAAACCAAACGTTGCAGGTGCTTATTTCTTCATGCGCAGTGGTCAACGCGGCACTCTCTAGCTGCCAGGAGCACTTTTTACTGTGCGCACCCAACCAGAGCGACGGGAGGAACACATTTCAGAAAACGTGCTCAGCTCGTCGAGAAAATGCGATTTAAGCAATAAAATTAAAAATGCACCTAAAACCTAAACCAAACGTTGCAGGTGCTTATTTCTTCATGCGCAGTGGTCAACGCGGCACTCTCTAGCTGCCAAGAGCACTTTTTACTGTGCGCACCCAACCAGAGTGACGGGAGGAGCACATTTCAGAAAACGTGCTCAGCTCGTCGAGAAAATGCGATTTAAGCAATAAGATTAAAAATGCACCTAAAACCTAAACCAAACGTTGCAGGTGCTTATTTCTTCATGCGCAGTGGTCAACGCGGCACTCTCTAGCTGCCAGGAGCACTTTTTACTACGCGCACCCAACCAGAGCGACGGGAGGAGCACATTTCAGAAAACGTGCTCAGCTCGTCGAGAGAATGCGATTTAAGCAATAAAATAAAAAAATGCACCTAAAACCTAAACAAAACGTTGCAGGTGCTTATTTCTTCGAGCGCAGTGGTCAACGCGGCACTCCCTAGCTGCCAGGAGCACTTTTTACTGTGCGCACCCAACCAGAGTGACGGGAGGAGCACATTTCAGAAAACGTGCTCAGCTCGTCGAGAAAATGCGATTTAAGCAATAAAATTAAAAATGCACCTAAAACCTAAACCAAACGTTGCAGGTGCTTATTTCTTCATGCGCAGTGGTCAACGCGGCACTCTTTAGCTGCCAGGAGCACTTTTTACTATGCGCGCCCAACCAGAGTGACGGGAGGAGCACATTTCAGAAAACGTGCTCAGCTCGTCGAGAAAATGCGATTTAAGCAATAAAATTAAAAATGCACCTAAAACCTAAACCAAACGTTGCAGGTGCTTATTTCTTTGTGCGCAGTGGTCAACGCGGCACTCTTTAGCTGCCAAGAGCACTTTTTACTATGCGCACCCAACCAGAGTGACGGGAGGAGCACATTTCAGAAAACGTGCTCAGCTTGTCGAGAAAATGCGATTTAAGCAATAAAATTAAAAATGCACCTAAAACCTAAACCAAACGTTGCAGGTGGTTATTTCTACATGCGCAGTGGTCAACGCGGCACTCTCTAGCTGCCAAGAGCACTTTTTACCGTGCGCACCCAACCAGAGTCACGGGAGGAGCACATTTCAGAAAACGTGCTCAGCTCGTCGAGAAAATGCGATTTAAGCAATAAAATTAAAAATGCACCTAAAACCTTAACCAAACGTTGCAGGTGCTTATTTCGTCATGTGCAGTGGTCAACGCGGCACTCCCTAGCTGCCAAGAGCACTTTTTACTATGCGCACCCAACCAGAGTGACGGGAGGAGCACATTTCAGAAAACGTGCTCAGCTCGTAGAGAAAATGCGATTTAAGCAATAAAATTAAAAATGCACCAGAAACCTAAACCAAACGTTGCAGGTGGTTATTTCTTCAAGCGCAGTGGTCAACGCGGCACTCTCTAGCTGCCAAGAGCACTTTTTCCTATGCGCACCCAACCAGAGCGACGGGAGGAGCACATTTCAGAAAACGTGCTCAGCTTGTCGAGAAAATGCGATTTAAGCAATAAAATTAAAAATGCACCTAAAACCTAAACCAAACGTTGCAGGTGCTTATTTCTTCGTGCGCAGTGGTCAACGCGGAACTCCCTAGCTGCCAGGAGCTCTTTTTACTGTGCGCACCCAACCAGAGCGACGGGAGGAGCACATTTCAGAAAACGTGCTCAGCTTGTCGAGAAAATGCGATTTAAGCAATAAAAATAAAAATGCAGCTAAAACCTAAACCAAACGTTGCAGGTGCTTATTTCTTCGTGCGTAGTGCTCAACGCGGCACTCCCTAGCTGCCAGGAGCACTTTTTACTGTGCGCACCCAACCAGAGTGATGGGAGGAGCACATTTCAGAAAACGTGCTCAGCTCGTCGAGAGAATGCGATTTAAGCAATAAAATTAAAAATGCACCTAAAACCTAAACCAAACGTTGCAGGTGCTTATTTCTTCATGCGCAGTGGTCAACGCGGCACTCCCTAGCTGCCAGGAGCTCTTTTTACTGTGCGCACCCAACCAGAGCGACGGGAGGAGCAAATTTCAGAAAACGTGCTCAGCTTGTCGAGAAAATGCGATTGAAGCAATACAATTAAAAATGCACCTAAAACCTAAACCAAACGTTGCAGGTGCTTATTTCTTCTTGCGCAGTGGTCAACGCGGCACTCTCTAGCTGCCAGGAGCAATTTTTACTATGCGCACCCAACCAGAGCGACGGGAGGAGCACATTTCAGAAAACGTGCTCAGCTCGTCGAGAAAATGCGATTTAAGCAATAAAATTAAAAATGCACCTAAAACCTAAACCAAACGTTGCAGGTGCTTATTTCTTCATGCGCAGTGGTCAACGCGGCACTCCCGAGCTGCCAAGAGCACTTTTTACTGTGCGCACCCAACCAGAGTGACGGGAGGAGCACATTTCAGAAAACGTGCTCAGCTCGTCGAGAAAATGCGATTTAAGCAATAAAATTAAAAATGCACCTAAAACCTAAACCAAACGTTGCAGGTGCTTATTTCTTCATGCGCAGTGGTCAACGCGGCACTCTCTAGCTGCCAAGAGCACTTTTTACTGTGCGCACCCAACCAGAGTGACGGGAGGAGCACATTTCAGAAAACGTGCTCATCTCGTCGAGAAAATGCGATTTAAGCAATAAGATTAAAAATGCACCTAAAACCTAAACCAAACGTTGCAGGTGCTTATTTCTTCATGCGCAGTGGTCAACGCGGCACTCTCTAGCTGCCAGGAGCACTTTTTACTACGCGCACCCAACCAGAGCGACGGGAGGAGCACATTTCAGAAAACGTGCTCAGCTCGTCGAGAGAATGCGATTTAAGCAATAAAATTAAAAATGCACCTAAAACCTAAACCAAACGTTGCAGGTGCTTATTTCTTCGTGCGCAGTGGTCAACGCGGAACTCCCTAGCTGCCAGGAGCTCTTTTTACTGTGCGCACCCAACCAGAGCGACGGGAGGAGCACATTTCAGAAAACGTGCTCAGCTCGTCGAGAAAATGCGATTTAAGCAATAAAATTAAAAATGCTGCTAAAACCTAAACCAAACGTTGCAGGTGCTTATTTCTTCGTGCGTAGTGCTCAACGCGGCACTCCCTAGCTGCCAGGAGCACTTTTTACTGTGCGCACCCAACCAGAGTGACGGGAGGAGCACATTTCAGAAAACGTGCTCAGCTCGTCGAGAAAATGCGATTTAAGCAATAAAATTAAAAATGCACCTAAAACCTAAACCAAACGTTGCAGGTGCTTATTTCTTCATGCGCAGTGGTCAACGCGGCACTCTATAGCTGATAAGAGCACTTTTTACTGTGCGCACCCAACCAGAGTGACGGGAGGAGCACATTTCAGAAAACGTGCTCAGCTCGTCGAGAAAATGCGATTTAAGCAATAAGATTAAAAATGCACCTAAAACCTAAACCAAACGTTGCAGGTGCTTATTTCTTCATGCGCAGTGGTCAACGCGGCACTCTCTAGCTGCCAGGAGCACTTTTTACTACGCGCACCCAACCAGAGCGACGGGAGGAGCACATTTCAGAAAACGTGCTCAGCTCGTCGAGAAAATGCGATTTAAGCAATAAAATAAAAAATGCACCTAAAACCTAAACCAAACGTTGCAGGTGCTTATTTCTTCGTGCGCAGTGGTCAACGCGGCACTCCCTAGCTGCCAGGAGCTCTTTTTACTGTGTGCACCCAACCAGAGCGACGGGAGGAGCACATTTCAGAAAACGTGCTCAGCTCGTCGAGAGAATGCGATTTAAGCAATAAAATAAAAAATGCACCTAAAACCTAAACCAAACGTTGCAGGTGCTTATTTCTTCGTGCGCAGTGGTCAACGCAGAACTCCCTAGCTGCCAGGAGCTCTTTTTACTGTGCCCACCCAACCAGAGCGACGGGAGGAGCCCATTTCAGAAAACGTGCTCAGCTCGTCGAGAAAATGCGATTCAAGCAATAAAATTAAAAATGCACCTAAAACCTAAACCAAACGTTGCAGGTGCTTATTTCTTCGTGCGCAGTGGTCAACGCGGAACTCCCTAGCTGCCAGGAGCTCTTTTTACTGTGCGCACCCAACCAGAGCGACGGGAGGAGCACATTTCAGAAAACGTGCTCAGCTCGTCGAGAAAATGCGATTTAAGCAATAAAATTAAAAATGCAGCTAAAACCTAAACCAAACGTTGCAGGTGCTTATTTCTTCGTGCGTAGTTCTCAACGCGGCACTCCCTAGCTGCCAGGAGCACTTTTTACTGTGCGCACCCAACCAGAGTGACGGGAGGAGCACATTTCAGAAAACGTGCTCAGCTCTTCGAGAAAATGCGATTTAAGCAATAAAATTAAAAATGCACCTAAAACCTAAACCAAACATTGCAGGTGCTTATTTCTTCGTGCGCAGTGGTCAACGCGGCACTCTCTAGCTGCCAAGAGCACTTTTTACTGTGCGCACCCAACCAGAGCGACGGGAGGAGCACATTTCAGAAAACGTGCTCAGCTCGTCGAGAAAATGCGATTTAAGCAATAAAATTAAAAATGCACCTAAAACCTAAACCAAACGTTGCAGGTGCTTATTTCTTCGTGCGCAGTGCTCAACGCGGCACTAACTAGCTGCCAGGAGCACTTTTTACTGTGCGCACCCAACCAGAGTGACGGGAAGAGCACATTTCAGAAAACGTGCTCAGCTCGTCGAGAAAATGCGATTTAAGCAATAAAATTAAAAATGCACCTAAAACCTAAACCAAACGTTGCAGGTGCTTATTTCTTCATGCGCAGTGGTCAACGCGGCACTCTCTAGCTGCCAAGAGCACTTTTTACTGTGCGCACCCAACCAGAGTGACGGGAGGAGCACATTTCAGAAAACGTGCTCAGCTCGTCGAGAAAATGCGATTTAAGCAATAAGATTAAAAATGCACCTAAAACCTAAACCAAACGTTTCAGGTGCTTATTTCTTCATGCGCAGTGGTCGACGCGGCACTCTCTAGCTGCCAGGAGCACTTTTTACTACGCGCACCCAACCAGAGCGACGGGAGGAGCACATTTCAGAAAACGTGCTCAGCTCGTCGAGAGAATGCGATTTAAGCAATAAAATAAAAAATGCACCTAAAACCTAAACCAAACGTTGCAGGTGCTTATTTCTTCGTGCGCAGTGGTCAACGCGGCACTCCCTAGCTGCCAGGAGCTCTTTTTACTGTGCGCACCCAACCAGAACGACGGGAGGAGCACATTTCAGAAAACGTGCTCAGCTCGTCGAGAAAATGCGATTTAAGCAATAAAATTAAAAATGCACCTAAAACCTAAACCAAACGTTGCAGGTGCTTATTTCTTCATGCGCAGTGGTCAACGCGGCACTCTCTAGCTGTCAGGAGCACTTTTTACTACGCGCACCCAACCACAGCGACGGGAGGAGCACATTTCAGAAAACGTGCTCAGCTCGTCGAGAGAATGCGATTTAAGCAATAAAATAAAAAATGCACCTAAAACCTAAACCAAACGTTGCAGGTGCTTATTTCTTCGTGCGCAGTGGTCAACGCGGCACTCCCTAGCTGCCAGGAGCTCTTTTTACTGTGTGCACCCAACCAGAGCGACGGGAGGAGCACATTTCAGAAAACGTGCTCAGCTCGTCGAGAGAATGCGATTTAAGCAATAAAATAAAAAATGCACCTAAAACCTAAACCAAACGTTGCAGGTGCTTATTTCTTCGTGCGCAGTGGTCAACGCGGAACTCCCTAGCTGCCAGGAGCTCTTTTTACTGTGCGCACCGAACCAGAACGACGGGAGGAGCACATTTCAGAAAACGTGCTCAGCTCGTCGAGAGAATGCGATTTAAGCAATAAAATTAAAAATGCACCTAAAACCTAAACCAAACGTTGCAGGTGCTTATTTCTTCATGCGCAGTGGTCAACGCGGCACTCTCTAGCTGCCAGGAGCACTTTTTACTACGCGCACCCAACCACAGCGACGGGAGGAGCACATTTCAGAAAACGTGCTCAGCTCGTCGAGAGAATGCGATTTAAGCAATAAAATAAAAAAATGCACCTAAAACCTAAACCAAACGTTGCAGGTGCTTATTTCTTCGTGCGCAGTGGTCAACGCGGCACTCCCGAGCTGCCAAGAACACTTTTTACTGTGCGCACCCAACCAGAGCGACGGGAGGAGCACATTTCAGAAAACGTGCTCAGCTCGTCGAGAGAATGCGATTTAAGCAATAAAATTAAAAATGCACCTAAAACCTAAACCAAACGTTGCAGGTGCTTATTTCTTCGTGCGCAGTGGTCAACGCGGAACTTCCTAGCTGCCAGGAGCTCTTTTTACTGTGCGCACCCAACCAGAGCGACGGGAGGAGCACATTTCAGAAAACGTGCTCAGCTCGTCGAGAAAATGCGATTTAAGCAATAAAATTAAAAATAAAGCTAAAACCTAAACCAAACGTTGCAGGTGCTTATTTTTTCGTGCGCAGTGGTCAACGCGGAACTCCCTAGCTGCCAGGAGCACTTTTGACTGTGCGCACCCAACCAGAGTGACGGGAGGAGCACATTTCAGAAAACGTGCTCAGCTCGTCGAGAAAATGCGATTTAAGCAATAAAATTAAAAATGCACCTAAAACCTAAACCAAACGTTGCAGTTGCTTATTTCTTCATGCGCAGTGGTCAACGCGGCACTCTCTAGCTGCCAAGAGCACTTTTTACTGTGCGCACCCAACCAGAGTGACGGGAGGAGCACATTTCAGAAAACGTGCTCATCTCGTCGAGAAAATGCGATTTAAGCAATAAGATTAAAAATGCACCTAAAACCTAAACCAAACGTTGCAGGTGCTTATTTCTTCATGCGCAGTGGTCAACGCGGCACTCTCTAGCTGCCAGGAGCACTTTTTACTACGTGCACCCAACCAGAGCGACGGGAGGAGCACATTTTAGAAAACGTGCTCAGCTCGTCGAGAGAATGCGATTTAGGCAATAAAATTAAAAATGCACCTAAAACCTAAACCAAACGTTGCAGGTGCTTATTTCTTCGTGCGCAGTGGTCAACGCGGCACTCCCTAGCTGCCAGGAGCTCTTTTTACTGTGCGCACCCAACCAGAGCGACGGGAGGAGCACATTTCAGAAAACGTGCTCAGCTTGTCGAGAAAATGCGATTTAAGCAATAAAATTAAAAATGGACCTAAAACCTAAACCAAACGTTGCAGGTTCTTATTTCTTCTTGCGCAGTGGTCAACGCGGCACTCTCTAGCTGCCAGGAGCACTTTTTACTATGCGCGCCCAACCAGAGCGACGGGAGGAGCACATTTCAGAAAACGTGCTCAGCTCGTCGAGAAAATGCGATTTAAGCAATAAAATTAAAAATGCACCTAAAACCTAAACCAAACGTTGCAGGTGCTTATTTCTTCATGCGCAGTGGTCAACGCGGCACTCTCTAGCTGCCAGGAGCACTTTTTACTACGCGCACCCAACCACAGCGACGGGAGGAGCACATTTCAGAAAACGTGCTCAGCTCGTCGAGAGAATGCGATTTAAGCAATAAAATAAAAAAATGCACCTAAAACCTAAACCAAACGTTGCAGGTGCTTATTTCTTCGTGCGCAGTGGTCAACGCGGCACTCCCGAGCTGCCAAGAACACTTTTTACTGTGCGCACCCAACCAGAGCGACGGGAGGAGCACATTTCAGAAAACGTGCTCAGCTCGTCGAGAGAATGCGATTTAAGCAATAAAATTAAAAATGCACCTAAAACCTAAACCAAACGTTGCAGGTGCTTATTTCTTCGTGCGCAGTGGTCAACGCGGAACTTCCTAGCTGCCAGGAGCTCTTTTTACTGTGCGCACCCAACCAGAGCGACGGGAGGAGCACATTTCAGAAAACGTGCTCAGCTCGTCGAGAAAATGCGATTTAAGCAATAAAATTAAAAATAAAGCTAAAACCTAAACCAAACGTTGCAGGTGCTTATTTTTTCGTGCGCAGTGGTCAACGCGGAACTCCCTAGCTGCCAGGAGCACTTTTTACTGTGCGCACCCAACCAGAGTGACGGGAGGAGCACATTTCAGAAAACGTGCTCAGCTCGTCGAGAAAATGCGATTTAAGCAATAAAATTAAAAATGCACCTAAAACCTAAACCAAACGTTGCAGTTGCTTATTTCTTCATGCGCAGTGGTCAACGCGGCACTCTCTAGCTGCCAAGAGCACTTTTTACTGTGCGCACCCAACCAGAGTGACGGGAGGAGCACATTTCAGAAAACGTGCTTTTCTCGTCGAGAAAATGCGATTTAAGCAATAAGATTAAAAATGCACCTAAAACCTAAACCAAACGTTGCAGGTGCTTATTTCTTCATGCGCAGTGGTCAACGCGGCACTCTCTAGCTGCCAGGAGCACTTTTTACTACGTGCACCCAACCAGAGCGACGGGAGGAGCACATTTTAGAAAACGTGCTCAGCTCGTCGAGAGAATGCGATTTAAGCAATAAAATTAAAAATGCACCTAAAACCTAAACCAAACGTTGCAGGTGCTTATTTCTTCGTGCGCAGTGGTCAACGCGGCACTCCCTAGCTGCCAGGAGCTCTTTTTACTGTGCGCACCCAACCAGAGCGACGGGAGGAGCACATTTCAGAAAACGTGCTCAGCTTGTCGAGAAAATGCGATTTAAGCAATAAAATTAAAAATGCACCTAAAACCTAAACCAAACGTTGCAGGTTCTTATTTCTTCTTGCGCAGTGGTCAACGCGGCACTCTCTAGCTGCCAGGAGCACTTTTTACTATGCGCGCCCAACCAGAGCGACGGGAGGAGCACATTTCAGAAAACGTGCTCAGCTCGTCGAGAAAATGCGATTTAAGCAATAAAATTAAAAATGCACCTAAAACCTAAACCAAACGTTGCAGGTGCTTATTTCTTCGTGCGCAGTGGTCAACGCGGCACTCCCGAGCTGCCAAGAACACTTTTTACTGTGCGCACCCAACCAGAGCGACGGGAGGAGCACATTTCAGAAAACGTGCTCAGCTCGTCGAGAGAATGCGATTTAAGCAATAAAATTAAAAATGCACCTAAAACCTAAACCAAACGTTGCAGGTGCTTATTTCTTCGTGCGCAGTGGTCAACGCGGAACTTCCTAGCTGCCAGGAGCTCTTTTTACTGTGCGCACCCAACCAGAGCGACGGGAGGAGCACATTTCAGAAAACGTGCTCAGCTCGTCGAGAAAATGCGATTTAAGCAATAAAATTAAAAATAAAGCTAAAACCTAAACCAAACGTTGCAGGTGCTTATTTTTTCGTGCGCAGTGGTCAACGCGGAACTCCCTAGCTGCCAGGAGCACTTTTTACTGTGCGCACCCAACCAGAGTGACGGGAGGAGCACATTTCAGAAAACGTGCTCAGCTCGTCGAGAAAATGCGATTTAAGCAATAAAATTAAAAATGCACCTAAAACCTAAACCAAACGTTGCAGTTGCTTATTTCTTCATGCGCAGTGGTCAACGCGGCACTCTCTAGCTGCCAAGAGCACTTTTTACTGTGCGCACCCAACCAGAGTGACGGGAGGAGCACATTTCAGAAAACGTGCTCATCTCGTCGAGAAAATGCGATTTAAGCAATAAGATTAAAAATGCACCTAAAACCTAAACCAAACGTTGCAGGTGCTTATTTCTTCATGCGCAGTGGTCAACGCGGCACTCTCTAGCTGCCAGGAGCACTTTTTACTACGTGCACCCAACCAGAGCGACGGGAGGAGCACATTTTAGAAAACGTGCTCAGCTCGTCGAGAGAATGCGATTTAAGCAATAAAATTAAAAATGCACCTAAAACCTAAACCAAACGTTGCAGGTGCTTATTTCTTCGTGCGCAGT
Source organism: Syngnathus floridae (assembly GCF_059516105.1). Classification (NCBI taxonomy): domain Eukaryota; kingdom Metazoa; phylum Chordata; class Actinopteri; order Syngnathiformes; family Syngnathidae; genus Syngnathus; species Syngnathus floridae. The sequence goes on along the minus strand of NC_142416.1, from coordinate 4,375,211 downwards.
GGTCAACGCGGCACTCCCTAGCTGCCAGGAGCTCTTTTTACTGTGCGCACCCAACCAGAGCGACGGGAGGAGCACATTTCAGAAAACGTGCTCAGCTTGTCGAGAAAATGCGATTTAAGCAATAAAATTAAAAATGCACCTAAAACCTAAACCAAACGTTGCAGGTTCTTATTTCTTCTTGCGCAGTGGTCAACGCGGCACTCTCTAGCTGCCAGGAGCACTTTTTACTATGCGCGCCCAACCAGAGCGACGGGAGGAGCACATTTCAGAAAACGTGCTCAGCTCGTCGAGAAAATGCGATTTAAGCAATAAAATTAAAAATGCACCTAAAACCTAAACCAAACGTTGCAGGTGCTTATTTCTTCATGCGCAGTGGTCAACGCGGCACTCCCGAGCTGCCAAGAGCACTTTTTACTGTGCGCACCCAACCAGAGCGACGGGAGGAGCACATTTCAGAAAACGTGCTCAGCTCGTCGAGAGAATGCGATTTAAGCAATAAAATTAAAAATGCACCTAAAACCTAAACCAAACGTTGCAGGTGCTTATTTCTTCGTGCGCAGTGGTCAACGCGGAACTCCCTAGCTGCCAGGAGCTCTTTTTACTGTGCGCACCCAACCAGAGCGACGGGAGGAGCACATTTCAGAAAACGTGCTCAGCTCGTCGAGAAAATGCGATTTAAGCAATAAAATTAAAAATGCAGCTAAAACCTAAACCAAACGTTGCAGGTGCTTATTTCTTCGTGCGTAGTGCTCAACGCGGCACTCCCTAGCTGCCAGGAGCACTTTTTACTGTGCGCACCCAACCAGAGTGACGGGAGGAGCACATTTCAGAAAACGTGCTCAGCTCTTCGAGAAAATGCGATTTAAGCAATAAAATTAAAAATGCACCTAAAACCTAAACCAAACATTGCAGGTGCTTATTTCTTCGTGGGCAGTGGTCAACGCGGCACTCTCTAGCTGCCAAGAGCACTTTTTACTGTGCGCACCCAACCAGAGCGACGGGAGGAGCACATTTCAGAAAACGTGCTCAGCTCGTCGAGAAAATGCGATTTAAGCAATAAAATTAAAAATGCACCTAAAACCTAAACCAAAGGTTGCAGGTGCTTATTTCTTCGTGCGCAGTGCTCAACGCGGCACTCCCTAGCTGCCAGGAGCACTTTTTACTGTGCGCACCCAACCAGAGTGACGGGAGGAGCACATTTCAGAAAACGTGCTCAGCTCGTCGAGAAAATGCGATTTAAGCAATAAAATTAAAAATGCACCTAAAACCTAAACCAAACGTTGCAGGTGCTTATTTCTTCATGCGCAGTGGTCAACGCGGCACTCTCTAGCTGCCAAGAGCACTTTTTACTGTGCGCACCCAACCAGAGTGACGGGAGGAGCACATTTCAGAAAACGTGCTCAGCTCGTCGAGAAAATGCGATTTAAGCAATAAGATTAAAAATGCACCTAAAACCTAAACCAAACGTTGCAGGTGCTTATTTCTTCATGCGCAGTGGTCGACGCGGCACTCTCTAGCTGCCAGGAGCACTTTTTACTACGCGCACCCAACCAGAGCGACGGGAGGAGCACATTTCAGAAAACGTGCTCAGCTCGTCGAGAGAATGCGATTTAAGCAATAAAATAAAAAATGCACCTAAAACCTAAACCAAACGTTGCAGGTGCTTATTTCTTCGTGCGCAGTGGTCAACGCGGCACTCCCTAGCTGCCAGGAGCTCTTTTTACTGTGCGCACCCAACCAGAACGACGGGAGGAGCACATTTCAGAAAACGTGCTCAGCTCGTCGAGAAAATGCGATTTAAGCAATAAAATTAAAAATGCACCTAAAACCTAAATCAAACGTTGCAGGTGCTTATTTCTTCATGCGCAGTGGTCAACGCGGCACTCTCTAGCTGCCAGGAGCACTTTTTACTGTGCGCACCCAACCAGAGTGGCGGCAGGAGCACATTTCAGAAAACGTGCTCAGCTCGTCGAGAAAATGCGATTTAAGCAATAAAATTAAAAATGCACCTAAAACCTAAACCAAACGTTGCAGGTGCTTATTTCTTCATGCGCAGTGGTCAACGCGGCACTCTCTAGCTGCCAAGAGCACTTTTTACTGTGCGCACCCAACCAGAGTGACGGGAGGAGCACATTTCAGAAAACGTGCTCAGCTCGTCGAGAAAATGCGATTTAAGCAATAAGATTAAAAATGCACCTAAAACCTAAACCAAACGTTGCAGGTGCTTATTTCTTCATGCGCAGTGGTCAACGCGGCACTCTCTAGCTGCCAGGAGCACTTTTTACTACGCTTACCCAACCAGAGCGACGGGAGGAGCACATTTCAGAAAACGTGCTCAGCTCGTCGAGAGAATGCGATTTAAGCAATAAAATAAAAAAATGCACCTAAAACCTAAACCAAACGTTGCAGGTGCTTATTTCTTCGAGCGCAGTGGTCAACGCGGCACTCCCTAGCTGCCAGGAGCACTTTTTACTGTGCGCACCCAACCAGAGTGACGGGAGGAGCACATTTCAGAAAACGTGCTCAGCTCGTCGAGAAAATGCGATTTAAGCAATAAAATTAAAAATGCACCTAAAACCTAAACCAAACGTTGCAGGTGCTTATTTCTTCATGCGCAGTGGTCAACGCGGCACTCTTTAGCTGCCAGGAGCACTTTTTACTATGCGCGCCCAACCAGAGCGACGGGAGGAGCACATTTCAGAAAACGTGCTCAGCTCGTCGAGAAAATGCGATTTAAGCAATAAAATTAAAAATGCACCTAAAACCTAAACCAAACGTTGCAGGTGCTTATTTCTTTGTGCGCAGTGGTCAACGCGGCACTCTTTAGCTGCCAAGAGCACTTTTTACTATGCGCACCCAACCAGAGTGACGGGAGGAGCACATTTCAGAAAACGTGCTCAGCTCGTCGAGAAAATGCGATTTAAGCAATAAAATTAAAAATGCACCTAAAACCTAAACCAAACGTTGCAGGTGGTTATTTCTACATGCGCAGTGGTCAACGCGGCACTCTCTAGCTGCCAAGAGCACTTTTTACTGTGCGCACCTAACCAGAGTCACGGGAGGAGCACATTTCAGAAAACGTGCTCAGCTCGTCGAGAAAATGCGATTTAAGCAATAAAATTAAAAATGCACCTAAAACCTAAACCAAACGTTGCAGGTGCTTATTTCGTCATGTGCAGTGGTCAACGCGGCACTCCCTAGCTGCCAAGAGCACTTTTTACTATGCGCACCCAACCAGAGTGACGGGAGGAGCACATTTCAGAAAACGTGCTCAGCTCGTCGAGAAAATGCGATTTAAGCAATAAAATTAAAAATGCACCTAAAACCTAAACCAAACGTTGCAGGTGCTTATTTCTTCGTGCGCAGTGGTCAACGCGGAACTCCCTAGCTGCCAGGAGCTCTTTTTACTGTGCGCACCCAACCAGAGCGACGGGAGGAGCACATTTCAGAAAACGTGCTCAGCTTGTCGAGAAAATGCGATTTAAGCAATAAAAATAAAAATGCAGCTAAAACCTAAACCAAACGTTGCAGGTGCTTATTTCTTCGTGCGTAGTGCTCAACGCGGCACTCCCTAGCTGCCAGGAGCACTTTTTACTGTGCGCACCCAACCAGAGTGACGGGAGGAGCACATTTCAGAAAACGTGCTCAGCTCGTCGAGAGAATGCGATTTAAGCAATAAAATTAAAAATGCACCTAAAACCTAAACCAAACGTTGCAGGTGCTTATTTCTTCGTGCGCAGTGGTCAACGCGGCACTCCCTAGCCGCCAGGAGCTCTTTTTACTGTGCGCACCCAACCAGAGCGACGGGAGGAGCAAATTTCAGAAAACGTGCTCAGCTTGTCGAGAAAATGCGATTTAAGCAATACAATTAAAAATGCACCTAAAACCTAAACCAAACGTTGCAGGTGCTTATTTCTTCTTGCACAGTGGTCAACGCGGCACTCTCTAGCTGCCAGGAGCAATTTTTACTATGCGCACCCAACCAGAGCGACGGGAGGAGCACATTTCAGAAAACGTGCTCAGCTCGTCGAGAAAATGCGATTTAAGCAATAAAATTAAAAATGCACCTAAAACCTAAACCAAACGTTGCAGGTGCTTATTTCTTCATGCGCAGTGGTCAACGCGGCACTCCCGAGCTGCCAAGAGCACTTTTTACTGTGCGCACCCAACCAGCGCGACGGGAGGAGCACATTTCAGAAAACGTGCTCAGCTCGTCGAGAGAATGCGATTTAAGCAATAAAATTAAAAATGCACCTAAAACCTAAACCAAACGTTGCAGGTGCTTATTTCTTCGTGCGCAGTGGTCAACGCGGAACTCCCTAGCTGCCAGGAGCTCTTTTTACTGTGCGCACCCAACCAGAGCGACGGGAGGAGCACATTTCAGAAAACGTGCTCAGCTCGTCGAGAAAATGCGACTTAAGCAATAAAATTAAAAATGCTGCTAAAACCTAAACCAAACGTTGCAGGTGCTTATTTCTTCGTGCGTAGTGCTCAACGCGGCACTCCCTAGCTGCCAGGAGCACTTTTTACTGTGCGCACCCAACCAGAGTGACGGGAGGAGCACATTTCAGAAAACGTGCTCAGCTCGTCGAGAAAATGCGATTTAAGCAATAAAATTAAAAATGCACCTAAAACCTAAACCAAACGTTGCAGGTGCTTATTTCTTCATGCGCAGTGGTCAACGCGGCACTCTCTAGCTGACAAGAGCACTTTTTACTGTGCTCACCCAACCAGAGTGACGGGAGGAGCACATTTCAGAAAACGTGCTCAGCTCGTCGAGAAAATGCGATTTAAGCAATAAGATTAAAAATGCACCTAAAACCTAAACCAAACGTTGCAGGTGCTTATTTCTTCATGCGCAGTGGTCAACGCGGCACTCTCTAGCTGCCAGGAGCACTTTTTACTACGCGCACCCAACCAGAGCGACGGGAGGAGCACATTTCAGAAAACGTGCTCAGCTCGTCGAGAGAATGCGATTTAAGCAATAAAATTAAAAATGCACCTAAAACCTAAACCAAACGTTGCAGGTGCTTATTTCTTCGTGCGCAGTGCTCAACGCGGCACTCCCTAGCTGCCAGGAGCACTTTTTACTGTGCGCACCAACCAGAGTGACGGGAGGAGCACATTTCAGAAAACGTGCTCAGCTCGTCGAGAAAATGCGATTTAAGCAATAAAATTAAAAATGCACCTAAAACCTAAACCAAACGTTGCAGGTGCTTATTTCTTCATGCGCAGTGGTCAACGCGGCACTCTCTAGCTGCCAGAAGCACTTTTTACTATGCGCGCACAACCAGAGCGACGGGAGGAGCACATTTCAGAAAACGTGCTCAGCTCGTCGAGAAAATGCGATTTAAGCAATAAAATTTAAAATGCACCTAAAACCTAAACCAAACGTTGCAGGTGCTTATTTCTTTGTGCGCAGTGGTCAACGCGGCACTTTTTAGCTGCCAAGAGCACTTTTTACTATGCGCACCCAACCAGAGCGACGGGGGGAGCACATTTCAGAAAACGTGCTCAGCTTGTCGAGAAAATGCGATTTAAGCAATAAAATTAAAAATGCACCTAAAACCTAAACCAAACGTTGCAGGTGGTTATTTCTTCATGCGCAGTGGTCAACGCGGCACTCTCTAGCTGCCAAGAGCACTTTTTACTGTGCGCACCCAACCAGAGTGACGGGAGGAGCACCTTTCAGAAAACGTGCTCAGCTCGTCGAGAAAATGCGATTTAAGCAATAAAATTAAAAATGCACCTAAAACCTAAACCAAACGTTGCAGGTGCTTATTTCTTCATGCGCAGTGGTCAACGCGGCACTCTCTAGCTGCCAAGAGCACTTTTTACTGTGCGCACCCAAGCAGAGTGACGGGAGGAGCACATTTCAGAAAACGTGCTCAGCTCGTCGAGAAAATGCGATTTAAGCAATAAAATTAAAAATGCACCTAAAACCTAAACCAAACGTTGCAGGTGCTTATTTCTTCATGTGCAGTGGTCAACGCGGCACTCCCTAGCTGCCAAGAGCTCTTTTTACTATGCGCACCCAACCAGAGTGACGGGAGGAGCACATTTCAGAAAACGTGCTCAGCTCGTCGAGAAAACGCGATTTAAGCAATAAGATTAAAAATGCACCTAAAACCTAAATCAAACGTTGCAGGTGCTTATTTCTTCATGCGCAGTGGTCAACGCGGCACTCTCTAGCTGCCAGGAGCACTTTTTACTGTGCGCACCCAACCAGAGTGGCGGCAGGAGCACATTTCAGAAAACGTGCTCAGCTCGTCGAGAAAATGCGATTTAAGCAATAAAATTAAAAATGCACCTAAAACCTAAACCAAACGTTGCAGGTGCTTATTTCTTCATGCGCAGTGGTCAACGCGGCACTCTCTAGCTGCCAAGAGCACTTTTTACTGTGCGCACCCAACCAGAGTGACGGGAGGAGCACATTTCAGAAAACGTGCTCAGCTCGTCGAGAAAATGCGATTTAAGCAATAAGATTAAAAATGCACCTAAAACCTAAACCAAACGTTGCAGGTGCTTATTTCTTCATGCGCAGTGGTCAACGTGGCACTCTCTAGCTGCCAGGAGCACTTTTTACTACGCTTACCCAACCAGAGCGACGGGAGGAGCACATTTCAGAAAACGTGCTCAGCTCGTCGAGAGAATGCGATTTAAGCAATAAAATGAAAAAATGCACCTAAAACCTAAACCAAACGTTGCAGGTGCTTATTTCTTCGAGCGCAGTGGTCAACGCGGCACTCCCTAGCTGCCAGGAGCACTTTTTACTGTGCGCACCCAACCAGAGTGACGGGAGGAGCACATTTCAGAAAACGTGCTCAGCTCGTCGAGAAAATGCGATTTAAGCAATAAAATTAAAAATGCACCTAAAACCTAAACCAAACGTTGCAGGTGCTTATTTCTTCATGCGCAGTGGTCAACGCGGCACTCTTTAGCTGCCAGGAGCACTTTTTACTATGCGCGCCCAACCAGAGCGACGGGAGGAGCACATTTCAGAAAACGTGCTCAGCTCGTCGAGAAAATGCGATTTAAGCAATAAAATTAAAAATGCACCTAAAACCTAAACCAAACGTTGCAGGTGCTTATTTCTTTGTGCGCAGTGGTCAACGCGGCACTCTTTAGCTGCCAAGAGCACTTTTTACTATGCGCACCCAACCAGAGTGACGGGAGGAGCACATTTCAGAAAACGTGCTCAGCTCGTCGAGAAAATGCGATTTAAGCAATAAAATTAAAAATGCACCTAAAACCTAAACCAAACGTTGCAGGTGGTTATTTCTACATGCGCAGTGGTCAACGCGGCACTCTCTAGCTGCCAAGAGCACTTTTTACTGTGCGCACCTAACCAGAGTCACGGGAGGAGCACATTTCAGAAAACGTGCTCAGCTCGTCGAGAAAATGCGATTTAAGCAATAAAATTAAAAATGCACCTAAAACCTAAACCAAACGTTGCAGGTGCTTATTTCGTCATGTGCAGTGGTCAACGCGGCACTCCCTAGCTGCCAAGAGCACTTTTTACTATGCGCACCCAACCAGAGTGACGGGAGGAGCACATTTCAGAAAACGTGCTCAGCTCGTCGAGAAAATGCGATTTAAGCAATAAAATTAAAAATGCACCCAAAACCTAAACCAAACGTTGCAGGTGGTTATTTCTTCAAGCGCAGTGGTCAACGCGGCACTCTCTAGCTGCCAAGAGCACTTTTTCCTATGCGCACCCAACCAGAGCGACGGGAGGAGCACATTTCAGAAAACGTGCTCAGCTTGTCGAGAAAATGCGATTTAAGCAATAAAATTAAAAATGCACCTAAAACCTAAACCAAACGTTGCAGGTGCTTATTTCTTCGTGCGCAGTGGTCAACGCGGAACTCCCTAGCTGCCAGGAGCTCTTTTTACTGTGCGCACCCAACCAGAGCGACGGGAGGAGCACATTTCAGAAAACGTGCTCAGCTTGTCGAGAAAATGCGATTTAAGCAATAAAAATAAAAATGCAGCTAAAACCTAAACCAAACGTTGCAGGTGCTTATTTCTTCGTGCGTAGTGCTCAACGCGGCACTCCCTAGCTGCCAGGAGCACTTTTTACTGTGCGCACCCAACCAGAGTGACGGGAGGAGCACATTTCAGAAAACGTGCTCAGCTCGTCGAGAGAATGCGATTTAAGCAATAAAATTAAAAATGCACCTAAAACCTAAACCAAACGTTGCAGGTGCTTATTTCTTCGTGCGCAGTGGTCAACGCGGCACTCCCTAGCTGCCAGGAGCTCTTTTTACTGTGCGCACCCAACCAGAGCGACGGGAGGAGCAAATTTCAGAAAACGTGCTCAGCTTGTCGAGAAAATGCGATTTAAGCAATACAATTAAAAATGCACCTAAAACCTAAACCAAACGTTGCAGGTGCTTATTTCTTCTTGCACAGTGGTCAACGCGGCACTCTCTAGCTGCCAGGAGCAATTTTTACTATGCGCACCCAACCAGAGCGACGGGAGGAGCACATTTCAGAAAACGTGCTCAGCTCGTCGAGAAAATGCGATTTAAGCAATAAAATTAAAAATGCACCTAAAACCTAAACCAAACGTTGCAGGTGCTTATTTCTTCATGCGCAGTGGTCAACGCGGCACTCCCGAGCTGCCAAGAGCACTTTTTACTGTGCGCACCCAACCAGAGCGACGGGAGGAGCACATTTCAGAAAACGTGCTCAGCTCGTCGAGAGAATGCGATTTAAGCAATAAAATTAAAAATGCACCTAAAACCTAAACCAAACGTTGCAGGTGCTTATTTCTTCGTGCGCAGTGGTCAACGCGGAACTCCCTAGCTGCCAGGAGCTCTTTTTACTGTGCGCACCCAACCAGAGCGACGGGAGGAGCACATTTCAGAAAACGTGCTCAGCTCGTCGAGAAAATGCGATTTAAGCAATAAAATTAAAAATGCTGCTAAAACCTAAACCAAACGTTGCAGGTGCTTATTTCTTCGTGCGTAGTGCTCAACGCGGCACTCCCTAGCTGCCAGGAGCACTTTTTACTGTGCGCACCCAACCAGAGTGACGGGAGGAGCACATTTCAGAAAACGTGCTCAGCTCGTCGAGATAATGCGATTTAAGCAATAAAATTAAAAATGCACCTAAAACCTAAACCAAACGTTGCAGGTGCTTATTTCTTCATGCGCAGTGGTCAACGCGGCACTCTCTAGCTGACAAGAGCACTTTTTACTGTGCGCACCCAACCAGAGTGACGGGAGGAGCACATTTCAGAAAACGTGCTCAGCTCGTCGAGAAAATGCGATTTAAGCAATAAGATTAAAAATGCACCTAAAACCTAAACCAAACGTTGCAGGTGCTTATTTCTTCATGCGCAGTGGTCAACGCGGCACTCCCTAGCTGCCAGGAGCTCTTTTTACTGTGCGCACCCAACCAGAGCGACGGGAGGAGCACATTTCAGAAAACGTGCTCAGCTTGTCGAGAAAATGCGATTTAAGCAATAAAATTAAAAATGCACCTAAAACCTAAACCAAACGTTGCAGGTGCTTATTTCTTCGTGCGCAGTGGTCAACGCGGCACTCCCTAGCTGCCAGGAGCTCTTTTTACTGTGTGCACCCAACCAGAGCGACGGGAGGAGCACATTTCAGAAAACGTGCTCAGCTCGTCGAGAGAATGCGATTTAAGCAATAAAATAAAAAATGCACCTAAAACCTAAACCAAACCTTGCAGGTGCTTATTTCTTCGTGCGCAGTGGTCAACGCAGAACTCCCTAGCTGCCAGGAGCTCTTTTTACTGTGCCCACCCACCCAGAGCGACGGGAGGAGCCCATTTCAGAAAACGTGCTCAGCTCGTCGAGAAAATGCGATTTAAGCAATAAAATTAAAAATGCACCTAAAACCTAAACCAAACGTTGCAGGTGCTTATTTCTTCGTGCGCAGTGCTCAACGCGGCACTCCCTAGCTGCCAGGAGCACTTTTTACTGTGCGCACCAACCAGAGTGACGGGAGGAGCACATTTCAGAAAACGTGCTCAGCTCGTCGAGAAAATGCGATTTAAGCAATAAAATTTAAAATGCACCTAAAACCTAAACCAAACGTTGCAGGTGCTTATTTCTTTGTGCGCAGTGGTCAACGCGGAACTTTTTACTATGCGCGCACAACCAGAGCGACGGGAGGAGCACATTTCAGAAAACGTGCTCAGCTCGTCGAGAAAATGCGATTTAAGCAATAAAATTTAAAATGCACCTAAAACCTAAACCAAACGTTGCAGGTGCTTATTTCTTTGTGCGCAGTGGTCAACGCGGCACTTTTTAGCTGCCAAGAGCACTTTTTACTATGCGCACCCAACCAGAGCGACGGGGGGAGCACATTTCAGAAAACGTGCTCAGCTTGTCGAGAAAATGCGATTTAAGCAATAAAATTAAAAATGCACCTAAAACCTAAACCAAACGTTGCAGGTGGTTATTTCTTCATGCGCAGTGGTCAACGCGGCACTCTCTAGCTGCCAAGAGCACTTTTTACTGTGCGCACCCAACCAGAGTGACGGGAGGAGCACCTTTCAGAAAACGTGCTCAGCTCGTCGAGAAAATGCGATTTAAGCAATAAAATTAAAAATGCACCTAAAACCTAAACCAAACGTTGCAGGTGCTTATTTCTTCATGCGCAGTGGTCAACGCGGCACTCTCTAGCTGCCAAGAGCACTTTTTACTGTGCGCACCCAAGCAGAGTGACGGGAGGAGCACATTTCAGAAAACGTGCTCAGCTCGTCGAGAAAATGCGATTTAAGCAATAAAATTAAAAATGCACCTAAAACCTAAACCAAACGTTGCAGGTGCTTATTTCTTCATGTGCAGTGGTCAACGCGGCACTCCCTAGCTGCCAAGAGCACTTTTTACTATGCGCACCCAACCAGAGTGACGGGAGGAGCACATTTCAGAAAACGTGCTCAGCTCGTCGAGAAAACGCGATTTAAGCAATAAGATTAAAAATGCACCTAAAACCTAAATCAAACGTTGCAGGTGCTTATTTCTTCATGCGCAGTGGTCAACGCGGCACTCTCTAGCTGCCAGGAGCACTTTTTACTGTGCGCACCCAACCAGAGTGGCGGCAGGAGCACATTTCAGAAAACGTGCTCAGCTCGTCGAGAAAATGCGATTTAAGCAATAAAATTAAAAATGCACCTAAAACCTAAACCAAACGTTGCAGGTGCTTATTTCTTCATGCGCAGTGGTCAACGCGGCACTCTCTAGCTGCCAAGAGCACTTTTTACTGTGCGCACCCAACCAGAGTGACGGGAGGAGCACATTTCAGAAAACGTGCTCAGCTCGTCGAGAAAATGCGATTTAAGCAATAAGATTAAAAATGCACCTAAAACCTAAACCAAACGTTGCAGGTGCTTATTTCTTCATGCGCAGTGGTCAACGTGGCACTCTCTAGCTGCCAGGAGCACTTTTTACTACGCTTACCCAACCAGAGCGACGGGAGGAGCACATTTCAGAAAACGTGCTCAGCTCGTCGAGAGAATGCGATTTAAGCAATAAAATAAAAAAATGCACCTAAAACCTAAACCAAACGTTGCAGGTGCTTATTTCTTCGAGCGCAGTGGTCAACGCGGCACTCCCTAGCTGCCAGGAGCACTTTTTACTGTGCGCACCCAACCAGAGTGACGGGAGGAGCACATTTCAGAAAACGTGCTCAGCTCGTCGAGAAAATGCGATTTAAGCAATAAAATTAAAAATGCACCTAAAACCTAAACCAAACGTTGCAGGTGCTTATTTCTTCATGCGCAGTGGTCAACGCGGCACTCTTTAGCTGCCAGGAGCACTTTTTACTATGCGCGCCCAACCAGAGCGACGGGAGGAGCACATTTCAGAAAACGTGCTCAGCTCGTCGAGAAAATGCGATTTAAGCAATAAAATTAAAAATGCACCTAAAACCTAAACCAAACGTTGCAGGTGGTTATTTCTACATGCGCAGTGGTCAACGCGGCACTCTCTAGCTGCCAAGAGCACTTTTTACTGTGCGCACCTAACCAGAGTCACGGGAGGAGCACATTTCAGAAAACGTGCTCAGCTCGTCGAGAGAATGCGATTTAAGCAATAAAATTAAAAATGCACCTAAAACCTAAACCAAACGTTGCAGGTGCTTATTTCTTCGTGCGCAGTGGTCAACGCGGCACTCCCTAGCTGCCAGGAGCTCTTTTTACTGTGCGCACCCAACCAGAGCGACGGGAGGAGCACATTTCAGAAAACGTGCTCAGCTCGTAGAGAAAATGCGATTTAAGCAATAAAATTAAAAATGCACCCAAAACCTAAACCAAACGTTGCAGGTGGTTATTTCTTCAAGCGCAGTGGTCAACGCGGCACTCTCTAGCTGACAAGAGCACTTTTTACTGTGCGCACCCAACCAGAGTGACGGGAGGAGCACATTTCAGAAAACGTGCTCAGCTCGTCGAGAGAATGCGATTTAAGCAATAAAATTAAAAATGCACCTAAAACCTAAACCAAACGTTGCAGGTGCTTATTTCTTCGTGCGCAGTGGTCAACGCGGCACTCCCTAGCTGCCAGGAGCTCTTTTTACTGTGCGCACCCAACCAGAGCGACGGGAGGAGCAAATTTCAGAAAACGTGCTCAGCTTGTCGAGAAAATGCGATTTAAGCAATACAATTAAAAATGCACCTAAAACCTAAACCAAACGTTGCAGGTGCTTATTTCTTCTTGCGCAGTGGTCAACGCGGCACTCTCTAGCTGCCAGGAGCAATTTTTACTATGCGCACCCAACCAGAGCGACGGGAGGAGCACATTTCAGAAAACGTGCTCAGCTCGTCGAGAAAATGCGATTTAAGCAATAAAATTAAAAATGCACCTAAAACCTAAACCAAACGTTGCAGGTGCTTATTTCTTCATGCGCAGTGGTCAACGCGGCACTCCCGAGCTGCCAAGAGCACTTTTTACTGTGCGCACCCAACCAGAGCGACGGGAGGAGCACATTTCAGAAAACGTGCTCAGCTCGTCGAGAGAATGCGATTTAAGCAATAAAATTAAAAATGCACCTAAAACCTAAACCAAACGTTGCAGGTGCTTATTTCTTCGTGCGCAGTGGTCAACGCGGAACTCCCTAGCTGCCAGGAGCTCTTTTTACTGTGCGCACCCAACCAGAGCGACGGGAGGAGCACATTTCAGAAAACGTGCTCAGCTCGTCGAGAAAATGCGATTTAAGCAATAAAATTAAAAATGCTGCTAAAACCTAAACCAAACGTTGCAGGTGCTTATTTCTTCGTGCGTAGTGCTCAACGCGGCACTCCCTAGCTGCCAGGAGCACTTTTTACTGTGCGCACCCAACCAGAGTGACGGGAGGAGCACATTTCAGAAAACGTGCTCAGCTCGTCGAGAAAATGCGATTTAAGCAATAAAATTAAAAATGCACCTAAAACCTAAACCAAACGTTGCAGGTGCTTATTTCTTCATGCGCAGTGGTCAACGCGGCACTCTCTAGCTGACAAGAGCACTTTTTACTGTGCGCACCCAACCAGAGTGACGGGAGGAGCACATTTCAGAAAACGTGCTCAGCTCGTCGAGAAAATGCGATTTAAGCAATAAGATTAAAAATGCACCTAAAACCTAAACCAAACGTTGCAGGTGCTTATTTCTTCATGCGCAGTGGTCAACGCGGCACTCTCTAGCTGCCAGGAGCACTTTTTACTACGCGCACCCAACCAGAGCGACGGGAGGAGCACATTTCAGAAAACGTGCTCAGCTCGTCGAGAGAATGCGATTTAAGCAATAAAATAAAAAATGCACCTAAAACCTAAACCAAACGTTGCAGGTGCTTATTTCTTCGTGCGCAGTGGTCAACGCGGCACTCCCTAGCTGCCAGGAGCTCTTTTTACTGTGTGCACCCAACCAGAGCGACGGGAGGAGCACATTTCAGAAAACGTGCTCAGCTCGTCGAGAGAATGCGATTTAAGCAATAAAATAAAAAATGCACCTAAAACCTAAACCAAACGTTGCAGGTGCTTATTTCTTCGTGCGCAGTGGTCAACGCAGAACTCCCTAGCTGCCAGGAGCTCTTTTTACTGTGCCCACCCAACCAGAGCGACGGGAGGAGCCCATTTCAGAAAACGTGCTCAGCTCGTCGAGAAAATGCGATTCAAGCAATAAAATTAAAAATGCACCTAAAACCTAAACCAAACGTTGCAGGTGCTTATTTCTTCGTGCGCAGTGGTCAACGCGGAACTCCCTAGCTGCCAGGAGCTCTTTTTACTGTGCGCACCCAACCAGAGCGACGGGAGGAGCACATTTCAGAAAACGTGCTCAGCTCGTCGAGAAAATGCGATTTAAGCAATAAAATTAAAAATGCAGCTAAAACCTAAACCAAACGTTGCAGGTGCTTATTTCTTCGTGCGTAGTGCTCAACGCGGCACTCCCTAGCTGCCAGGAGCACTTTTTACTGTGCGCACCCAACCAGAGTGACGGGAGGAGCACATTTCAGAAAACGTGCTCAGCTCTTCGAGAAAATGCGATTTAAGCAATAAAATTAAAAATGCACCTAAAACCTAAACCAAACATTGCAGGTGCTTATTTCTTCGTGCGCAGTGGTCAACGCGGCACTCTCTAGCTGCCAAGAGCACTTTTTACTGTGCGCACCCAACCAGAGCGACGGGAGGAGCACATTTCAGAAAACGTGCTCAGCTCGTCGAGAAAATGCGATTTAAGCAATAAAATTAAAAATGCACCTAAAACCTAAACCAAACGTTGCAGGTGCTTATTTCTTCGTGCGCAGTGCTCAACGCGGCACTCCCTAGCTGCCAGGAGCACTTTTTACTGTGCGCACCCAACCAGAGTGACGGGAAGAGCACATTTCAGAAAACGTGCTCAGCTCGTCGAGAAAATGCGATTTAAGCAATAAAATTAAAAATGCACCTAAAACCTAAACCAAACGTTGCAGGTGCTTATTTCTTCATGCGCAGTGGTCAACGCGGCACTCTCTAGCTGCCAAGAGCACTTTTTACTGTGCGCACCCAACCAGAGTGACGGGAGGAGCACATTTCAGAAAACGTGCTCAGCTCGTCGAGAAAATGCGATTTAAGCAATAAGATTAAAAATGCACCTAAAACCTAAACCAAACGTTGCAGGTGCTTATTTCTTCATGCGCAGTGGTCGACGCGGCACTCTCTAGCTGCCAGGAGCACTTTTTACTACGCGCACCCAACCAGAGCGACGGGAGGAGCACATTTCAGAAAACGTGCTCAGCTCGTCGAGAGAATGCGATTTAAGCAATAAAATAAAAAATGCACCTAAAACCTAAACCAAACGTTGCAGGTGCTTATTTCTTCGTGCGCAGTGGTCAACGCGGAACTCCCTAGCTGCCAGGAGCTCTTTTTACTGTGCGCACCCAACCAGAGCGACGGGAGGAGCCCATTTCAGAAAACGTGCTCAGCTCGTCGAGAAAATGCGATTTAAGCAATAAAATTAAAAATGCACCTAAAACCTAAACCAAACGTTGCAGGTGCTTATTTCTTCGTGCGCAGTGCTCAACGCGGCACTCCCTAGCTGCCAGGAGCTCTTTTTACTGTGCGCACCCAACCAGAGCGACGGGAGGAGCACATTTCAGAAAACGTGCTCAGCTTGTCGAGAAAATGCGATTTAAGCAATAAAATTAAAAATGCACCTAAAACCTAAACCAAACGTTGCAGGTTCTTATTTCTTCTTGCGCAGTGGTCAACGCGGCACTCTCTAGCTGCCAGGAGCACTTTTTACTATGCGCGCCCAACCAGAGCGACGGGAGGAGCACATTTCAGAAAACGTGCTCAGCTCGTCGAGAAAATGCGATTTAAGCAATAAAATTAAAAATGCACCTAAAACCTAAACCAAACGTTGCAGGTGCTTATTTCTTCATGCGCAGTGGTCAACGCGGCTATCCCAAGCTGCCAAGAGCACTTTTTACTGTGCGCACCCAACCAGAGTGACGGGAGGAGCACATTTCAGAAAACGTGCTCAGCTCGTCGAGAGAATGCGATTTAAGCAATAAAATTAAAAATGCACCTAAAACCTAAACCAAACATTGCAGGTGCTTATTTCTTCGTGCGCAGTGGTCAACGCGGAACTCCCTAGCTGCCAGGAGCTCTTTTTAGCGCACCCAACCAGAGCGACGGGAGGAGCACATTTCAGAAAACGTGCTCAGCTTGTCGAGAAAATGCGATTTAAGCAATAAAATTAAAAATGCACCTAAAACCTAAACCAAACGTTGCAGGTGCTTATTTCTTCGTGCGCAGTGCTCAACGCGGCACTCCCTAGCTGCCAGGAGCACTTTTTACTATGCGCGCCCAACCAGAGCGACGGGAGGAGCAC
Organism: Syngnathus floridae; assembly: GCF_059516105.1. Taxonomy (NCBI): domain Eukaryota; kingdom Metazoa; phylum Chordata; class Actinopteri; order Syngnathiformes; family Syngnathidae; genus Syngnathus; species Syngnathus floridae. The sequence goes on along the minus strand of NC_142416.1, from coordinate 4,358,890 downwards.
ATTTCAGAAAACGTGCTCAGCTCGTCGAGAAAATGCGATTTAAGCAATAAAATTAAAAATGCACCTAAAACCTAAACCAAACGTTGCAGGTGCTTATTTCTTCATGCGCAGTGGTCAACGCGGCACTCCCGAGCTGCCAAGAGCACTTTTTACTGTGCGCACCCAACCAGAGCGACGGGAGGAGCACATTTCAGAAAACGTGCTCAGCTCGTCGAGAGAATGCGATTCAAGCAATAAAATTAAAAATGCACCTAAAACCTAAACCAAACGTTGCAGGTGCTTATTTCTTCGTGCGCAGTGGTCAACGCGGAACTCCCTAGCTGCCAGGAGCTCTTTTTACTGTGCTCACCCAACCAGAGCGACGGGAGGAGCACATTTCAGAAAACTGGCTCAGCTCGTCGAGAAAATGCGATTTAAGCAATAAAATTAAAAATGCAGCTAAAACCTAAACCAAACGTTGCAGGTGCTTATTTCTTCGTGCGTAGTGCTCAACGCGGCACTCCCTAGCTGCCAGGAGCACTTTTTACTGTGCGCACCCAACCAGAGTGACGGGAGGAGCACATTTCAGAAAACGTGCTCAGCTCGTCGAGAAAATGCGATTTAAGCAATAAAATTAAAAATGCACCTAAAACCTAAACCAAACGTTGCAGGTGCTTATTTCTTCATGCGCAGTGGTCAACGCGGCACTCTCTAGCTGCCAAGAGCACTTTTTACTATGCACGCCCAACCAGAGCGACGGGAGGAGCACATTTCAGAAAACGTGCTCAGCTCGTCGAGAAAATGCGATTTAAGCAATAAGATTAAAAATGCACCTAAAACCTAAACCAAACGTTGCAGGTGCTTATTTCTTCATGCGCAGTGGTCAACGCGACACTCTCTAGCTGCCAGGAGCACTTTTTACTGTGTGCACCCAACCAGAGTGACGGGAGGAGCACATTTCAGAAAACGTGCTCAGCTCGTCGAGAAAATCTGATTTAAGCAATAAAATTAAAAATGCACCTAAAACCTAAACCAAACGTTGCAGGTGCTTATTTCTTCATGCGCAGTGGTCAACGCGGCACTCTCTAGCTGCCAAGAGCACTTTTTACTGTGCGCACCCAACCAGAGTGACGGGAGGAGCACATTTCAGAAAACGTGCTCAGCTCGTCGAGAAAATGCGATTTAAGCAATAAGATTAAAAATGCACCTAAAACCTAAACCAAACGTTGCAGGTGCTTATTTCTTCGTGTGCAGTGGTCAACGCGGAACTCCCTAGCTGCCAGGAGCTCTTTTTACTGTGCGCACCCAACCAGAGCGACGGGAGGAGCCCATTTCAGAAAACGTGCTCAGCTCGTCGAGAAAATGCGATTTAAGCAATAAAATTAAAAATGCACCTAAAACCTAAACCAAACGTTGCAGGTGCTTATTTCTTCGTGCGCAGTGGTCAACGCGGCACTCCCTAGCTGCCAGGAGCTCTTTTTACTGTGCGCACCCAACCAGAGTGACGGGCGGAGCACATTTCAGAAAACGTGCTCAGCTCGTCGAGAAAATGCGATTTAAGCAATAAAATAAAAAATGCACCTAAAACCTAAACCAAACGTTGCAGGTGCTTATTTCTTCATGCGCAGTGGTCAACGCGGCACTCTCTAGCTGACAAGAGCACTCTTTACTGTGCGCACCCAACCAGAGTGACGGGAGGAGCACATTTCAGAAAACGTGCTCAGCTCGTCGAGAAAATGCGATTTAAGCAATAAGATTAAAAATGCACCTAAAACCTAAACCAAACGTTGCAGGTGCTTATTTCTTCATGCGCAGTGTCAACGCGGCACTCTCTAGCTGCCAGGAGCACTTTTTACTACGCGCACCCAACCAGAGCGACGGGAGGAGCACATTTCAGAAAACGTGCTCAGCTCGTCGAGAGAATGCGATTTAAGCAATAAAATTAAAAATGCACTTAAAACCTAAACCAAACGTTGCAGGTGCTTATTTCTTCGTGCGCAGTGGTCAACGCGGCACTCCCTAGCTGCCAGGAGCTCTTTTTACTGTGCGCACCCAACCAGAGCGACGGGAGGAGCACATTTCAGAAAACGTGCTAAACTTGTCGAGAAAACGCGATTTAAGCAATAAAATTAAAAATGCACCTAAAACCTAAACCAAACGTTGCAGGTTCTTATTTCTTCTTGCGCAGTGGTCAACGCGGCACTCTCTAGCTGCCAGGAGCACTTTTTACTATGCGCGCCCAACCAGAGCGACGGGAGGAGCACATTTCAGAAAACGTGCTCAGCTCGTCGAGAAAATGCGATTTAAGCAATAAAATTAAAAATGCACCTAAAACCTAAACCAAACGTTGCAGGTGCTTATTTCTTCATGCGCAGTGGTCAACGCGGCACTCCCGAGCTGCCAAGAGCACTTTTTACTGTGCGCACCCAACCAGAGCGACGGGAGGAGCACATTTCAGAAAACGTGCTCAGCTAGTCGAGAGAATGCGATTTAAGCAATAAAATTAAAAATGCACCTAAAACCTAAACCAAACGTTGCAGGTGCTTATTTCTTCGTGCGCAGTGGTCAACGCGGAACTCCCTAGCTGCCAGGAGCTCTTTTTACTGTGCGCACCCAACCAGAGCGACGGGAGGAGCACATTTCAGAAAACGTGCTCAGCTCGTCGAGAAAATGCGATTTAAGCAATAAAATTAAAAATGCAGCTAAAACCTAAACCAAACGTTGCAGGTGCTTATTTCTTCGTGTGCAGTGCTCAACGCGGCACTCCCTAGCTGCCAGGAGCACTTTTTACTGTGCGCACCCAACCAGAGTGACGGGAGGAGCACATTTCAGAAAACGTGCCCAGCTCGTCGAGAAAATGCGATTTAAGCAATAAAATTAAAAATGCACCCAAAACCTAAACCAAACGTTGCAGGTGCTTATTTCTTTGTGCGCAGTGGTCAACGCGGCACTCTCTAGCTGCCAAGAGCACTTTTTACTATGCGCACCCAACCAGAGTGACGGGAGGAGCACATTTCAGAAAACGTGCTCAGCTCGTCGAGAAAATGCGATTTAAGCAATAAAATTAAAAATGCTCCTAAAACCTAAACCAAACGTTGCAGGTGCTTATTTCTTCATGCGCAGTGGTCAACGCGGCACTCTCTAGCTGCCAGGAGCACTTTTTACTACGCGCACCCAACCAGAGCGACGGGAGGAGCACATTTCAGAAAACGTGCTCAGCTCGTCGAGAGAATGCGATTTAAGCAATAAAATTAAAAATGCACCTAAAACCTAAACCAAACGTTGCAGGTGCTTATTTCTTCGTGCGCAGTGGTCAACGCGGCACTCCCTAGCTGCCAGGAGCTCTTTTTACTGTGCGCACCCAACCAGAGCGACGGGAGGAGCACATTTCAGAAAACGTGCTCAGCTTGTCGAGAAAATGCGGTTTAAGCAATAAAATTAAAAATGCACCTAAAACCTAAACCAAACGTTGCAGGTGCATATTTCTTCGTACGCAGTGCTCAACGCGGCACTCCCTAGCTGCCAGGAGCACTTTTTACTATGCGCGCCCAACCAGAGCGACGGGAGGAGCACATTTCAGAAAACGTGCTCAGCTCGTCGAGAAAATGCGATTTAAGCAATAAAATTAAAAATGCACCTAAAACCTAAACCAGACGTTGCAGGTGCTTATTTCTTCTTGCGCAGTGGTCAACGCGGCACTCTCTAGCTGCCAGGAGCACTTTTTACAATGCGCGCCCAACCAGAGCGACGGGAGGAGCACATTTCAGAAAACGTGCTCAGCTCGTCGAGAAAATGCGATTTAAGCAATAAAATTAAAAATGCACCTAAAACCTAAACCAAACGTTGCAGGTGCTTATTTCTTCATGCGCAGTGGTCAACGCGGCACTCCCGAGCTGCCAAGAGCACTTTTTACTGTGCGCACCCAACCAGAGCGACGGGAGGAGCACATTTCAGAAAACGTGCTCAGCTCGTCGAGAGAATGCGATTCAAGCAATAAAATTAAAAATGCACCTAAAACCTAAACCAAACGTTGCAGGTGCTTATTTCTTCGTGCGCAGTGGTCAACGCGGAACTCCCTAGCTGCCAGGAGCTCTTTTTACTGTGCGCACCCAACCAGAGCGACGGGAGGAGCACATTTCAGAAAACGTGCTCAGCTCGTCGAGAAAATGCGATTTAAGCAATAAAATTAAAAATGCAGCTAAAACCTAAACCAAACGTTGCAGGTGCTTATTTCTTCGTGCGTAGTGCTCAACGCGGCACTCCCTAGCTGCCAGGAGCACTTTTTACTGTGCGCACCCAACCAGAGTGACGGGAGGAGCACATTTCAGAAAACGTGCTCAGCTCGTCGAGAAAATGCGATTTAAGCAATAAAATTAAAAATGCACCTAAAACCTAAACCAAACGTTGCAGGTGCTTATTTCTTCATGCGCAGTGGTCAACGCGGCACTCCCGAGCTGCCAAGAGCACTTTTTACTGTGCGCACCCAACCAGAGCGACGGGAGGAGCACATTTCAGAAAACGTGCTCAGCTCGTCGAGAGAATGCGATTTAAGCAATACAATTAAAAATGCACCTAAAACCTAAACCAAAGGTTGCAGGTGCTTATTTCTTCGTGCGCAGTGGTCAACGCGGAACTCCCTAGCTGCCAGGAGCTCTTTTTACTGTGCGCACCCAACCAGAGCGACGGGAGGAGCACATTTCAGAAAACGTGCTCAGCTCGTCGAGAAAATGCGATTTAAGCAATAAAATTAAAAATGCAGCTAAAACCTAAACCAAACGTTGCAGGTGCTTATTTCTTCGTGCGCAGTGGTCAACGCGGAACTCCCTAGCTGCCAGGAGCACTTTTTACTGTGCGCACCCAACCAGAGTGACGGGAGGAGCACATTTCAGAAAACGTGCTCAGCTCGTCGAGAAAATGCGATTTAAGCAATAAAATTAAAAATGCACCCAAAACCTAAACCAAACGTTGCAGGTGCTTATTTCTTTGTGCGCAGTGGTCAACGCGGCACTCTCTAGCTGCCAAGAGCACTTTTTACTATGCGCACCCAACCAGAGTGACGGGAGGAGCACATTTCAGAAAACGTGCTCAGCTCGTCGAGAAAATGCGATTTAAGCAATAAGATTAAAAATGCACCTAAAACCTAAACCAAACGTTGCAGGTGCTTATTTCTTCATGCGCAGTGGTCAACGCGGCACTCTCTAGCTGCCAAGAGCACTTTTTACTGTGCGCACCCAACCAGAGTGACGGGAGGAGCACATTTCAGAAAACGTGCTCAGCTCGTCGAGAAAATGCGATTTAAGCAATAAGATTAAAAATGCACCTAAAACCTAAACCAAACGTTGCAGGTGCTTATTTCTTCGTGCGCAGTGGTCAACGCGGAACTCCCTAGCTGCCAGGAGCTCTTTTTACTGTGCGCACCCAACCAGAGCGACGGGAGGAGCCCATTTCAGAAAACGTGCTCAGCTCGTCGAGAAAATGCGATTTAAGCAATAAAATTAAAAATGCACCTAAAACCTAAACCAAACGTTGCAGGTGCTTATTTCTTCGTGCGCAGTGCTCAACGCGGCACTCCCTAGCTGCCAGGAGCTCTTTTTACTGTGCGCACCCAACCAGAGCGACGGGAGGAGCACATTTCAGAAAACGTGCTCAGCTTGTCGAGAAAATGCGATTTAAGCAATAAAATTAAAAATGCACCTAAAACCTAAACCAAACGTTGCAGGTGCTTATTTCTTCGTGCGCAGTGGTCAACGCGGCACTCCCGAGCTGCCAAGAACACTTTTTACTGTGCGCACCCAACCAGAGCGACGGGAGGAGCACATTTCAGAAAACGTGCTCAGCTCGTCGAGAGAATGCGATTTAAGCAATAAAATTAAAAATGCACCTAAAACCTAAACCAAACGTTGCAGGTGCTTATTTCTTCGTGCGCAGTGGTCAACGCGGAACTTCCTAGCTGCCAGGAGCTCTTTTTACTGTGCGCACCCAACCAGAGCGACGGGAGGAGCACATTTCAGAAAACGTGCTCAGCTCGTCGAGAAAATGCGATTTAAGCAATAAAATTAAAAATGCAGCTAAAACCTAAACCAAACGTTGCAGGTGCTTATTTTTTCGTGCGCAGTGGTCAACGCGGAACTCCCTAGCTGCCAGGAGCACTTTTTACTGTGCGCACACAACCAGAGTGACGGGAGGAGCACATTTCAGAAAACGTGCTCAGCTCGTCGAGAAAATGCGATTTAAGCAATAAAATTAAAAATGCACCTAAAACCTAAACCAAACGTTGCAGGTGCTTATTTCTTCATGCGCAGTGGTCAACGCGGCACTCTCTAGCTGCCAAGAGCACTTTTTACTGTGCGCACCCAACCAGAGTGACGGGAGGAGCACATTTCAGAAAACGTGCTCATCTCGTCGAGAAAATGCGATTTAAGCAATAAGATTAAAAATGCACCTAAAACCTAAACCAAACGTTGCAGGTCCTTATTTCTTCATGCGCAGTGGTCAACGCGTCACTCTCTAGCTGCCAGGAGCACTTTTTACTACGCGCACCCAACCAGAGCGACGGGAGGAGCACATTTCAGAAAACGTGCTCAGCTCGTCGAGAGAATGCGATTTAAGCAATAAAATTAAAAATGCACCTAAAACCTAAACCAAACGTTGCAGGTGCTTATTTCTTCATGCGCAGTGGTCAACGCGGCACTCCCTAGCTGCCAGGAGCTCTTTTTACTGTGCGCACCCAACCAGAGCGACGGGAGGAGCACATTTCAGAAAACGTGCTCAGCTTGTCGAGAAAATGCGATTTAAGCAATAAAATTAAAAATGCACCTAAAACCTAAACCAAACGTTGCAGGTTCTTATTTCTTCTTGCGCAGTGGTCAACGCGGCACTCTCTAGCTGCCAGGAGCACTTTTTACTATGCGCGCCCAACCAGAGCGACGGGAGGAGCACATTTCAGAAAACGTGCTCAGCTCGTCGAGAAAATGCGATTTAAGCAATAAAATTAAAAATGCACCTAAAACCTAAACCAAACGTTGCAGGTGCTTATTTCTTCATGCGCAGTGGTCAACGCGGCACTCCCGAGCTGCCAAGAGCACTTTTTACTGTGCGCACCCAACCAGAGCGACGGGAGGAGCACATTTCAGAAAACGTGCTCAGCTCGTCGAGAGAATGCGATTTAAGCAATAAAATTAAAAATGCACCTAAAACCTAAACCAAACGTTGCAGGTGCTTATTTCTTCGTGCGCAGTGGTCAACGCGGAACTCCCTAGCTGCCAGGAGCTCTTTTTACTGTGCGCACCCAACCAGAGCGACGGGAGGAGCACATTTCAGAAAACGTGCTCAGCTCGTCGAGAAAATGCGATTTAAGCAAAAAAATTAAAAATGCAGCTAAAACCTAAACCAAACGTTGCAGGTGCTTATTTCTTCGTGCGCAGTGGTCAACGCGGAACTCCCTAGCTGCCAGGAGCACTTTTTACTGTGCGCACCCAACCAGAGTGACGGGAGGAGCACATTTTGGAAAACGTGCTCAGCTCGTCGAGAAAATGCGATTTAAGCAATAAAATTAAAAATGCACCCAAAACCTAAACCAAACGTTGCAGGTGCTTATTTCTTTGTGCGCAGTGGTCAACGCGGCACTCTCTAGCTGCCAAGAGCACTTTTTACTATGCGCACCCAACCAGAGTGACGGGAGGAGCACATTTCAGAAAACGTGCTCAGCTCGTCGAGAAAATGCGATTTAAGCAATAAGATTAAAAATGCACCTAAAACCTAAACCAAACGTTGCAGGTGCTTATTTCTTCATGCGCAGTGGTCAACGCGGCACTCTCTAGCTGCCAAGAGCACTTTTTACTGTGGGCACCCAACCAGAGTGACGGGAGGAGCACATTTCAGAAAACGTGCTCAGCTCGTCGAGAAAATGCGATTTAAGCAATAAGATTAAAAATGCACCTAAAACCTAAACCAAACGTTGCAGGTGCTTATTTCTTCGTGCGCAGTGGTCAACGCGGAACTCCCTAGCTGCCAGGAGCTCTTTTTACTGTGCGCACCCAACCAGAGCGACGGGAGGAGCCCATTTCAGAAAACGTGCTCAGCTCGTCGAGAAAATGCGATTTAAGCAATAAAATTAAAAATGCACCTAAAACCTAAACCAAACGTTGCAGGTTCTTATTTCTTCTTGCGCAGTGGTCAACGCGGCACTCTCTAGCTGCCAGGAGCACTTTTTACTATGCGCGCCCAACCAGAGCGACGGGAGGAGCACATTTCAGAAAACGTGCTCAGCTCGTCGAGAAAATGCGATTTAAGCAATAAAATTAAAAATGCACCTAAAACCTAAACCAAACGTTGCAGGTGCTTATTTCTTCATGCGCAGTGGTCAACGCGGCACTCCCGAGCTGCCAAGAGCACTTTTTACTGTGCGCACCCAACCAGAGCGACGGGAGGAGCACATTTCAGAAAACGTGCTCAGCTCGTCGAGAGAATGCGATTTAAGCAATAAAATTAAAAATGCACCTAAAACCTAAACCAAACATTGCAGGTGCTTATTTCTTCGTGCGCAGTGGTCAACGCGGAACTCCCTAGCTGCCAGGAGCTCTTTTTACTGTGCGCACCCAACCAGAGCGACGGGAGGAGCACATTTCAGAAAACGTGCTCAGCTCGTCGAGAGAATGCGATTTAAGCAATAAAATAAAAAATGCACCTAAAACCTAAACCAAACGTTGCAGGTGCTTATTTCTTCGTGCGCAGTGGTCAACGCGGCACTCCCTAGCTGCCAGGAGCTCTTTTTACTGTGCGCACCCAACCAGAACGACGGGAGGAGCACATTTCAGAAAACGTGCTCAGCTCGTCGAGAAAATGCGATTTAAGCAATAAAATTAAAAATGCACCTAAAACCTAAACCAAACGTTGCAGGTGCTTATTTCTTCATGCGCAGTGGTCAACGCGGCACTCTCTAGCTGTCAGGAGCACTTTTTACTACGCGCACCCAACCACAGCGACGGGAGGAGCACATTTCAGAAAACGTGCTCAGCTCGTCGAGAGAATGCGATTTAAGCAATAAAATAAAAAATGCACCTAAAACCTAAACCAAACGTTGCAGGTGCTTATTTCTTCGTGCGCAGTGGTCAACGCGGCACTCCCTAGCTGCCAGGAGCTCTTTTTACTGTGTGCACCCAACCAGAGCGACGGGAGGAGCACATTTCAGAAAACGTGCTCAGCTCGTCGAGAGAATGCGATTTAAGCAATAAAATAAAAAATGCACCTAAAACCTAAACCAAACGTTGCAGGTGCTTATTTCTTCGTGCGCAGTGGTCAACGCGGCACTCCCTAGCTGCCAGGAGCTCTTTTTACTGTGCGCACCCAACCAGAACGACGGGAGGAGCACATTTCAGAAAACGTGCTCAGCTCGTCGAGAAAATGCGATTTAAGCAATAAAATTAAAAATGCACCTAAAACCTAAACCAAACGTTGCAGGTGCTTATTTCTTCATGCGCAGTGGTCAACGCGGCACTCTCTAGCTGTCAGGAGCACTTTTTACTACGCGCACCCAACCACAGCGACGGGAGGAGCACATTTCAGAAAACGTGCTCAGCTCGTCGAGAGAATGCGATTTAAGCAATAAAATAAAAAATGCACCTAAAACCTAAACCAAACGTTGCAGGTGCTTATTTCTTCGTGCGCAGTGGTCAACGCGGCACTCCCTAGCTGCCAGGAGCTCTTTTTACTGTGTGCACCCAACCAGAGCGACGGGAGGAGCACATTTCAGAAAACGTGCTCAGCTCGTCGAGAGAATGCGATTTAAGCAATAAAATAAAAAATGCACCTAAAACCTAAACCAAACGTTGCAGGTGCTTATTTCTTCGTGCGCAGTGGTCAACGGGGAACTCCCTAGCTGCCAGGAGCTCTTTTTACTGTGCGCACCCAACCAGAGCGACGGGAGGAGCACATTTCAGAAAACGTGCTCAGCTCGTCGAGAGAATGCGATTTAAGCAATAAAATTAAAAATGCACCTAAAACCTAAACCAAACGTTGCAGGTGCTTATTTCTTCATGCGCAGTGGTCAACGCGGCACTCTCTAGCTGCCAGGAGCACTTTTTACTACGCGCACCCAACCACAGCGACGGGAGGAGCACATTTCAGAAAACGTGCTCAGCTCGTCGAGAAAATGCGATTTAAGCAATAAGATTAAAAATGCACCTAAAATCTAAACCAAACGTTGCAGGTGCTTATTTCTTCATCCGCAGTGGTCGACGCGGCACTCTCTAGCTGCCAGGAGCACTTTTTACTACGCGCACCCAACCAGAGCGACGGGAGGAGCACATTTCAGAAAACGTGCTCAGCTCGTCGAGAGAATGCGATTTAAGCAATAAAATAAAAAATGCACCTAAAACCTAAACCAAACGTTGCAGGTGCTTATTTCTTCGTGCGCAGTGGTCAACGCGGCACTCCCTAGCTGCCAGGAGCTCTTTTTACTGTGCGCACCCAACCAGAACGACGGGAGGAGCACATTTCAGAAAACGTGCTCAGCTCGTCGAGAAAATGCGATTTAAGCAATAAAATTAAAAATGCACCTAAAACCTAAACCAAACGTTGCAGGTGCTTATTTCTTCATGCGCAGTGGTCAACGTGGCACTCTCTAGCTGCCAGGAGCACTTTTTACTACGCGCACCCAACCACAGCGACGGGAGGAGCACATTTCAGAAAACGTGCTCAGCTCGTCGAGAAAATGCGATTTAAGCAATAAAATTAAAAATGCACCTAAAACCTAAACCAAACGTTGCAGGTGCTTATTTCTTCATGCGCAGTGGTCAACGCGGCACTCTCTAGCTGCCAGGAGCACTTTTTACTGTGCGCACCCAACCAGAGCGACGGGAGGAACACATTTCAGAAAACGTGCTCAGCTCGTCGAGAAAATGCGATTTAAGCAATAAAATTAAAAATGCACCTAAAACCTAAACCAAACGTTGCAGGTGCTTATTTCTTCATGCGCAGTGGTCAACGCGGCACTCTCTAGCTGCCAAGAGCACTTTTTACTGTGCGCACCCAACCAGAGTGACGGGAGGAGCACATTTCAGAAAACGTGCTCAGCTCGTCGAGAAAATGCGATTTAAGCAATAAGATTAAAAATGCACCTAAAACCTAAACCAAACGTTGCAGGTGCTTATTTCTTCATGCGCAGTGGTCAACGCGGCACTCTCTAGCTGCCAGGAGCACTTTTTACTACGCGCACCCAACCAGAGCGACGGGAGGAGCACATTTCAGAAAACGTGCTCAGCTCGTCGAGAGAATGCGATTTAAGCAATAAAATAAAAAAATGCACCTAAAACCTAAACAAAACGTTGCAGGTGCTTATTTCTTCGAGCGCAGTGGTCAACGCGGCACTCCCTAGCTGCCAGGAGCACTTTTTACTGTGCGCACCCAACCAGAGTGACGGGAGGAGCACATTTCAGAAAACGTGCTCAGCTCGTCGAGAAAATGCGATTTAAGCAATAAAATTAAAAATGCACCTAAAACCTAAACCAAACGTTGCAGGTGCTTATTTCTTCATGCGCAGTGGTCAACGCGGCACTCTTTAGCTGCCAGGAGCACTTTTTACTATGCGCGCCCAACCAGAGTGACGGGAGGAGCACATTTCAGAAAACGTGCTCAGCTCGTCGAGAAAATGCGATTTAAGCAATAAAATTAAAAATGCACCTAAAACCTAAACCAAACGTTGCAGGTGCTTATTTCTTTGTGCGCAGTGGTCAACGCGGCACTCTTTAGCTGCCAAGAGCACTTTTTACTATGCGCACCCAACCAGAGTGACGGGAGGAGCACATTTCAGAAAACGTGCTCAGCTTGTCGAGAAAATGCGATTTAAGCAATAAAATTAAAAATGCACCTAAAACCTAAACCAAACGTTGCAGGTGGTTATTTCTACATGCGCAGTGGTCAACGCGGCACTCTCTAGCTGCCAAGAGCACTTTTTACCGTGCGCACCCAACCAGAGTCACGGGAGGAGCACATTTCAGAAAACGTGCTCAGCTCGTCGAGAAAATGCGATTTAAGCAATAAAATTAAAAATGCACCTAAAACCTTAACCAAACGTTGCAGGTGCTTATTTCGTCATGTGCAGTGGTCAACGCGGCACTCCCTAGCTGCCAAGAGCACTTTTTACTATGCGCACCCAACCAGAGTGACGGGAGGAGCACATTTCAGAAAACGTGCTCAGCTCGTAGAGAAAATGCGATTTAAGCAATAAAATTAAAAATGCACCAGAAACCTAAACCAAACGTTGCAGGTGGTTATTTCTTCAAGCGCAGTGGTCAACGCGGCACTCTCTAGCTGCCAAGAGCACTTTTTCCTATGCGCACCCAACCAGAGCGACGGGAGGAGCACATTTCAGAAAACGTGCTCAGCTTGTCGAGAAAATGCGATTTAAGCAATAAAATTAAAAATGCACCTAAAACCTAAACCAAACGTTGCAGGTGCTTATTTCTTCGTGCGCAGTGGTCAACGCGGAACTCCCTAGCTGCCAGGAGCTCTTTTTACTGTGCGCACCCAACCAGAGCGACGGGAGGAGCACATTTCAGAAAACGTGCTCAGCTTGTCGAGAAAATGCGATTTAAGCAATAAAAATAAAAATGCAGCTAAAACCTAAACCAAACGTTGCAGGTGCTTATTTCTTCGTGCGTAGTGCTCAACGCGGCACTCCCTAGCTGCCAGGAGCACTTTTTACTGTGCGCACCCAACCAGAGTGATGGGAGGAGCACATTTCAGAAAACGTGCTCAGCTCGTCGAGAGAATGCGATTTAAGCAATAAAATTAAAAATGCACCTAAAACCTAAACCAAACGTTGCAGGTGCTTATTTCTTCATGCGCAGTGGTCAACGCGGCACTCCCTAGCTGCCAGGAGCTCTTTTTACTGTGCGCACCCAACCAGAGCGACGGGAGGAGCAAATTTCAGAAAACGTGCTCAGCTTGTCGAGAAAATGCGATTGAAGCAATACAATTAAAAATGCACCTAAAACCTAAACCAAACGTTGCAGGTGCTTATTTCTTCTTGCGCAGTGGTCAACGCGGCACTCTCTAGCTGCCAGGAGCAATTTTTACTATGCGCACCCAACCAGAGCGACGGGAGGAGCACATTTCAGAAAACGTGCTCAGCTCGTCGAGAAAATGCGATTTAAGCAATAAAATTAAAAATGCACCTAAAACCTAAACCAAACGTTACAGGTGCTTATTTCTTCATGCGCAGTGGTCAACGCGGCACTCCCGAGCTGCCAAGAGCACTTTTTACTGTGCGCACCCAACCAGAGTGACGGGAGGAGCACATTTCAGAAAACGTGCTCAGCTCGTCGAGAAAATGCGATTTAAGCAATAAAATTAAAAATGCACCTAAAACCTAAACCAAACGTTGCAGGTGCTTATTTCTTCATGCGCAGTGGTCAACGCGGCACTCTCTAGCTGCCAAGAGCACTTTTTACTGTGCGCACCCAACCAGAGTGACGGGAGGAGCACATTTCAGAAAACGTGCTCATCTCGTCGAGAAAATGCGATTTAAGCAATAAGATTAAAAATGCACCTAAAACCTAAACCAAACGTTGCAGGTGCTTATTTCTTCATGCGCAGTGGTCAACGCGGCACTCTCTAGCTGCCAGGAGCACTTTTTACTACGCGCACCCAACCAGAGCGACGGGAGGAGCACATTTCAGAAAACGTGCTCAGCTCGTCGAGAGAATGCGATTTAAGCAATAAAATTAAAAATGCACCTAAAACCTAAACCAAACGTTGCAGGTGCTTATTTCTTCGTGCGCAGTGGTCAACGCGGAACTCCCTAGCTGCCAGGAGCTCTTTTTACTGTGCGCACCCAACCAGAGCGACGGGAGGAGCACATTTCAGAAAACGTGCTCAGCTCGTCGAGAAAATGCGATTTAAGCAATAAAATTAAAAATGCTGCTAAAACCTAAACCAAACGTTGCAGGTGCTTATTTCTTCGTGCGTAGTGCTCAACGCGGCACTCCCTAGCTGCCAGGAGCACTTTTTACTGTGCGCACCCAACCAGAGTGACGGGAGGAGCACATTTCAGAAAACGTGCTCAGCTCGTCGAGAAAATGCGATTTAAGCAATAAAATTAAAAATGCACCTAAAACCTAAACCAAACGTTGCAGGTGCTTATTTCTTCATGCGCAGTGGTCAACGCGGCACTCTATAGCTGATAAGAGCACTTTTTACTGTGCGCACCCAACCAGAGTGACGGGAGGAGCACATTTCAGAAAACGTGCTCAGCTCGTCGAGAAAATGCGATTTAAGCAATAAGATTAAAAATGCACCTAAAACCTAAACCAAACGTTGCAGGTGCTTATTTCTTCATGCGCAGTGGTCAACGCGGCACTCTCTAGCTGCCAGGAGCACTTTTTACTACGCGCACCCAACCAGAGCGACGGGAGGAGCACATTTCAGAAAACGTGCTCAGCTCGTCGAGAAAATGCGATTTAAGCAATAAAATAAAAAATGCACCTAAAACCTAAACCAAACGTTGCAGGTGCTTATTTCTTCGTGCGCAGTGGTCAACGCGGCACTCCCTAGCTGCCAGGAGCTCTTTTTACTGTGTGCACCCAACCAGAGCGACGGGAGGAGCACATTTCAGAAAACGTGCTCAGCTCGTCGAGAGAATGCGATTTAAGCAATAAAATAAAAAATGCACCTAAAACCTAAACCAAACGTTGCAGGTGCTTATTTCTTCGTGCGCAGTGGTCAACGCAGAACTCCCTAGCTGCCAGGAGCTCTTTTTACTGTGCCCACCCAACCAGAGCGACGGGAGGAGCCCATTTCAGAAAACGTGCTCAGCTCGTCGAGAAAATGCGATTCAAGCAATAAAATTAAAAATGCACCTAAAACCTAAACCAAACGTTGCAGGTGCTTATTTCTTCGTGCGCAGTGGTCAACGCGGAACTCCCTAGCTGCCAGGAGCTCTTTTTACTGTGCGCACCCAACCAGAGCGACGGGAGGAGCACATTTCAGAAAACGTGCTCAGCTCGTCGAGAAAATGCGATTTAAGCAATAAAATTAAAAATGCAGCTAAAACCTAAACCAAACGTTGCAGGTGCTTATTTCTTCGTGCGTAGTTCTCAACGCGGCACTCCCTAGCTGCCAGGAGCACTTTTTACTGTGCGCACCCAACCAGAGTGACGGGAGGAGCACATTTCAGAAAACGTGCTCAGCTCTTCGAGAAAATGCGATTTAAGCAATAAAATTAAAAATGCACCTAAAACCTAAACCAAACATTGCAGGTGCTTATTTCTTCGTGCGCAGTGGTCAACGCGGCACTCTCTAGCTGCCAAGAGCACTTTTTACTGTGCGCACCCAACCAGAGCGACGGGAGGAGCACATTTCAGAAAACGTGCTCAGCTCGTCGAGAAAATGCGATTTAAGCAATAAAATTAAAAATGCACCTAAAACCTAAACCAAACGTTGCAGGTGCTTATTTCTTCGTGCGCAGTGCTCAACGCGGCACTAACTAGCTGCCAGGAGCACTTTTTACTGTGCGCACCCAACCAGAGTGACGGGAAGAGCACATTTCAGAAAACGTGCTCAGCTCGTCGAGAAAATGCGATTTAAGCAATAAAATTAAAAATGCACCTAAAACCTAAACCAAACGTTGCAGGTGCTTATTTCTTCATGCGCAGTGGTCAACGCGGCACTCTCTAGCTGCCAAGAGCACTTTTTACTGTGCGCACCCAACCAGAGTGACGGGAGGAGCACATTTCAGAAAACGTGCTCAGCTCGTCGAGAAAATGCGATTTAAGCAATAAGATTAAAAATGCACCTAAAACCTAAACCAAACGTTTCAGGTGCTTATTTCTTCATGCGCAGTGGTCGACGCGGCACTCTCTAGCTGCCAGGAGCACTTTTTACTACGCGCACCCAACCAGAGCGACGGGAGGAGCACATTTCAGAAAACGTGCTCAGCTCGTCGAGAGAATGCGATTTAAGCAATAAAATAAAAAATGCACCTAAAACCTAAACCAAACGTTGCAGGTGCTTATTTCTTCGTGCGCAGTGGTCAACGCGGCACTCCCTAGCTGCCAGGAGCTCTTTTTACTGTGCGCACCCAACCAGAACGACGGGAGGAGCACATTTCAGAAAACGTGCTCAGCTCGTCGAGAAAATGCGATTTAAGCAATAAAATTAAAAATGCACCTAAAACCTAAACCAAACGTTGCAGGTGCTTATTTCTTCATGCGCAGTGGTCAACGCGGCACTCTCTAGCTGTCAGGAGCACTTTTTACTACGCGCACCCAACCACAGCGACGGGAGGAGCACATTTCAGAAAACGTGCTCAGCTCGTCGAGAGAATGCGATTTAAGCAATAAAATAAAAAATGCACCTAAAACCTAAACCAAACGTTGCAGGTGCTTATTTCTTCGTGCGCAGTGGTCAACGCGGCACTCCCTAGCTGCCAGGAGCTCTTTTTACTGTGTGCACCCAACCAGAGCGACGGGAGGAGCACATTTCAGAAAACGTGCTCAGCTCGTCGAGAGAATGCGATTTAAGCAATAAAATAAAAAATGCACCTAAAACCTAAACCAAACGTTGCAGGTGCTTATTTCTTCGTGCGCAGTGGTCAACGCGGAACTCCCTAGCTGCCAGGAGCTCTTTTTACTGTGCGCACCGAACCAGAACGACGGGAGGAGCACATTTCAGAAAACGTGCTCAGCTCGTCGAGAGAATGCGATTTAAGCAATAAAATTAAAAATGCACCTAAAACCTAAACCAAACGTTGCAGGTGCTTATTTCTTCATGCGCAGTGGTCAACGCGGCACTCTCTAGCTGCCAGGAGCACTTTTTACTACGCGCACCCAACCACAGCGACGGGAGGAGCACATTTCAGAAAACGTGCTCAGCTCGTCGAGAGAATGCGATTTAAGCAATAAAATAAAAAAATGCACCTAAAACCTAAACCAAACGTTGCAGGTGCTTATTTCTTCGTGCGCAGTGGTCAACGCGGCACTCCCGAGCTGCCAAGAACACTTTTTACTGTGCGCACCCAACCAGAGCGACGGGAGGAGCACATTTCAGAAAACGTGCTCAGCTCGTCGAGAGAATGCGATTTAAGCAATAAAATTAAAAATGCACCTAAAACCTAAACCAAACGTTGCAGGTGCTTATTTCTTCGTGCGCAGTGGTCAACGCGGAACTTCCTAGCTGCCAGGAGCTCTTTTTACTGTGCGCACCCAACCAGAGCGACGGGAGGAGCACATTTCAGAAAACGTGCTCAGCTCGTCGAGAAAATGCGATTTAAGCAATAAAATTAAAAATAAAGCTAAAACCTAAACCAAACGTTGCAGGTGCTTATTTTTTCGTGCGCAGTGGTCAACGCGGAACTCCCTAGCTGCCAGGAGCACTTTTTACTGTGCGCACCCAACCAGAGTGACGGGAGGAGCACATTTCAGAAAACGTGCTCAGCTCGTCGAGAAAATGCGATTTAAGCAATAAAATTAAAAATGCACCTAAAACCTAAACCAAACGTTGCAGTTGCTTATTTCTTCATGCGCAGTGGTCAACGCGGCACTCTCTAGCTGCCAAGAGCACTTTTTACTGTGCGCACCCAACCAGAGTGACGGGAGGAGCACATTTCAGAAAACGTGCTCATCTCGTCGAGAAAATGCGATTTAAGCAATAAGATTAAAAATGCACCTAAAACCTAAACCAAACGTTGCAGGTGCTTATTTCTTCATGCGCAGTGGTCAACGCGGCACTCTCTAGCTGCCAGGAGCACTTTTTACTACGTGCACCCAACCAGAGCGACGGGAGGAGCACATTTTAGAAAACGTGCTCAGCTCGTCGAGAGAATGCGATTTAGGCAATAAAATTAAAAATGCACCTAAAACCTAAACCAAACGTTGCAGGTGCTTATTTCTTCGTGCGCAGTGGTCAACGCGGCACTCCCTAGCTGCCAGGAGCTCTTTTTACTGTGCGCACCCAACCAGAGCGACGGGAGGAGCACATTTCAGAAAACGTGCTCAGCTTGTCGAGAAAATGCGATTTAAGCAATAAAATTAAAAATGCACCTAAAACCTAAACCAAACGTTGCAGGTTCTTATTTCTTCTTGCGCAGTGGTCAACGCGGCACTCTCTAGCTGCCAGGAGCACTTTTTACTATGCGCGCCCAACCAGAGCGACGGGAGGAGCACATTTCAGAAAACGTGCTCAGCTCGTCGAGAAAATGCGATTTAAGCAATAAAATTAAAAATGCACCTAAAACCTAAACCAAACGTTGCAGGTGCTTATTTCTTCATGCGCAGTGGTCAACGCGGCACTCTCTAGCTGCCAGGAGCACTTTTTACTACGCGCACCCAACCACAGCGACGGGAGGAGCACATTTCAGAAAACGTGCTCAGCTCGTCGAGAGAATGCGATTTAAGCAATAAAATAAAAAAATGCACCTAAAACCTAAACCAAACGTTGCAGGTGCTTATTTCTTCGTGCGCAGTGGTCAACGCGGCACTCCCGAGCTGCCAAGAACACTTTTTACTGTGCGCACCCAACCAGAGCGACGGGAGGAGCACATTTCAGAAAACGTGCTCAGCTCGTCGAGAGAATGCGATTTAAGCAATAAAATTAAAAATGCACCTAAAACCTAAACCAAACGTTGCAGGTGCTTATTTCTTCGTGCGCAGTGGTCAACGCGGAACTTCCTAGCTGCCAGGAGCTCTTTTTACTGTGCGCACCCAACCAGAGCGACGGGAGGAGCACATTTCAGAAAACGTGCTCAGCTCGTCGAGAAAATGCGATTTAAGCAATAAAATTAAAAATAAAGCTAAAACCTAAACCAAACGTTGCAGGTGCTTATTTTTTCGTGCGCAGTGGTCAACGCGGAACTCCCTAGCTGCCAGGAGCACTTTTTACTGTGCGCACCCAACCAGAGTGACGGGAGGAGCACATTTCAGAAAACGTGCTCAGCTCGTCGAGAAAATGCGATTTAAGCAATAAAATTAAAAATGCACCTAAAACCTAAACCAAACGTTGCAGTTGCTTATTTCTTCATGCGCAGTGGTCAACGCGGCACTCTCTAGCTGCCAAGAGCACTTTTTACTGTGCGCACCCAACCAGAGTGACGGGAGGAGCACATTTCAGAAAACGTGCTTTTCTCGTCGAGAAAATGCGATTTAAGCAATAAGATTAAAAATGCACCTAAAACCTAAACCAAACGTTGCAGGTGCTTATTTCTTCATGCGCAGTGGTCAACGCGGCACTCTCTAGCTGCCAGGAGCACTTTTTACTACGTGCACCCAACCAGAGCGACGGGAGGAGCACATTTTAGAAAACGTGCTCAGCTCGTCGAGAGAATGCGATTTAAGCAATAAAATTAAAAATGCACCTAAAACCTAAACCAAACGTTGCAGGTGCTTATTTCTTCGTGCGCAGTGGTCAACGCGGCACTCCCTAGCTGCCAGGAGCTCTTTTTACTGTGCGCACCCAACCAGAGCGACGGGAGGAGCACATTTCAGAAAACGTGCTCAGCTTGTCGAGAAAATGCGATTTAAGCAATAAAATTAAAAATGCACCTAAAACCTAAACCAAACGTTGCAGGTTCTTATTTCTTCTTGCGCAGTGGTCAACGCGGCACTCTCTAGCTGCCAGGAGCACTTTTTACTATGCGCGCCCAACCAGAGCGACGGGAGGAGCACATTTCAGAAAACGTGCTCAGCTCGTCGAGAAAATGCGATTTAAGCAATAAAATTAAAAATGCACCTAAAACCTAAACCAAACGTTGCAGGTGCTTATTTCTTCGTGCGCAGTGGTCAACGCGGCACTCCCGAGCTGCCAAGAACACTTTTTACTGTGCGCACCCAACCAGAGCGACGGGAGGAGCACATTTCAGAAAACGTGCTCAGCTCGTCGAGAGAATGCGATTTAAGCAATAAAATTAAAAATGCACCTAAAACCTAAACCAAACGTTGCAGGTGCTTATTTCTTCGTGCGCAGTGGTCAACGCGGAACTTCCTAGCTGCCAGGAGCTCTTTTTACTGTGCGCACCCAACCAGAGCGACGGGAGGAGCACATTTCAGAAAACGTGCTCAGCTCGTCGAGAAAATGCGATTTAAGCAATAAAATTAAAAATAAAGCTAAAACCTAAACCAAACGTTGCAGGTGCTTATTTTTTCGTGCGCAGTGGTCAACGCGGAACTCCCTAGCTGCCAGGAGCACTTTTTACTGTGCGCACCCAACCAGAGTGACGGGAGGAGCACATTTCAGAAAACGTGCTCAGCTCGTCGAGAAAATGCGATTTAAGCAATAAAATTAAAAATGCACCTAAAACCTAAACCAAACGTTGCAGTTGCTTATTTCTTCATGCGCAGTGGTCAACGCGGCACTCTCTAGCTGCCAAGAGCACTTTTTACTGTGCGCACCCAACCAGAGTGACGGGAGGAGCACATTTCAGAAAACGTGCTCATCTCGTCGAGAAAATGCGATTTAAGCAATAAGATTAAAAATGCACCTAAAACCTAAACCAAACGTTGCAGGTGCTTATTTCTTCATGCGCAGTGGTCAACGCGGCACTCTCTAGCTGCCAGGAGCACTTTTTACTACGTGCACCCAACCAGAGCGACGGGAGGAGCACATTTTAGAAAACGTGCTCAGCTCGTCGAGAGAATGCGATTTAAGCAATAAAATTAAAAATGCACCTAAAACCTAAACCAAACGTTGCAGGTGCTTATTTCTTCGTGCGCAGTGGTCAACGCGGCACTCCCTAGCTGCCAGGAGCTCTTTTTACTGTGCGCACCCAACCAGAGCGACGGGAGGAGCACATTTCAGAAAACGTGCTCAGCTTGTCGAGAAAATGCGATTTAAGCAATAAAATTAAAAATGCACCTAAAACCTAAACCAAACGTTGCAGGTTCTTATTTCTTCTTGCGCAGTGGTCAACGCGGCACTCTCTAGCTGCCAGGAGCACTTTTTACTATGCGCGCCCAACCAGAGCGACGGGAGGAGCACATTTCAGAAAACGTGCTCAGCTCGTCGAGAAAATGCGATTTAAGCAATAAAATTAAAAATGCACCTAAAACCTAAACCAAACGTTGCAGGTGCTTATTTCTTCATGCGCAGTGGTCAACGCGGCACTCCCGAGCTGCCAAGAGCACTTTTTACTGTGCGCACCCAACCAGAGCGACGGGAGGAGCACATTTCAGAAAACGTGCTCAGCTCGTCGAGAGAATGCGATTTAAGCAATAAAATTAAAAATGCACCTAAAACCTAAACCAAACGTTGCAGGTGCTTATTTCTTCGTGCGCAGTGGTCAACGCGGAACTCCCTAGCTGCCAGGAGCTCTTTTTACTGTGCGCACCCAACCAGAGCGACGGGAGGAGCACATTTCAGAAAACGTGCTCAGCTCGTCGAGAAAATGCGATTTAAGCAATAAAATTAAAAATGCAGCTAAAACCTAAACCAAACGTTGCAGGTGCTTATTTCTTCGTGCGTAGTGCTCAACGCGGCACTCCCTAGCTGCCAGGAGCACTTTTTACTGTGCGCACCCAACCAGAGTGACGGGAGGAGCACATTTCAGAAAACGTGCTCAGCTCTTCGAGAAAATGCGATTTAAGCAATAAAATTAAAAATGCACCTAAAACCTAAACCAAACATTGCAGGTGCTTATTTCTTCGTGCGCAGTGGTCAACGCGGCACTCTCTAGCTGCCAAGAGCACTTTTTACTGTGCGCACCCAACCAGAGCGACGGGAGGAGCACATTTCAGAAAACGTGCTCAGCTCGTCGAGAAAATGCGATTTAAGCAATAAAATTAAAAATGCACCTAAAACCTAAACCAAAGGTTGCAGGTGCTTATTTCTTCGTGCGCAGTGCTCAACGCGGCACTCCCTAGCTGCCAGGAGCACTTTTTACTGTGCGCACCCAACCAGAGTGACGGGAGGAGCACATTTCAGAAAACGTGCTCAGCTCGTCGAGAAAATGCGATTTAAGCAATAAAATTAAAAATGCACCTAAAACCTAAACCAAACGTTGCAGGTGCTTATTTCTTCATGCGCAGTGGTCAACGCGGCACTCTCTAGCTGCCAAGAGCACTTTTTACTGTGCGCACCCAACCAGAGTGACGGGAGGAGCACATTTCAGAAAACGTGCTCAGCTCGTCGAGAAAATGCGATTTAAGCAATAAGATTAAAAATGCACCTAAAACCTAAACCAAACGTTGCAGGTGCTTATTTCTTCATGCGCAGTGGTCGACGCGGCACTCTCTAGCTGCCAGGAGCACTTTTTACTACGCGCACCCAACCAGAGCGACGGGAGGAGCACATTTCAGAAAACGTGCTCAGCTCGTCGAGAGAATGCGATTTAAGCAATAAAATAAAAAATGCACCTAAAACCTAAACCAAACGTTGCAGGTGCTTATTTCTTCGTGCGCAGTGGTCAACGCGGCACTCCCTAGCTGCCAGGAGCTCTTTTTACTGTGCGCACCCAACCAGAACGACGGGAGGAGCACATTTCAGAAAACGTGCTCAGCTCGTCGAGAAAATGCGATTTAAGCAATAAAATTAAAAATGCACCTAAAACCTAAATCAAACGTTGCAGGTGCTTATTTCTTCATGCGCAGTGGTCAACGCGGCACTCTCTAGCTGCCAGGAGCACTTTTTACTGTGCGCACCCAACCAGAGTGGCGGCAGGAGCACATTTCAGAAAACGTGCTCAGCTCGTCGAGAAAATGCGATTTAAGCAATAAAATTAAAAATGCACCTAAAACCTAAACCAAACGTTGCAGGTGCTTATTTCTTCATGCGCAGTGGTCAACGCGGCACTCTCTAGCTGCCAAGAGCACTTTTTACTGTGCGCACCCAACCAGAGTGACGGGAGGAGCACATTTCAGAAAACGTGCTCAGCTCGTCGAGAAAATGCGATTTAAGCAATAAGATTAAAAATGCACCTAAAACCTAAACCAAACGTTGCAGGTGCTTATTTCTTCATGCGCAGTGGTCAACGCGGCACTCTCTAGCTGCCAGGAGCACTTTTTACTACGCTTACCCAACCAGAGCGACGGGAGGAGCACATTTCAGAAAACGTGCTCAGCTCGTCGAGAGAATGCGATTTAAGCAATAAAATAAAAAAATGCACCTAAAACCTAAACCAAACGTTGCAGGTGCTTATTTCTTCGAGCGCAGTGGTCAACGCGGCACTCCCTAGCTGCCAGGAGCACTTTTTACTGTGCGCACCCAACCAGAGTGACGGGAGGAGCACATTTCAGAAAACGTGCTCAGCTCGTCGAGAAAATGCGATTTAAGCAATAAAATTAAAAATGCACCTAAAACCTAAACCAAACGTTGCAGGTGCTTATTTCTTCATGCGCAGTGGTCAACGCGGCACTCTTTAGCTGCCAGGAGCACTTTTTACTATGCGCGCCCAACCAGAGCGACGGGAGGAGCACATTTCAGAAAACGTGCTCAGCTCGTCGAGAAAATGCGATTTAAGCAATAAAATTAAAAATGCACCTAAAACCTAAACCAAACGTTGCAGGTGCTTATTTCTTTGTGCGCAGTGGTCAACGCGGCACTCTTTAGCTGCCAAGAGCACTTTTTACTATGCGCACCCAACCAGAGTGACGGGAGGAGCACATTTCAGAAAACGTGCTCAGCTCGTCGAGAAAATGCGATTTAAGCAATAAAATTAAAAATGCACCTAAAACCTAAACCAAACGTTGCAGGTGGTTATTTCTACATGCGCAGTGGTCAACGCGGCACTCTCTAGCTGCCAAGAGCACTTTTTACTGTGCGCACCTAACCAGAGTCACGGGAGGAGCACATTTCAGAAAACGTGCTCAGCTCGTCGAGAAAATGCGATTTAAGCAATAAAATTAAAAATGCACCTAAAACCTAAACCAAACGTTGCAGGTGCTTATTTCGTCATGTGCAGTGGTCAACGCGGCACTCCCTAGCTGCCAAGAGCACTTTTTACTATGCGCACCCAACCAGAGTGACGGGAGGAGCACATTTCAGAAAACGTGCTCAGCTCGTCGAGAAAATGCGATTTAAGCAATAAAATTAAAAATGCACCTAAAACCTAAACCAAACGTTGCAGGTGCTTATTTCTTCGTGCGCAGTGGTCAACGCGGAACTCCCTAGCTGCCAGGAGCTCTTTTTACTGTGCGCACCCAACCAGAGCGACGGGAGGAGCACATTTCAGAAAACGTGCTCAGCTTGTCGAGAAAATGCGATTTAAGCAATAAAAATAAAAATGCAGCTAAAACCTAAACCAAACGTTGCAGGTGCTTATTTCTTCGTGCGTAGTGCTCAACGCGGCACTCCCTAGCTGCCAGGAGCACTTTTTACTGTGCGCACCCAACCAGAGTGACGGGAGGAGCACATTTCAGAAAACGTGCTCAGCTCGTCGAGAGAATGCGATTTAAGCAATAAAATTAAAAATGCACCTAAAACCTAAACCAAACGTTGCAGGTGCTTATTTCTTCGTGCGCAGTGGTCAACGCGGCACTCCCTAGCCGCCAGGAGCTCTTTTTACTGTGCGCACCCAACCAGAGCGACGGGAGGAGCAAATTTCAGAAAACGTGCTCAGCTTGTCGAGAAAATGCGATTTAAGCAATACAATTAAAAATGCACCTAAAACCTAAACCAAACGTTGCAGGTGCTTATTTCTTCTTGCACAGTGGTCAACGCGGCACTCTCTAGCTGCCAGGAGCAATTTTTACTATGCGCACCCAACCAGAGCGACGGGAGGAGCACATTTCAGAAAACGTGCTCAGCTCGTCGAGAAAATGCGATTTAAGCAATAAAATTAAAAATGCACCTAAAACCTAAACCAAACGTTGCAGGTGCTTATTTCTTCATGCGCAGTGGTCAACGCGGCACTCCCGAGCTGCCAAGAGCACTTTTTACTGTGCGCACCCAACCAGCGCGACGGGAGGAGCACATTTCAGAAAACGTGCTCAGCTCGTCGAGAGAATGCGATTTAAGCAATAAAATTAAAAATGCACCTAAAACCTAAACCAAACGTTGCAGGTGCTTATTTCTTCGTGCGCAGTGGTCAACGCGGAACTCCCTAGCTGCCAGGAGCTCTTTTTACTGTGCGCACCCAACCAGAGCGACGGGAGGAGCACATTTCAGAAAACGTGCTCAGCTCGTCGAGAAAATGCGACTTAAGCAATAAAATTAAAAATGCTGCTAAAACCTAAACCAAACGTTGCAGGTGCTTATTTCTTCGTGCGTAGTGCTCAACGCGGCACTCCCTAGCTGCCAGGAGCACTTTTTACTGTGCGCACCCAACCAGAGTGACGGGAGGAGCACATTTCAGAAAACGTGCTCAGCTCGTCGAGAAAATGCGATTTAAGCAATAAAATTAAAAATGCACCTAAAACCTAAACCAAACGTTGCAGGTGCTTATTTCTTCATGCGCAGTGGTCAACGCGGCACTCTCTAGCTGACAAGAGCACTTTTTACTGTGCTCACCCAACCAGAGTGACGGGAGGAGCACATTTCAGAAAACGTGCTCAGCTCGTCGAGAAAATGCGATTTAAGCAATAAGATTAAAAATGCACCTAAAACCTAAACCAAACGTTGCAGGTGCTTATTTCTTCATGCGCAGTGGTCAACGCGGCACTCTCTAGCTGCCAGGAGCACTTTTTACTACGCGCACCCAACCAGAGCGACGGGAGGAGCACATTTCAGAAAACGTGCTCAGCTCGTCGAGAGAATGCGATTTAAGCAATAAAATAAAAAATGCACCTAAAACCTAAACCAAACGTTGCAGGTGCTTATTTCTTCGTGCGCAGTGGTCAACGCGGCACTCCCTAGCTGCCAGGAGCTCTTTTTACTGTGTGCACCCAACCAGAGCGACGGGAGGAGCACATTTCAGAAAACGTGCTCAGCTCGTCGAGAGAATGCGATTTAAGCAATAAAATAAAAAATGCACCTAAAACCTAAACCAAACGTTGCAGGTGCTTATTTCTTCGTGCGCAGTGGTCAACGCAGAACTCCCTAGCTGCCAGGAGCTCTTTTTACTGTGCCCACCCACCCAGAGCGACGGGAGGAGCCCATTTCAGAAAACGTGCTCAGCTCGTCGAGAAAATGCGATTTAAGCAATAAAATTAAAAATGCACCTAAAACCTAAACCAAACGTTGCAGGTGCTTATTTCTTCGTGCGCAGTGCTCAACGCGGCACTCCCTAGCTGCCAGGAGCACTTTTTACTGTGCGCACCAACCAGAGTGACGGGAGGAGCACATTTCAGAAAACGTGCTCAGCTCGTCGAGAAAATGCGATTTAAGCAATAAAATTAAAAATGCACCTAAAACCTAAACCAAACGTTGCAGGTGCTTATTTCTTCATGCGCAGTGGTCAACGCGGCACTCTCTAGCTGCCAGAAGCACTTTTTACTATGCGCGCACAACCAGAGCGACGGGAGGAGCACATTTCAGAAAACGTGCTCAGCTCGTCGAGAAAATGCGATTTAAGCAATAAAATTTAAAATGCACCTAAAACCTAAACCAAACGTTGCAGGTGCTTATTTCTTTGTGCGCAGTGGTCAACGCGGCACTTTTTAGCTGCCAAGAGCACTTTTTACTATGCGCACCCAACCAGAGCGACGGGGGGAGCACATTTCAGAAAACGTGCTCAGCTTGTCGAGAAAATGCGATTTAAGCAATAAAATTAAAAATGCACCTAAAACCTAAACCAAACGTTGCAGGTGGTTATTTCTTCATGCGCAGTGGTCAACGCGGCACTCTCTAGCTGCCAAGAGCACTTTTTACTGTGCGCACCCAACCAGAGTGACGGGAGGAGCACCTTTCAGAAAACGTGCTCAGCTCGTCGAGAAAATGCGATTTAAGCAATAAAATTAAAAATGCACCTAAAACCTAAACCAAACGTTGCAGGTGCTTATTTCTTCATGCGCAGTGGTCAACGCGGCACTCTCTAGCTGCCAAGAGCACTTTTTACTGTGCGCACCCAAGCAGAGTGACGGGAGGAGCACATTTCAGAAAACGTGCTCAGCTCGTCGAGAAAATGCGATTTAAGCAATAAAATTAAAAATGCACCTAAAACCTAAACCAAACGTTGCAGGTGCTTATTTCTTCATGTGCAGTGGTCAACGCGGCACTCCCTAGCTGCCAAGAGCTCTTTTTACTATGCGCACCCAACCAGAGTGACGGGAGGAGCACATTTCAGAAAACGTGCTCAGCTCGTCGAGAAAACGCGATTTAAGCAATAAGATTAAAAATGCACCTAAAACCTAAATCAAACGTTGCAGGTGCTTATTTCTTCATGCGCAGTGGTCAACGCGGCACTCTCTAGCTGCCAGGAGCACTTTTTACTGTGCGCACCCAACCAGAGTGGCGGCAGGAGCACATTTCAGAAAACGTGCTCAGCTCGTCGAGAAAATGCGATTTAAGCAATAAAATTAAAAATGCACCTAAAACCTAAACCAAACGTTGCAGGTGCTTATTTCTTCATGCGCAGTGGTCAACGCGGCACTCTCTAGCTGCCAAGAGCACTTTTTACTGTGCGCACCCAACCAGAGTGACGGGAGGAGCACATTTCAGAAAACGTGCTCAGCTCGTCGAGAAAATGCGATTTAAGCAATAAGATTAAAAATGCACCTAAAACCTAAACCAAACGTTGCAGGTGCTTATTTCTTCATGCGCAGTGGTCAACGTGGCACTCTCTAGCTGCCAGGAGCACTTTTTACTACGCTTACCCAACCAGAGCGACGGGAGGAGCACATTTCAGAAAACGTGCTCAGCTCGTCGAGAGAATGCGATTTAAGCAATAAAATGAAAAAATGCACCTAAAACCTAAACCAAACGTTGCAGGTGCTTATTTCTTCGAGCGCAGTGGTCAACGCGGCACTCCCTAGCTGCCAGGAGCACTTTTTACTGTGCGCACCCAACCAGAGTGACGGGAGGAGCACATTTCAGAAAACGTGCTCAGCTCGTCGAGAAAATGCGATTTAAGCAATAAAATTAAAAATGCACCTAAAACCTAAACCAAACGTTGCAGGTGCTTATTTCTTCATGCGCAGTGGTCAACGCGGCACTCTTTAGCTGCCAGGAGCACTTTTTACTATGCGCGCCCAACCAGAGCGACGGGAGGAGCACATTTCAGAAAACGTGCTCAGCTCGTCGAGAAAATGCGATTTAAGCAATAAAATTAAAAATGCACCTAAAACCTAAACCAAACGTTGCAGGTGCTTATTTCTTTGTGCGCAGTGGTCAACGCGGCACTCTTTAGCTGCCAAGAGCACTTTTTACTATGCGCACCCAACCAGAGTGACGGGAGGAGCACATTTCAGAAAACGTGCTCAGCTCGTCGAGAAAATGCGATTTAAGCAATAAAATTAAAAATGCACCTAAAACCTAAACCAAACGTTGCAGGTGGTTATTTCTACATGCGCAGTGGTCAACGCGGCACTCTCTAGCTGCCAAGAGCACTTTTTACTGTGCGCACCTAACCAGAGTCACGGGAGGAGCACATTTCAGAAAACGTGCTCAGCTCGTCGAGAAAATGCGATTTAAGCAATAAAATTAAAAATGCACCTAAAACCTAAACCAAACGTTGCAGGTGCTTATTTCGTCATGTGCAGTGGTCAACGCGGCACTCCCTAGCTGCCAAGAGCACTTTTTACTATGCGCACCCAACCAGAGTGACGGGAGGAGCACATTTCAGAAAACGTGCTCAGCTCGTCGAGAAAATGCGATTTAAGCAATAAAATTAAAAATGCACCCAAAACCTAAACCAAACGTTGCAGGTGGTTATTTCTTCAAGCGCAGTGGTCAACGCGGCACTCTCTAGCTGCCAAGAGCACTTTTTCCTATGCGCACCCAACCAGAGCGACGGGAGGAGCACATTTCAGAAAACGTGCTCAGCTTGTCGAGAAAATGCGATTTAAGCAATAAAATTAAAAATGCACCTAAAACCTAAACCAAACGTTGCAGGTGCTTATTTCTTCGTGCGCAGTGGTCAACGCGGAACTCCCTAGCTGCCAGGAGCTCTTTTTACTGTGCGCACCCAACCAGAGCGACGGGAGGAGCACATTTCAGAAAACGTGCTCAGCTTGTCGAGAAAATGCGATTTAAGCAATAAAAATAAAAATGCAGCTAAAACCTAAACCAAACGTTGCAGGTGCTTATTTCTTCGTGCGTAGTGCTCAACGCGGCACTCCCTAGCTGCCAGGAGCACTTTTTACTGTGCGCACCCAACCAGAGTGACGGGAGGAGCACATTTCAGAAAACGTGCTCAGCTCGTCGAGAGAATGCGATTTAAGCAATAAAATTAAAAATGCACCTAAAACCTAAACCAAACGTTGCAGGTGCTTATTTCTTCGTGCGCAGTGGTCAACGCGGCACTCCCTAGCTGCCAGGAGCTCTTTTTACTGTGCGCACCCAACCAGAGCGACGGGAGGAGCAAATTTCAGAAAACGTGCTCAGCTTGTCGAGAAAATGCGATTTAAGCAATACAATTAAAAATGCACCTAAAACCTAAACCAAACGTTGCAGGTGCTTATTTCTTCTTGCACAGTGGTCAACGCGGCACTCTCTAGCTGCCAGGAGCAATTTTTACTATGCGCACCCAACCAGAGCGACGGGAGGAGCACATTTCAGAAAACGTGCTCAGCTCGTCGAGAAAATGCGATTTAAGCAATAAAATTAAAAATGCACCTAAAACCTAAACCAAACGTTGCAGGTGCTTATTTCTTCATGCGCAGTGGTCAACGCGGCACTCCCGAGCTGCCAAGAGCACTTTTTACTGTGCGCACCCAACCAGAGCGACGGGAGGAGCACATTTCAGAAAACGTGCTCAGCTCGTCGAGAGAATGCGATTTAAGCAATAAAATTAAAAATGCACCTAAAACCTAAACCAAACGTTGCAGGTGCTTATTTCTTCGTGCGCAGTGGTCAACGCGGAACTCCCTAGCTGCCAGGAGCTCTTTTTACTGTGCGCACCCAACCAGAGCGACGGGAGGAGCACATTTCAGAAAACGTGCTCAGCTCGTCGAGAAAATGCGATTTAAGCAATAAAATTAAAAATGCTGCTAAAACCTAAACCAAACGTTGCAGGTGCTTATTTCTTCGTGCGTAGTGCTCAACGCGGCACTCCCTAGCTGCCAGGAGCACTTTTTACTGTGCGCACCCAACCAGAGTGACGGGAGGAGCACATTTCAGAAAACGTGCTCAGCTCGTCGAGATAATGCGATTTAAGCAATAAAATTAAAAATGCACCTAAAACCTAAACCAAACGTTGCAGGTGCTTATTTCTTCATGCGCAGTGGTCAACGCGGCACTCTCTAGCTGACAAGAGCACTTTTTACTGTGCGCACCCAACCAGAGTGACGGGAGGAGCACATTTCAGAAAACGTGCTCAGCTCGTCGAGAAAATGCGATTTAAGCAATAAGATTAAAAATGCACCTAAAACCTAAACCAAACGTTGCAGGTGCTTATTTCTTCATGCGCAGTGGTCAACGCGGCACTCCCTAGCTGCCAGGAGCTCTTTTTACTGTGCGCACCCAACCAGAGCGACGGGAGGAGCACATTTCAGAAAACGTGCTCAGCTTGTCGAGAAAATGCGATTTAAGCAATAAAATTAAAAATGCACCTAAAACCTAAACCAAACGTTGCAGGTGCTTATTTCTTCGTGCGCAGTGGTCAACGCGGCACTCCCTAGCTGCCAGGAGCTCTTTTTACTGTGTGCACCCAACCAGAGCGACGGGAGGAGCACATTTCAGAAAACGTGCTCAGCTCGTCGAGAGAATGCGATTTAAGCAATAAAATAAAAAATGCACCTAAAACCTAAACCAAACGTTGCAGGTGCTTATTTCTTCGTGCGCAGTGGTCAACGCAGAACTCCCTAGCTGCCAGGAGCTCTTTTTACTGTGCCCACCCACCCAGAGCGACGGGAGGAGCCCATTTCAGAAAACGTGCTCAGCTCGTCGAGAAAATGCGATTTAAGCAATAAAATTAAAAATGCACCTAAAACCTAAACCAAACGTTGCAGGTGCTTA
Source organism: Syngnathus floridae (assembly GCF_059516105.1). Lineage (NCBI taxonomy): Eukaryota > Metazoa > Chordata > Actinopteri > Syngnathiformes > Syngnathidae > Syngnathus > Syngnathus floridae. Next base: position 4,327,936 of record NC_142416.1, on the reverse strand, counting down.
TTTCTTCGTGCGCAGTGCTCAACGCGGCACTCCCTAGCTGCCAGGAGCACTTTTTACTGTGCGCACCAACCAGAGTGACGGGAGGAGCACATTTCAGAAAACGTGCTCAGCTCGTCGAGAAAATGCGATTTAAGCAATAAAATTTAAAATGCACCTAAAACCTAAACCAAACGTTGCAGGTGCTTATTTCTTTGTGCGCAGTGGTCAACGCGGAACTTTTTACTATGCGCGCACAACCAGAGCGACGGGAGGAGCACATTTCAGAAAACGTGCTCAGCTCGTCGAGAAAATGCGATTTAAGCAATAAAATTTAAAATGCACCTAAAACCTAAACCAAACGTTGCAGGTGCTTATTTCTTTGTGCGCAGTGGTCAACGCGGCACTTTTTAGCTGCCAAGAGCACTTTTTACTATGCGCACCCAACCAGAGCGACGGGGGGAGCACATTTCAGAAAACGTGCTCAGCTTGTCGAGAAAATGCGATTTAAGCAATAAAATTAAAAATGCACCTAAAACCTAAACCAAACGTTGCAGGTGGTTATTTCTTCATGCGCAGTGGTCAACGCGGCACTCTCTAGCTGCCAAGAGCACTTTTTACTGTGCGCACCCAACCAGAGTGACGGGAGGAGCACCTTTCAGAAAACGTGCTCAGCTCGTCGAGAAAATGCGATTTAAGCAATAAAATTAAAAATGCACCTAAAACCTAAACCAAACGTTGCAGGTGCTTATTTCTTCATGCGCAGTGGTCAACGCGGCACTCTCTAGCTGCCAAGAGCACTTTTTACTGTGCGCACCCAAGCAGAGTGACGGGAGGAGCACATTTCAGAAAACGTGCTCAGCTCGTCGAGAAAATGCGATTTAAGCAATAAAATTAAAAATGCACCTAAAACCTAAACCAAACGTTGCAGGTGCTTATTTCTTCATGTGCAGTGGTCAACGCGGCACTCCCTAGCTGCCAAGAGCACTTTTTACTATGCGCACCCAACCAGAGTGACGGGAGGAGCACATTTCAGAAAACGTGCTCAGCTCGTCGAGAAAATGCGATTTAAGCAATAAAATTAAAAATGCACCTAAAACCTAAACCAAACGTTGCAGGTGCTTATTTCTTCATGTGCAGTGGTCAACGCGGCACTCCGTAGCTGCCAAGAGCACTTTTTACTATGCGCACCCAACCAGAGTGACGGGAGGAGCACATTTCAGAAAACGTGCTCAGCTCGTCGAGAAAACGCGATTTAAGCAATAAGATTAAAAATGCACCTAAAACCTGAATCAAACGTTGCAGGTGCTTATTTCTTCATGCGCAGTGGTCAACGCGGCACTCTCTAGCTGCCAGGAGCACTTTTTACTATGCGCGCCCAACCAGAGCGACGGGAGGAGCACATTTCAGAAAACGTGCTCAGCTCGTCGAGAAAATGCGATTTAAGCAATAAAATTAAAAATGCACCTAAAACCTAAACCAAACGTTGCAGGTGCTTATTTCTTCATGCGCAGTGGTCAACGCGGCACTCTCTAGCTGCCAGGAGCACTTTTTACTATGCGCGCCCAACCAGAGCAACGGGAGGAGCACATTTCAGAAAACGTGCTCAGCTCGTCGAGAGAATGCGATTCAAGCAATAAAATTAAAAATGCACCTAAAACCTAAACCAAACGTTGCAGGTGCTTATTTCTTCGTGCGCAGTGGTCAACGCGGCACTCCCTAGCTGCCAGGAGCTCTTTTTACTGTGCGCACCCAACCAGAGCGACGGGAGGAGCACATTTCAGAAAACGTGCTCAGCTCGTCGAGAAAATGCGATTTAAGCAATAAAATTAAAAATGCACCTAAAACCTAAACCAAACGTTGCAGGTGCTTATTTCTTCGTGCGCAGTGGTCAACGCGGAACTCCCTAGCTGCCAGGAGCTCTTTTTACTGTGCCCACCCAACCAGAGCGACGGGAGGAGCACATTTCAGAAAACGTGCTCAGCTCGTCGAGAAAATGCGATTTAAGCAATAAAATTAAAAATGCTGCTAAAACCTAAACCAAACGTTGCAGGTGCTTATTTCTTCGTGCGTAGTGCTCAACGCGGCACTCCCTAGCTGCCAGGAGCACCCAACCAGAGTGACGGGCGGAGCACATTTCAGAAAACGTGCTCAGCTCGTCGAGAAAATGCGATTTAAGCAATAAAATTAAAAATGCACCTAAAACCTAAACCAAACGTTGCAGGTGCTTATTTCTTCGTGCGCAGTGGTCAACGCAGAACTCCCTAGCTGCCAGGAGCTCTTTTTACTGTGCCCACCCAACCAGAGCGACGGGAGGAGCCCATTTCAGAAAACGTGCTCAGCTCGTCGAGAAAATGCGATTTAAGCAATAAAATTAAAAATGCACCTAAAACCTAAACCAAACGTTGCAGGTGCTTATTTCTTCGTGCGCAGTGGTCAACGCGGCACTCCCTAGCTGCCAGGAGCTCTTTTTACTGTGCGCACCCAACCAGAGCGACGGGAGGAGCACATTTCAGAAAACGTGCTAAGCTTGTCGAGAAAACGCGATTTAAGCAATAAAATTAAAAATGCACCTAAAACCTAAACCAAACGTTGCAGGTTCTTATTTCTTCTTGCGCAGTGGTCAACGCGGCACTCTCTAGCTGCCAGGAGCACTTTTTACTATGCGCGCCCAACCAGAGCGACGGGAGGAGCACATTTCAGAAAACGTGCTCAGCTCGTCGAGAAAATGCGATTTAAGCAATAAAATTAAAAATGCACCTAAAACCTAAACCAAACGTTGCAGGTGCTTATTTCTTCATGCGCAGTGGTCAACGCGGCACTCCCGAGCTGCCAAGAGCACTTTTTACTGTGCGCACCCAACCAGAGCGACGGGAGGAGCACATTTCAGAAAACGTGCTCAGCTCGTCGAGAGAATGCGATTTAAGCAATAAAATTAAAAATGCACCTAAAACCTAAACCAAACGTTGCAGGTGCTTATTTCTTCGTGCGCAGTGGTCAACGCGGAACTCCCTAGCTGCCAGGAGCTCTTTTTACTGTGCGCACCCAACCAGAGCGACGGGAGGAGCACATTTCAGAAAACGTGCTCAGCTCGTCGAGAAAATGCGATTTAAGCAATAAAATTAAAAATGCAGCTAAAACCTAAACCAAACGTTGCAGGTGCTTATTTCTTCGTGTGCAGTGCTCAACGCGGCACTCCCTACCTGCCAGGAGCACTTTTTACTGTGCGCACCCAACCAGAGTGACGGGAGGAGCACATTTCAGAAAACGTGCTCAGCTCGTCGAGAAAATGCGATTTAAGCAATAAAATTAAAAATGCACCCAAAACCTAAACCAAACGTTGCAGGTGCTTATTTTTTTGTGCGCAGTGGTCAACGCGGCACTCTCTAGCTGCCAAGAGCACTTTTTACTATGCGCACCCAACCAGAGTGACGGGAGGAGCACATTTCAGAAAACGTGCTCAGCTCGTCGAGAAAATGCGATTTAAGCAATAAAATTAAAAATGCTCCTAAAACCTAAACCAAACGTTGCAGGTGCTTATTTCTTCATGCGCAGTGGTCAACGCGGCACTCTCTAGCTGCCAGGAGCACTTTTTACTACGCGCACCCAACCAGAGCGACGGGAGGAGCACATTTCAGAAAACGTGCTCAGCTCGTCGAGAGAATGCGATTTAAGCAATAAAATTAAAAATGCACCTAAAACCTAAACCAAACGTTGCAGGTGCTTATTTCTTCGTGCGCAGTGGTCAACGCGGCACTCCCTAGCTGCCAGGAGCTCTTTTTACTGTGCGCACCCAACCAGAGCGACGGGAGGAGCACATTTCAGAAAACGTGCTCAGCTTGTCGAGAAAATGCGGTTTAAGCAATAAAATTAAAAATGCACCTAAAACCTAAACCAAACGTTGCAGGTGCATATTTCTTCGTACGCAGTGCTCAACGCGGCACTCCCTAGCTGCCAGGAGCACTTTTTACTATGCGCGCCCAACCAGAGCGACGGGAGGAGCACATTTCAGAAAACGTGCTCAGCTCGTCGAGAAAATGCGATTTAAGCAATAAAATTAAAAATGCACCTAAAACCTAAACCAGACGTTGCAGGTGCTTATTTCTTCTTGCGCAGTGGTCAACGCGGCACTCTCTAGCTGCCAGGAGCACTTTTTACTATGCGCGCCCAACCAGAGCGACGGGAGGAGCACATTTCAGAAAACGTGCTCAGCTCGTCGAGAAAATGCGATTTAAGCAATAAAATTAAAAATGCACCTAAAACCTAAACCAAACGTTGCAGGTGCTTATTTCTTCATGCGCAGTGGTCAACGCGGCACTCCCGAGCTGCCAAGAGCACTTTTTACTGTGCGCACCCAACCAGAGCGACGGGAGGAGCACATTTCAGAAAACGTGCTCAGCTCGTCGAGAGAATGCGATTCAAGCAATAAAATTAAAAATGCACCTAAAACCTAAACCAAACGTTGCAGGTGCTTATTTCTTCGTGCGCAGTGGTCAACGCGGAACTCCCTAGCTGCCAGGAGCTCTTTTTACTGTGCGCACCCAACCAGAGCGACGGGAGGAGCACATTTCAGAAAACGTGCTCAGCTCGTCGAGAAAATGCGATTTAAGCAATAAAATTAAAAATGCAGCTAAAACCTAAACCAAACGTTGCAGGTGCTTATTTCTTCGTGCGTAGTGCTCAACGCGGCACTCCCTAGCTGCCAGGAGCACTTTTTACTGTGCGCACCCAACCAGAGTGACGGGAGGAGCACTTTTCAGAAAACGTGCTCAGCTCGTCGAGAAAATGCGATTTAAGCAATAAAATTAAAAATGCACCTAAAACCTAAACCAAACGTTGCAGGTGCTTATTTCTTCATGCGCAGTGGTCAACGCGGCATCTCTAGCTGCCAGGAGCTCTTTTTACTGTGCGCACCCAACCAGAGCGACGGGAGGAGCACATTTCAGAAAACGTGCTCAGCTCGTCGAGAAAATGCGATTTAAGCAATAAAATTAAAAATGCAGCTAAAACCTAAACCAAACGTTGCAGGTGCTTATTTCTTCGTGCGCAGTGGTCAACGCGGAACTCCCTAGCTGCCAGGAGCACTTTTTACTGTGCGCACCCAACCAAAGTGACGGGAGGAGCACACTTCAGAAAACGTGCTCAGCTCGTCGAGAAAATGCGATTTAAGCAATAAAATTAAAAATGCACCTAAAACCTAAACCAAACGTTGCAGGTGCTTATTTCTTCGTGCGCAGTGCTCAACGCGGCACTCCCTAGCTGCCAGGAGCACTTTTTACTGTGCGCACCCACCCAGAGTGACGGGAGGAGCACATTTCAGAAAACGTGCTCAGCTCGTCGAGAAAATGCGATTTAAGCAATAAAATTAAAAATGCACCTAAAACCTAAACCAAACGTTGCAGGTGCTTATTTCTTCATGCGCAGTGGTCAACGCGGCACTCTCTAGCTGCCAAGAGCACTTTTTACTGTGCGCACCCAACCAGAGTGACGGGAGGAGCACATTTCAGAAAACGTGCTCAGCTCGTCGAGAAAATGCGATTTAAGCAATAAGATTAAAAATGCACCTAAAACCTAAACCAAACGTTGCAGGTGCTTATTTCTTCATGCGCAGTGGTCGACGCGGCACTCTCTAGCTGCCAGGAGCACTTTTTACTACGCGCACCCAACCAGAGCGACGGGAGGAGCACATTTCAGAAAACGTGCTCAGCTCGTCGAGAAAATGCGATTTAAGCAATAAAATTAAAAATGCACCTAAAACCTAAACCAAACGTTGCAGGTGCTTATTTCTTCATGCGCAGTGGTCAACGCGGCACTCTCTAGCTGCCAGGAGCACTTTTTACTACGCGCACCCAACCACAGCGACGGGAGGAGCACATTTCAGAAAACGTGCTCAGTTCGTCGAGAGAATGCGATTTAAGCAATAAAATAAAAAATGCACCTAAAACCTAAACCAAACGTTGCAGGTGCTTATTTCTTCGTGCGCAGTGGTCAACGCGGCACTCCCGAGCTGCCAAGAACACTTTTTACTGTGCGCACCCAACCAGAGCGACGGGAGGAGCACATTTCAGAAAACGTGCTCAGCTCGTCGAGAGAATGCGATTTAAGCAATAAAATTAAAAATGCACCTAAAACCTAAACCAAACGTTGCAGGTGCTTATTTCTTCGTGCGCAGTGGTCAACGCGGAACTTCCTAGCTGCCAGGAGCTCTTTTTACTGTGCGCACCCAACCAGAGCGACGGGAGGAGCACATTTCAGAAAACGTGCTCAGCTCGTCGAGAAAATGCGATTTAAGCAATAAAATTAAAAATGCAGCTAAAACCTAAACCAAACGTTGCAGGTGCTTATTTTTTCGTGCGCAGTGGTCAACGCGGAACTCCCTAGCTGCCAGGAGCACTTTTTACTGTGCGCACCCAACCAGAGTGACGGGAGGAGCACATTTCAGAAAACGTGCTCAGCTCGTCGAGAAAATGCGATTTAAGCAATAAGATTAAAAATGCACCTAAAACCTAAACCAAACGTTGCAGGTGCTTATTTCTTCATGCGCAGTGGTCAACGCGGCACTCTCTAGCTGCCAAGAGCACTTTTTACTGTGCGCACCCAACCAGAGTGACGGGAGGAGCACATTTCAGAAAACGTGCTCAGCTCGTCGAGAAAATGCGATTTAAGCAATAAGATTAAAAATGCACCTAAAACCTAAACCAAACGTTGCAGGTGCTTATTTCTTCATGCGCAGTGGTCAACGCGGCACTCTCTAGCTGTCAGGAGCACTTTTTACTACGCGCACCCAACCACAGCGACGGGAGGAGCACATTTCAGAAAACGTGCTCAGCTCGTCGAGAGAATGCGATTTAAGCAATAAAATAAAAAATGCACCTAAAACCTAAACCAAACGTTGCAGGTGCTTGTTTCTTCGTGCGCAGTGGTCAACGCGGCACTCCCTAGCTGCCAGGAGCTCTTTTTACTGTGTGCACCCAGCCAGAGCGACGGGAGGAGCACATTTCAGAAAACGTGCTCAGCTCGTCGAGAGAATGCGATTTAAGCAATAAAATAAAAAATGCACCTAAAACCTAAACCAAACGTTGCAGGTGCTTATTTCTTCGTGCGCAGTGGTCAACGCGGAACTCCCTAGCTGCCAGGAGCTCTTTTTACTGTGCGCACCCAACCAGAGCGACGGGAGGAGCACATTTCAGAAAACGTGCTCAGCTCGTCGAGAGAATGCGATTTAAGCAATAAAATTAAAAATGCACCTAAAACCTAAACCAAACGTTGCAGGTGCTTATTTCTTCATGCGCAGTGGTCAACGCGGCACTCTCTAGCTGCCAGGAGCACTTTTTACTACGCGCACCCAACCACAGCGACGGGAGGAGCACATTTCAGAAAACGTGCTCAGCTCGTCGAGAAAATGCGATTTAAGCAATAAGATTAAAAATGCACCTAAAATCTAAACCAAACGTTGCAGGTGCTTATTTCTTCATGCGCAGTGGTCGACGCGGCACTCTCTAGCTGCCAGGAGCACTTTTTACTACGCGCACCCAACCAGAGCGACGGGAGGAGCACATTTCAGAAAACGTGCTCAGCTCGTCGAGAGAATGCGATTTAAGCAATAAAATAAAAAATGCACCTAAAACCTAAACCAAACGTTGCAGGTGCTTATTTCTTCGTGCGCAGTGGTCAACGCGGCACTCCCTAGCTGCCAGGAGCTCTTTTTACTGTGCGCACCCAACCAGAACGACGGGAGGAGCACATTTCAGAAAACGTGCTCAGCTCGTCGAGAAAATGCAATTTAAGCAATAAAATTAAAAATGCACCTAAAACCTAAACCAAACGTTGCAGGTGCTTATTTCTTCATGCGCAGTGGTCAACGCGGCACTCTCTAGCTGCCAGGAGCACTTTTTACTACGCGCACCCAACCACAGCGACGGGAGGAGCACATTTCAGAAAACGTGCTCAGCTCGTCGAGAGAATGCGATTTAAGCAATAAAATAAAAAATGCACCTAAAACCTAAACCAAACGTTGCAGGTGCTTATTTCTTCGTGCGCAGTGGTCAACGCGGCACTCCCGAGCTGCCAAGAACACTTTTTACTGTGCGCACCCAACCAGAGCGACGGGAGGAGCACATTTCAGAAAACGTGCTCAGCTCGTCGAGAGAATGCGATTTAAGCAATAAAATTAAAAATGCACCTAAAACCTAAACCAAACGTTGCAGGTGCTTATTTCTTCGTGCGCAGTGGTCAACGCGGAACTTCCTAGCTGCCAGGAGCTCTTTTTACTGTGCGCACCCAACCAGAGCGACGGGAGGAGCACATTTCAGAAAACGTGCTCAGCTCGTCGAGAAAATGCGATTTAAGCAATAAAATTAAAAATGCAGCTAAAACCTAAACCAAACGTTGCAGGTGCTTATTTTTTCGTGCGCAGTGGTCAACGCGGCACTCTCTAGCTGCCAAGAGCACTTTTTACTATGCGCACCCAACCAGAGTGACGGGAGGAGCACATTTCAGAAAACGTGCTCAGCTCGTCGAGAAAATGCGATTTAAGCAATAAGATTAAAAATGCACCTAAAACCTAAACCAAACGTTGCAGGTGCTTATTTCTTCGTGCGCAGTGGTCAACGCGGCACTCTCTAGCTGCCAAGAGCACTTTTTACTGTGCGCACCCAACCAGAGTGACGGGAGGAGCACATTTCAGAAAACGTGCTCAGCTCGTCGAGAAAATGCGATTTAAGCAATAAGATTAAAAATGCACCTAAAACCTAAACCAAACGTTGCAGGTGCTTATTTCTTCGTGCGCAGTGGTCAACGCGGAACTCCCTAGCTGCCAGGAGCTCTTTTTACTGTGCGCACCCAACCAGAGCGACGGGAGGAGCCCATTTCAGAAAACGTGCTCAGCTCGTCGAGAAAATGCGATTTAAGCAATAAAATTAAAAATGCACCTAAAACCTAAACCAAACGTTGCAGGTGCTTATTTCTTCGTGCGCAGTGCTCAACGCGGCACTCCCTAGCTGCCAGGAGCTCTTTTTACCGTGCGCACCCAACCAGAGCGACGGGAGGAGCACATTTCAGAAAACGTGCTCAGCTTGTCGAGAAAATGCGATTTAAGCAATAAAATTAAAAATGCACCTAAAACCTAAACCAAACGTTGCAGGTTCTTATTTCTTCTTGCGCAGTGGTCAACGCGGCACTCTCTAGCTGCCAGGAGCACTTTTTACTATGCGCGCCCAACCAGAGCGACGGGAGGAGCACATTTCAGAAAACGTGCTCAGCTCGTCGAGAAAATGCGATTTAAGCAATAAAATTAAAAATGCACCTAAAACCTAAACCAAACGTTGCAGGTGCTTATTTCTTCATGCGCAGTGGTCAACGCGGCACTCCCGAGCTGCCAAGAGCACTTTTTACTGTGCGCACCCAACCAGAGCGACGGGAGGAGCACATTTCAGAAAACGTGCTCAGCTCGTCGAGAGAATGCGATTTAAGCAATAAAATTAAAAATGCACCTAAAACCTAAACCAAACATTGCAGGTGCTTATTTCTTCGTGCGCAGTGGTCAACGCGGAACTCCCTAGCTGCCAGGAGCTCTTTTTACTGTGCGCACCCAATCAGAGCGACGGGAGGAGCACATTTCAGAAAACGTGCTCAGCTCGTCGAGAAAATGCGATTTAAGCAATAAAATTAAAAATGCACCTAAAACCTAAACCAAACGTTGCAGGTGCTTATTTCTTCGTGCGCAGTGCTCAACGCGGCACTCCCTAGCTGCCAGGAGCACTTTTTACTGTGCGCACCCAACCAGAGTGACGGGAGGAGCACATTTCAGAAAACGTGCTCAGCTCGTCGAGAAAATGCGATTCAAGCAATAAAATTAAAAATGCACCTAAAACCTAAACCAAACGTTGCAGGTGCTTATTTCTTCATGCGCAGTGGTCAACGCGGCACTCTCTAGCTGCCAAGAGCACTTTTTACTGTGCGCACCCAACCAGAGTGACGGGAGGAGCACATTTCAGAAAACGTGCTCAGCTCGTCGAGAAAATGCGATTTAAGCAATAAGATTAAAAATGCACCTAAAACCTAAACCAAACGTTGCAGGTGCTTATTTCTTCATGCGCAGTGGTCGACGCGGCACTCTCTAGCTGCCAGGAGCACTTTTTACTACGTGCACCCAACCAGAGCGACGGGAGGAGCACATTTCAGAAAACGTGCTCAGCTCGTCGAGAGAATGCGATTTAAGCAATAAAATAAAAAATGCACCTAAAACCTAAACCAAACGTTGCAGGTGCTTATTTCTTCGTGCGCAGTGGTCAACGCGGCACTCCCTAGCTGCCAGGAGCTCTTTTTACTGTGCGCACCCAACCAGAACGACGGGAGGAGCACATTTCAGAAAACGTGCTCAGCTCGTCGAGAAAATGCGATTTAAGCAATAAAATTAAAAATGCACCTAAAACCTAAACCAAACGTTGCAGGTGCTTATTTCTTCATGCGCAGTGGTCAACGCGGCACTCTCTAGCTGTCAGGAGCACTTTTTACTACGCGCACCCAACCACAGCGACGGGAGGAGCACATTTCAGAAAACGTGCTCAGCTCGTCGAGAGAATGCGATTTAAGCAATAAAATAAAAAATGCACCTAAAACCTAAACCAAACGTTGCAGGTGCTTATTTCTTCGTGCGCAGTGGTCAACGCGGCACTCCCTAGCTGCCAGTAGCTCTTTTTACTGTGCGCACCCAACCAGAACGACGGTAGGAGCACATTTCAGAAAACGTGCTCAGCTCGTCGAGAAAATGCGATTTAAGCAATAAAATTAAAAATGCACCTAAAACCTAAACCAAACGTTGCAGGTGCTTATTTCTTCATGCGCAGTGGTCAACGCGGCACTCTCTAGCTGCCAGGAGCACTTTTTACTACGCGCACCCAACCACAGCGACGGGAGGAGCACATTTCAGAAAACGTGCTCAGCTCGTCGAGAGAATGCGATTTAAGCAATAAAATAAAAAATGCACCTAAAACCTAAACCAAACGTTGCAGGTGCTTATTTCTTCGTGCGCAGTGGTCAACGCGGCACTCCCGAGCTGCCAAGAACACTTTTTACTGTGCGCACCCAACCAGAGCGACGGGAGGAGCACATTTCAGAAAACGTGCTCAGCTCGTCGAGAGAATGCGATTTAAGCAATAAAATTAAAAATTCACCTAAAACCTAAACCAAACGTTGCAGGTGCTTATTTCTTCGTGCGCAGTGGTCAACGCGGCACTCCCTAGCTGCCAGGAGCTCTTTTTACTGTGTGCACCCAACCAGAGCGACGGGAGGAGCACATTTCAGAAAACGTGCTCAGCTCGTCGAGAGAATGCGATTTAAGCAATAAAATAAAAAATGCACCTAAAACCTAAACCAAACGTTGCAGGTGCTTATTTCTTCGTGCGCAGTGGTCAACGCGGAACTCCCTAGCTGCCAGGAGCTCTTTTTACTGTGCGCACCCAACCAGAGCGACGGGAGGAGCACATTTCAGAAAACGTGCTCAGCTCGTCGAGAAAATGCGATTTAAGCAATAAAATTAAAAATGCACCTAAAACCTAAACCAAACGTTGCAGCTGCTTATTTCTTCGTGCGCAGTGCTCAACGCGGCACTCCCTAGCTGCCAGGAGCTCTTTTTACTGTGCGCACCCAACCAGACTGACGGGAGGAGCACATTTCAGAAAACGTACTCAGCTCGTCGAGAAAATGCGATTTAAGCAATAAAATTAAAGATGCACCCAAAACCTAAACCAAACGTTGCAGGTGGTTATTTCTTCAAGCGCAGTGGTCAACGCGGCACTCTCTAGCTGCCAAGAGCACTTTTTACTATGCGCACCCAACCAGAGTGACGGGAGGAGCACATTTCAGAAAACGTGCTCAGCTCGTCGAGAAAATGCGATTTAAGCAATAAAATTAAAAATGCACCTAAAAGCTAAACCAAACGTTGCAGGTGCTAATTTCTTCATGCGCAGTGGTCAACGCGGCACTCTCTAGCTGCCAGGAGCACTTTTTACTACGCGCACCCAACCAGAGCGACGGGAGGAGCACATTTCAGAAAACGTGCTCAGCTCGTCAAGAGAATGCGATTTAAGCAATAAAATTAAAAATGCACCTAAAACCTAAACCAAACGTTGCAGGTGCTTATTTCTTCGTGCGCAGTGGTCAACGCGGCACTCCCTAGCTGCCAGGAGCTCTTCTTACTGTGCGCACCCAACCAGAGCGACGGGAGGAGCACATTTCATAAAACGTGCTCAGCTTGTCGAGAAAATGCGATTTAAGCAATAAAATTAAAAATGCACCTAAAACCTAAACCAAACGTTGCAGGTGCTTATTTCTTCATGCGCAGTGGTCAACGCGGCACTCTCTAGCTGCCAGGAGCACTTTTTACTATGCGCGCCCAACCAGAGCGACGGAAGGAGCACATTTCAGAAAACGTGCTCAGCTCGTCGAGAAAATGCGATTTAAGCAATAAAATTAAAAATGCACCTAAAACCTAAACCAAACGTTGCAGGTGCTTATTTCTTCATGCGCAGTGGTCAACGCGGCACTCTCTAGCTGCCAAGAGCACTTTTTACTGTGCGCACCCAACCAGAGTGACGGGAGGAGCACATTTCAGAAAACGTGCTCAGCTCGTCGAGAAAATGCGATTTAAGCAATAAGATTAAAAATGCACCTAAAACCTAAACCAAACGTTGCAGGTGCTTATTTCTTCATGCGCAGTGGTCAACGCGGCACTCTCTAGCTGCAGGGAGCACTTTTTACTACGCGCACCCAACCAGAGCGACGGGAGGAGCACATTTCAGAAAACGTGCTCAGCTCGTCGAGAGAATGCGATTTAAGCAATAAAATAAAAAATGCACCTAAAACCTAAACCAAACGTTGCAGGTGCTTATTTCTTCGTGCGCAGTGGTCAACGCGGAACTCCCTAGCTGCCAGGAGCTCTTTTTACTGTGCGCACCCAACCAGAGCGACGGGAGGAGCACATTTCAGAAAACGTGCTCAGCTCGTCGAGAAAATGCGATTTAAGCAATAAAATTAAAAATGCACCTAAAACCTAAACCAAACGTTGCAGGTGCTTATTTCTTCATGCGCAGTGGTCAACGCGGCACTCTCTAGCTGCCAGGAGCACTTTTTACTACGCGCACCCAACCAGAGCGACGGGAGGAGCACATTTCAGAAAACGTGCTCAGCTCGTCGAGAGAATGCGATTTAAGCAATGAAATAAAAAATGCACCTAAAACCTAAACCAAACGTTGCAGGTGCTTATTTCTTCGTGCGCAGTGGTCAACGCGGCACTCCCTAGCTGCCAGGAGCTCTTTTTACTGTGCGCACCCAACCAGAGCGACGGGAGGAGCACATTTCATAAAACGTGCTCAGCTTGTCGAGAAAATGCGATTTAAGCAATAAAATTAAAAATGCACCTAAAACCTAAACCAAACGTTGCAGGTGCTTATTTCTTCATGCGCAGTGGTCAACGCGGCACTCTCTAGCTGCCAGGAGCACTTTTTACTATGCGCGCCCAACCAGAGCGACGGGAGGAGCACATTTCAGAAAACGTGCTCAGCTCGTCGAGAAAATGCGATTTAAGCAATTAAATTAAAAATGCACCTAAAACCTAAACCAAACGTTGCAGGTGCTTATTTCTTCATGCGCAGTGGTCAACGCGGCACTCTCTAGCTGCCAAGAGCACTTTTTACTGTGCGCACCCAACCAGAGTGACGGGAGGAGCACATTTCAGAAAACGTGCTCAGCTCGTCGAGAAAATGCGATTTAAGCAATAAGATTAAAAATGCACCTAAAACCTAAACCAAACGTTGCAGGTGCTTATTTCTTCATGCGCAGTGGTCAACGCGGCACTTTCTAGCTGCAGGGAGCACTTTTTACTACGCGCACCCAACCAGAGCGACGGGAGGAGCACATTTCAGAAAACGTGCTCAGCTCGTCGAGAGAATGCGATTTAAGCAATAAAATAAAAAATGCACCTAAAACCTAAACCAAACGTTGCAGGTGCTTATTTCTTCGTGCGCAGTGGTCAACGCGGCACTCCCTAGCTGCCAGGAGCTCTTTTTACTGTGCGCACCCAACCAGAGCGACGGGAGGAGCACATTTCAGAAAACGTGCTCAGCTCGTCGAGAAAATGCGATTTAAGCAATAAAATTAAAAATGCACCTAAAACCTAAACCAAACGTTGCAGGTGCTTATTTCTTCATGCGCAGTGGTCAACGCGGCACTCTCTAGCTGCCAGGAGCACTTTTTACTACGCGCACCCAACCAGAGCGACGGGAGGAGCACATTTCAGAAAACGTGCTCAGCTCGTCGAGAGAATGCTATTTAAGCAATGAAATAAAAAATGCACCTAAAACCTAAACCAAACGTTGCAGGTGCTTATTTCTTCGTGCGCAGTGGTCAACGCAGCACTCCCTAGCTGCCAGGAGCTCTTTTTACTGTGTGCACCCAACCAGAGCGACGGGAGGAGCACATTTCAGAAAACGTGCTCAGCTCGTCGAGAGAATGCGATTTAAGCAATAAAATAAAAAATGCACCTAAAACCTAAACCAAACGTTGCAGGTGCTTATTTCTTCGTGCGCAGTGGTCAACGCGGCACTCCCTAGCTGCCAGGAGCTCTTTTTACTGTGCGCACCCAACCAGAGCGACGGGAGGAGCACATTTCAGAAAACGTGCTCAGCTCGTCGAGAATATGCGATTTAAACAATAAAATTAAAAATGCACCTAAAACCTAAACCAAACGTTGCAGGTGCTTATTTCTTCGTGCGCAGTGGTCAACGCGGCACTCCCTAGCTGCCAGGAGCACTTTTTACTGTGCGCACCCAACCAGAGTGACGGAAGGAGCACATTTCAGAAAACGTACTCAGCTCGTCGAGAAAATGCGATTTAAGCAATAAAATTAAAAATGCACCTAAAACCTAAACCAAACGTTGCAGGTGCTTATTTCTTTGTGCGCAGTGGTCAACGCGGCACTCTCTAGCTGCCAAGAGCACTTTTTACTATGCGCACCCAACCAGAGTGACGGGATGAGCACATTTCAGAAAACGTGCTCAGCTCGTCGAGAAAATGCGATTTAAGCAATAAAATTAAAAATGCACCTAAAACCTAAACCAAACGTTGCAGGTGGTTATTTCTTAATGCGCAGTGGTCAACGCGGCACTCTCTAGCTGCCAAGAGCACTTTTTACAACGCGCACCCAACCAGAGCGACGGGAGGAGCATATTTCAGAAAACGTGCTCAGCTCGTCGAGAGGATGCGATTTAAGCAATAAAATAAAAAATGCACCTAAAACCTAAACCAAACGTTGCAGGTGCTTATTTCTTCGTGCGCAGTGGTCAACGCGGAACTCCCTAGCTGCCAGGAGCTCTTTTTACTGTGCGCACCCAACCAGAGCGACGGGAGGAGCCCATTTCAGAAAACGTGCTCAGCTCGTCGAGAAAATGCAATTTAAGCAATAAAATAAAAAATGCACCTAAAACCTAAACCAAACGTTGCAGGTGCTTATTTCTTCGTGCGCAGTGGTCAACGCGGCACTTTCTAGCTGCCAGGACGACTTTTTACTACGCACACCCAACTAGAGCGACGGGAGGAGCACATTTCAGAAAACGCGCTCAGCTCGTCGAGAGAATGCGATTTAAGCAATAAAATTAAAAATGCACCTAAAACCTAAACCAAACGTTGCAGGTGCTTATTTCTACGTGCGCAGTGGTCAACGCGGCACTCCCTAGCTGCCAGGAGCTCTTTTTACTGTGCGCACCCAACCAGAGCGACGGGAGGAGCACATTTCAGAAAACGTGCTCAGCTCGTCGAGAAAATTCGATTTAAGCAATAAAATTAAAAATGCACCTAAAACTTAAACCAAACGTTGCAGGTGCTTATTTCTTCATGCGCAGTGGTCAACACGGCACTCTCTAGCTGCCAGGAGCACTTTTTACTACGCGCACCCGACCAGAGCGACGGGAGGAGCACATTTCAGAAAACGTGCTCAGCTCGTCGAGAAAATGCGATTTAAGCAATAAAATTAAAAATGCACCTAAAACCTAAACCAAACGTTGCAGGTGCTTATTTCTTCGTGCGTAGTGCTCAACGCGGCACTCCCTAGCTGCCAGGAGCACCTTTTACTGTTCGCACCCAACCAGGGTGACGGGAGGAGCACATTTCAGAAAACGTGCTCAGCTCGTCGAGAAAATGCGATTCAAGCAATAAAATTAAAAATGCACCTAAAACCTAAACCAAACGTTGCAGGTGCTTATTTCGTCATGCGCAGTGGTCAACGCGGCACTCTCTAGCTGCCAAGAGCACTTTTTACTGTGCGCACCCAACCAGAGTGACGGGAGGAGCACATTTCAGAAAACGTGCTCAGCTCGTCGAGAAAATGCGATTTAAGCAATAAGATTAAAAATGCACCTAAAACCTAAACCAAACGTTGCAGGTGCTTATTTCTTCGTGCGCAGTGGTCAACGCGGAACTCTCTAGCTGCCAAGAGCACTTTTTACTGTGCGCACCCAACCAGAGTGACGGGAGGAGCACATTTCAGAAAACGTGCTCAGCTCGTCGAGAAAATGCGATTTAAGCAATAAAATTAAAAATGCACCCAAAACCTAAACCAAACGTTGCAGGTGCTTATTTCTTTGTGCGCAGTGGTCAACGCGGCACTCTCTAGCTGCCAAGAGAACTTTTTACTATGCGCACCCAACCAGAGTGACGGGAGGAGCACATTTCAGAAAACGTGCTCAGCTCGTCGAGAAAATGCGATTTAAGCAATAAAATTAAAAATGCTCCTAAAACCTAAACCAAACGTTGCAGGTGCTTATTTCTTCATGCGCAGTGGTCAACGCGGCACTCTCTAGCTGCCAAGAGCACTTTTTACTATGCGCACCCAACCAGAGTGACGGGATGAGCACATTTCAGAAAACGTGCTCAGCTCGTCGAGAAAATGCGATTTAAGCAATAAAATTAAAAATGCACCTAAAACCTAAACCAAACGTTGCAGGTGGTTATTTCTTCATGCGCAGTGGTCAACGTGGCACTCCCTAGCTGCCAAGAGCACTTTTTACTCTGCGCACCCAACCAGAGAGACGGGAGGAGCACATTTCAGAAAACGTGCTCAGCTCGTCGAGAAAATGCGATTCAAGCAATAAAATTAAAAATGCACCTAAAACCTAAACCAAACGTTGCAGGTGCTTATTTCTTCGTGCGCAGTGCTCAACGCGGCACTCCCTAGCTGCCAGGAGCACTTTTTACTGTGCGCACCCAACCAGAGTGACGGGAGGAGCACATTTCAGAAAACGTGCTCAGCTCGTCGAGAAAATGCGATTTAAGCAATAAAATTAAAAATGCACCTAAAACCTAAACCAAACGTTGCAGGTGCTTATTTCTTCATGCGCAGTGGTCAACGCGGCACTCTCTAGCTGCCAAGAGCACTTTTTACTGTGCGCACCCAACCAGAGTGACGGGAGGAGCACATTTCAGAAAACGTGCTCAGCTCGTCGAGAAAATGCGATTTAAGCAATAAGATTAAAAATGCACCTAAAACCTAAACCAAACGTTGCAGGTGCTTATTTCTTCATGCGCAGTGGTCAACGCGGCACTCTCTAGCTGCCAGGAGCACTTTTTACTACGCGCACCCAACCAGAGCGACGGGAGGAGCACATTTCAGAAAACGTGCTCAGCTCGTCGAGAGAATGCGATTTAAGCAATAAAATAAAAAATGCACCTAAAACCTAAACCAAACGTTGCAGGTGCTTATTTCTTCGTGCGCAGTGGTCAACGCGGCACTCCCTAGCTGCCAGGAGCTCTTTTTACTGTGCGCACCCAACCAGAGCGACGGGAGGAGCACATTTCAGAAAACGTGCTCAGCTCGTCGAGAATATGCGATTTAAACAATAAAATTAAAAATGCACCTAAAACCTAAACCAAACGTTGCAGGTGCTTATTTCTTCGTGCGCAGTGGTCAACGCGGCACTCCCTAGCTGCCAGGAGCACTTTTTACTGTGCGCACCCAACCAGAGTGACGGAAGGAGCACATTTCAGAAAACGTACTCAGCTCGTCGAGAAAATGCGATTTAAGCAATAAAATTAAAAATGCACCTAAAACCTAAACCAAACGTTGCAGGTGCTTATTTCTTTGTGCGCAGTGGTCAACGCGGCACTCTCTAGCTGCCAAGAGCACTTTTTACTATGCGCACCCAACCAGAGTGACGGGATGAGCACATTTCAGAAAACGTGCTCAGCTCGTCGAGAAAATGCGATTTAAGCAATAAAATTAAAAATGCACCTAAAACCTAAACCAAACGTTGCAGGTGGTTATTTCTTCATGCGCAGTGGTCAACGCGGCACTCTCTAGCTGCCAAGAGCACTTTTTACTACGCGCACCCAACCAGAACGACGGGAGGAGCATATTTCAGAAAACGTGCTCAGCTCGTCGAGAGGATGCGATTTAAGCAATAAAATAAAAAATGCACCTAAAACCTAAACCAAACGTTGCAGGTGCTTATTTCTTCGTGCGCAGTGGTCAACGCGGAACTCCCTAGCTGCCAGGAGCTCTTTTTACTGTGCGCACCCAACCAGAGCGACGGGAGGAGCCCATTTCAGAAAACGTGCTCAGCTCGTCGAGAAAATGCGATTTAAGCAATAAAATAAAAAATGCACCTAAAACCTAAACCAAACGTTGCAGGTGCTTATTTCTTCGTGCGCAGTGGTCAACGCGGCACTCTCTAGCTGCCAGGAGCTCTTTTTACTGTGTGCACCCAACCAGAGCGACGGGAGGAGCACATTTCAGAAAACGTGCTCAGCTCGTCGAGAGAATGCGATTTAAGCAATAAAATAAAAAATGCACCTAAAACCTAAACCAAACGTTGCAGGTGCTTATTTCTTCGTGCGCAGTGGTCAACGCGGCACTCCCTAGCTGCCAGGAGCTCTTTTTACTGTGTGCACCCAACCAGAGCGACGGGAGGAGCACATTTCAGAAAACGTGCTCAGCTCGTCGAGAAAATGCGATTTAAGCAATAAAATTAAAAATGCACCTAAAACCTAAACCAAACGTTGCAGCTGCTTATTTCTTCGTGCGCAGTGCTCAACGCGGAACTCCCTAGCTGCCAGGAGCTCTTTTTACTGTGCGCACCCAACCAGAGCGACGGGAGGAGCACATTTCAGAAAACGTGCTCAGCTCGTCAAGAAAATGCGATTTAAGCAATAAAATTAAAAATGCACCTAAAACCTAGACCAAACGTTGCAGGTGCTTATTTCTTCATGCGCAGTGGTCAACGCGGCACTCTCTAGCTGCCAGGAGCACTTTTTACTACGCGCACCCAACCAGAGCGACGGGTGGAGCACATTTCAGAAAACGTGCTCAGCTCGTCGAGAGAATGCGATTTAAGCAATAAAATAAAAAATGCACCTAAAACCTAAACCAAACGTTGCAGGTGCTTATTTCTTCGTGCGCAGTGGTCAACGCGGCACTCCCTAGCTGCCAGGAGCTCTTTTTACTGTCTGCACCCAACCAGAGCGACGGGAGGAGCACATTTCAGAAAACGTGCTCAGCTCGTCGAGAGAATGCGATTTAAGCAATAAAATTAAAAATGCACCTAAAACCTAAACCAAACGTTGCAGGTGCTTATTTCTTCATGCGCAGTGGTCAACGCGGCACTCTCTAGCTGCCAGGAGCACTTTTTACTATGCGCGCCCAACCAGAGCGACGGGAGGAGCACATTTCAGAAAACGTGCTCAGCTCGTCGAGAAAATGCGATTTAAGCAATAAAATTAAAAATGCACCTAAAGCCTAAACCAAACGTTGCAGGTGCTTATTTCTTCATGCGCAGTGGTCAACGCGGCACTCTCTAGCTGCCAAGAGCACTTTTTACTGTGCGCACCCAACCAGAGTGACGGGAGGAGCACATTTCAGAAAACGTGCTCAGCTCGTCGAGAAAATGCGATTTAAGCAATAAGATTAAAAATGCACCTAAAACCTAAACCAAACGTTGCAGGTGCTTATTTCTTCATGCGCAGTGGTCAACGCGGCACTCTCTAGCTGCAGGGAGCACTTTTTACTACGCGCACCCAACCAGAGCGACGGGAGGAGCACATTTCAGAAAACGTGCTCAGCTCGTCGAGAGAATGCGATTTAAGCAATAAAATAAAAAATGCACCTAAAACCTAAACCAAACGTTGCAGGTGCTTATTTCTTCGTGCGCAGTGGTCAACGCGGCACTCCCTAGCTGCCAGGAGCTCTTTTTACTGTGCGCACCCAACCAGAGCGACGGGAGGAGCACATTTCAGAAAACGTGCTCAGCTCGTCGAGAAAATGCGATTTAAGCAATAAAATTCAAAATGCACCTAAAACCTAAACCAAACGTTGCAGGTGCTTATTTCTTCATGCGCAGTGGTCAACGCGGCACTCTCTAGCTGCCAGGAGCACTTTTTACTACGCGCACCCAACCAGAGCGACGGGAGGAGCACATTTCAGAAAACGTGCTCAGCTCGTCGAGAGAATGCGATTTAAGCAATGAAATAAAAAATGCACCTAAAACCTAAACCAAACGTTGCAGGTGCTTATTTCTTCGTGCGCAGTGGTCAACGCAGCACTCCCTAGCTGCCAGGAGCTCTTTTTACTGTGCGCACCCAACCAGAGCGACGGGAGGAGCACATTTCAGAAAACGTGCTCAGCTCGTCGAGAGAATGCGATTTAAGCAATAAAATTAAAAATGCACCTAAAACCTAAACCAAACGTTGCAGTTGCGTATTTCTTCATGCGCAGTGGTCAACGCGGCACTCTCTAGCTGCCAGGAGCACTTTTTACTACGCGCACCCAACCAGAGCGACGGGAGGAGCACATTTCAGAAAACGTGCTCAGCTCGTCGAGAGAATGCGATTTAAGCAATAAAATTAAAAATGCACCTAAAACCTAAACCAAACGTTGCAGGTGCTTATTTCTTCGTGCGCAGTGGTCAACGCGGCACTCCCTTGCTGCCAGGAGCTCTTTTTACTGTGCGCACCCAACCAGAGCGACGGGAGGAGCACATTTCAGAAAACGTGCTCAGCTTGTCGAGAAAATGCGATTTAAGCAATAAAATTAAAAATGCACCTAAAACCTAAACCAAACGTTGCAGGTTCTTATTTCTTCTTGCGCAGTGGTCAACGCGGCACTCTCTAGCTGCCAGGAGCACTTTTTACTATGCGCGCCCAACCAGAGCGACGAGAGGAGCACATTTCAGAAAACGTGCTCAGCTCGTCGAGAAAATGCGATTTAAGCAATAAAATTAAAAATGCACCTAAAACCTAAACCAAACGTTGCAGGTGCTTATTTCTTCATGCGCAGTGGTCAACGCGGCACTCCCGAGCTGCCAAGAGCACTTTTTACTGTGCGCACCCAACCAGAGTGACGGGAGGAGCACATTTCAGAAAACGTGCTCAGCTCGTCGAGAGAATGCGATTTAAGCAATAAAATAAAAAATGCATCTAAAACCTAAACCAAACGTTGCAGGTGCTTATTTCTTCGTGCGCAGTGGTCAACGCGGCACTCCCTAGCTTCCAGAAGCTCTTTTTACTGTGCGCACCCAACCAGAACGACGGGAGGAGCACATTTCAGAAAACGTGCTCAGCTCGTCGAGAGAATGCGATTTAAGCAATGAAATTAAAAATGCACCTAAAACCTAAACCAAACGTTGCAGGTGCTTATTTCTTCATGCGCAGTGGTCAACGCGGCACTCTCTAGCTGCCAGGAGCACTTTTTACTACGCGCACCCAACCACAGCGACGGGAGGAGCACATTTCAGAAAACGTGCTCAGCTCGTCGAGAGAATGCGATTTAAGCAATAAAATAAAAAATGCACCTAAAACCTAAACCAAACGTTGCAGGTGCTTATTTCTTCGTGCGCAGTGGTCAACGCGGCACTCCCGAGCTGCCAAGAACACTTTTTACTGTGCGCACCCAACCAGAGCGACGGGAGGAGCACATTTCAGAAAACGTGCTCAGCTCGTCGAGAGAATGCGATTTAAGCAATAAAATTAAAATTGCACCTACAACCTGAAACCAAACGTTGCAGGTGCTTATTTCTTCATGCGCAGTGGTCAACGCGGCACTCTCTAGCTGCCAAGAGCACTTTTAACTATGCGCACCCAACCAGAGTGACGGGAGGAGCACATTTCAGAAAACGTGCTCAGCTCGTCGAGAAAATGCGATTCAAGCAATAAAATTAAAAATTCACCTAAAACCTAAACCAAACGTTGCAGGTGCTTATTTTTTTCATGCGCAGTGGTCAACGCGGCACTCTCTAGCTGCCAGGAGGACTTTTTACTACGCGGACCCAACCAGAGCGACGGGAGGAGCACATTTCAGAAAACGTGCTCAGCTCGTCGAGAGAATGCAATTTAAGCAATAAAATTAAAAATGCACCTAAAACCTAAAGCAAACGTTGCAGGTGCTTATTTTTTCGTGCGCAGTGGTCAACGCGGCACTCCCTAGCTGCCAGGAGCTCTTTTTACTGTGCGCACCAAACCAGAGCGACGGGAGGAGCACATTTCAGAAAACGTGCTCAGCTCGTCGAGAAAATGCGATTTAAGCAATAAAATTAAAAATGCACCTAAAACCTAAACCAAACGTTGCAGGTGCTTATTTCTTCATGCGCAGTGGTCAACGCGGCACTCTCTAGCTGCCAGGAGCACCTTTTACTACGCGCACCCAACCAGAGCGACGGGAGGAGCGCATTTCAGAAAACGTGCTCAGCTCGTCGAGAGAATGCGATTTAAGCAATAAAATTAAAAATGCACCTAAAACCTAAACCAAACGTTGCAGGTGCTTTTTTCTTCGTGCGCAGTGGTCAACGCGGCACTCCCTAGCTGCCAGGAGCTCTTTTTACTGTGAGCACCCAACCAGAGTGACGGGAGGAGCACATTTCAGATAACGTGCTCAGCTCGTCGAGAAAAAGCAATTTAAGCAATAAAATAAAAAATGCACCTAAAACCTAAACCAAACGTTGCAGGTGCTTATTTCTTCATGCGCAGTGGTCAACGCGGCACTCTCTAGCTGCAAGGAGCACTTTTTACTATGCGCGCACAACCAGAGCGACGGGAGGAGCACATTTCAGAAAACGTGCTCAGCTCGTCGAGAAAATGCGATTTAAGCAATAAAATTAAAAATGCACCTAAAACCTAAACCAAACGTTGCAGGTGCTTATTTCTTCATGCGCAGTGGTCAACGCGGCACTCTCGAGCTGCCAGGAGCACTTTTTACTACGCGCACCCAACCACAGCGACGGGAGGAGCGCATTTCAGAAAACGTGCTCAGCTCGTCGAGAGAATGCGATTTAAGCAATAAAATTAAAAATGCACCTAAAACCTAAACCAAACGTTGCAGGTGCTTTTTTCTTCGTGCGCAGTGGTCAACGCGGCACTCCCTAGCTGCCAGGAGCTCTTTTTACTGTGCGCACCCAACCAGAGTGACGGGAGGAGCACATTTCAGATAACGTGCTCAGCTCGTCGAGAAAATGCGATTTAAGCAATAAAATTAAAAATGCCCCTAAAACCTAAACCAAACGTTGCAGGTGCTTATTTCTTCATGCGCAGTGGTCAACGCGGCACTTTCTAGCTGCCAGGACGAATTTTTACTACGCACACCCAACTAGAGCGACGGGAGGAGCACATTTCAGAAAACGCGCTCAGCTCGTCGAGAGAATGCGATTTAAGCAATAAAATTAAAAATGCACCTAAAACCTAAACCAAACGTTGCAGGTGCTTATTTCTACGTGCGCAGTGGTCAACGCGGCACTCCCTAGCTGCCAGGAGCTCTTTTTACTGTGCGCACCCAACCAGAGCGACGGGAGGAGCACATTTCAGAAAACGTGCTCAGCTCGTCGAGAAAATTCGATTTAAGCAATAAAATTAAAAATGCACCTAAAACTTAAACCAAACGTTGCAGGTGCTTATTTCTTCATGCGCAGTGGTCAACACGGCACTCTCTAGCTGCCAGGAGCACTTTTTACTACGCGCACCCGACCAGAGCGACGGGAGGAGCACATTTCAGAAAACGTGCTCAGCTCGTCGAGAAAATGCGATTTAAGCCATAAAATTAAAAATGCACCTAAAACCTAAACCAAACGTTGCAGGTGCTTATTTCTTCGTGCGTAGTGCTCAACGCGGCACTCCCTAGCTGCCAGGAGCACCTTTTACTGTTCGCACCCAACCAGGGTGACGGGAGGAGCACATTTCAGAAAACGTGCTCAGCTCGTCGAGAAAATGCGATTTAAGCAATAAAATTAAAAATGCACCTAAAACCTAAACCAAACGTTGCAGGTGCTTATTTCGTCATGCGCAGTGGTCAACGCGGCACTCTCTAGCTGCCAAGAGCACTTTTTACTGTGCGCACCCAACCAGAGTGACGGGAGGAGCACATTTCAGAAAACGTGCTCAGCTCGTCGAGAAAATGCGATTTAAGCAATAAGATTAAAAATGCACCTAAAACCTAAACCAAACGTTGCAGGTGCTTATTTCTTCGTGCGCAGTGGTCAACGCGGAACTCTCTAGCTGCGAAGAGCACTTTTTACTGTGCGCACCCAACCAGAGTGACGGGAGGAGCACATTTCAGAAAACGTGCTCAGCTCGTCGAGAAAATGCGATTTAAGCAATAAAATTAAAAATGCACCCAAAACCTAAACCAAACGTTGCAGGTGCTTATTTCTTTGTGCGCAGTGGTCAACGCGGCACTCTCTAGCTGCCAAGAGAACTTTTTACTATGCGCACCCAACCAGAGTGACGGGAGGAGCACATTTCAGAAAACGTGCTCAGCTCGTCGAGAAAATGCGATTCAAGCAATAAAATTAAAAATGCACCTAAAACCTAAACCAAACGTTGCAGGTGCTTATTTCTTCGTGCGCAGTGCTCAACGCGGCACTCCCTAGCTGCCAGGAGCACTTTTTACTGTGCGCACCCAACCAGAGTGACGGGAGGAGCACATTTCAGAAAACGTGCTCAGCTCGTCGAGAAAATGCGATTTAAGCAATAAAATTAAAAATGCACCTAAAACCTAAACCAAACGTTGCAGGTGCTTATTTCTTCATGCGCAGTGGTCAACGCGGCACTCTCTAGCTGCCAAGAGCACTTTTTACTGTGCGCACCCAACCAGAGTGACGGGAGGAGCACATTTCAGAAAACGTGCTCAGCTCGTCGAGAAAATGCGATTTAAGCAATAAGATTAAAAATGCACCTAAAACCTAAACCAAACGTTGCAGGTGCTTATTTCTTCATGCGCAGTGGTCAACGCGGCACTCTCTAGCTGCCAGGAGCACTTTTTACTACGCGCACCCAACCAGAGCGACGGGAGGAGCACATTTCAGAAAACGTGCTCAGCTCGTCGAGAGAATGCGATTTAAGCAATAAAATAAAAAATGCACCTAAAACCTAAACCAAACGTTGCAGGTGCTTATTTCTTCGTGCGCAGTGGTCAACGCGGCACTCCCTAGCTGCCAGGAGCTCTTTTTACTGTGCGCACCCACCCAGAGTGACGGGAGGAGCATATTTCAGAAAACGTGCTCAGCTCGTCGAGAGGATGCGATTTAAGCAATAAAATAAAAAATGCACCTAAAACCTAAACCAAACGTTGCAGGTGCTTATTTCTTCGTGCGCAGTGGTCAACGCGGAACTCCCTAGCTGCCAGGAGCTCTTTTTACTGTGCGCACCCAACCAGAGCGACGGGAGGAGCCCATTTCAGAAAACGTGCTCAGCTCGTCGAGAAAATGCGATTTAAGCAATAAAATAAAAAATGCACCTAAAACCTAAACCAAACGTTGCAGGTGCTTATTTCTTCGTGCGCAGTGGTCAACGCGGCACTCTCTAGCTGCCAGGAGCTCTTTTTACTGTGTGCACCCAACCAGAGCGACGGGAGGAGCACATTTCAGAAAACGTGCTCAGCTCGTCGAGAGAATGCGATTTAAGCAATAAAATAAAAAATGCACCTAAAACCTAAACCAAACGTTGCAGGTGCTTATTTCTTCGTGCGCAGTGGTCAACGCGGCACTCCCTAGCTGCCAGGAGCTCTTTTTACTGTGTGCACCCAACCAGAGCGACGGGAGGAGCACATTTCAGAAAACGTGCTCAGCTCGTCGAGAAAATGCGATTTAAGCAATAAAATTAAAAATGCACCTAAAACCTAAACCAAACGTTGCAGCTGCTTATTTCTTCGTGCGCAGTGCTCAACGCGGAACTCCCTAGCTGCCAGGAGCTCTTTTTACTGTGCGCACCCAACCAGAGCGACGGGAGGAGCACATTTCAGAAAACGTGCTCAGCTCGTCAAGAAAATGCGATTTAAGCAATAAAATTAAAAATGCACCTAAAACCTAGACCAAACGTTGCAGGTGCTTATTTCTTCATGCGCAGTGGTCAACGCGGCACTCTCTAGCTGCCAGGAGCACTTTTTACTACGCGCACCCAACCAGAGCGACGGGAGGAGCACATTTCAGAAAACGTGCTCAGCTCGTCGAGAGAATGCGATTTAAGCAATAAAATAAAAAATGCACCTAAAACCTAAACCAAACGTTGCAGGTGCTTATTTCTTCGTGCGCAGTGGTCAACGCGGCACTCCCTAGCTGCCAGGAGCTCTTTTTACTGTCTGCACCCAACCAGAGCGACGGGAGGAGCACATTTCAGAAAACGTGCTCAGCTCGTCGAGAGAATGCGATTTAAGCAATAAAATTAAAAATGCACCTAAAACCTAAACCAAACGTTGCAGGTGCTTATTTCTTCATGCGCAGTGGTCAACGCGGCACTCTCTAGCTGCCAGGAGCACTTTTTACTATGCGCGCCCAACCAGAGCGACGGGAGGAGCACATTTCAGAAAACGTGCTCAGCTCGTCGAGAAAATGCGATTTAAGCAATAAAATTAAAAATGCACCTAAAACCTAAACCAAACGTTGCAGGTGCTTATTTCTTCATGCGCAGTGGTCAACGCGGCACTCTCTAGCTGCCAAGAGCACTTTTTACTGTGCGCACCCAACCAGAGTGACGGGAGGAGCACATTTCAGAAAACGTGCTCAGCTCGTCGAGAAAATGCGATTTAAGCAATAAGATTAAAAATGCACCTAAAACCTAAACCAAACGTTGCAGGTGCTTATTTCTTCATGCGCAGTGGTCAACGCGGCACTCTCTAGCTGCAGGGAGCACTTTTTACTACGCGCACCCAACCAGAGCGACGGGAGGAGCACATTTCAGAAAACGTGCTCAGCTCGTCGAGAGAATGCGATTTAAGCAATAAAATAAAAAATGCACCTAAAACCTAAACCAAACGTTGCAGGTGCTTATTTCTTCGTGCGCAGTGGTCAACGCGGCACTCCCTAGCTGCCAGGAGCTCTTTTTACTGTGCGCACCCAACCAGAGCGACGGGAGGAGCACATTTCAGAAAACGTGCTCAGCTCGTCGAGAAAATGCGATTTAAGCAATAAAATTCAAAATGCACCTAAAACCTAAACCAAACGTTGCAGGTGCTTATTTCTTCATGCGCAGTGGTCAACGCGGCACTCTCTAGCTGCCAGGAGCACTTTTTACTACGCGCACCCAACCAGAGCGACGGGAGGAGCACATTTCAGAAAACGTGCTCAGCTCGTCGAGAGAATGCGATTTAAGCAATGAAATAAAAAATGCACCTAAAACCTAAACCAAACGTTGCAGGTGCTTATTTCTTCGTGCGCAGTGGTCAACGCAGCACTCCCTAGCTGCCAGGAGCTCTTTTTACTGTGCGCACCCAACCAGAGCGACGGGAGGAGCACATTTCAGAAAACGTGCTCAGCTCGTCGAGAGAATGCGATTTAAGCAATAAAATTAAAAATGCACCTAAAACCTAAACCAAACGTTGAAGTTGCGTATTTCTTCATGCGCAGTGGTCAACGCGGCACTCTCTAGCTGCCAGGAGCACTTTTTACTACGCGCACCCAACCAGAGCGACGGGAGGAGCACATTTCAGAAAACGTGCTCAGCTCGTCGAGAGAATGCGATTTAAGCAATAAAATTAAAAATGCACCTAAAACCTAAACCAAACGTTGCAGGTGCTTATTTCTTCGTGCGCAGTGGTCAACGCGGCACTCCCTTGCTGCCAGGAGCTCTTTTTACTGTGCGCACCCAACCAGAGCGACGGGAGGAGCACATTTCAGAAAACGTGCTCAGCTTGTCGAGAAAATGCGATTTAAGCAATAAAATTAAAAATGCACCTAAAACCTAAACCAAACGTTGCAGGTTCTTATTTCTTCTTGCGCAGTGGTCAACGCGGCACTCTCTAGCTGCCAGGAGCACTTTTTACTATGCGCGCCCAACCAGAGCGACGGGAGGAGCACATTTCAGAAAACGTGCTCAGCTCGTCGAGAAAATGCGATTTAAGCAATAAAATTAAAAATGCACCTAAAACCTAAACCAAACGTTGCAGGTGCTTATTTCTTCATGCGCAGTGGTCAACGCGGCACTCCCGAGCTGCCAAGAGCACTTTTTACTGTGCGCACCCAACCAGAGTGACGGGAGGAGCACATTTCAGAAAACGTGCTCAGCTCGTCGAGAGAATGCGATTTAAGCAATAAAATAAAAAATGCATCTAAAACCTAAACCAAACGTTGCAGGTGCTTATTTCTTCGTGCGCAGTGGTCAACGCGGCACTCCCTAGCTTCCAGAAGCTCTTTTTACTGTGCGCACCCAACCAGAACGACGGGAGGAGCACATTTCAGAAAACGTGCTCAGCTCGTCGAGAGAATGCGATTTAAGCAATAAAATTAAAAATGCACCTAAAACCTAAACCAAACGTTGCAGGTGCTTATTTCTTCATGCGCAGTGGTCAACGCGGCACTCTCTAGCTGCCAGGAGCACTTTTTACTACGCGCACCCAACCACAGCGACGGGAGGAGCACATTTCAGAAAACGTGCTCAGCTCGTCGAGAGAATGCGATTTAAGCAATAAAATAAAAAATGCACCTAAAACCTAAACCAAACGTTGCAGGTGCTTATTTCTTCGTGCGCAGTGGTCAACGCGGCACTCCCGAGCTGCCAAGAACACTTTTTACTGTGCGCACCCAACCAGAGCGACGGGAGGAGCACATTTCAGAAAACGTGCTCAGCTCGTCGAGAGAATGCGATTTAAGCAATAAAATTAAAATTGCACCAACAACCTGAAACCAAACGTTGCAGGTGCTTATTTCTTCATGCGCAGTGGTCAACGCGGCACTCTCTAGCTGCCAAGAGCACTTTTAACTATGCGCACCCAACCAGAGTGACGGGAGGAGCACATTTCAGAAAACGTGCTCAGCTCGTCGAGAAAATGCGATTCAAGCAATAAAATTAAAAATTCACCTAAAACCTAAACCAAACGTTGCAGGTGCTTATTTTTTTCATGCGCAGTGGTCAACGCGGCACTCTCTAGCTGCCAGGAGGACTTTTTACTACGCGGACCCAACCAGAGCGACGGGAGGAGCACATTTCAGAAAACGTGCTCAGCTCGTCGAGAGAATGCAATTTAAGCAATAAAATTAAAAATGCACCTAAAACCTAAAGCAAACGTTGCAGGTGCTTATTTCTTCGTGCGCAGTGGTCAACGCGGCACTCCCTAGCTGCCAGGAGCTCTTTTTACTGTGCGCACCAAACCAGAGCGACGGGAGGAGCACATTTCAGAAAACGTGCTCAGCTCGTCGAGAAAATGCGATTTAAGCAATAAAATTAAAAATGCACCTAAAACCTAAACCAAACGTTGCAGGTGCTTATTTCTTCATGCGCAGTGGTCAACGCGGCACTCTCTAGCTGCCAGGAGCACCTTTTACTACGCGCACCCAACCAGAGCGACGGGAGGAGCGCATTTCAGAAAACGTGCTCAGCTCGTCGAGAGAATGCGATTTAAGCAATAAAATTAAAAATGCACCTAAAACCTAAACCAAACGTTGCAGGTGCTTATTTCTTCGTGCGCAGTGGTCAACGCGGCACTCTCTAGCTGCAAGGAGCACTTTTTACTATGCGCGCACAACCAGAGCGACGGGAGGAGCACATTTCAGAAAACGTGCTCAGCTCGTCGAGAAAATGCGATTTAAGCAATAAAATTAAAAATGCACCTAAAACCTAAACCAAACGTTGCAGGTCCTTATTTCTTCATGCGCAGTGGTCAACGCGGCACTCTCGAGCTGCCAGGAGCACTTTTTACTACGCGCACCCAACCACAGCGACGGGAGGAGCGCATTTCAGAAAACGTGCTCAGCTCGTCGAGAGAATGCGATTTAAGCAATAAAATTAAAAATGCACCTAAAACCTAAACCAAACGTTGCAGGTGCTTTTTTCTTCGTGCGCAGTGGTCAACGCGGCACTCCCTAGCTGCCAGGAGCTCTTTTTACTGTGCGCACCCAACCAGAGTGACGGGAGGAGCACATTTCAGATAACGTGCTCAGCTCGTCGAGAAAATGCGATTTAAGCAATAAAATTAAAAATGCACCTAAAACCTAAACCAAACGTTGCAGGTGCTTATTTGTTCATGCGCAGTGGTCAACGCGGCACTCTCTAGCTGCCAGGAGCACTTTTTACTACGCGCACCCAACCAGAGCGACGGGAGGAGCGCATTTCAGAAAACGTGCTCAGCTCGTCGAGAGAATGCGATTTAAGCAATAAAATTAAAAATGCACCTAAAACCTAAACCAAACGTTGCAGGTGCTTATTTCTTCGTGCGCAGTGGTCAACGCGGCACTCCCTAGCTGCCAGGAGCACTTGTTACTGTGCGCACCCAACCAGATTGACGGGAGGAGCACATTTCAGAAAACTTGCTCAGCTCGTCGAGAAAATGCGATTTAAGCAATGAAATTAAAAATGCACCTAAAACCTAAACCAAACGTTGCAGGTGCTTATTTCTTCGTGCGCAGTGGTCAACGCGGCACTCCCTAGCTGCCAGGAGCTCTTTTTACTGTGCGCACCCAACCAGAGCGACAGGAGGAGCACATTTCAGAAAACGTGCTCAGCTCGTCGAGAGAATGCGATTTACGCAATAAAGTTAAAAATGCACCTAAAACCTAAACCAAACGTTGCAGGTGCTTATTTCTTCATGCGCAGTGGTCAACGCGGCACTCCCTAGCTGCCAGGAGCACTTTTTTCTGTGCGCACCCAACTAGAGTGACGGAATGAGAACATTTCAGAAAACGTACTCAGCTCGTCGAGAAAATGCGATTTAAGCAATAAAATTAAAAATGCACCTAAAACCTAAACCAAACGTTGCAGGTGCTTATTTCTTCATGCGCAGTGGTCAACGCGGCACTCTCTAGCTGCCAGAAGCACTTTTTACTGTGCGCACAACCAGAGCGACGGGAGGAGCACATTTCAGAAAACGTGCTCAGCTCGTCGAGAAAATGCGATTTAAGCAATAAAATTAAAAATGCACGTAAAACCTAAACAAAACGTTCCAGGTGCTTATTTCTTCATTTGCAGTGGTCAACGCGGCACTCTCTAGCTGCCAGGAGGACTTTTTACTACGCGCACCCAACCAGAGCGACGGGAGGAGCACATTTCAGAAAACGTGCTCAGCTCGTCGAGAGAATGCGATTTAAACAATAAAATTAAAAATGCACCTAAAACCTAAACCAAACGTTGCAGGTGCTTATTTCTTCGTGCGCAGTGGTCAACGCGGCACTCTCTAGCTGCCAAGAGCACCTTTTACTATGCGCACCCAACCAGAGTGACGGGAGGAGCACATTTCAGAAAACGTGCTCAGCTCGTCGAGAAAATGCGATTTAAGCAATAAAATTAAAAATGCACCTAAAACCTAAACCAAACGTTGCAGGTGCTTATTTCTTCATGCGCAGTTGTCAACGCGGCACTCTCTAGCTGCCAAGAGCACTTTTTACTATGCGCGCCCAACCAGAGCGACGGGAGGAGCACATTTCAGAAAACGTGCTCAGCTCGTCGAGAAAATGCGATTTAAGCAATAAAATAAAAAATGCACCTAAAACCTAAACCAAACGTTGCAGGTGCTTATTTCTTCATGAGCAGTGGTCAACGCGGCACTCTCTAGCTTCCAGGAGCACTTTTTACTAAGCGCGCACAAACAGAGCGACGGGAGGAGCACATTTCAGAAAACGTGCCCAGCTCGTCGAGAGAATGCGATTTAAGCAATAAAATTAAAAATGCACCTAAAACCTAAACCAAACGTTGCAGGTGCTTATTTCTTAGTGCGCAGTGGTCAACGCGGGACTCCCTAGCTGCCAGGAGCTCTTTTTACTGTGCGCACCAAACCAGAGCGACGGGAGGAGCACATTTCAGAAAACGTGCTGAGCTCGTCGAGAAAATGCGATTTAAGCAATAAAATTAAAAATGCACCTAAAACCTAAACCAAACGTTGCAGGTGCTTATTTCTTCATGCGCAGTTGTCAACGCGGCACTCCCTAGCTGCCAGGAGCACTTTTTACTGTGCGCACCCAACCAGAGTGACGGGAGGAGCACATTTCAGAAAACGTGCTCAGCTCGTCGAGAAAATGCGATTTAAGCAATAAAATTAAAAATGCACCTAAAACCTAAACCAAATGTTGCAGGTGCTTATTTCTTCATGCGCAGTGGTCAACGCGGCACTCTCTAGCTGCCAAGAGCACTTTTTACTATGCGCGCCCAACCAGAGCGACGGGAGGAGCACATTTCAGAAAACGTGCTCAGCTCGTCGAGAAAATGCAATTTAAGCAATAAAATTAAAAATGCACCTAAAACCTAAACCAAACGTTGCAGGTGCTTATTTCTTCATGCGCAGTGGTCAACGCGGCACTCTCTAGCTGCCAGGAGCACTTTTTACTACGCGCACCCAACCAGAGCGACGGGAGGAGCGCATTTCAGAAAACGTGCTCAGCTCGTCGAGAGAATGCGATTTAAGCAATAAAATTAACAATGCACCTAAAACCTAAACCAAACGTTGCAGGTGC
This sequence comes from Syngnathus floridae, assembly GCF_059516105.1. Lineage (NCBI taxonomy): Eukaryota > Metazoa > Chordata > Actinopteri > Syngnathiformes > Syngnathidae > Syngnathus > Syngnathus floridae. The sequence continues at coordinate 4,295,063 of NC_142416.1, read as the reverse complement.
TTTTTTCTTCGTGCGCAGTGGTCAACGTGGCACTCCCTAGCTGCCAGGAGCTCTTTTTACTGTGCGCACCCAACCAGATTGACGGGAGGAGCACATTTCAGAAAACGTGCTCAGCTCGTCGAGAAAATGCGATTTAAGCAATAAAATTAAAAATGCACCTAAAACCTAAACCAAACGTTGCAGGTGCTTATTTCTTCATGCGCAGTGGTCAACGCGGCACTCTCTAGCTGCCAGGAGCACTTTTTACTACGCGCACCCAACCAGAGCGACGGGAGGAGCACATTTCAGAAAACGTGCTCAGCTCGTCGAGAGAATGCGATTTAAGCAATAAAATTAAAAATGCACCTAAAACCTAAACCAAACGTTGCAGGTGCTTATTTCTTCGTGCGCAGTGGTCAACGCGGCTCTCCCTAGCTGCCAAGAGCACTTTTTACTGTGCGCACCCAACCAGAGTGACGGAAGGAGCACATTTCAGAAAACGTGCTCAGCTCGTCGAGAAAATGCGATTCAAGCAATAAAATTAAAAATGCACCTAAAACCTAAACCAAACGTTGCAGGTGCTTATTTCTACGTGCGGAGTGGTCAACGCGGCACTCCCTAGCTGCCAGGAGCTCTTTTTACTGTGCGCACCAAACCAGAGCGACGGGAGGAGCACATTTCAGAAAACGTGCTCAGCTCGTCGAGAAAATGCGATTTAAGCAATAAAATTAAAAATGCACCTAAAACCTAAACCAAACGTTGCAGGTGCTTATTTCTTCATGCGCAGTGGTCTACGCGGCACTCCCTAGCTGCCAGGAGCACTTTTTACTGTGCGCACCCAACCGGAGTGACGGGAGGAGCACATTTCAGAAAACGTGCTCAGCTCGGCGAGAAAATGCGATTTAAGCAATAAAATTAAAAATGCACCTAAAACCTAAACCAAACGTTGCAGGTGCTTATTTCTTCATGCGCAGTGGTCAAAGCGGCACTCCCTAGCTGCCAGGAGCACTTTTTACTATGCGCGCCCAACCAGAGCGACGGGAGGAGCACATTTCAGAAAACGTGCTCAGCTCGTCGAGAGAATGCGATTTAAGCAATAAAATTAAAAATGCACCTAAAACCTAAACCAAACGTTGCAGGTGCTTATTTCTTCATGCGCAGTGGTCAACGCGGCACTCCCTAGCTGCCAGGAGCTCTTTTTACTGTGCGCACCAAACCAGAGCGACGGGAGGAGCACATTTCAGAAAACGTGCTCAGCTCGTCGAGAAAATGCGATTTAAGCAATAAAATTAAAAATGCACCTAAAACCTAAACCAAACGTTGCAGGTGGTTATTTCTTTGTGCGCAGTGGTCAACGCGGCGCTCTCTAGCTGCCAAGAGCACTTTTTACTATGCGCACCCAACCAGAGTGACGGGATGAGCACATTTCAGAAAACGTGCTCAGCTCGTCGAGAAAATGCGATTTAAGCAATAAAATTAAAAATGCACCTAAAATCTAAACCAAACGTTGCAGGTGGTTATTTCTTCATGCGCAGTGGTCAACGCGGCACTCCCTAGCTGCCAAGAGCACTTTTTACTGTGCGCACCCAACCAGAGAGACGGGAGGAGCACATTTCAGAAAACGTGCTCAGCTCGTCGAGAGAATGCGATTTAAGCAATAAAATAAAAAATGCACCTAAAACCTAAACCAAACGTTGCAGGTGCTTATTTCTTCGTGCGCAGTGGTCAACGCGGAACTCCCTAGCTGCCAGGAGCTCTTTTTACTGTGCGCACCCAACCAGAGCGACGGGAGGAGCACATTTCAGAAAACGTGCTCAGCTCGTCGAGAAAATGCGATTTAAGCAATAAAATTAAAAATGCACCTAAAACCTAAACCAAACGTTGCAGGTGCTTATTTCTTCGTGCGCAGTGGTCAACGCGGCACTCTCTAGCTGCCAGGAGCACTTTTTACTACGCGCACCCAACCAGAGCGACGGGAGGAGCACATTTCAGAAAACGTGCTCAGCTCGTCGAGAGAATGCGATTTAAGCAATAAAATAAAAAATGCACCTAAAACCTAAACCAAACGTTGCAGGTGCTTATTTCTTCGTGCGCAGTGGTCAACGCAGCACTCCCTAGCTGCCAGGAGCTCTTTTTACTGTGTGCACCCAACCAGAGCGACGGGAGGAGCACATTTCAGAAAACGTGCTCAGCTCGTCGAGAAAATGCGATTCAAGCAATAAAATTAAAAATTCACCTAAAACCTAAACCAAACGTTGCAGGTGCTTATTTTTTTCATGCGCAGTGGTCAACGCGGCACTCTCTAGCTGCCAGGAGGACTTTTTACTACGCGCACCCAACCAGAGCGACGGGAGGAGCACATTTCAGAAAACGTGCTCAGCTCGTCGAGAGAATGCGATTTAAGCAATAAAATTAAAAATGCACCTAAAACCTAAACCAAACGTTGCAGGTGCTTATTTCTTCGTGCGCAGTGGTCAACGCGGGACTCCCTAGCTGCCAGGAGCTCTTTTTACTGTGCGCACCAAACCAGAGCGACGGGAGGAGCACATTTCAGAAAACGTGCTGAGCTCGTCGAGAAAATGCGATTTAAGCAATAAAATTAAAAATGCACCTAAAACCTAAACCAAACGTTGCAGGTGCTTATTTCTTCATGCGCAGTTGTCAACGCGGCACTCCCTAGCTGCCAGGAGCACTTTTTACTGTGCGCACCCAACCAGAGTGACGGGAGGAGCACATTTCAGAAAACGTGCTCAGCTCGTCGAGAAAATGCGATTTAAGCAATAAAATTAAAAATGCACCTAAAACCTAAACCAAATGTTGCAGGTGCTTATTTCTTCATGCGCAGTGGTCAACGCGGCACTCTCTAGCTGCCAAGAGCACTTTTTACTATGCGCGCCCAACCAGAGCGACGGGAGGAGCACATTTCAGAAAACGTGCTCAGCTCGTCGAGAAAATGCAATTTAAGCAATAAAATTAAAAATGCACCTAAAACCTAAACCAAACGTTGCAGGTGCTTATTTCTTCATGCGCAGTGGTCAACGCGGCACTCTCTAGCTGCCAGGAGCACTTTTTACTACGCGCACCCAACCAGAGCGACGGGAGGAGCGCATTTCAGAAAACGTGCTCAGCTCGTCGAGAGAATGCGATTTAAGCAATAAAATTAACAATGCACCTAAAACCTAAACCAAACGTTGCAGGTGCTTTTTTCTTCGTGCGCAGTGGTCAACGTGGCACTCCCTAGCTGCCAGGAGCTCTTTTTACTGTGCGCACACAACCAGATTGACGGGAGGAGCACATTTCAGAAAACGTGCTCAGCTCGTCGAGAAAATGCGATTTAAGCAATAAAATTAAAAATGCACCTAAAACCTAAACCAAACGTTGCAGGTGCTTATTTCTTCATGCGCAGTGGTCAACGCGGCACTCTCTAGCTGCCAGGAGCACTTTTTACTACGCGCACCCAACCAGAGCGACGGGAGGAGCACATTTCAGAAAACGTGCTCAGCTCGTCGAGAGAATGCGATTTAAGCAATAAAATTAAAAATGCACCTAAAACCTAAACCAAACGTTGCAGGTGCTTATTTCTTCGTGCGCAGTGGTCAACGCGGCTCTCCCTAGCTGCCAAGAGCACTTTTTACTGTGCGCACCCAACCAGAGTGACGGAAGGAGCACATTTCAGAAAACGTGCTCAGCTCGTCGAGAAAATGCGATTCAAGCAATAAAATTAAAAATGCACCTAAAACCTAAACCAAACGTTGCAGGTGCTTATTTCTTCATGCGCAGTTGTCAACGCGGCACTCTCTAGCTGCCAAGAGCACTTTTTACTATGCGCGCCCAACCAGAGCGACGGGAGGAGCACATTTCAGAAAACGTGCTCAGCTCGTCGAGAAAATGCGATTTAAGCAATAAAATAAAAAATGCACCTAAAACCTAAATCAAACGTTGCAGGTGCTTATTTCTTCATGAGCAGTGGTCAACGCGGCACTCTCTAGCTGCCAGGAGCACTTTTTACTACGCGCACCCAACCAGAGCGACGGGAGGAGCACATTTCAGAAAACGTGCTCAGCTCGTCGAGAGAATGCGATTTAAGCAATAAAATTAAAAATGCACCTAAAACCTAAACCAAACGTTGCAGGTGCTTATTTCTTCGTGCGCAGTGGTCAACGCGGCTCTCCCTAGCTGCCAAGAGCACTTTTTACTGTGCGCACCCAACCAGAGTGACGGAAGGAGCACATTTCAGAAAACGTGCTCAGCTCGTCGAGAAAATGCGATTCAAGCAATAAAATTAAAAATTCACCTAAAACCTAAACCAAACGTTGCAGGTGCTTATTGTTTTCATGCGCAGTGGTCAACGCGGCACTCTCTAGCTGCCAGGAGGACTTTTTACTACGCGCACCCAACCAGAGCGACGGGAGGAGCACATTTCAGAAAACGTGCTCAGCTCGTCGAGAGAATGCGATTTAAGCAATAAAATTAAAAATGCACCTAAAACCTAAACCAAACGTTGCAGGTGCTTATTTCTTCATGCGCAGTGGTCAACGCGGGACTCCCTAGCTGCCAGGAGCTCTTTTTACTGTGCGCACCAAACCAGAGCGACGGGAGGAGCACATTTCAGAAAACGTGCTGAGCTCGTCGAGAAAATGCGATTTAAGCAATAAAATTAAAAATGCACCTAAAACCTAAACCAAACGTTGCAGGTGCTTATTTCTTCATGCGCAGTTGTCAACGCGGCACTCCCTAGCTGCCAGGAGCACTTTTTACTGTGCGCACCCAACCAGAGTGACGGGAGGAGCACATTTCAGAAAACGTGCTCAGCTCGTCGAGAAAATGCGATTTAAGCAATAAAATTAAAAATGCACCTAAAACCTAAACCAAATGTTGCAGGTGCTTATTTCTTCATGCGCAGTGGTCAACGCGGCACTCTCTAGCTGCCAAGAGCACTTTTTACTATGCGCGCCCAACCAGAGCGACGGGAGGAGCACATTTCAGAAAACGTGCTCAGCTCGTCGAGAAAATGCAATTTAAGCAATACAATTAAAAATGCACCTAAAACCTAAACCAAACGTTGCAGGTGCTTATTTCTTCATGCGCAGTGGTCAACGCGGCACTCTCTAGCTGCCAGGAGCACTTTTTACTACGCGCACCCAACCAGAGCGACGGGAGGAGCGCATTTCAGAAAACGTGCTCAGCTCGTCGAGAGAATGCGATTTAAGCAATAAAATTAACAATGCACCTAAAACGTAAACCAAAGGTTGCAGGTGCTTTTTTCTTCGTGCGCAGTGGTCAACGCGGCACTCCCGAGCTGCCAAGAGCACTTTTTACTGTGCGCACCCAACCAGAGCGACGGGAGGAGCACATTTCAGAAAACGTGCTCAGCTCGTCGAGAGAATGCGATTTAAGCAATAAAATAAAAAATGCACCTAAAACCTAAACCAAACGTTGCAGGTGCTTATTTCTTCGTGCGCAGTGGTCAACGCGGCACTCCCTAGCTGCCAGGAGCTCTTTTAACTGTGCGCACCCAACCAGAGCGACGGGAGGAGCACATTTCAGAAAACGTGCTCAGCTCGTCGAGAAAATGCGATTTAAGCAATAAAATTAAAAATGCAGCTAAAACCTAAACCAAACGTTGCAGGTGCTTATTTCTTCGTGCGTAGTGCTCAACGCGGCACTCCCTAGCGGCCAGGAGCACCTTTTACTGTGCGCACCCAACCAGGGTGACGGGAGGAGCACATTTCAGAAAACGTGCTCAGCTCGTCGAGAAAATGCGATTTAAGCAATAAAATTAAAAATGCACCTAAAACCTAAACCAAACGTTGCAGGTGCTTATTTCTTCATGCGCAGTGGTCAACGCGGCACTCTCTAGCTGCCAAGAGCACTTTTTACTGTGCGCACCCAACCAGAGTGACGGGAGGAGCACATTTCAGAAAACGTGCTCAGCTCGTCGAGAAAATGCGATTTAAGCAATAAGATTAAAAATGCACCTAAAACCTAAACCAAACGTTGCAGGTGCTTATTTCTTCGTGCGCAGTGGTCAACGCGGAACTCTCTAGCTGCCAAGAGCACTTTTTACTGTGCGCACCCAACCAGAGTGACGGGAGGAGCACATTTCAGAAAACGTGCTCAGCTCGTCGAGAAAATGCGATTTAAGCAATAAAATTAAAAATGCACCCAAAACCTAAACCAAACGTTGCAGGTGCTTATTTCTTTGTGCGCAGTGGTCAACGCGGCACTCTCTAGCTGCCAAGAGCACTTTTTACTATGCGCACCCAACCAGAGTGACGGGAGGAGCACATTTCAGAAAACGTGCTCAGCTCGTCGAGAAAATGCGATTTAAGCAATAAAATTAAAAATGCTCCTAAAACCTAAACCAAACGTTGCAGGTGCTTATTTCTTCGTGCGCAGTGGTCAACGCGGCACTCCCTAGCTGCCAGGAGCACTTTTTACTGTGCGCACCCAACCAGAGTGACGGGAGGAGCACATTTCAGAAAACGTGCTCAGCTCGTCGAGAAAATGCGATTTAAGCAATAAAATTAAAAATGCACCTAAAACCTAAACCAAACGTTGCAGGTGCTTATTTCTTCATGCGCAGTGGTCAACGCGGCACTCTCTAGCTGCCAGGAGCACTTTTTACTACGCGCACCCAACCAGAACGACGGGAGGAGCAAATTTCAGAAAACGTGCTCAACTCGTCGAGAGAATGCGATTTAAGCAATAAAATAAAAAATGCACCTAAAACCTAAACCAAACGTTGCAGGTGCTTATTTCTTCGTGCGCAGTGGTCAACGCGGCACTCCCTAGCTGCCAGGAGCTCTTTTTACTGTGTGCACCCAACCAGAGCGACGGGAGGAGCACATTTCAGAAAACGTGCTCAGCTCGTCGAGAGAATGCGATTTAAACAATAAAATTAAAAATGCACCTAAAACCTAAACCAAACGTTGCAGGTGCTTATTTCTTCGTGCGCAGTGGTCAACGCGGAACTCCCTAGCTGCCAGGAGCTCTTTTTACTGTGCGCACCCAACCAGAGCGACGGGAGGAGCACATTTCAGAAAACGTGCTCAGCTCGTCGAGAAAATGCGATTTAAGCAATAAAATTAAAAATGCACCTAAAACCTAAACCAAACGTTGCAGCTGCTTATTTCTTCGTGCGCAGTGGTCAACGCGGAACTCCCTAGCTGCCAGGAGCTCTTTTTACTGTGCGCACCCAACCAGAGCGACGGGAGGAGCACATTTCAGAAAACGTGCTCAGCTCGTCGAGAGAATGCGATTTAAGCAATAAAATTAAAAATGCACCTAAAACCTAAACCAAACGTTGCAGGTGCTTATTTCTTCATGTGCAGTGGTCAACGCGGCACTCCCTAGCTGCCAAGAGCACTTTTTACTATGCGCACCCAACCAGAGTGACGGGAGGAGCACATTTCAGAAAACGTGCTCAGCTCGTCGAGAAAATGCGATTTAAGCAATAAAATTAAAAATGCACCCAAAACCTAAACCAAACGTTGCAGGTGGTTAATTCTTCAAGCGCAGTGGTCAACGCGGCACTCTCTAGCTGCCAAGAGCACTTTTTACTATGCGCACCCAACCAGAGTGACGGGAGGAGCACATTTCAGAAAACGTGCTCAGCTCGTCGAGAGAATGCGATTCAAGCAATAAAATAAAAAATGCACCTAAAACCTAAACCAAACGTTGCAGGTGCTTATTTCTTCGTGCGCAGTGGTCAACGCGGCACTCCCTAGCTGCCAGGAGCTCTTTTTACTGTGTGCACCCAACCAGAGCGACGGGAGGAGCACATTTCAGAAAACGTGCTCAGCTCGTCGAGAGAATGCGATTCAAGCAATAAAATAAAAAATGCACCTAAAACCTAAACCAAACGTTGCAGGTGCTTATTTCTTCGTGCGCAGTGGTCAACGCGGCACTCCCTAGCTGCCAGGAGCTCTTTTTACTTTGCGCACCCAACCAGAGCGACGGGAGGAGCACATTTCAGAAAACGTGCTCAGCTCGTCGAGAAAATGCGATTTAAACAATAAAATTAAAAATGCACCTAAAACCTAAACCAAACGTTGCAGGTGCTTATTTCTTCGTGCGCAGTGGTCAACGCGGCACTCCCTAGCTGCCAGGAGCTCTTTTTACTGTGTGCACCCAACCAGAGCGACGGGAGGAGCACATTTCAGAAAACGTGCTCAGCTCGTCGAGAGAATGCGATTTAAGCAATAAAATAAAAAATGCACCTAAAACCTAAACCAAACGTTGCAGGTGCTTATTTCTTCGTGCGCAGTGGTCAACGCAGCACTCCCTAGCTGCCAGGAGCTCTTTTTACTGTGCGCACCCAACCAGAGCGACGGGAGGAGCACATTTCAGAAAACGTGCTCAGCTCGTCGAGAGAATGCGATTTAAGCAATAAAATTAAAAATGCACCTAAAACCTAAACCAAACGTTGCAGGTGCTTATTTCTTCGTGCGCAGTGGTCAACGCGGAACTCCCTAGCTGCCAGGAGCTCTTTTTACTGTGCGCACCCAACCAGAGCGACGGGAGGAGCACATTTCAGAAAACGTGCTCAGCTCGTCGAGAAAATTCGATTTAAGCAATAAAATAAAAAATGCAGCTAAAACCTAAACCAAACGTTGCAGGTGCTTATTTCTTCGTGCGCAGTGGTCAACGCGGAACTCCCTAGCTGCCAGGAGCACTTTTTACTGTGCGCACCCAACCAGAGTGACGGGAGGAGCACATTTCAGAAAACGTGCTCAGCTCGTCGAGAAAATGCGATTTAAGCAATAAAATTAAAAATGCACCTAAAACCTAAACCAAACGTTGCAGGTGCTTATTTCTTCATGCGCAGTGGTCAACGCGGCACTCTCTAGCTGCCAAGAGCACTTTTTACTGTGCGCACCCAACCAGAGTGACGGGAGGAGCACATTTCAGAAAACGTGCTCATCTCGTCGAGAAAATGCGATTTAAGCAATAAGATTAAAAATGCACCTAAAACCTAAACCAAACGTTGCAGTTGCGTATTTCTTCATCCGCAGTGGTCAACGCGGCACTCTCTAGCTGCCAGGAGCACTTTTTACTACGCGCACCCAACCAGAGCGACGGGAGGAGCACATTTCAGAAAACGTGCTCAGCTCGTCGAGAGAATGCGATTTAAGCAATAAAATTAAAAATGCACCTAAAACCTAAACCAAACGTTGCAGGTGCTTATTTCTTCGTGCGCAGTGGTCAACGCGGCACTCCCTAGCTGCCAGGAGCTCTTTTTACTGTGCGCACCCAACCAGAGTGACGGGAGGAGCACATTTCAGAAAACGTGCTCAGCTCGTCGAGAAAATGCGATTTAAGCAATGAAATTAAAAATGCACCTAAAACCTAAACCAAACGTTGCAGGTGCTTATTTCTTCATGCGCAGTGGTCAACGCGGCACTCTCTAGCTGCCAAGAGCACTTTTTACTAAGCGCGCACCCAACCAGAGCGACGGGAGGAGCACATTTCAGAAAACGTGCCCAGCTCGTCGAGAAAATGCGATTTAAATAATAAAATTAAAAATGCACCTAAAACCTAAACCAAACGTTGCAGGTGCTTATTTCTTCATGCGCAGTGGTCAACGCGGCACTCTCTAGCTGCCAGGAGCACTTTTTACTACGCGCACCCAACCAGAGCGACGGGAGGAGCGCATTTCAGAAAACGTGCTCAGCTCGTGGAGAGAATGCAATTTAAGCAATAAAATTAAAAATGCACCTAAAACCTAAACCAAACGTTGCAGGTGCTTTTTTCTTCGTGCGCAGTGGTCAACGCGGCACTCCCTAGCTGCCAGGAGCTCTTTTTACTGTGCGCACCCAACCAGAGTGACGGGAGGAGCACATTTCAGAAAACGTGCTCAGCTCGTCGAGAAAATGCGATTTAAGCAATAAAATTAAAATTGCACCTACAACCTGAAACCAAACGTTGCAGGTGCTTATTTCTTCATGCGCAGTGGTCAACGCGGCACTCTCTAGCTGCCAAGAGCACTTTTTACTATGCGCACCCAACCAGAGTGACTGGAGGAGCACATTTCAGAAAACGTGCTCAGCTCGTCGAGAAAATGCGATTTAAGCAATAAAATTAAAAATGCACCTAAAACCTAAACCAAACGTTGCAGGTGCTTATTTCTTCATGCGCAGTGGTCAACGCGGCACTCCCCAGCTGCCAGGAGCATGTCAGGCAGGGGACAAGACGGAGGACTCGGATGCAGAGTCGTTTCTCTCTGGGTTTTATTCCAGCAAGCACACTGAGCAAAAGTACAAATCAAATCGCCTCTTGCGAGGGAAAACACGTGGCAAAAAGTACAAACAAAAGGTGTCGCACTGAGGCGAGTCAAAAGGCTAAAAGTACAAATCAAAACGCCTCTTACGAGGGAAAACACGTAGCACAAAGTACCAACTAAAGGAGTCGCACTGGGGCGAGACAAAAAGGCGATGGGGACCAAGGCACCAACAAAAGCGTCGCTCGGTGGCGAGACAAAAAGGAGGGTTCTTACAGAGAGTTCGGACATCAAGGGATCGCTGGTGGTCGGGACGAGGCAAGACACACTGGCACAAGACAAGGGGAAGACACGGACTAAATACACACAAAAGGGCGGGGGTACAGGTGATGACAATTAGCGTCGATTACGCAGGTGCACACAATCGGGATCAGGGAAGACAAGACAACCAAACACCGAGGAAGGAAACACGAACTGAAACGGAAGGGATGACAAAATAAAACCGGAAGTAAAGTTACGACAATTGACGAGACAAAAAACCGAAAAAATAAACGCGACCGCATGACAGAACCCCCCCCCCTAGGGCCGGATCCCAGACGGCCCAGGAGCCCCAGGGTGAGCCGCATAAAAGTCATCAAACAGTCCTGGGTCCAAAATATAACTAGGCGGCACCCATTGCCGCTCCTCCGGCCCATAACCCTCCCAGTCCACCAGGTACTGCCAGCCCCGGCCTCTTCTGCGCACATCCAATAGTTCTTTTACGGTGTAGGCCGTCCCACCTCCCACAGTCCGCGGAGGCGGAGGCGGCGCAGGATCTGGCACCAATGGACTGTCCACCACCGGCTTGACCTTCCCAACGTGAAAGGTGGGGTGGACTGCAAGGGACCTGGGCAAGCGGAGACGCACCGCGGCCGGGTGCACGACCTTGGCGATGGGGAACGGACCCACGAAGCGAGGCGCCAGTTTCCTGGAGTCCCCCCGGTGGGGAAGATCCTTGGCGGATAGCCAGACACGTTGACCTCGCTGGTACACGGGCGCCGGACGTCTCCTCCGGTCAGCCATCCGCTTGACCCGGTCCCCCTGTCGGACCAGCGTGGCCCGAGCCGCCGACCAGACGCGACGACAGCGGCGCACCAAGGCGTGGGCCGAAGTCACCGTCACCTCCGGCTCACTGTCAGGGAAGACTGGGGGCTGGTAGCCATACACACACTTGAACGGGGACATACCTGTGGCCGTGGTGGGCAGGGAGTTGTGGGCATACTCCACCCAGGAGAGGTTCTTGCTCCATGAGGCGGGGTTCTGGGAGACCAGGCAGCGGAGGCTTGTCTCCAACTGCTGGTTGACCCGTTCCGTCTGCCCGTTCGCCTCCGGATGATAACCTGACGTGAGGCTCACGGTGGCCCCTATGAGCCTGCAAAACTCCTTCCAAAACCTGGATACGAATTGGGGCCCCCTATCGGAGACAATGTCTTTCGGGAACCCATGAACCCGGAATATGTGGTCCATCATTACTACGGCTGTTCGTCTAGCGGACGGGAGCTTGGGCAAGGCGATAAAGTGAGCCATCTTTGAGAATCTGTCTACTACTGTGAGTATGGTGGTCCGCCCATGCGAGACCGGAAGTCCGGTGACGAAATCCATGGATATCTCCGCCCATGGACGCGAAGGAATGGGTAGGGGATGCAACAACCCCATACGGGCGCCGTGGGAGTTCTTGTTCCGGGCGCAGACGGGACAGGCTGCCACGTATTCCTTGATGTCAGCCCTCATGGAGGGCCACCAGAATCGCTGCTGAATGACAAACAGGGTTCTGCGTATACCTGGATGACAAGAGAGTCTGGAGGTGTGAGCCCAATGGATGACTTGGGATCGGAATTGATCTGGGACAAAAAGTCTGTTTTCCGGGCAGCCACTAGGGGGTGGCTTGTTTCCATTGGCCCGCTGTACCCGGCCTTCGATTGGCCAGGTCACGGCTCTCACCAGGCAATGAGGAGGCAGGATGGATTCGGGTTTCTTGAGTTCTGGATCTGAGTTGTAAACACGGGAGAGGGCGTCAGGCTTGGTGTTTTTGGATCCCGGTCTGTAAGATAGAGAAAAGTTAAAGCGATTGAAAAAAAGTGACCAGCGGGCTTGGCGGGAATTCAATCTTTTCGCTGACTTGATGTATTCAAGATTTTTATGGTCTGTCCAAACCAAAAAGGGCTGCTGAGCACCCTCCAGCCAATGTCTCCATTCTTCCAGTGCTAGTTTAACTGCCAACAGTTCGCGATCCCCCACATCATAATTTTGTTCGGCGGGTGTCAGCCGTCGAGACAGGAACGCGCACGGGTGTAGTTTGTTATCGCTCTTGGCTCTCTGTGATAGGATGGCCCCGACTCCTTGATTGGAGGCATCCACCTCCACCACAAACTGTAGCGACGGATCAGGAAGCGTGAGGATGGGAGCGGTGCTGAAACGATTCTTTAGCTCCTGGAAGGCCGCCTCCGCCTCTGCAGACCAGCGGAAGGGGACCTTAGGGGACGTGAGTGCGTGCAAGGGAGCCGCCGTGGCACTGAAGCCCTTGATGAACCGCCGATAGAAATTGGCAAAGCCCAGGAATTGCTGCACCTTTCTGCGTGAGTCGGGGGTAGGCCATTCCTTAACCGCGCTGACTTTCGCCGGGTCCATCTCAACCTTGCCCGGGGCCACGATGAAGCCGAGAAAAGATACGGTGTCCTTGTGGAATTCACTTTTCTCAGCCTTTACGTATAGTTTGTGTGCAAGAAGACGTCGCAGGACCGTCTCGACGTGAATCTGATGGGTCCTCAGATCTGGGGAATAAATCAAAATATCGTCCAAATATACATATACAAAACGGTCCAAACAGTCTCTCAAAACATCATTGATCATGGCCTGAAACACAGCGGGCGCATTGGTGAGACCAAATGGCATGACCAAGTATTCGAAGTGTCCTCGATGGGTGTTGAACCCGGTCTTCCATTCATCCCCTTCCCGGATGCGCACTAGATGGTATGCGTTGCGCAAATCTAACTTTGTAAACACCCGGGCTTGCTGTAGTTGGTCGAATACGGTCGACATCAGTGGGAGTGGATACCGGTTCTTGATTGTGATTTGATTGAGAGGACTATAATCAATACAGGGGCGTAGGGTGCCGTCCTTTTTGTCCACGAAAAAGAACCCCGCCCCCGCAGGCGACGATGATGGTCGAATCAGTCCTGCTTGCAGGGAGGAGTCTATATATTCGTTCATGGCTTGCTTTTCAGGGCCCGAAAGAGAATAAAGCCTCCCCTTAGGTATAGTTGCACCCGGCAGGAGTTCAATGGCGCAATCATACGGACGGTGGGGAGGTAGGGAGGTTGCCTTGGCCTTGCTGAATACCTCGGCCCATGGGTGGTAACACGCAGGGACCCCGGTTAAGTCGGGGGTTTGCGCGTCTCGAGCAGGAGGCACAGCGCGCGGGTTAGACCTGACACAGGAATCATGACAGTCGGGACCCCATCCCGTTATTTCCCCTGATCCCCAGTCTATGACGGGGTTGTGGCGCTGAAGCCATGGATACCCGAGAACGAGAGGGTTCATTGGAGAGGTCACGACATGTAGCCTTATATTCTCCTGGTGGGGACCTATTGACAACGAGACTGGTTCTGTTATGTGAGTTATTTCAAAAAGTGCCTGTCCATTGAGTGCCTTAGCTTTCACGGGGGTGTTTATCAGCTCAGTCTTTACCCCCCCACCGGCGAGCAAATGCCCAGTCTATCAGGCTTTCATCTGCTCCTGAGTCGATTAGTACTTCGAGTTCTATTTCTCTTCCCATGTGTGTAATCCTGCCCTTGGGAAGCACGCGCTCCGGGGACGGAGCCGCAGAGAAGGCGCTCACCTTCAGGGTCCTCCTTACTGGACAGGAGAGAAGGAGGTGTCCGAGCTCACCGCAGTAGTAGCATCTTCCCTCTCGGCGTCGCCGTAACTTCTCCTCCTCGGTCAACTTAGCTCTGCCCAACTGCCTCGGTTCTGGCTCCTGGCGCTGCCGATCCCCGTCCAGCCCGGAGTGGTGAACGTCAGGGCCGGCTACTGGGACGAAGGCGGGGGTGGTCCTGCTTTGGTGCTTCCTCCACTCTTGCAGCCGGTTGCCAGTGCGGATAGCCAGAGCGATGAGGGCGTCGAGGTCGGTGGGAAGGTCTAAGGGGATTAGCTGATCCTGTATGGACCCAGAGAGGCCCCGGAGGAAGACGTCATATAGTGCCGTCGCGTTCCAACCGCACTCCGCGGCCAGCGTGCGGAACCGGATGGCGTAGTCCTCGACGGTGTCTTGTCCCTGGACTATCTGACAGAGTTGGCGAGCCTTTTCTCGGTCAGCGGAGATTGGATCGAACACCGTTCGCAGGGCCTTGATGAAAGCGGGGAGAGAGTGACAGGAGACGGAATCCCTGGCCCATTCCGCGGTGGCCCACGTGCGGGCCCTTCCCGTCAGGTATGAAACCATGTAGGCCACCTTGGAGCGCTCGGTGGGGAAATCTGCTGGGGCCCTCTCAAAATGCATCCCGCATTCTGTAATAAATGCCCGGCTAAGGCCGGGTTCACCGGAGTAGCGCTCTGGAGGAGCCAGTCTGGCACCGTCGGTCATGGGAGCTATGGCAAGGGGAGTAACTGAGGAAGCAGCGGGTGTACTGGAAGTCGCTGCTGGTCCCGCGTTCAAAAGCGAGAGCACGTCCTGCATTTGCTGACCCAGCTGTGCTACTTGGGTGGCGACCGCTCCTCTGAATTCTTCTTGGCACTTAGCGATTCCTCGGATTTCTTTCCCCAAGTCGCCCACTTGCTTCTGGTGCTGGGCGAGCTGTGAGGCATGGGAACGCACTGCGGCGCACAGGTGCTCCGACTCTGCCGAGTCCATGACTGGCCAGTGTGTACTGTCAGGCAGGGGACAAGACGGAGGACTCGGATGCAGAGTCGTTTCTCTCTGGGTTTTATTCCAGCAAGCACACTGAGCAAAAGTACAAATCAAATCGCCTCTTGCGAGGGAAAACACGTGGCAAAAAGTACAAACAAAAGGTGTCGCACTGAGGCGAGTCAAAAGGCTAAAAGTACAAATCAAAACGCCTCTTACGAGGGAAAACACGTAGCACAAAGTACCAACTAAAGGAGTCGCACTGGGGCGAGACAAAAAGGCGATGGGGACCAAGGCACCAACAAAAGCGTCGCTCGGTGGCGAGACAAAAAGGAGGGTTCTTACAGAGAGTTCGGACATCAAGGGATCGCTGGTGGTCGGGACGAGGCAAGACACACTGGCACAAGACAAGGGGAAGACACGGACTAAATACACACAAAAGGGCGGGGGTACAGGTGATGACAATTAGCGTCGATTACGCAGGTGCACACAATCGGGATCAGGGAAGACAAGACAACCAAACACCGAGGAAGGAAACACGAACTGAAACGGAAGGGATGACAAAATAAAACCGGAAGTAAAGTTACGACAATTGACGAGACAAAAAACCGAAAAAATAAACGCGACCGCATGACAGAGCACTTTTTACTGTGCGCACCCAACCAGAGTGACGGGAGGAGCACATTTCAGAAAACGTGCTCAGCTCGTCGAGAAAATGCGATTTAAGCAATAAAATTAAAAATGCACCTAAAACCTAAACCAAACGTTGCAGGTTGTTATTTCTTCATGCGCAGTGGTCAACGCAGCACTCTCTAGCTGCCAAGAGCACTTTTTACGATGCGCGCCCTACCAGAGCGACGGGAGGAGCACATTTCAGAAAACGTGCTCAGCTCGTCGAGAAAATGCGATTCAAGCAATAAAATTAAAAATGCACCTAAAACCTAAACCAAACGTTGCAGGTGCTTATTTCTTCATGCGCAGTGGTCAACGCGGCACTCTCTAGCTGCCAGGGGCACTTTTTACTATGCGCGCACAACCAGAGCGACGGGAGGAGCACATTTCAGAAAACGTGCTCAGCTCGTCGAGAGAATGCGATTTAAGCAATAAAATTAAAAATGCACCTAAAACCTAAACCAAACGTTGCAGGTGCTTATTTCTTCGTGCGCAGTGGTCAACGCGGCACTCCCTAGCTGGCAGGAGCTCTTTTTACTGTGCGCACCCAACCAGAGCGACGGAAGGAGCACATTTCAGAAAACGTGCTCAGCTCGTCGAGAAAATGCGATTTAAGCAATAAAATTAAAAATGCACCTAAAACTTAAACCAAACGTTGCAGGTGCTTATTTCTTCATGCGCAGTGGTCAACGCGGCACTCCCTAGCTGCCAGGAGCACTTTTTACTGTGCGCACCCAACCAGAGTGACGGGAGGAGCACATTTCAGAAAACGTGCTGAGCTCGTCGAGAAAATGCGATTTAAGCAATAAAATTAAAATGTGCACCTAAAACCTAAACCAAACGTTGCAGGTGCTTATTTCTTCATGTGCAGTGGTCAACGCGGCACTCGCTTGCTGCCAAGAGCACTTTTTACTATGCGCACCCAACCAGAGTGACGGGAGGAGCACATTTCAGAAAACGTGCTCAGCTCGTCGAGAAAATGCGATTTAAGCAATAAAATTAAAAATGCACCTAAAACCTAAACCAAACGTTGCAGGTGGGTATTTCTTCATGTGCAGTGGTCAACGCGGCACTCTCTAGCTGCCAAGAGCACTTTTTACTATGCGCGCCCAACCAGAGCGACGGAAGGAGCACATTTCAGAAAACGTGCTCAGCTCGTCGAGAAAATGAGATTTAAGCAATAAAATAAAAAATGCACCTAAAACCTAAACCAAACGTTGCAGGTGCTTCTTTCTTCATGCGCAGTGGTCAACGCGGCACTCTCTAGCTGCCAAGAGCACTTTTTACTAGGCGCAACCAACCAGAGCGACGGGAGGAGCACATTTCAGAAAACGTGCTCAGCTTGTCGAGAAAATGCGATTTAAGCAATAAAATTAAAAATGCACCTAAAACCTAAACCAAACGTTGCAGGTGCTTATTTCTTCATGCGCAGTGGTCAACGCGGCACTCTCTAGCTTCCAGGAGCACTTTATACTAAGAACGCACAACCAGAGCGACGGGAGGAGCACATTTCAGAAAACGTGCCCAGCTCGTCGAGAAAATGCGATTTAAGCAATAAAATTAAAAATGCACCTAAAACCTAAACCAAATGTTCTAGGTGCTTATTTCTTCATGCGCAGTGGTCAAAGCGGCACTCTCTAGCTGCCAGGAGCACTTTTTACCACGCACACCCAACCAGAGCGACGGGAGGAGCGCATTTCAGAAAACGTGCTCAGCTCGTCGAGAGAATGCGATTCAAGCAATAAAATTAAAAATGCACCTAAAACCTAAACCAAACGTTGCAGGTGGTTTTTTCTTCGTGCGCAGTGGTCAACGCGGCACTCCCTAGCTGCCAGGAGCTCTTTTTACTGTGCGCACCCAACCAGAGTGACGGGAGGAGCACATTTCAGAAAACGTGCTCAGCTCGTCGAGAAAAGGCGATTTAAGCAATAAAATTAAAATTGCACCTAAAACCTAAACCAAACGTTGCAGGTGCTTATTTCTTCATGCGCAGTGGTCAACGCGGCACTCTCTAGCTGCCAAGAGCACTTTTTACTATGCGCACCCAACCAGAGCGACGGGAGGCGCGCATTTCAGAAAACGTGCTCAGCTCGTCGAGAGAATGCGATTTAAGCAATAAAATTAAAAATGCACCTAAATCCTAAACCAAACGTTGCAGGTGCTTTTTTCTTCGTGCGCAGTGGTCAACGCGGCACTCCCTAGCTGCCAGGAGCTCTTTTTACTGTGCGCACCCAACCAGAGTGACGGGAGGAGCACATTTCAGATAACGTGCTCAGCTCGTCGAGAAAATGCGATTTAAGCAATAAAATTAAAATTGCACCTAAAACCTAAACCAAACGTTGCAGGTGCTTATTTGTTCATGCGCAGTGGTCAACGCGGCACTCTCTAGCTGCCAGGAGCACTATTTACTACGCGCACCCAACCAGAGCGACGGGAGGAGCGCATTTCAGAAAACGTGCTCAGCTCGTCGAGAGAATGCGATTTAAGCAATAAAATTAAAAATGCACCTAAAACCTAAACCAAACGTTGCAGGTGCTTTTTTCTTCGTGCGCAGTGGTCAACGCGGCACTCTCTAGCTGCCAAGAGCACTTTTTACTATGCGCGCCCAACCAGAGCGACGGGAGGAGCACATTTCAGAAAACATGCTCAGCTCGTCGAGAAAATGCGATTTAAGCAATAAAATTAAAAATGCACCTAAAACCTAAACCAAACGTTGCAGGTGCTTATTTCTTCGTGCGCAGTGGTCAACGCGGCACTCCCTAGCTGCCAGGAGCTCTTTTTACTGTGCGCACCCAACCAGAGCGACAGGAGGAGCACATTTCAGAAAACGTGCTCAGCTCGTCGAGAAAATGCGATTTACGCAATAAAGTTAAAAATGCACCTAAAACCTAAACCAAACGTTGCAGGTGCTTATTTCTTCATGCGCAGTGGTCAACGCGGCACTCCCTAGCTGCCAGGAGCACTTTTTTCTGTGCGCACCCAACTAGAGTGACGGAATGAGAACATTTCAGAAAACGTACTCAGCTCGTCGAGAAAATGCGATTTAAGCAATAAAATTAAAAATGCACCTAAAACCTAAACCAAACGTTGCAGGTGCTTATTTCTTCATGCGCAGTGGTCAACGCGGCACTCTCTAGCTGCCAGAAGCACTTTTTACTGTGCGCACAACCAGAGCGACGGGAGGAGCACATTTCAGAAAACGTGCTCAGCTCGTCGAGAAAATGCGATTTAAGCAATAAAATTAAAAATGCACGTAAAACCTAAACAAAACGTTCCAGGTGCTTATTTCTTCATTTGCAGTGGTCAACGCGGCACTCTCTAGCTGCCAGGAGGACTTTTTACTACGCGCACCCAACCAGAGCGACGGGAGGAGCACATTTCAGAAAACGTGCTCAGCTCGTCGAGAGAATGCGATTTAAACAATAAAATTAAAAATGCACCTAAAACCTAAACCAAACGTTGCAGGTGCTTATTTCTTCGTGCGCAGTGGTCAACGCGGCACTCCCTAGCTGGCAGGAGCTCTTTTTACTGTGCGCACCCAACCAGAGCGACGGGAGGAGCACATTTCAGAAAACGTGCTCAGCTCGTCGAGAAAATGCGATTTAAGCAATAAAATTAAAAATGCACCTAAAACTTAAACCAAACGTTGCAGGTGCTTATTTCTTCATGCGCAGTGGTCAACGCGGCACTCCCTAGCTGCCAGGAGCACTTTTTACTGTGCGCACCCAACCAGAGTGACGGGAGGAGCACATTTCAGAAAACGTGCTCAGCTCGTCGAGAAAATGCGATTTAAGCAATAAAATTAAAAATGCACCTAAAACCTAAACCAAACGTTGCAGGTGCTTATTTCTTCATGTGCAGTGGTCAACGCGGCACTCTCTAGCTGCCAAGAGCACCTTTTACTATGCGCACCCAACCAGAGTGACGGGAGGAGCACATTTCAGAAAACGTGCTCAGCTCGTCGAGAAAATGCGATTTAAGCAATAAAATTAAAAATGCACCTAAAACCTAAACCAAACGTTGCAGGTGCTTATTTCTTCATGCGCAGTTGTCAACGCGGCACTCTCTAGCTGCCAAGAGCACTTTTCACTATGCGCGCCCAACCAGAGCGACGGGAGGAGCACATTTCAGAAAACGTGCTCAGCTCGTCGAGAAAATGCGATTTAAGCAATAAAATAAAAAATGCACCTAAAACCTAAACCAAACGTTGCAGGTGCTTATTTCTTCATGAGCAGTGGTCAACGCGGCACTCTCTAGCTGCCAGGAGCACTTTTTACTACGCGCACCCAACCAGAGCGACGGGAGGAGCACATTTCAGAAAACGTGCTCAGCTCGTCGAGAGAATGCGATTTAAGCAATAAAATTAAAAATGCACCTAAAACCTAAACCAAACGTTGCAGGTGCTTATTTCTTCGTGCGCAGTGGTCA
This sequence comes from Syngnathus floridae, assembly GCF_059516105.1. Lineage (NCBI taxonomy): Eukaryota > Metazoa > Chordata > Actinopteri > Syngnathiformes > Syngnathidae > Syngnathus > Syngnathus floridae. The sequence continues at coordinate 4,274,880 of NC_142416.1, read as the reverse complement.
ACGCGGCTCTCCCTAGCTGCCAAGAGCACTTTTTACTGTGCGCACCCAACCAGAGTGACGGAAGGAGCACATTTCAGAAAACGTGCTCAGCTCGTCGAGAAAATGCGATTCAAGCAATAAAATTAAAAATTCACCTAAAACCTAAACCAAACGTTGCAGGTGCTTATTTTTTTCATGCGCAGTGGTCAACGCGGCACTCTCTAGCTGCCAGGAGGACTTTTTACTACGCGCACCCAACCAGAGCGACGGGAGGAGCACATTTCAGAAAACGTGCTCAGCTCGTCGAGAGAATGCGATTTAAGCAATAAAATTAAAAATGCACCTAAAACCTAAACCAAACGTTGCAGGTTCTTATTTATTCGTGCGCAGTGGTCAACGCGGGACTCCCTAGCTGCCAGGAGCTCTTTTTACTGTGCGCACCAAACCAGAGCGACGGGAGGAGCACATTTCAGAAAACGTGCTGAGCTCGTCGAGAAAATGCGATTTAAGCAATAAAATTAAAAATGCACCTAAAACCTAAACCAAACGTTGCAGGTGCTTATTTCTTCATGCGCAGTTGTCAACGCGGCACTCCCTAGCTGCCAGGAGCACTTTTTACTGTGCGCACCCAACCAGAGTGACGGGAGGAGCACATTTCAGAAAACGTGCTCAGCTCGTCGAGAGAATGCGATTTAAGCAATAAAATTAAAAATGCACCTAAAACCTAAACCAAACGTTGCAGGTGCTTATTTCTTCGTGCGCAGTGGTCAACGCGGCTCTCCCTAGCTGCCAAGAGCACTTTTTACTGTGTGCACCCAACCAGAGTGACGGAAGGAGCACATTTCAGAAAACGTGCTCAGCTCGTCGAGAAAATGCGATTCAAGCAATAAAATTAAAAATGCACCTAAAACCTAAACCAAACGTTGCAGGTGCTTATTTCTACGTGCCGAGTGGTCAACGCGGCACTCCCTAGCTGCCAGGAGCTCTTTTTACTGTGCGCACCAAACCAGAGCGACGGGAGGAGCACATTTCAGAAAACGTGCTCAGCTCGTCGAGAAAATGCGATTTAAGCAATAAAATTAAAAATACACCTAAAACCTAAACCAAACGTTGCAGGTGCTTATTTCTTCATGCGCAGTGGTCTACGCGGCACTCCCTAGCTGCCAGGAGCACTTTTTACTGTGCGCACCCAACCGGAGTGACGGGAGGAGCACATTTCAGAAAACGTGCTCAGCTCGGCGAGAAAATGCGATTTAAGCAATAAAATTAAAAATGCACCTAAAACCTAAACCAAACGTTGCAGGTGCTTATTTCTTCATGCGCAGTGGTCAAAGCGGCACTCCCTAGCTGCCAGGAGCACTTTTTACTATGCGCGCCCAACCAGAGCGACGGGAGGAGCACATTTCAGAAAACGTGCTCAGCTCGTCGAGAGAATGCGATTTAAGCAATAAAATTAAAAATGCACCTAAAACCTAAACCAAACGTTGCAGGTGCTTATTTCTTCATGCGCAGTGGTCAACGCGGCACTCCCTAGCTGCCAGGAGCTCTTTTTACTGTGCGCACCAAACCAGAGCGACGAGAGGAGCACATTTCAGAAAACGTGCTCAGCTCGTCGAGAAAATGAGATTTAAGCAATAAAATTAAAAATGCACCTAAAACCTAAACCAAACGTTGCAGGTGCTTATTTCTTCATGCGCAGTGGTCAACGCGGCACTCCCTAGCTGCCAGGAGCTCTTTTTACTGTGCGCACCAAACCAGAGCGACGGGAGGAGCACATTTCAGAAAACGTGCTCAGCTCGTCGAGAAAATGCGATTTAAGCAATAAAATTAAAAATGCACCTAAAACCTAAACCAAACGTTGCAGGTGCTTATTTCTTCGTGCGCAGTGGTCAACGCGGCACTCCCTAGCTGCCAGGAGCTCTTTTTACTGTGCGCACCCAACCAGAGCGACGGGAGGAGCACATTTCAGAAAACGTGCTCAGCTCGTCGAGAAAATGCGATTTAAGCAATAAAATTAAAAATGCACCTAAAACCTAAACCAAACGTTGCAGGTGCTTATTTCTTCATGCGCAGTGGTCAACGCGGCACTCCCTAGCTGCCAGGAGCACTTTTTACTGTGCGCACCCAACCAGAGTGACGGGAGGAGCACATTTCAGAAAACGTGCTCAGCTCGTTGAGAAAATGCGATTTAAGCAATAAAATTAAAATTGCACCTAAAACCTAAACCAAACGTTGCAGGTGCTTATTTCTTCATGCGCAGTGGTCAACGCGGCACTCTCTAGCTGCCAAGAGGACTTTTTACTATGCGCACCCAACCAGAGTGACGGGAGGAGCACATTTCAGAAAACGTGCTCAGCTCGTCGAGAAAATGCGATTTAAGCAATAAAATTAAAAATGCACCTAAAACATAAACCAAACGTTGGAGGTGCTTATTTCTTCATGCGCAGTGTTTAAAGCGGCACTCTCTAGCTGCCAGGAGAACTTTTTACTACGCGCACCCAACCAGAGCGACGGAAGGAGCGCATTTCAGAAAACGTGCTCAGCTCGTCGAGAGAATGCGATTTAAGCAATAAAATTAAAAATGCACCTAAAACCTAAACCAAACGTTGCAGGTGCTTTTTTCTTCGTGCGCAGTGGTCAACGCGGCACTCCCTAGCTGCCAGGAGCTCTTTTTACTGTGCGCACCAAACCAGAGCGACGGGAGGAGCACATTTCAGAAAACGTGCTCAGCTCGTCGAGAAAATGCGATTTAAGCAATAAAATTAAAAATGCACCTAAAACCTAAACCAAACGTTGAAGGTGCTTATTTCTTCATGCGCAGTGGTCAACGCGGCACTCTCTAGCTGCCAAGAGCACTTTTTACTATGCGCACCAAACCAGAGCGACGGGAGGAGCACATTTCAGAAAACGTGCTCAGCTCGTCGAGAAAATGCGATTTAAGTAATAAAATTAAAAATGCACCTAAAACCTAAACCAAACGTTGCAGGTGCTTATTTCTTCATGAGCAGTGGTCAACGCGGCACTCTCTAGCTGCCAGGAGCACTTTTTACTACGCGCACCCAACCAGAGCGACGGGAGGAGCACATTTCAGAAAACGTGCTCAGCTCGTCGAGAGAATGCGATTTAAGCAATAAAATTAAAAATGCACCTAAAACCTAAACCAAACGTTGCAGGTGCTTATTTCTTCGTGCGCAGTGGTCAACGCGGCTCTCCCTAGCTGCCAAGAGCACTTTTTACTGTGCGCACCCAACCAAAGTGACGGAAGGAGCACATTTCAGAAAACGTGCTTAGCTCGTCGAGAAAATGCGATTCAAGCAATAAAATTAAAAATGCACCTAAAACCTAAACCAAACGTTGCAGGTGCTTATTTCTTCGTGCGCAGTGGTCAACGCGGCTCTCCCTAGATGCCAGAAGCACTTTTTACTGTGCGCACAACCAGAGCGACGGGAGGAGCACATTTCAGAAAACGTGCTCAGCTCGTCGAGAGAATGCGATTTAAGCAATAAAATTAAAAATGCACCTAAAACCTAAACCAAACGTTGCAGGTGCTTATTTCTTCATGCGCAGTGGTCAACGCGGCACTCTCTAGCTGCCAGGAGCACTTTTTACAATGCGCGCCCAACCAGAGCGACGGGAGGAGCACATTTCAGAAAACGTGCTCAGCTCGTCGAGAAAATGCGATTTAAGCAATAAAATTAAAAATGCACCTAAAACCTAAACCAAACGTTGCAGGTGCTTATTTCTTCATGCGCAGTGGTCAACGCGGCACTCTCTAGCTGCCAAGAGCACTTTTTACTATGCGCGCCCAACCAGAGCGACGGGAGGAGCACATTTCAGAAAACGTGCTCAGCTCGTCGAGAAAATGCGATTTAAGCAATAAGATTAAAAATGCACCTAAAACCTAAACCAAACGTTGCAGGTGCTTATTTCTTCATGCGCACTGGTCAACGCGGCACTCTCTAGCTGCCAGGAGCACTTTTTACTACGCGCACCCAACCAGAGCGACGGGAGGAGCACATTTCAGAAAACGTGCTCAGCTCGTCGAGAGAATGCGATTTAAGCAATAAAATTAAAAATGCACCTAAAACCTAAACCAAACGTTGCAGGTGCTTATTTCTTCGTGCGCAGTGGTCAACGCGGCTCTCCCTAGCTGCCAGGAGCTATTTTTACTGTGCGCGCCAAACCAGAGCGACGGGAGGAGCACATTTCAGAAAACGTGCTCAGCTCGTCGAGAAAATGCGATTTAAGCAATAAAATTAAAAATGCACCTAAAACCTAAACCAAACGTTGCAGGTGCTTATTTGTTCATGCGCAGTGGTCAACGCGGCACTCTCTAGCTGCCAGGAGCACTTTTTACTACGCGCACCCAACCAGAGCGACGGGAGGAGCTTATTTCAGAAAACGTGCTCAGCTCGTCGAGAGAATGCGATTTAAGCAATAAAATTAAAAATGCACCTAAAACCTGAACCAAACGTTGCAGGTGCTTTTTTCTTCGTGCGCAGTGGTCAACGCAGCACTCTCTAACTGCCAAGAGCACTTTTTACTATGCGCGCCCAACCAGAGCGACGGGAGGAGCACATTTCAGAAAACGTGCTCAGCTCGTCGAGAAAATGCAATTTAAGCAATAAAATTAAAAATGCACCTAAAACCTAAACCAAACGTTGCAGGTGCTTATTTCTTCATGCGCAGTGGTCAACGCGGCACTCTCTAGCTGCCAGGAGCACTTTTTACTACGCGCACCCAACCAGAGCGACGGGAGGAGTGCATTTCAGAAAACGTGCTCAGCTCGTCAAGAGAATGCGATTTAAGCAATAAAATAAAAAATGCACCTAAAACCTAAACCAAACGTTGCAGGTTCTTTTTTCTTCGTGCGCAGTGGTCAACGCGGCACTCCCTAGCTGCCAGGAGCTCTTTTTACTGTGCGCACCCAACCAGAGTGACGGGAGGAGCACATTTCAGAAAACGTGCTCAGCTCATCGAGAAAATGCGAGTTAAGCAATAAAATTAAAAATGCACCTAAAACCTAAACCAAACGTTGCAGGTGCTTATTTCTTCATGCGCAGTGGTCAACGCGGCACTCTCTAGCTGCCAAGAGCACTTTTTACTATGCGCACCCAACCAGAGTGACGGGAGGAGCACATTTCAGAAAACGTGCTCAGCTCGTCGGGAAAATGCGATTTAAGCAATAAAATTAAAAATGAACCTAAAACCTGAACCAAACGTTGCAGGTGGTTATTTCTTTATGCGCAGTGGTCAACTCGGCACTTTCTAGCTGCCAAGAGCACTTTTTACTATGCAGACCCAACCAGAGTGACGGGAGGAGCACATTTCAGAAAACGTGCTCAGCTCGTCGAGAAAATGCGATTTAAGCAATAAAATTAAAAATGCACCTAAAACCTAAACCAAACGTTGCAGGTGGTTATTTCTTCATGCGCAGTGGTCAACGCGGCACTCTCTAGCTGCCAAGAGCACTTTTTACTATGCGCGCCCAACCAGAGCGACGGGAGGAGCACATTTCAGAAAACGTGCTCAGCTCGTCGAGAAAATGCGATTTAAGCAATAAAATTAAAAATGCACCTAAAACCTAAACCAAACGTTGCAGGTGCTTATTTCTTCATGCGCAGTGGTCAACACAATACTCCCTAGCTGCCAAGAGCACTATTTACTGTGCGCACCCAACCAGAGTGACGGGAGGAGCGTATTTCAGAAAACGTGCTCAGCTCGTCGAGAAAATGCGATTTAAGCAATAAAATTAACAATGCACCTAAAACCTAAATCAAACGTTGCAGGTGGTTATTTCTTCATGCGCAGTGGTCAACGCGGCATTCTCTAGCTGCCAAGAGCACTTTTTACTATGCACACCCAACCAGAGTGACGGGAGGAGCACATTTCAGAAAACGTGCTCAGCTCGTCGAGAAAATGCGATTTAAGCAATAAAATTAAAAATGCACCTAAAACCTAAACCAAACGTTGCAGGTGGTTATTTCTTCATGCGCAGTGGTCAACGCGGCACTCTCTAGCTGCCAAGAGCACTTTTTACTATGCGCGCCCAACCAGAGCGACGGGAGGAGCACATTTATGAAAACGTGCTCAGCTCGTCGAGAAAATGCGATTTAAGCAATAAAATTAAAAATGCACCTAAAACCTAAACCAAACGTTGCAGGTGCTGATTTCTTCATGCGCAGTGGTCAACGCGGCACTCCCTAGCTGGCAGGAGCACTTTTTACTGTGCGCACCCAACCAGAGTGACGGGAGGAGCACATTAAAGAAAACGTGCTCAGCTCGTCGAGAAAATGCGATTTAAGCAATAAAATTAAAAATGCACCTAAAACCTAAACCAAACATTGCAGGTGCTTATTTCTTCGTGCGCAGTGGTCAACGCGGCACTCTCTAGCTGCCAAGAGCACTTTTTACTATGCGCACCCAACCAGAGTGACGGGAGGAGCACATTTCAGAAAACGTGCTCAGCTCGTCGAGAAAATGCGATTTAAGCAATAAGATTAAAAATGCACCTAAAACCTAAACCAAACGTTGCAGGTGCTTATTTCTTCATGCGCAGTGGTCAACGCGGCACTCTCTAGCTGCCAAGAGCACTTTTTACTGTGCGCACCCAACCAGAGTGACGGGAGGAGCACATTTCAGAAAACGTGCTCAGCTCGTCGAGAAAATGCGATTTAAGCAATAAGATTAAAAATGCACCTAAAACCTAAACCAAACGTTGCAGGTGCTTATTTCTTCGTGCGCAGTGGTCAACGCGGAACTCCCTAGCTGCCAGGAGCTCTTTTTACTGTGCGCACCCAACCAGAGCGACGGGAGGAGCCCATTTCAGAAAACGTGCTCAGCTCGTCGAGAAAATGCGATTTAAGCAATAAAATTAAAAATGCACCTAAAACCTAAACCAAACGTTGCAGGTGCTTATTTCTTCGTGCGCAGTGCTCAACGCGGCACTCCCTAGCTGCCAGGAGCTCTTTTTACTGTGCGCACCCAACCAGAGCGACGGGAGGAGCACATTTCAGAAAACGTGCTCAGCTTGTCGAGAAAATGCGATTTAAGCAATAAAATTAAAAATGCACCTAAAACCTAAACCAAACGTTGCAGGTTCTTATTTCTTCTTGCGCAGTGGTCAACGCGGCACTCTCTAGCTGCCAGGAGCACTTTTTACTATGCGCGCCCAACCAGAGCGACGGGAGGAGCACATTTCAGAAAACGTGCTCAGATCGTCGAGAAAATGCGATTTAAGCAATAAAATTAAAAATGCACCTAAAACCTAAACCAAACGTTGCAGGTGCTTATTTCTTCATGCGCAGTGGTCAACGCGGCACTCCCGAGCTGCCAAGAGCACTTTTTACTGTGCGCACCCAACCAGAGCGACAGGAGGAGCACATTTCAGAAAACGTGCTCAGCTCGTCGAGAGAATGCGATTTAAGCAATAAAATTAAAAATGCACCTAAAACCTAAACCAAACATTGCAGGTGCTTATTTCTTCGTGCGCAGTGGTCAACGCGGAACTCCCTAGCTGCCAGGAGCTCTTTTTACTGTGCGCACCCAACCAGAGCGACGGGAGGAGCACATTTCAGAAAACGTGCTCAGCTCGTCGAGAAAATGCGATTTAAGCAATAAAATTAAAAATGCACCTAAAACCTAAACCAAACGTTGCAGGTGCTTATTTCTTCGTGCGCAGTGCTCAACGCGGCACTCCCTAGGAGCACTTTTTACTGTGCGCACCCAACCAGAGTGACGGGAGGAGCACATTTCAGAAAACGTGCTCAGCTCGTCGAGAAAATGCGATTTAAGCAATAAAATTAAAAATGCACCTAAAACCTAAACCAAACGTTGCAGGTGCTTATTTCTTCATGCGCAGTGGTCAACGCGGCACTCTCTAGCTGCCAAGAGCACTTTTTACTGTGCGCACCCAACCAGAGTGACGGGAGGAGCACATTTCAGAAAACGTGCTCAGCTCGTCGAGAAAATGCGATTTAAGCAATAAGATTAAAAATGCACCTAAAACCTAAACCAAACGTTGCAGGTGCTTATTTCTTCGTGCGCAGTGGTCAACGCGGAACTCCCTAGCTGCCAGGAGCTCTTTTTACTCTGCGCACCCAACCAGAGCGACGGGAGGAGCCCATTTCAGAAAACGTGCTCAGCTCGTCGAGAAAATGCGATTTAAGCAATAAAATTAAAAATGCACCTAAAACCTAAACCAAACGTTGCAGGTGCTTATTTCTTCGTGCGCAGTGCTCAACGCGGCACTCCCTAGCTGCCAGGAGCTCTTTTTACTGTGCGCACCCAACCAGAGCGACGGGAGGAGCACATTTCAGAAAACGTGCTCAGCTTGTCGAGAAAATGCGATTTAAGCAATAAAATTAAAAATGCACCTAAAACCTAAACCAAACGTTGCAGGTGCTTATTTCTTCGTGCGCAGTGCTCAACGCGGCACTCCCTAGCTGCCAGGAGCACTTTTTACTGTGCGCACCCAACCAGAGTGACGGGAGGAGCACATTTAAGAAAATGTGCTCAGCTCGTCGAGAAAATGCGATTTAAGCAATAAAATTAAAAATGCAGCTAAAACCTAAACCAAACGTTGCAGGTGCTTATTTCTTCATGCGCAGTGGTCAACGCGGCACTCTCTAGCTGCCAAGAGCACTTTTTACTGTGCGCACCCAACCAGAGTGACGGGAGGAGCACATTTCAGAAAACGTGCTCAGCTCGTCGAGAAAATGCGATTTAAGCAATAAGATTAAAAATGCACCTAAAACCTAAACCAAACGTTGCAGGTGCTTATTTCTTCATGCGCAGTGGTCGACGCGGCACTCTCTAGCTGCCAGGAGCACTTTTTACTACGCGCACCCAACCAGAGCGACGGGAGGAGCACATTTCAGAAAACGTGCTCAGCTCGTCGAGAGAATGCGATTTAAGCAATAAAATAAAAAATGCACCTAAAACCTAAACCAAACGTTGCAGGTGCTTATTTCTTCGTGCGCAGTGGTCAACGCGGCACTCCCTAGCTGCCAGGAGCTCTTTTTACTGTGCGCACCCAACCAGAACGACGGGAGGAGCACATTTCAGAAAACGTGCTCAGCTCGTCGAGAAAATGCGATTTAAGCAATAAAATTAAAAATGCACCTAAAACCTAAACCAAACGTTGCAGGTGCTTATTTCTTCATGCGCAGTGGTCAACGCGGCACTCCCTAGCTGCCAAGAGCACTTTTTACTGTGCGCACCCAACCAGAGAGACGGGAGGAGCACATTTCAGAAAACGTGCTCAGCTCGTCGAGAAAATGCGATTCAAGCAATAAAATTAAAAATGCCCCTAAAACCTAAACCAAACGTTGCAGGTGCTTATTTCTTCATGCGCAGTGGTCAACGCGGCACTTTCTAGCTGCCAGGACGACTTTTTACTACGCACACCCAACTAGAGCGACGGGAGGAGCACATTTCAGAAAACGCGCTCAGCTCGTCGAGAGAATGCGATTTAAGCAATAAAATAAAAAATGCACCTAAAACCTAAACCAAACGTTGCAGGTGCTTATTTCTTCGTGCGCAGTGGTCAACGCGGAACTCCCTAGCTGCCAGGAGCTCTTTTTACTGTGCGCACCCAACCAGAGCGACGGGAGGAGCACATTTCAGAAAACGTGCTCAGCTCGTCGAGAGAATGCGATTTAAGCAATAAAATTAAAAATGCACCTAAAACCTAAACCAAACGTTGCAGGTGCTTATTTCTTCATGCGCAGTGGTCAACGCGGCACTCTCTAGCTGCCAGGAGCACTTTTTACTACGCGCACCCAACCACAGCGACGGGAGGAGCACATTTCAGAAAACGTGCTCAGCTCGTCGAGAAAATGCGATTTAAGCAATAAAATTAAAAATGCACCCAAAACCTAAACCAAACGTTGCAGGTGGTTATTTCTTCAAGCGCAGTGGTCAACGCGGCACTCTCTAGCTGCCAAGAGCACTTTTTCCTATGCGCACCCAACCAGAGCGACGGGAGGAGCACATTTCAGAAAACGTGCTCAGCTTGTCGAGAAAATGCGATTTAAGCAATAAAATTAAAAATGCACCTAAAACCTAAACCAAACGTTGCAGGTGCTTATTTCTTCGTGCGCAGTGGTCAACGCGGAACTCCCTAGCTGCCAGGAGCTCTTTTTACTGTGCGCACCCAACCAGAACGACGGGAGGAGCACATTTCAGAAAACGTGCTCAGCTCGTCGAGAAAATGCGATTTAAGCAATAAAATTAAAAATGCACCTAAAACCTAAACCAAACGTTGCAGGTGCTTATTTCTTCATGCGCAGTGGTCAACGCGGCACTCTCTAGCTGTCAGGAGCACTTTTTACTACGCGCACCCAACCACAGCGACGGGAGGAGCACATTTCAGAAAACGTGCTCAGCTCGTCGAGAGAATGCGATTCAAGCAATAAAATAAAAAATGCACCTAAAACCTAAACCAAACGTTGCAGGTGCTTATTTCTTCGTGCGCAGTGGTCAACGCGGCACTCCCTAGCTGCCAGGAGCTCTTTTTACTGTGTGCACCCAACCAGAGCGACGGGAGGAGCACATTTCAGAAAACGTGCTCAGCTCGTCGAGAGAATGCGATTTAAGCAATAAAATAAAAAATGCACCTAAAACCTAAACCAAACGTTGCAGGTGCTTATTTCTTCGTGCGCAGTGGTCAACGCGGAACTCCCTAGCTGCCAGGAGCTCTTTTTACTGTGCGCACCCAACCAGAGCGACGGGAGGAGCACATTTCAGAAAACGTGCTCAGCTCGTCGAGAGAATGCGATTTAAGCAATAAAATTAAAAATGCACCTAAAACCTAAACCAAACGTTGCAGGTGCTTATTTCTTCATGCGCAGTGGTCAACGCGGCACTCTCTAGCTGCCAGGAGCACTTTTTACTACGCGCACCCAACCACAGCGACGGGAGGAGCACATTTCAGAAAACGTGCTCAGCTCGTCGAGAAAATGCGATTTAAGCAATAAGATTAAAAATGCACCTAAAATCTAAACCAAACGTTGCAGGTGCTTATTTCTTCATGCGCAGTGGTCGACGCGGCACTCTCTAGCTGCCAGGAGCACTTTTTACTACGCGCACCCAACCAGAGCGACGGGAGGAGCACATTTCAGAAAACGTGCTCAGCTCGTCGAGAGAATGCGATTTAAGCAATAAAATAAAAAATGCACCTAAAACCTAAACCAAACGTTGCAGGTGCTTATTTCTTCGTGCGCAGTGGTCAACGCGGCACTCCCTAGCTGCCAGGAGCTCTTTTTACTGTGCGCACCCAACCAGAACGACGGGAGGAGCACATTTCAGAAAACGTGCTCAGCTCGTCGAGAAAATGCGATTTAAGCAATAAAATTAAAAATGCACCTAAAACCTAAACCAAACGTTGCAGGTGCTTATTTCTTCATGCGCAGTGGTCAACGCGGCACTCTCTAGCTGCCAGGAGCACTTTTTACTACGCGCACCCAACCACAGCGACGGGAGGAGCACATTTCAGAAAACGTGCTCAGCTCGTCGAGAAAATGCGATTTAAGCAATAAAATTAAAAATACACCTAAAACCTAAACCAAACGTTGCAGGTGCTTATTTCTTCATGCGCAGTGGTCTACGCGGCACTCCCTAGCTGCCAGGAGCACTTTTTACTGTGCGCACCCAACCGGAGTGACGGGAGGAGCACATTTCAGAAAACGTGCTCAGCTCGGCGAGAAAATGCGATTTAAGCAATAAAATTAAAAATGCACCTAAAACCTAAACCAAACGTTGCAGGTGCTTATTTCTTCATGCGCAGTGGTCAAAGCGGCACTCCCTAGCTGCCAGGAGCACTTTTTACTATGCGCGCCCAACCAGAGCGACGGGAGGAGCACATTTCAGAAAACGTGCTCAGCTCGTCGAGAGAATGCGATTTAAGCAATAAAATTAAAAATGCACCTAAAACCTAAACCAAACGTTGCAGGTGCTTATTTCTTCATGCGCAGTGGTCAACGCGGCACTCCCTAGCTGCCAGGAGCTCTTTTTACTGTGCGCACCAAACCAGAGCGACGAGAGGAGCACATTTCAGAAAACGTGCTCAGCTCGTCGAGAAAATGAGATTTAAGCAATAAAATTAAAAATGCACCTAAAACCTAAACCAAACGTTGCAGGTGCTTATTTCTTCATGCGCAGTGGTCAACGCGGCACTCCCTAGCTGCCAGGAGCTCTTTTTACTGTGCGCACCAAACCAGAGCGACGGGAGGAGCACATTTCAGAAAACGTGCTCAGCTCGTCGAGAAAATGCGATTTAAGCAATAAAATTAAAAATGCACCTAAAACCTAAACCAAACGTTGCAGGTGCTTATTTCTTCGTGCGCAGTGGTCAACGCGGCACTCCCTAGCTGCCAGGAGCTCTTTTTACTGTGCGCACCCAACCAGAGCGACGGGAGGAGCACATTTCAGAAAACGTGCTCAGCTCGTCGAGAAAATGCGATTTAAGCAATAAAATTAAAAATGCACCTAAAACCTAAACCAAACGTTGCAGGTGCTTATTTCTTCATGCGCAGTGGTCAACGCGGCACTCCCTAGCTGCCAGGAGCACTTTTTACTGTGCGCACCCAACCAGAGTGACGGGAGGAGCACATTTCAGAAAACGTGCTCAGCTCGTTGAGAAAATGCGATTTAAGCAATAAAATTAAAATTGCACCTAAAACCTAAACCAAACGTTGCAGGTGCTTATTTCTTCATGCGCAGTGGTCAACGCGGCACTCTCTAGCTGCCAAGAGGACTTTTTACTATGCGCACCCAACCAGAGTGACGGGAGGAGCACATTTCAGAAAACGTGCTCAGCTCGTCGAGAAAATGCGATTTAAGCAATAAAATTAAAAATGCACCTAAAACATAAACCAAACGTTGGAGGTGCTTATTTCTTCATGCGCAGTGTTTAAAGCGGCACTCTCTAGCTGCCAGGAGAACTTTTTACTACGCGCACCCAACCAGAGCGACGGAAGGAGCGCATTTCAGAAAACGTGCTCAGCTCGTCGAGAGAATGCGATTTAAGCAATAAAATTAAAAATGCACCTAAAACCTAAACCAAACGTTGCAGGTGCTTTTTTCTTCGTGCGCAGTGGTCAACGCGGCACTCCCTAGCTGCCAGGAGCTCTTTTTACTGTGCGCACCAAACCAGAGCGACGGGAGGAGCACATTTCAGAAAACGTGCTCAGCTCGTCGAGAAAATGCGATTTAAGCAATAAAATTAAAAATGCACCTAAAACCTAAACCAAACGTTGAAGGTGCTTATTTCTTCATGCGCAGTGGTCAACGCGGCACTCTCTAGCTGCCAAGAGCACTTTTTACTATGCGCACCAAACCAGAGCGACGGGAGGAGCACATTTCAGAAAACGTGCTCAGCTCGTCGAGAAAATGCGATTTAAGTAATAAAATTAAAAATGCACCTAAAACCTAAACCAAACGTTGCAGGTGCTTATTTCTTCATGAGCAGTGGTCAACGCGGCACTCTCTAGCTGCCAGGAGCACTTTTTACTACGCGCACCCAACCAGAGCGACGGGAGGAGCACATTTCAGAAAACGTGCTCAGCTCGTCGAGAGAATGCGATTTAAGCAATAAAATTAAAAATGCACCTAAAACCTAAACCAAACGTTGCAGGTGCTTATTTCTTCGTGCGCAGTGGTCAACGCGGCTCTCCCTAGCTGCCAAGAGCACTTTTTACTGTGCGCACCCAACCAAAGTGACGGAAGGAGCACATTTCAGAAAACGTGCTTAGCTCGTCGAGAAAATGCGATTCAAGCAATAAAATTAAAAATGCACCTAAAACCTAAACCAAACGTTGCAGGTGCTTATTTCTTCGTGCGCAGTGGTCAACGCGGCTCTCCCTAGATGCCAGAAGCACTTTTTACTGTGCGCACAACCAGAGCGACGGGAGGAGCACATTTCAGAAAACGTGCTCAGCTCGTCGAGAGAATGCGATTTAAGCAATAAAATTAAAAATGCACCTAAAACCTAAACCAAACGTTGCAGGTGCTTATTTCTTCATGCGCAGTGGTCAACGCGGCACTCTCTAGCTGCCAGGAGCACTTTTTACAATGCGCGCCCAACCAGAGCGACGGGAGGAGCACATTTCAGAAAACGTGCTCAGCTCGTCGAGAAAATGCGATTTAAGCAATAAAATTAAAAATGCACCTAAAACCTAAACCAAACGTTGCAGGTGCTTATTTCTTCATGCGCAGTGGTCAACGCGGCACTCTCTAGCTGCCAAGAGCACTTTTTACTATGCGCGCCCAACCAGAGCGACGGGAGGAGCACATTTCAGAAAACGTGCTCAGCTCGTCGAGAAAATGCGATTTAAGCAATAAGATTAAAAATGCACCTAAAACCTAAACCAAACGTTGCAGGTGCTTATTTCTTCATGCGCACTGGTCAACGCGGCACTCTCTAGCTGCCAGGAGCACTTTTTACTACGCGCACCCAACCAGAGCGACGGGAGGAGCACATTTCAGAAAACGTGCTCAGCTCGTCGAGAGAATGCGATTTAAGCAATAAAATTAAAAATGCACCTAAAACCTAAACCAAACGTTGCAGGTGCTTATTTCTTCGTGCGCAGTGGTCAACGCGGCTCTCCCTAGCTGCCAGGAGCTATTTTTACTGTGCGCGCCAAACCAGAGCGACGGGAGGAGCACATTTCAGAAAACGTGCTCAGCTCGTCGAGAAAATGCGATTTAAGCAATAAAATTAAAAATGCACCTAAAACCTAAACCAAACGTTGCAGGTGCTTATTTGTTCATGCGCAGTGGTCAACGCGGCACTCTCTAGCTGCCAGGAGCACTTTTTACTACGCGCACCCAACCAGAGCGACGGGAGGAGCTTATTTCAGAAAACGTGCTCAGCTCGTCGAGAGAATGCGATTTAAGCAATAAAATTAAAAATGCACCTAAAACCTGAACCAAACGTTGCAGGTGCTTTTTTCTTCGTGCGCAGTGGTCAACGCAGCACTCTCTAACTGCCAAGAGCACTTTTTACTATGCGCGCCCAACCAGAGCGACGGGAGGAGCACATTTCAGAAAACGTGCTCAGCTCGTCGAGAAAATGCAATTTAAGCAATAAAATTAAAAATGCACCTAAAACCTAAACCAAACGTTGCAGGTGCTTATTTCTTCATGCGCAGTGGTCAACGCGGCACTCTCTAGCTGCCAGGAGCACTTTTTACTACGCGCACCCAACCAGAGCGACGGGAGGAGTGCATTTCAGAAAACGTGCTCAGCTCGTCAAGAGAATGCGATTTAAGCAATAAAATAAAAAATGCACCTAAAACCTAAACCAAACGTTGCAGGTTCTTTTTTCTTCGTGCGCAGTGGTCAACGCGGCACTCCCTAGCTGCCAGGAGCTCTTTTTACTGTGCGCACCCAACCAGAGTGACGGGAGGAGCACATTTCAGAAAACGTGCTCAGCTCATCGAGAAAATGCGAGTTAAGCAATAAAATTAAAAATGCACCTAAAACCTAAACCAAACGTTGCAGGTGCTTATTTCTTCATGCGCAGTGGTCAACGCGGCACTCTCTAGCTGCCAAGAGCACTTTTTACTATGCGCACCCAACCAGAGTGACGGGAGGAGCACATTTCAGAAAACGTGCTCAGCTCGTCGGGAAAATGCGATTTAAGCAATAAAATTAAAAATGAACCTAAAACCTGAACCAAACGTTGCAGGTGGTTATTTCTTTATGCGCAGTGGTCAACTCGGCACTTTCTAGCTGCCAAGAGCACTTTTTACTATGCAGACCCAACCAGAGTGACGGGAGGAGCACATTTCAGAAAACGTGCTCAGCTCGTCGAGAAAATGCGATTTAAGCAATAAAATTAAAAATGCACCTAAAACCTAAACCAAACGTTGCAGGTGGTTATTTCTTCATGCGCAGTGGTCAACGCGGCACTCTCTAGCTGCCAAGAGCACTTTTTACTATGCGCGCCCAACCAGAGCGACGGGAGGAGCACATTTCAGAAAACGTGCTCAGCTCGTCGAGAAAATGCGATTTAAGCAATAAAATTAAAAATGCACCTAAAACCTAAACCAAACGTTGCAGGTGCTTATTTCTTCATGCGCAGTGGTCAACACAATACTCCCTAGCTGCCAAGAGCACTATTTACTGTGCGCACCCAACCAGAGTGACGGGAGGAGCGTATTTCAGAAAACGTGCTCAGCTCGTCGAGAAAATGCGATTTAAGCAATAAAATTAACAATGCACCTAAAACCTAAATCAAACGTTGCAGGTGGTTATTTCTTCATGCGCAGTGGTCAACGCGGCATTCTCTAGCTGCCAAGAGCACTTTTTACTATGCACACCCAACCAGAGTGACGGGAGGAGCACATTTCAGAAAACGTGCTCAGCTCGTCGAGAAAATGCGATTTAAGCAATAAAATTAAAAATGCACCTAAAACCTAAACCAAACGTTGCAGGTGGTTATTTCTTCATGCGCAGTGGTCAACGCGGCACTCTCTAGCTGCCAAGAGCACTTTTTACTATGCGCGCCCAACCAGAGCGACGGGAGGAGCACATTTCAGAAAACGTGCTCAGCTCGTCGAGAAAATGCGATTTAAGCAATAAAATTAAAAATGCACCTAAAACCTAAACCAAACGTTGCAGGTGCTTATTTCTTCATGCGCAGTGGTCAACACAATACTCCCTAGCTGCCAAGAGCACTATTTACTGTGCGCACCCAACCAGAGTGACGGGAGGAGCGTATTTCAGAAAACGTGCTCAGCTCGTCGAGAAAATGCGATTTAAGCAATAAAATTAACAATGCACCTAAAACCTAAATCAAACGTTGCAGGTGGTTATTTCTTCATGCGCAGTGGTCAACGCGGCATTCTCTAGCTGCCAAGAGCACTTTTTACTATGCACACCCAACCAGAGTGACGGGAGGAGCACATTTCAGAAAACGTGCTCAGCTCGTCGAGAAAATGCGATTTAAGCAATAAAATTAAAAATGCACCTAAAACCTAAACCAAACGTTGCAGGTGGTTATTTCTTCATGCGCAGTGGTCAACGCGGCACTCTCTAGCTGCCAAGAGCACTTTTTACTATGCGCGCCCAACCAGAGCGACGGGAGGAGCACATTTATGAAAACGTGCTCAGCTCGTCGAGAAAATGCGATTTAAGCAATAAAATTAAAAATGCACCTAAAACCTAAACCAAACGTTGCAGGTGCTGATTTCTTCATGCGCAGTGGTCAACGCGGCACTCCCTAGCTGGCAGGAGCACTTTTTACTGTGCGCACCCAACCAGAGTGACGGGAGGAGCACATTAAAGAAAACGTGCTCAGCTCGTCGAGAAAATGCGATTTAAGCAATAAAATTAAAAATGCACCTAAAACCTAAACCAAACATTGCAGGTGCTTATTTCTTCGTGCGCAGTGGTCAACGCGGCACTCTCTAGCTGCCAAGAGCACTTTTTACTATGCGCACCCAACCAGAGTGACGGGAGGAGCACATTTCAGAAAACGTGCTCAGCTTGTCGAGAAAATGCGATTTAAGCAATAAAATTAAAAATGCACCTAAAACCTAAACCAAACGTTGCAGGTTCTTATTTCTTCTTGCGCAGTGGTCAACGCGGCACTCTCTAGCTGCCAGGAGCACTTTTTACTATGCGCGCCCAACCAGAGCGACGGGAGGAGCACATTTCAGAAAACGTGCTCAGATCGTCGAGAAAATGCGATTTAAGCAATAAAATTAAAAATGCACCTAAAACCTAAACCAAACGTTGCAGGTGCTTATTTCTTCATGCGCAGTGGTCAACGCGGCACTCCCGAGCTGCCAAGAGCACTTTTTACTGTGCGCACCCAACCAGAGCGACAGGAGGAGCACATTTCAGAAAACGTGCTCAGCTCGTCGAGAGAATGCGATTTAAGCAATAAAATTAAAAATGCACCTAAAACCTAAACCAAACATTGCAGGTGCTTATTTCTTCGTGCGCAGTGGTCAACGCGGAACTCCCTAGCTGCCAGGAGCTCTTTTTACTGTGCGCACCCAACCAGAGCGACGGGAGGAGCACATTTCAGAAAACGTGCTCAGCTCGTCGAGAAAATGCGATTTAAGCAATAAAATTAAAAATGCACCTAAAACCTAAACCAAACGTTGCAGGTGCTTATTTCTTCGTGCGCAGTGCTCAACGCGGCACTCCCTAGGAGCACTTTTTACTGTGCGCACCCAACCAGAGTGACGGGAGGAGCACATTTCAGAAAACGTGCTCAGCTCGTCGAGAAAATGCGATTTAAGCAATAAAATTAAAAATGCACCTAAAACCTAAACCAAACGTTGCAGGTGCTTATTTCTTCATGCGCAGTGGTCAACGCGGCACTCTCTAGCTGCCAAGAGCACTTTTTACTGTGCGCACCCAACCAGAGTGACGGGAGGAGCACATTTCAGAAAACGTGCTCAGCTCGTCGAGAAAATGCGATTTAAGCAATAAGATTAAAAATGCACCTAAAACCTAAACCAAACGTTGCAGGTGCTTATTTCTTCGTGCGCAGTGGTCAACGCGGAACTCCCTAGCTGCCAGGAGCTCTTTTTACTCTGCGCACCCAACCAGAGCGACGGGAGGAGCCCATTTCAGAAAACGTGCTCAGCTCGTCGAGAAAATGCGATTTAAGCAATAAAATTAAAAATGCACCTAAAACCTAAACCAAACGTTGCAGGTGCTTATTTCTTCGTGCGCAGTGCTCAACGCGGCACTCCCTAGCTGCCAGGAGCTCTTTTTACTGTGCGCACCCAACCAGAGCGACGGGAGGAGCACATTTCAGAAAACGTGCTCAGCTTGTCGAGAAAATGCGATTTAAGCAATAAAATTAAAAATGCACCTAAAACCTAAACCAAACGTTGCAGGTGCTTATTTCTTCGTGCGCAGTGCTCAACGCGGCACTCCCTAGCTGCCAGGAGCACTTTTTACTGTGCGCACCCAACCAGAGTGACGGGAGGAGCACATTTCAGAAAATGTGCTCAGCTCGTCGAGAAAATGCGATTTAAGCAATAAAATTAAAAATGCAGCTAAAACCTAAACCAAACGTTGCAGGTGCTTATTTCTTCATGCGCAGTGGTCAACGCGGCACTCTCTAGCTGCCAAGAGCACTTTTTACTGTGCGCACCCAACCAGAGTGACGGGAGGAGCACATTTCAGAAAACGTGCTCAGCTCGTCGAGAAAATGCGATTTAAGCAATAAGATTAAAAATGCACCTAAAACCTAAACCAAACGTTGCAGGTGCTTATTTCTTCATGCGCAGTGGTCAACGCGGCACTTTCTAGCTGCCAGGACGACTTTTTACTACGCACACCCAACTAGAGCGACGGGAGGAGCACATTTCAGAAAACGCGCTCAGCTCGTCGAGAGAATGCGATTTAAGCAATAAAATAAAAAATGCACCTAAAACCTAAACCAAACGTTGCAGGTGCTTATTTCTTCGTGCGCAGTGGTCAACGCGGAACTCCCTAGCTGCCAGGAGCTCTTTTTACTGTGCGCACCCAACCAGAGCGACGGGAGGAGCACATTTCAGAAAACGTGCTCAGCTCGTCGAGAGAATGCGATTTAAGCAATAAAATTAAAAATGCACCTAAAACCTAAACCAAACGTTGCAGGTGCTTATTTCTTCATGCGCAGTGGTCAACGCGGCACTCTCTAGCTGCCAGGAGCACTTTTTACTACGCGCACCCAACCACAGCGACGGGAGGAGCACATTTCAGAAAACGTGCTCAGCTCGTCGAGAAAATGCGATTTAAGCAATAAAATTAAAAATGCACCCAAAACCTAAACCAAACGTTGCAGGTGGTTATTTCTTCAAGCGCAGTGGTCAACGCGGCACTCTCTAGCTGCCAAGAGCACTTTTTCCTATGCGCACCCAACCAGAGCGACGGGAGGAGCACATTTCAGAAAACGTGCTCAGCTTGTCGAGAAAATGCGATTTAAGCAATAAAATTAAAAATGCACCTAAAACCTAAACCAAACGTTGCAGGTGCTTATTTCTTCGTGCGCAGTGGTCAACGCGGAACTCCCTAGCTGCCAGGAGCTCTTTTTACTGTGCGCACCCAACCAGAACGACGGGAGGAGCACATTTCAGAAAACGTGCTCAGCTCGTCGAGAAAATGCGATTTAAGCAATAAAATTAAAAATGCACCTAAAACCTAAACCAAACGTTGCAGGTGCTTATTTCTTCATGCGCAGTGGTCAACGCGGCACTCTCTAGCTGTCAGGAGCACTTTTTACTACGCGCACCCAACCACAGCGACGGGAGGAGCACATTTCAGAAAACGTGCTCAGCTCGTCGAGAGAATGCGATTCAAGCAATAAAATAAAAAATGCACCTAAAACCTAAACCAAACGTTGCAGGTGCTTATTTCTTCGTGCGCAGTGGTCAACGCGGCACTCCCTAGCTGCCAGGAGCTCTTTTTACTGTGTGCACCCAACCAGAGCGACGGGAGGAGCACATTTCAGAAAACGTGCTCAGCTCGTCGAGAGAATGCGATTTAAGCAATAAAATAAAAAATGCACCTAAAACCTAAACCAAACGTTGCAGGTGCTTATTTCTTCGTGCGCAGTGGTCAACGCGGAACTCCCTAGCTGCCAGGAGCTCTTTTTACTGTGCGCACCCAACCAGAGCGACGGGAGGAGCACATTTCAGAAAACGTGCTCAGCTCGTCGAGAGAATGCGATTTAAGCAATAAAATTAAAAATGCACCTAAAACCTAAACCAAACGTTGCAGGTGCTTATTTCTTCATGCGCAGTGGTCAACGCGGCACTCTCTAGCTGCCAGGAGCACTTTTTACTACGCGCACCCAACCACAGCGACGGGAGGAGCACATTTCAGAAAACGTGCTCAGCTCGTCGAGAAAATGCGATTTAAGCAATAAGATTAAAAATGCACCTAAAATCTAAACCAAACGTTGCAGGTGCTTATTTCTTCATGCGCAGTGGTCGACGCGGCACTCTCTAGCTGCCAGGAGCACTTTTTACTACGCGCACCCAACCAGAGCGACGGGAGGAGCACATTTCAGAAAACGTGCTCAGCTCGTCGAGAGAATGCGATTTAAGCAATAAAATAAAAAATGCACCTAAAACCTAAACCAAACGTTGCAGGTGCTTATTTCTTCGTGCGCAGTGGTCAACGCGGCACTCCCTAGCTGCCAGGAGCTCTTTTTACTGTGCGCACCCAACCAGAACGACGGGAGGAGCACATTTCAGAAAACGTGCTCAGCTCGTCGAGAAAATGCGATTTAAGCAATAAAATTAAAAATGCACCTAAAACCTAAACCAAACGTTGCAGGTGCTTATTTCTTCATGCGCAGTGGTCAACGCGGCACTCTCTAGCTGCCAGGAGCACTTTTTACTACGCGCACCCAACCACAGCGACGGGAGGAGCACATTTCAGAAAACGTGCTCAGCTCGTCGAGAGAATGCGATTTAAGCAATAAAATAAAAAATGCACCTAAAACCTAAACCAAACGTTGCAGGTGCTTATTTCTTCGTGCGCAGTGGTCAACGCGGCACTCCCGAGCTGCCAAGAACACTTTTTACTGTGCGCACCCAACCAGAGTGACGGGAGGAGCACATTTCAGAAAACGTGCTCAGCTCGTCGAGAGAATGCGATTTAAGCAATAAAATTAAAAATGCACCTAAAACCTAAACCAAACGTTGCAGGTGCTTATTTCTTCGTGCGCAGTGGTCAACGCGGAACTTCCTAGCTGCCAGGAGCTCTTTTTACTGTGCGCACCCAACCAGAGCGACGGGAGGAGCACATTTCAGAAAACGTGCTCAGCTCGTCGAGAAAATGCGATTTAAGCAATAAAATTAAAAATGCAGCTAAAACCTAAACCAAACGTTGCAGGTGCTTATTTTTTCGTGCGCAGTGGTCAACGCGGAACTCCCTAGCTGCCAGGAGCACTTTTTACTGTGCGCACCCAACCAGAGTGACGGGAGGAGCACATTTCAGAAAACGTGCTCAGCTCGTCGAGAAAATGCGATTTAAGCAATAAAATTAAAAATGCACCTAAAACCTAAACCAAACGTTGCAGGTGCTTATTTCTTCATGCGCAGTGGTCAACGCGGCACTCTCTAGCTGCCAAGAGCAGTTTTTACTGTGCGCACCCAACCAGAGTGACGGGAGGAGCACATTTCAGAAAACGTGCTCATCTCGTCGAGAAAATGCGATTTAAGCAATAAGATTAAAAATGCACCTAAAACCTAAACCAAACGTTGCAGGTGCTTATTTCTTCATGCGCAGTGGTCAACGCGGCACTCTCTAGCTGCCAGGAGCACTTTTTACTACGCGCACCCAACCAGAGCGACGGGAGGAGCACATTTCAGAAAACGTGCTCAGCTCGTCGAGAGAATGCGATTTAAGCAATAAAATTAAAAATGCACCTAAAACCTAAACCAAACGTTGCAGGTGCTTATTTCTTCGTGCGCAGTGGTCAACGCGGCACTCCCTAGCTGCCAGGAGCTCTTTTTACTGTGCGCACCCAACCAGAGCGACGGGAGGAGCACATTTCAGAAAACGTGCTCAGCTTGTCGAGAAAATGCGATTTAAGCAATAAAATTAAAAATGCACCTAAAACCTAAACCAAACGTTGCAGGTTCTTATTTCTTCTTGCGCAGTGGTCAACGCGGCACTCTCTAGCTGCCAGGAGGACTTTTTACTATGCGCGCCCACCAGAGCGACGGGAGGAGCACATTTCAGAAAACGTGCTCAGCTCGTCGAGAGAATGCGATTTAAGCAATAAAATTAAAAATGCACCTAAAACCTAAACCAAACGTTGCAGGTGCTTATTTCTTCGTGCGCAGTGGTCAACGCGGCACTCCGTAGCTGCCAGGAGCTCTTTTTACTGTGCGCACCCAACCAGAGCGACGGGAGGAGCACATTTCAGAAAACGTGCTCAGCTCGTCGAGAAAATGCGATTTAAGCAATAAAATTAAAAATGCACCTAAAACCTAAACCAAACGTTGCAGGTGCTTATTTCTTCGTGCGCAGTGGTCAACGCGGAACTCCCTAGCTGCCAGGAGCTCTTTTTACTGTGCGCACCCAACCAGAGCGACGGGAGGAGCCCATTTCAGAAAACGTGCTCAGCTCGTCGAGAAAATGCGATTTAAGCAATAAAATTAAAAATACACCTAAAACCTAAACCAAACGTTGCAGGTGCTTATTTCTTCGTGCGCAGTGCTCAACGCGGCACTCCCTAGCTGCCAGGAGCACTTTTTACTGTGCGCACCCAACCAGAGCGACGGGAGGAGCACATTTCAGAATACGTGCTCAGCTCGTCGAGAGAATGCGATTTAAGCAATAAAATTAAAAATGCACCTAAAACCTAAACCAAACGTTGCAGGTGCTTATTTCTTCGTGCGCAGTGGTCAAAGCGGAACTCCCTAGCTGCCAGGAGCTCTTTTTACTGTGCGCACCCAACCAGAGCGACGGGAGGAGCACATTTCAGAAAACGTGCTCAGCTCGTCGAGAAAATGCGATTTAAGCAATAAAATTAAAAATGCTGCTAAAACCTAAACCAAACGTTGCAGGTGCTTATTTCTTCGTGCGTAGTGCTCAACGCGGCACTCCCTAGCTGCCAGGAGCACTTTTTACTGTGCGCACCCAACCAGAGTGACGGGAGGAGCACATTTCAGAAAACGTGCTCAGCTCGTCGAGAAAATGCGATTTAAGCAATAAAATTAAAAATGCACCTAAAACCTAAACCAAACGTTGCAGGTGCTTATTTCTTCATGCGCAGTGGTCAACGCGGCACTCTCTAGCTGACAAGAGCACTTTTTACTGTGCGCACCCAACCAGAGTGACGGGAGGAGCACATTTCAGAAAACGTGCTCAGCTCGTCGAGAAAATGCGATTTAAGCAATAAGATTAAAAATGCACCTAAAACCTAAACCAAACGTTGCAGGTGCTTATTTCTTCATGCGCAGTGGTCAACGCGGCACTCTCTAGCTGCCAGGAGCACTTTTTACTACGCGCACCCAACCAGAGCGACGGGAGGAGCACATTTCAGAAAACGTGCTCAGCTCGTCGAGAGAATGCGATTTAAGCAATAAAATAAAAAATGCACCTAAAACCTAAACCAAACGTTGCAGGTGCTTATTTCTTCGTGCGCAGTGGTCAACGCGGCACTCCCTAGCTGCCAGGAGCTCTTTTTACTGTGTGCACCCAACCAGAGCGACGGGAGGAGCACATTTCAGAAAACGTGCTCAGCTCGTCGAGAGAATGCGATTTAAGCAATAAAATAAAAAATGCACCTAAAACCTAAACCAAACGTTGCAGGTGCTTATTTCTTCGTGCGCAGTGGTCAACGCAGAACTCCCTAGCTGCCAGGAGCTCTTTTTACAGTGCCCACCCAACCAGAGCGACGGGAGGAGCCCATTTCAGAAAACGTGCTCAGCTCGTCGAGAAAATGCGATTTAAGCAATAAAATTAAAAATGCACCTAAAACCTAAACCAAACGTTGCAGGTGCTTATTTCTTCGTGCGCAGTGCTCAACGCGGCACTCCCTAGCTGCCAGGAGCACTTTTTACTGTGCGCACCAACCAGAGTGATGGGAGGAGCACATTTCAGAAAACGTGCTCAGCTCGTCGAGAAAATGCGATTTAAGCAATAAAATTAAAAATGCACCTAAAACCTAAACCAAACGTTGCAGGTGCTTTTTTCTTCATGCGCAGTGGTCAACGCGGCACTCTCTAGCTGCCAGGAGCACTTTTTACTATGCGCGCACAACCAGAGCGACGGGAGGAGCACATTTTAGAAAACGTGCTCAGCTCGTCGAGAAAATGCGATTTAAGCAATACAATTTAAAATGCACCTAAAACCTAAACCAAACGTTGCAGGTGCTTATTTCTTCATGCGCAGTGGTCAACGCGGCACTCTCTAGCTGCCAGGAGCACTTTTTACTATGCGCGCACAACCAGAGCGACGGGAGGAGCACATTTTAGAAAACGTGCTCAGCTCGTCGAGAAAATGCGATTTAAGCAATAAAATTTAAAATGCACCTAAAACCTAAACCAAACGTTGCAGGTGCTTATTTCTTTGTGCGCAGTGGTCAACGCGGCACTTTTTAGCTGCCAAGAGCACTTTTTACTATGCGCACCCAACCAGAGCGACGGGAGGAGCACATTTCAGAAAACGTGCTCAGCTCGTCGAGAAAACGCGATTTAAGCAATAAGATTAAAAATGCACCTAAAACCTGAATCAAACGTTGCAGGTGCTTATTTCTTCATGCGCAGTGGTCAACGCGGCACTCTCTAGCTGCCAGGAGCACTTTTTACTATGCGCGCCCAACCAGAGCGACGGGAGGAGCACATTTCAGAAAACGTGCTCAGCTCGTCGAGAAAATGCGATTTAAGCAATAAAATTAAAAATGCGCCTAAAACCTAAACCAAACGTTGCAGGTGCTTATTTCTTCATGCGCAGTGGTCAACGCGGCACTCTCTAGCTGCCAGGAGCACTTTTTACTATGCGCGCCCAACCAGAGCAACGGGAGGAGCACATTTCAGAAAACGTGCTCAGCTCGTCGAGAGAACGCGATTTAAGCAATAAAATAAAAAATGCACCTAAAACCTAAACCAAACGTTGCAGGTGCTTATTTCTTCGTGCGCAGTGGTCAACGCGGCACTCCCTAGCTGCCAGGAGCTCTTTTTACTGTGCGCACCCAACCAGAGCGACGGGAGGAGCACATTTCAGAAAACGTGCTCAGCTCGTCGAGAAAACGCGATTTAAGCAATAAGATTAAAAATGCACCTAAAACCTGAATCAAACGTTGCAGGTGCTTATTTCTTCATGCGCAGTGGTCAACGCGGCACTCTCTAGCTGCCAGGAGCACTTTTTACTATGCGCGCCCAACCAGAGCGACGGGAGGAGCACATTTCAGAAAACGTGCTCAGCTCGTCGAGAAAATGCGATTTAAGCAATAAAATTAAAAATGCACCTAAAACCTAAACCAAACGTTGCAGGTGCTTATTTCTTCATGCGCAGTGGTCAACGCGGCACTCCCGAGCTGCCAAGAGCACTTTTTACTGTGCGCACCCAACCAGAGCGACGGGAGGAGCACATTTCAGAAAACGTGCTCAGCTCGTCGAGAGAATGCGATTCAAGCAATAAAATTAAAAATGCACCTAAAACCTAAACCAAACGTTGCAGGTGCTTATTTCTTCGTGCGCAGTGGTCAACGCGGAACTCCCTAGCTGCCAGGAGCTCTTTTTACTGTGCGCACCCAACCAGAGCGACGGGAGGAGCACATTTCAGAAAACGTGCTCAGCTCGTCGAGAAAATGCGATTTAAGCAATAAAATTAAAAATGCAGCTAAAACCTAAACCAAACGTTGCAGGTGCTTATTTCTTCGTGTGCAGTGGTCAACGCGGCACTCCCTAGCTGCCAGGAGCCTTTTTTTCTGTGCGCACCCAACTAGAGTGACGGAATGAGAACATTTCAGAAAACGTACTCAGCTCGTCGAGAAAATGCGATTTAAGCAATAAAATTAAAAATGCACCTAAAACCTAAACCAAACGTTGCAGGTGCTTATTTCTTCATGCGCAGTGGTCAACGCGGCACTCTCTAGCTGCAAGGAGCACTTTTTACTATGCGCGCACAACCAGAGCGACGGGAGGAGCACATTTCAGAAAACGTGCTCAGCTCGTCGAGAAAATGCGATTTAAGCAATAAAATTAAAAATGCACCTAAAACTTAAACCAAACGTTGCAGGTGCTTATTTCTTCATGCGCAGTGGTCAACGCGGAACTCCCTAGCTGCCAGAAGCACTTTTTACTGTGCGCACCCAACCAGAGTGACGGGAGGAGCACATTTCAGAAAACGTGCTCAGCTCGTCGAGAAAATGCGATTTAAGCAATAAAATTAAAAATGCACCTAAAACCTAAACCAAACGTTGCAGGTGCTTATTTCTTCATGTGCAGTGGTCAACGCGGCACTCTCTAGCTGCCAAGAGCACTTTTTACTATGCGCACCTAACCAGAGTGACGGGAGGAGCACATTTCAGAAAACGTGCTCAGCTCGTCGAGAAAATGCGATTTAAGCAATAAAATTAAAAATGCACCTAAAACCTAAACCAAACGTTGCAGGTGCTTATTTTTTCATGCGCAGTGGTCAACGCGGCACTCTCTAGCTGCCAGGAGCACTTTTTACTATGCGCGCACAACCAGAGCGACGGGAGGAGCACATTTCAGAAAACGTGCTCAGCTCATCGAGAAAATGCGATTTAAGCAATAAAATTAAAAATGCACCTAAAACCTAAACCAAACGTTGCAGGTGCTTATTTCTTCATGCGCAGTGGTCAACGCGGCACTCCCTAGCTGCCAGGAGCACTTTTTACTGTGCGCACCCAACCAGCGTGACGGAAGGGGAGCACTTCAGAAAACGTACTCAGCTCGTCGAGAAAATGCAATTTAAGCAATAACATAAAAAAATGCACCTAAAACCTAGACCAAACGTTGCAGGTGCTTATTTCTTCATGCGCAGTGGTCAACGCGGCACTCTCTAGCTGCCAGGAGCACTTTTTACTACGCGCACCCAACCAGAGCGACGGG
Organism: Syngnathus floridae; assembly: GCF_059516105.1. Classification (NCBI taxonomy): domain Eukaryota; kingdom Metazoa; phylum Chordata; class Actinopteri; order Syngnathiformes; family Syngnathidae; genus Syngnathus; species Syngnathus floridae. The sequence continues at coordinate 4,247,347 of NC_142416.1, read as the reverse complement.
AGGAGCACATTTCAGAAAACGTGCTCAGCTCGTCGAGAAAATGCGATTCAAGCAATAAAATTAAAAATGCACCTAAAACCTAAACCAAACGTTGCAGGTGCTTATTTCTTCATGCGCAGTGGTCAACGCGGCACTCTCTAGCTGCCAGGAGCACTTTTTACTATGCGCGCCCAACCAGAGCGACGGGAGGAGCACATTTCAGAAAACGTGCTCAGCTCGTCGAGAAAATGCGATTTAAGCAATAAAATTAAAAATGCACCTAAAACCTAAACCAAACGTTGCAGGTGCTTATTTCTTCGTGCGCAGTGGTCAACGCGGCACTCCCTAGCTGCCAGGAGCTCTTTTTACTGTGCGCACCCAACCAGAGTGACGGGAGGAGCACATTTCAGAAAACGTGCTCAGCTCGTCGAGAAAATGCGATTTACGCAATAAAGTTAAAAATGCACCTAAAACCTAAACCAAACGTTGCAGGTGCTTATTTCTTCATGCGCAGTGGTCAACGCGGCACTCCCTAGCTGCCAAGAGCACTTTTTACTATGCGCACCCAACCAGAGTGACGGGAGGAGCACATTTCAGAAAACGTGCTCAGCTCGTCGAGAAAATGCGATTTAAGCAATAAAATTAAAAATGAACCTAAAACCTGAACCAAACGTTGCAGGTGCTTATTTGTTCGTGCGCAGTGGTCAACGCGGAACTCCCTAGCTGCCAGGAGCACTTTTTACTGTGCGCACCCAACCAGAGTGACGGGAGGAGCACATTTCAGAAAACGTGCTCAGCTCGTCGAGAAAATGCGATTTAAGCAATAAAATTAAAAATGCACCCAAAACCTAAACCAAACGTTGCAGGTGCTTATTTCTTTGTGCGCAGTGGTCAACGCGGCACTCTCTAGCTGCCAAGAGCACTTTTTACTATGCGCACCCAACCAGAGTGACGGGAGGAGCACATTTCAGAAAACGTGCTCAGCTCGTCGAGAAAATGCGATTTAAGCAATAAGATTAAAAATGCACCTAAAACCTAAACCAAACGTTGCAGGTGCTTATTTCTTCATGCGCAGTGGTCAACGCGGCACTCTCTAGCTGCCAAGAGCACTTTTTACTGTGCGCACCCAACCAGAGTGACGGGAGGAGCACATTTCAGAAAACGTGCTCAGCTCGTCGAGAAAATGCGATTTAAGCAATAAGATTAAAAATGCACCTAAAACCTAAACCAAACGTTGCAGGTGCTTATTTCTTCGTGCGCAGTGGTCAACGCGGAACTCCCTAGCTGCCAGGAGCTCTTTTTACTGTGCGCACCCAACCAGAGCGACGGGAGGAGCCCATTTCAGAAAACGTGCTCAGCTCGTCGAGAAAATGCGATTTAAGCAATAAAATTAAAAATGCACCTAAAACCTAAACCAAACGTTGCAGGTGCTTATTTCTTCGTGCGCAGTGCTCAACGCGGCACTCCCTAGCTGCCAGGAGCTCTTTTTACTGTGCGCACCCAACCAGAGCGACGGGAGGAGCACATTTCAGAAAACGTGCTCAGCTTGTCGAGAAAATGCGATTTAAGCAATAAAATTAAAAATGCACCTAAAACCTAAACCAAACGTTGCAGGTTCTTATTTCTTCTTGCGCAGTGGTCAACGCGGCACTCTCTAGCTGCCAGGAGCACTTTTTACTATGCGCGCCCAACCAGAGCGACGGGAGGAGCACATTTCAGAAAACGTGCTCAGCTCGTCGAGAAAATGCGATTTAAGCAATAAAATTAAAAATGCACCTAAAACCTAAACCAAACGTTGCAGGTGCTTATTTCTTCATGCGCAGTGGTCAACGCGGCACTCCCGAGCTGCCAAGAGCACTTTTTACTGTGCGCACCCAACCAGAGCGACAGGAGGAGCACATTTCAGAAAACGTGCTCAGCTCGTCGAGAGAATGCGATTTAAGCAATAAAATTAAAAATGCACCTAAAACCTAAACCAAACATTGCAGGTGCTTATTTCTTCGTGCGCAGTGGTCAACGCGGAACTCCCTAGCTGCCATGAGCTCTTTTTACTGTGCGCACCCAACCAGAGCGACGGGAGGAGCACATTTCAGAAAACGTGCTCAGCTCGTCGAGAAAATGCGATTTAAGCAATAAAATTAAAAATGCACCTAAAACCTAAACCAAACGTTGCAGGTGCTTATTTCTTCGTGCGCAGTGCTCAACGCGGCACTCCCTAGCTGCCAGGAGCACTTTTTACTGTGCGCACCCAACCAGAGTGACGGGAGGAGCACATTTCAGAAAACGTGCTCAGCTCGTCGAGAAAATGCGATTTAAGCAATAAAATTAAAAATGCACCTAAAACCTAAACCAAACGTTGCAGGTGCTTATTTCTTCATGCGCAGTGGTCAACGCGGCACTCTCTAGCTGCCAAGAGCACTTTTTACTGTGCGCACCCAACCAGAGTGACGGGAGGAGCACATTTCAGAAAACGTGCTCAGCTCGTCGAGAAAATGCGATTTAAGCAATAAGATTAAAAATGCACCTAAAACCTAAACCAAACGTTGCAGGTGCTTATTTCTTCGTGCGCAGTGGTCAACGCGGAACTCCCTAGCTGCCAGGAGCTCTTTTTACTCTGCGCACCCAACCAGAGCGACGGGAGGAGCCCATTTCAGAAAACGTGCTCAGCTCGTCGAGAAAATGCGATTTAAGCAATAAAATTAAAAATGCACCTAAAACCTAAACCAAACGTTGCAGGTGCTTATTTCTTCGTGCGCAGTGCTCAACGCGGCACTCCCTAGCTGCCAGGAGCTCTTTTTACTGTGCGCACCCAACCAGAGCGACGGGAGGAGCACATTTCAGAAAACGTGCTCAGCTTGTCGAGAAAATGCGATTTAAGCAATAAAATTAAAAATGCACCTAAAACCTAAACCAAACGTTGCAGGTTCTTATTTCTTCTTGCGCAGTGGTCAACGCGGCACTCTCTAGCTGCCAGGAGCACTTTTTACTATGCGCGCCCAACCAGAGCGACGGGAGGAGCACATTTCAGAAAACGTGCTCAGCTCGTCGAGAGAATGCGATTTAAGCAATAAAATTAAAAATGCACCTAAAACCTAAACCAAACGTTGCAGGTGCTTATTTCTTCGTGCGCAGTGGTCAACGCGGAACTCCCTAGCTGCCAGGAGCTCTTTTTACTGTGCGCACCCAACCAGAGCGACGGGAGGAGCACATTTCAGAAAACGTGCTCAGCTCGTCGAGAAAATGCGATTTAAGCAATAAAATTAAAAATGCACCTAAAACCTAAACCAAACGTTGCAGGTGCTTATTTCTTCGTGCGCAGTGCTCAACGCGGCACTCCCTAGCTGCCAGGAGCACTTTTTACTGTGCGCACCCAACCAGAGTGACGGGAGGAGCACATTTCAGAAAACGTGCTCAGCTCGTCGAGAAAATGCGATTTAAGCAATAAAATTAAAAATGCAGCTAAAACCTAAACCAAACGTTGCAGGTGCTTATTTCTTCATGCGCAGTGGTCAACGCGGCACTCCCTAGCTGCCAAGAGCACTTTTTACTGTGCGCACCCAACCAGAGTGACGGGAGGAGCACATTTCAGAAAACGTGCTCAGCTCGTCGAGAAAATGCGATTTAAGCAATAAGATTAAAAATGCACCTAAAACCTAAACCAAACGTTGCAGGTGCTTATTTCTTCATGCGCAGTGGTCGACGCGGCACTCTCTAGCTGCCAGGAGCACTTTTTACTACGCGCACCCAACCAGAGCGACGGGAGGAGCACATTTCAGAAAACGTGCTCAGCTCGTCGAGAGAATGCGATTTAAGCAATAAAATAAAAAATGCACCTAAAACCTAAACCAAACGTTGCAGGTGCTTATTTCTTCGTGCGCAGTGGTCAACGCGGCACTCCCTAGCTGCCAGGAGCTCTTTTTACTGTGCGCACCCAACCAGAACGACGGGAGGAGCACATTTCAGAAAACGTGCTCAGCTCGTCGAGAAAATGCGATTTAAGCAATAAAATTAAAAATGCACCTAAAACCTAAACCAAACGTTGCAGGTGCTTATTTCTTCATGCGCAGTGGTCAACGCGGCACTCCCTAGCTGCCAAGAGCACTTTTTACTGTGCGCACCCAACCAGAGAGACGGGAGGAGCACATTTCAGAAAACGTGCTCAGCTCGTCGAGAAAATGCGATTCAAGCAATAAAATTAAAAATGCCCCTAAAACCTAAACCAAACGTTGCAGGTGCTTATTTCTTCATGCGCAGTGGTCAACGCGGCACTTTCTAGCTGCCAGGACGACTTTTTACTACGCACACCCAACTAGAGCGACGGGAGGAGCACATTTCAGAAAACGCGCTCAGCTCGTCGAGAGAATGCGATTTAAGCAATAAAATAAAAAATGCACCTAAAACCTAAACCAAACGTTGCAGGTGCTTATTTCTTCGTGCGCAGTGGTCAACGCGGAACTCCCTAGCTGCCAGGAGCTCTTTTTACTGTGCGCACCCAACCAGAGCGACGGGAGGAGCACATTTCAGAAAACGTGCTCAGCTCGTCGAGAGAATGCGATTTAAGCAATAAAATTAAAAATGCACCTAAAACCTAAACCAAACGTTGCAGGTGCTTATTTCTTCATGCGCAGTGGTCAACGCGGCACTCTCTAGCTGCCAGGAGCACTTTTTACTACGCGCACCCAACCACAGCGACGGGAGGAGCACATTTCAGAAAACGTGCTCAGCTCGTCGAGAAAATGCGATTTAAGCAATAAAATTAAAAATGCACCCAAAACCTAAACCAAACGTTGCAGGTGGTTATTTCTTCAAGCGCAGTGGTCAACGCGGCACTCTCTAGCTGCCAAGAGCACTTTTTCCTATGCGCACCCAACCAGAGCGACGGGAGGAGCACATTTCAGAAAACGTGCTCAGCTTGTCGAGAAAATGCGATTTAAGCAATAAAATTAAAAATGCACCTAAAACCTAAACCAAACGTTGCAGGTGCTTATTTCTTCGTGCGCAGTGGTCAACGCGGAACTCCCTAGCTGCCAGGAGCTCTTTTTACTGTGCGCACCCAACCAGAGCGACGGGAGGAGCACATTTCAGAAAACGTGCTCAGCTTGTCGAGAAAATGCGATTTAAGCAATAAAAATAAAAATGCAGCTAAAACCTAAACCAAACGTTGCAGGTGCTTATTTCTTCGTGCGTAGTGCTCAACGCGGCACTCCCTAGCTGCCAGGAGCACTTTTTACTGTGCGCACCCAACCAGAGTGACGGGAGGAGCACATTTCAGAAAACGTGCTCAGCTCGTCGAGAAAATGCGATTTAAGCAATAAAATTAAAAATGCACCTAAAACCTAAACCAAACGTTGCAGGTGCTTATTTCTTCATGCGCAGTGGTCAACGCGGCACTTTCTAGCTGCCAGGACGACTTTTTACTACGCACACCCAACTAGAGCGACGGGAGGAGCACATTTCAGAAAACGCGCTCAACTCGTCGAGAGAATGCGATTTAAGCAATAAAATAAAAAATGCACCTAAAACCTAAACCAAACGTTGCAGGTGCTTATTTCTTCATGCGCAGTGGTCAACGCGGCACTCTCTAGCTGCCAAGAGCACTTTTTACTGTGCGCACCCAACCAGAGTGACGGGAGGAGCACATTTCAGAAAACGTGCTCAGCTCGTCGAGAAAATGCGATTTAAGCAATAAGATTAAAAATGCACCTAAAACCTAAACCAAACGTTGCAGGTGCTTATTTCTTCATGCGCAGTGGTCGACGCGGCACTTTCTAGCTGCCAGGACGACTTTTTACTGTGCGCACCCAACCAGAGAGACGGGAGGAGCACATTTCAGAAAACGTGCTCAGCTCGTCGAGAAAATGCGATTCAAGCAATAAAATTAAAAATGCCCCTAAAACCTAAACCAAACGTTGCAGGTGCTTATTTCTTCATGCGCAGTGGTCAACGCGGCACTTTCTAGCTGCCAGGACGACTTTTTACTACGCACACCCAACTAGAGCGACGGGAGGAGCACATTTCAGAAAACGCGCTCAGCTCGTCGAGAGAATGCGATTTAAGCAATAAAATAAAAAATGCACCTAAAACCTAAACCAAACGTTGCAGGTGCTTATTTCTTCGTGCGCAGTGGTCAACGCGGAACTCCCTAGCTGCCAGGAGCTCTTTTTACTGTGCGCACCCAACCAGAGCGACGGGAGGAGCACATTTCAGAAAACGTGCTCAGCTCGTCGAGAGAATGCGATTTAAGCAATAAAATTAAAAATGCACCTAAAACCTAAACCAAACGTTGCAGGTGCTTATTTCTTCATGCGCAGTGGTCAACGCGGCACTCTCTAGCTGCCAGGAGCACTTTTTACTACGCGCACCCAACCACAGCGACGGGAGGAGCACATTTCAGAAAACGTGCTCAGCTCGTCGAGAAAATGCGATTTAAGCAATAAAATTAAAAATGCACCCAAAACCTAAACCAAACGTTGCAGGTGATTATTTCTTCAAGCGCAGTGGTCAACGCGGCACTCTCTAGCTGCCAAGAGCACTTTTTCCTATGCGCACCCAACCAGAGCGACGGGAGGAGCACATTTCAGAAAACGTGCTCAGCTTGTCGAGAAAATGCGATTTAAGCAATAAAATTAAAAATGCACCTAAAACCTAAACCAAACGTTGCAGGTGCTTATTTCTTCGTGCGTAGTGGTCAACGCGGAACTCCCTAGCTGCCAGGAGCTCTTTTTACTGTGCGCACCCAACCAGAGCGACGGGAGGAGCACATTTCAGAAAACGTGCTCAGCTCGTCGAGAAAATGCGATTTAAGCAATAAAATTAAAAATGCTGCTAAAACCTAAACCAAACGTTGCAGGTGCTTATTTCTTCGTGCGTAGTGCTCAACGCGGCACTCCCTAGCTGCCAGGAGCACTTTTTACTGTGCGCACCAACCAGAGTGATGGGAGGAGCACATTTCAGAAAACGTGCTCAGCTCGTCGAGAAAATGCGATTTAAGCAATAAAATTAAAAATGCACCTAAAACCTAAACCAAACGTTGCAGGTGCTTATTTCTTCATGCGCAGTGGTCAACGCGGCACTCTCTAGCTGCCAGGAGCACTTTTTACTATGCGCGCACAACCAGAGCGACGGGAGGAGCACATTTTAGAAAACGTGCTCAGCTCGTCGAGAAAATGCGATTTAAGCAATAAAATTTAAAATGCACCTAAAACCTAAACCAAACGTTGCAGGTGCTTATTTCTTTGTGCGCAGTGGTCAACGCGGCACTTTTTAGCTGCCAAGAGCACTTTTTACTATGCGCACCCAACCAGAGCGACGGGAGGAGCACATTTCAGAAAACGTGCTCAGCTCGTCGAGAAAACGCGATTTAAGCAATAAGATTAAAAATGCACCTAAAACCTGAATCAAACGTTGCAGGTGCTTATTTCTTCATTCGCAGTGGTCAACGCGGCACTCTCTAGCACTTTTTACTATGCGCGCCCAACCAGAGCGACGGGAGGAGCACATTTCAGAAAACGTGCTCAGCTCGTCGAGAAAATGCGATTTAAGCAATAAAATTAAAAATGCACCTAAAACCTAAACCAAACGTTGCAGGTGCTTATTTCTTCATGCGCAGTGGTCAACGCGGCACTCTCTAGCTGCCAGGAGCACTTTTTACTATGCGCGCCCAACCAGAGCAACGGGAGGAGCACATTTCAGAAAACGTGCTCAGCTCGTCGAGAGAACGCGATTTAAGCAATAAAATAAAAAATGCACCTAAAACCTAAACCAAACGTTGCAGGTGCTTATTTCTTCGTGCGCAGTGGTCAACGCGGCACTCCCTAGCTGCCAGGAGCTCTTTTTACTGTGCGCACCCAACCAGAGCGACGGGAGGAGCACATTTCAGAAAACGTGCTCAGCTCGTCGAGAAAACGCGATTTAAGCAATAAGATTAAAAATGCACCTAAAACCTGAATCAAACGTTGCAGGTGCTTATTTCTTCATGCGCAGTGGTCAACGCGGCACTCTCTAGCTGCCAGGAGCACTTTTTACTATGCGCGCCCAACCAGAGCGACGGGAGGAGCACATTTCAGAAAACGTGCTCAGCTCGTCGAGAAAATGCGATTTAAGCAATAAAATTAAAAATGCACCTAAAACCTAAACCAAACGTTGCAGGTGCTTATTTCTTCATGCGCAGTGGTCAACGCGGCACTCTCTAGCTGCCAGGAGCAATTTTTACTATGCGCGCCCAACCAGAGCAACGGGAGGAGCACATTTCAGAAAACGTGCTCAGCTCGTCGAGAGAACGCGATTTAAGCAATAAAATTAAAAATGCACCTAAAACCTAAACCAAACGTTGCAGGTGCTTATTTCTTCGTGCGCAGTGGTCAACGCGGCACTCCCTAGCTGCCAGGAGCTCTTTTTACTGTGTGCACCCAACCAGAGCGACGGGAGGAGCACATTTCAGAAAACGTGCTCAGCTTGTCGAGAAAATGCGATTTAAGCAATAAAATTAAAAATGCACCTAAAACCTAAACCAAACGTTGCAGGTGCTTATTTCTTCGTGCGCAGTGCTCAACGCGGCACTCCCTAGCTGCCAGGAGCACTTTTTACTATGCGCGCCCAACCAGAGCGACGGGAGGAGCACATTTCAGAAAACGTGCTCAGCTCGTCGAGAAAATGCGATTTAAGCAATAAAATTAAAAATGCTCCTAAAACCTAAACCAAACGTTGCAGGTGCTTATTTCTTCATGCGCAGTGGTCAACGCGGCACTCTCTAGCTGTCAGGAGCACTTTTTACTACGCGCACCCAACCACAGCGACGGGAGGAGCACATTTCAGAAAACGTGCTCAGCTCGTCGAGAGAATGCGATTCAAGCAATAAAATAAAAAATGCACCTAAAACCTAAACCAAACGTTGCAGGTGCTTATTTCTTCGTGCGCAGTGGTCAACGCGGCACTCCCTAGCTGCCAGGAGCTCTTTTTACTGTGTGCACCCAACCAGAGCGACGGGAGGAGCACATTTCAGAAAACGTGCTCAGCTCGTCGAGAGAATGCGATTTAAGCAATAAAATAAAAAATGCACCTAAAACCTAAACCAAACGTTGCAGGTGCTTATTTCTTCGTGCGCAGTGGTCAACGCGGAACTCCCTAGCTGCCAGGAGCTCTTTTTACTGTGCGCACCCAACCAGAGCGACGGGAGGAGCACATTTCAGAAAACGTGCTCAGCTCGTCGAGAGAATGCGATTTAAGCAATAAAATTAAAAATGCACCTAAAACCTAAACCAAACGTTGCAGGTGCTTATTTCTTCATGCGCAGTGGTCAACGCGGCACTCTCTAGCTGCCAGGAGCACTTTTTACTACGCGCACCCAACCACAGCGACGGGAGGAGCACATTTCAGAAAACGTGCTCAGCTCGTCGAGAAAATGCGATTTAAGCAATAAGATTAAAAATGCACCTAAAATCTAAACCAAACGTTGCAGGTGCTTATTTCTTCATGCGCAGTGGTCGACGCGGCACTCTCTAGCTGCCAGGAGCACTTTTTACTACGCGCACCCAACCAGAGCGACGGGAGGAGCACATTTCAGAAAACGTGCTCAGCTCGTCGAGAGAATGCGATTTAAGCAATAAAATAAAAAATGCACCTAAAACCTAAACCAAACGTTGCAGGTGCTTATTTCTTCGTGCGCAGTGGTCAACGCGGCACTCCCTAGCTGCCAGGAGCTCTTTTTACTGTGCGCACCCAACCAGAACGACGGGAGGAGCACATTTCAGAAAACGTGCTCAGCTCGTCGAGAAAATGCGATTTAAGCAATAAAATTAAAAATGCACCTAAAACCTAAACCAAACGTTGCAGGTGCTTATTTCTTCATGCGCAGTGGTCAACGCGGCACTCTCTAGCTGCCAGGAGCACTTTTTACTACGCGCACCCAACCACAGCGACGGGAGGAGCACATTTCAGAAAACGTGCTCAGCTCGTCGAGAGAATGCGATTTAAGCAATAAAATAAAAAATGCAACTTAAACCTAAACCAAACGTTGCAGGTGCTTATTTCTTCGTGCGCAGTGGTCAACGCGGCACTCCCGAGCTGCCAAGAACACTTTTTACTGTGCGCACCCAACCAGAGTGACGGGAGGAGCACATTTCAGAAAACGTGCTCAGCTCGTCGAGAGAATGCGATTTAAGCAATAAAATTAAAAATGCACCTAAAACCTAAACCAAACGTTGCAGGTGCTTATTTCTTCGTGCGCAGTGGTCAACGCGGAACTTCCTAGCTGCCAGGAGCTCTTTTTACTGTGCGCACCCAACCAGAGCGACGGGAGGAGCACATTTCAGAAAACGTGCTCAGCTCGTCGAGAAAATGCGATTTAAGCAATAAAATTAAAAATGCAGCTAAAACCTAAACCAAACGTTGCAGGTGCTTATTTTTTCGTGCGCAGTGGTCAACGCGGAACTCCCTAGCTGCCAGGAGCACTTTTTACTGTGCGCACCCAACCAGAGTGACGGGAGGAGCACATTTCAGAAAACGTGCTCAGCTCGTCGAGAAAATGCGATTTAAGCAATAAAATTAAAAATGCACCTAAAACCTAAACCAAACGTTGCAGGTGCTTATTTCTTCATGCGCAGTGGTCAACGTGGCACTCTCTAGCTGCCAAGAGCAGTTTTTACTGTGCGCACCCAACCAGAGTGACGGGAGGAGCACATTTCAGAAAACGTGCTCATCTCGTCGAGAAAATGCGATTTAAGCAATAAGATTAAAAATGCACCTAAAACCTAAACCGAACGTTGCAGGTGCTTATTTCTTCATGCGCAGTGGTCGACGCGGCACTCTCTAGCTGCCAGGAGCACTTTTTACTACGCGCACCCAACCAGAGCGACGGGAGGAGCACATTTCAGAAAACGTGCTCAGCTCGTCGAGAGAATGCGATTTAAGCAATAAAATTAAAAATGCACCTAAAACCTAAACCAAACGTTGCAGGTGCTTATTTCTTCGTGCGCAGTGGTCAACGCGGCACTCCGTAGCTGCCAGGAGCTCTTTTTACTGTGCGCACCCAACCAGAGCGACGGGAGGAGCACATTTCAGAAAACGTGCTCAGCTTGTCGAGAAAATGCGATTTAAGCAATAAAATTAAAAATGCACCTAAAACCTAAACCAAACGTTGCAGGTTCTTATTTCTTCTTGCGCAGTGGTCAACGCGGCACTCTCTAGCTACCAGGAGCACTTTTTACTATGCGCGCCCAACCAGAGCGACGGGAGGAGCACATTTCAGAAAACGTGCTCAGCTCGTCGAGAAAATGCGATTTAAGCAATAAAATTAAAAATGCACCTAAAACCTAAACCAAACGTTGCAGGTGCTTATTTCTTCATGCGCAGTGGTCAACGCGGCACTCCCAAGCTGCCAAGAACACTTTTTACTGTGCGCACCCAACCAGAGCGACGGGAGGAGCACATTTCAGAAAACGTGCTCAGCTCGTCGAGAGAATGCGATTTAAGCAATAAAATTAAAAATGCACCTAAAACCTAAACCAAACGTTGCAGGTGCTTATTTCTTCGTGCGCAGTGGTCAACGCGGAACTCCCTAGCTGCCAGGAGCTCTTTTTACTGTGCGCACCCAACCAGAGCGACGGGAGGAGCACATTTCAGAAAACGTGCTCAGCTCATCGAGAAAATGCGATTTAAGCAATAAAATTAAAAATGCAGCTAAAACCTAAACCAAACGTTGCAGGTGCTTATTTCTTCGTGCGCAGTGGTCAACGCGGAACTCCCTAGCTGCCAGGAGCACTTTTTACTGTGCGCACCCAACCAGAGTGACGGGAGGAGCACATTTCAGAAAACGTGCTCAGCTCGTCGAGAAAATGCGATTTAAGCAATAAAATTAAAAATGCACCTAAAACCTAAACCAAACGTTGCAGGTGCTTATTTCTTCATGCGCAGTGGTCAACGCGGCACTCTCTAGCTGCCAAGAGCACTTTTTACTGTGCGCACCCAACCAGAGTGACGGGAGGAGCACATTTCAGAAAACGTGCTCATCTCGTCGAGAAAATGCGATTTAAGCAATAAGATTAAAAATGCACCTAAAACCTAAACCAAACGTTGCAGGTGCTTATCTCTTCATGCGCAGTGGTCAACGCGGCACTCTCTAGCTGCCAGGAGCACTTTTTACTACGCGCACCCAACCAGAGCGACGGGAGGAGCACATTTCAGAAAACGTGCTCAGCTCGTCGAGAGAATGCGATTTAAGCAATAAAATTAAAAATGCACCTAAAACCTAAACCAAACGTTGCAGGTGCTTATTTCTTCGTGCGCAGTGGTCAACGCGGGACTCCCTAGCTGCCAGGAGCTCTTTTTACTGTGCGCACCAAACCAGAGCGACGGGAGGAGCACATTTCAGAAAACGTGCTGAGCTCGTCGAGAAAATGCGATTTAAGCAATAAAATTAAAAATGCACCTAAAACCTAAACCAAACGTTGCAGGTGCTTATTTCTTCATGCGCAGTTGTCAACGCGGCACTCCCTAGCTGCCAGGAGCACTTTTTACTGTGCGCACCCAACCAGAGTGACGGGAGGAGCACATTTCAGAAAACGTGCTCAGCTCGTCGAGAAAATGCGATTTAAGCAATAAAATTAAAAATGCACCTAAAACCTAAACCAAATGTTGCAGGTGCTTATTTCTTCATGCGCAGTGGTCAACGCGGCACTCTCTAGCTGCCAAGAGCACTTTTTACTATGCGCGCCCAACCAGAGCGACGGGAGGAGCACATTTCAGAAAACGTGCTCAGCTCGTCGAGAAAATGCAATTTAAGCAATAAAATTAAAAATGCACCTAAAACCTAAACCAAACGTTGCAGGTGCTTATTTCTTCATGCGCAGTGGTCAACGCGGCACTCTCTAGCTGCCAGGAGCACTTTTTACTACGCGCACCCAACCAGAGCGACGGGAGGAGCGCATTTCAGAAAACGTGCTCAGCTCGTCGAGAGAATGCGATTTAAGCAATAAAATTAACAATGCACCTAAAACCTAAACCAAACGTTGCAGGTGCCTTTTTCTTCGTGCGCAGTGGTCAACGTGGCACTCCCTAGCTGCCAGGAGCTCTTTTTACTGTGCGCACCCAACCAGATTGACGGGAGGAGCACATTTCAGAAAACGTGCTCAGCTCGTCGAGAAAATGCGATTTAAGCAATAAAATTAAAAATGCACCTAAAACCTAAACCAAACGTTGCAGGTGCTTATTTCTTCATGCGCAGTGGTCAACGCGGCACTCTCTAGCTGCCAGGAGCACTTTTTACTACGCGCACCCAACCAGAGCGACGGGAGGAGCACATTTCAGAAAACGTGCTCAGCTCGTCGAGAGAATGCGATTTAAGCAATAAAATTAAAAATGCACCTAAAACCTAAACCAAACGTTGCAGGTGCTTATTTCTTCGTGCGCAGTGGTCAACGCGGCTCTCCCTAGCTGCCAAGAGCACTTTTTACTGTGCGCACCCAACCAGAGTGACGGAAGGAGCACATTTCAGAAAACGTGCTCAGCTCGTCGAGAAAATGCGATTCAAGCAATAAAATTAAAAATGCACCTAAAACCTAAACCAAACGTTGCAGGTGCTTATTTCTACGTGCGGAGTGGTCAACGCGGCACTCCCTAGCTGCCAGGAGCTCTTTTTACTGTGCGCACCAAACCAGAGCGACGGGAGGAGCACATTTCAGAAAACGTGCTCAGCTCGTCGAGAAAATGCGATTTAAGCAATAAAATTAAAAATGCACCTAAAACCTAAACCAAACGTTGCAGGTGCTTATTTCTTCGTGCGCAGTGGTCAACGCGGAACTCCCTAGCTGCCAGGAGCTCTTTTTACTGTGCGCACCCAACCAGAGCGACGGGAGGAGCACATTTCAGAAAACGTGCTCAGCTCGTCGAGAAAATGCGATTTAAGCAATAAAATTAAAAATGCTGCTAAAACCTAAACCAAACGTTGCAGGTGCTTATTTCTTCGTGCGTAGTGCTCAACGCGGCACTCCCTAGCTGCCAGGAGCACTTTTTACTGTGCGCACCCAACCAGAGTGACGGGAGGAGCACATTTCAGAAAACGTGCTCAGCTCGTCGAGAAAATGCGATTTAAGCAATAAAATTAAAAATGCACCTAAAACCTAAACCAAACGTTGCAGGTGCTTATTTCTTCATGCGCAGTGGTCAACGCGGCACTCTCTAGCTGACAAGAGAACTTTTTACTGTGCGCACCCAACCAGAGTGACGGGAGGAGCACATTTCAGAAAACGTGCTCAGCTCGTCGAGAAAATGCGATTTAAGCAATAAGATTAAAAATGCACCTAAAACCTAAACCAAACGTTGCAGGTGCTTATTTCTTCATGCGCAGTGGTCAACGCGGCACTCTCTAGCTGCCAGGAGCACTTTTTACTACGCGCACCCAACCAGAGCGACGGGAGGAGCACATTTCAGAAAACGTGCTCAGCTCGTCGAGAGAATGCGATTTAAGCAATAAAATAAAAAATGCACCTAAAACCTAAACCAAACGTTGCAGGTGCTTATTTCTTCGTGCGCAGTGGTCAACGCGGCACTCCCTAGCTGCCAGGAGCTCTTTTTACTGTGTGCACCCAACCAGAGCGACGGGAGGAGCACATTTCAGAAAACGTGCTCAGCTCGTCGAGAGAATGCGATTTAAGCAATAAAATAAAAAATGCACCTAAAACCTAAACCAAACGTTGCAGGTGCTTATTTCTTCGTGCGCAGTGGTCAACGCAGAACTCCCTAGCTGCCAGGAGCTCTTTTTACTGTGCCCACCCAACCAGAGCGACGGGAGGAGCCCATTTCAGAAAACGTGCTCAGCTCGTCGAGAAAATGCGATTTAAGCAATAAAATTAAAAATGCACCTAAAACCTAAACCAAACGTTGCAGGTGCTTATTTCTTCGTGCGCAGTGCTCAACGCGGCACTCCCTAGCTGCCAGGAGCACTTTTTACTGTGCGCACCAACCAGAGTGACGGGAGGAGCACATTTCAGAAAACGTGCTCAGCTCGTCGAGAAAATGCGATTTAAGCAATAAAATTAAAAATGCACCTAAAACCTAAACCAAACGTTGCAGGTGCTTATTTCTTCATGCGCAGTGGTCAACGCGGCACTCTCTAGCTGCCAGGAGCACTTTTTACTATGCGCGCACAACCAGAGCGACGGGAGGAGCACATTTCAGAAAACGTGCTCAGCTCGTCGAGAAAATGCGATTTAAGCAATAAAATTTAAAATGCACCTAAAACCTAAACCAAACGTTGCAGGTGCTTATTTCTTTGTGCGCAGTGGTCAACGCGGCACTTTTTAGCTGCCAAGAGCACTTTTTACTATGCGCACCCAACCAGAGCGACGGGGGGAGCACATTTCAGAAAACGTGCTCAGCTTGTCGAGAAAATGCGATTTAAGCAATAAAATTAAAAATGCACCTAAAACCTAAACCAAACGTTGCAGGTGGTTATTTCTTCATGCGCAGTGGTCAACGCGGCACTCTCTAGCTGCCAGGAGCACTTTTTACTGTGCGCACCCAACCAGAGTGACGGGAGGAGCACATTTCAGAAAACGTGCTCAGCTCGTCGAGAAAATGCGATTTAAGCAATAAAATTAAAAATGCACCTAAAACCTAAACCAAACGTTGCAGGTGCTTATTTCTTCATGCGCAGTGGTCAACGCGGCACTCTCTAGCTGACAAGAGAACTTTTTACTGTGCGCACCCAACCAGAGTGACGGGAGGAGCACATTTCAGAAAACGTGCTCAGCTCGTCGAGAAAATGCGATTTAAGCAATAAGATTAAAAATGCACCTAAAACCTAAACCAAACGTTGCAGGTGCTTATTTCTTCATGCGCAGTGGTCAACGCGGCACTCTCTAGCTGCCAGGAGCACTTTTTACTACGCGCACCCAACCAGAGCGACGGGAGGAGCACATTTCAGAAAACGTGCTCAGCTCGTCGAGAGAATGCGATTTAAGCAATAAAATAAAAAATGCACCTAAAACCTAAACCAAACGTTGCAGGTGCTTATTTCTTCGTGCGCAGTGGTCAACGCGGCACTCCCTAGCTGCCAGGAGGTCTTTTTACTGTGTGCACCCAACCAGAGCGACGGGAGGAGCACATTTCAGAAAACGTGCTCAGCTCGTCGAGAGAATGCGATTTAAGCAATAAAATAAAAAATGCACCTAAAACCTAAACCAAACGTTGCAGGTGCTTATTTCTTCGTGCGCAGTGGTCAACGCAGAACTCCCTTAGCTGCCAGGAGCTCTTTTTACTGTGCCCACCCAACCAGAGCGACGGGAGGAGCCCATTTCAGAAAACGTGCTCAGCTCGTCGAGAAAATGCGATTTAAGCAATAAAATTAAAAATGCACCTAAAACCTAAACCAAACGTTGCAGGTGCTTATTTCTTCGTGCGCAGTGCTCAACGCGGCACTCCCTAGCTGCCAGGAGCACTTTTTACTGTGCGCACCAACCAGAGTGACGGGAGGAGCACATTTCAGAAAACGTGCTCAGCTCGTCGAGAAAATGCGATTTAAGCAATAAAATTAAAAATGCACCTAAAACCTAAACCAAACGTTGCAGGTGCTTATTTCTTCATGCGCAGTGGTCAACGCGGCACTCTCTAGCTGCCAGGAGCACTTTTTACTATGCGCACACAACCAGAGCGACGGGAGGAGCACATTTCAGAAAACGTGCTCAGCTCGTCGAGAAAATGCGATTTAAGCAATAAAATTTAAAATGCACCTAAAACCTAAACCAAACGTTGCAGGTGCTTATTTCTTTGTGCGCAGTGGTCAACGCGGCACTTTTTAGCTGCCAAGAGCACTTTTTACTATGCGCACCCAACCAGAGCGACGGGGGGAGCACATTTCAGAAAACGTGCTCAGCTTGTCGAGAAAATGCGATTTAAGCAATAAAATTAAAAATGCACCTAAAACCTAAACCAAACGTTGCAGGTGGTTATTTCTTCATGCGCAGTGGTCAACGCGGCACTCTCTAGCTGCCAAGAGCACTTTTTACTGTGCGCACCCAACCAGAGTGACGGGAGGAGCACATTTCAGAAAACGTGCTCAGCTCGTCGAGAAAATGCGATTTAAGCAATAAAATTAAAAATGCACCTAAAACCTAAACCAAACGTTGCAGGTGCTTATTTCTTCATGTGCAGTGGTCAACGCGGCACTCCCTAGCTGCCAAGAGCACTTTTTACTATGCGCACCCAACCAGAGTGACGGGAGGAGCACATTTCAGAAAACGTGCTCAGCTCGTCGAGAAAACGCGATTTAAGCAGTAAGATTAAAAATGCACCTAAAACCTGAATCAAACGTTGCAGGTGCTTATTTCTTCATGCGCAGTGGTCAACGCGGCACTCTCTAGCTGCCAGGAGCACTTTTTACTATGCGCGCCCAACCAGAGCGACGGGAGGAGCACATTTCAGAAAACGTGCTCAGCTCGTCGAGAAAATGCGATTTAAGCAATAAAATTAAAAATGCACCTAAAACCTAAACCAAACGTTGCAGGTGCTTATTTCTTCATGCGCAGTGGTCAACGCGGCACTCTCTAGCTGCCAGGAGCACTTTTTACTATGCGCGCCCAACCAGAGCAACGGGAGGAGCACATTTCAGAAAACGTGCTCAGCTCGTCGAGAGAACGCGATTTAAGCAATAAAATTAAAAATGCACCTAAAACCTAAACCAAACGTTGCAGGTGCTTATTTCTTCGTGCGCAGTGGTCAACGCGGCACTCCCTAGCTGCCAGGAGCTCTTTTTACTGTGCGCACCCAACCAGAGCGACGGGAGGAGCACATTTCAGAAAACGTGCTCAGCTTGTCGAGAAAATGCGATTGAAGCAATAAAATTAAAAATGCACCTAAAACCTAAACCAAACGTTGCAGGTGCTTATTTCTTCGTGCGCAGTGCTCAACGCGGCACTCCCTAGCTGCCAGGAGCACTTTTTACTATGCGCGCCCAACCAGAGCGACGGGAGGAGCACATTTCAGAAAACGTGCTCAGCTCGTCGAGAAAATGCGATTTAAGCAATAAAATTAAAAATGCACCTAAAACCTAAACCAAACGTTGCAGGTGCTTATTTCTTCATGCGCAGTGGTCAACGCGGCACTCCCGAGCTGCCAAGAGCACTTTTTACTGTGCGCACCCAACCAGAGCGACGGGAGGAGCACATTTCAGAAAACGTGCTCAGCTCGTCGAGAGAATGCGATTCAAGCAATAAAACTAAAAATGCACCTAAAACCTAAACCAAACGTTGCAGGTGCTTATTTCTTCGTGCGCAGTGGTCAACGCGGAACTCCCTAGCTGCCAGGAGCTCTTTTTACTGTGCGCACCCAACCAGAGCGACGGGAGGAGCACATTTCAGAAAACGTGCTCAGCTCGTCGAGAAAATGCGATTTAAGCAATAAAATTAAAATTGCAGCTAAAACCTAAACAAAACGTTGCAGGTGATTATTTCTTCGTGCGCAGTGGTCAACGCGGAACTCCCTAGCTGCCAGGAGCACTTTTTACTGTGCGCACCCAACCAGAGTGACGGGAGGAGCACATTTCAGAAAACGTGCTCAGCTCGTCGAGAAAATGCGATTTAAGCAATAAAATTAAAAATGCACCCAAAACCTAAACCAAACGTTGCAGGTGCTTATTTCTTTGTGCGCAGTGGTCAACGCGGCACTCTCTAGCTGCCAAGAGCACTTTTTACTATGCGCACCCAACCAGAGTGACGGGAGGAGCACATTTCAGAAAACGTGCTCAGCTCGTCGAGAAAATGCGATTTAAGCAATAAGATTAAAAATGCACCTAAAACCTAAACCAAACGTTGCAGGTGCTTATTTCTTCATGCGCAGTGGTCAACGCGGCACTCTCTAGCTGCCAAGAGCACTTTTTACTGTGCGCACCCAACCAGAGTGACGGGAGGAGCACATTTCAGAAAACGTGCTCAGCTCGTCGAGAAAATGCGATTGAAGCAATAAGATTAAAAATGCACCTAAAACCTAAACCAAACGTTGCAGGTGCTTATTTCTTCGTGCGCAGTGGTCAACGCGGAACTCCCTAGCTGCCAGGAGCTCTTTTTACTGTGCGCACCCAACCAGAGCGACGGGAGGAGCCCATTTCAGAAAACGTGCTCAGCTCGTCGAGAAAATGCGATTTAAGCAATAAAATTAAAAATGCACCTAAAACCTAAACCAAACGTTGCAGGTGCTTATTTCTTCGTGCGCAGTGCTCAACGCGGCACTCCCTAGCTGCCAGGAGCTCTTTTTACTGTGCGCACCCAACCAGAGCGACGGGAGGAGCACATTTCAGAAAACGTGCTCAGCTTGTCGAGAAAATGCGATTTAAGCAATAAAATTAAAAATGCACCTAAAACCTAAACCAAACGTTGCAGGTTCTTATTTCTTCTTGCGCAGTGGTCAACGCGGCACTCTCTAGCTGCCAGGAGCACTTTTTACTATGCGCGCCCAACCAGAGCGACGGGAGGAGCACATTTCAGAAAACGTGCTCAGCTCGTCGAGAAAATGCGATTTAAGCAATAAAATTAAAAATGCACCTAAAACCTAAACCAAACGTTGCAGGTGCTTATTTCTTCATGCGCAGTGGTCAACGCGGCACTCCCGAGCTGCCAAGAGCACTTTTTACTACGCGCACCCAACCAGAGCGACGGGAGGAGCACATTTCAGAAAACGTGCTCAGCTCGTCGAGAAAATGCGATTTAAGCAATAAAATTAAAAATGCAGCTAAAACCTAAACCAAACGTTGCAGGTGCTTATTTTTTCGTGCGCAGTGGTCAACGCGGAACTCCCTAGCTGCCAGGAGCACTTTTTACTGTGCGCACCCAACCAGAGTGACGGGAGGAGCACATTTCAGAAAACGTGCTCAGCTCGTCGAGAAAATGCGATTTAAGCACTAAAATTAAAAATGCACCTAAAACCTAAACCAAACGTTGCAGGTGCTTATTTTTTCGTGCGCAGTGGTCAACGCGGAACTCCCTAGCTGCCAGGAGCACTTTTTACTGTGCGCACCCAACCAGAGTGACGGGAGGAGCACATTTCAGAAAACGTGCTCAGCTCGTCGAGAAAATGCGATTTAAGCACTAAAATTAAAAATGCACCTAAAACCTAAACCAAACGTTGCAGGTGCTTATTTCTTCATGCGCAGTGGTCAACGCGGCACTCTCTAGCTGCCAAGAGCACTTTTTACTGTGCGCACCCAACCAGAGTGACGGGAGGAGCACATTTCAGAAAACGTGCTCATCTCGTCGAGAAAATGCGATTTAAGCAATAAGATTAAAAATGCACCTAAAACCTAAACCAAACGTTGCAGGTGCTTATTTCTTCATGCGCAGTGGTCAACGCGGCACTCTCTAGCTGCCAGGAGCACTTTTTACTACGCGCACCCAACCAGAGCGACGGGAGGAGCACATTTCAGAAAACGTGCTCAGCTCGTCGAGAGAATGCGATTTAAGCAATAAAATTAAAAATGCACCTAAAACCTAAACCAAACGTTGCAGGTGCTTATTTCTTCGTGCGCAGTGGTCAACGCGGCACTCCCTAGCTGCCAGGAGCTCTTTTTACTGTGCGCACCCAACCAGAGCGACGGGAGGAGCACATTTCAGAAAACGTGCTCAGCTTGTCGAGAAAATGCGATTTAAGCAATAAAATTAAAAATGCACCTAAAACCTAAACCAAACGTTGCAGGTTCTTATTTCTTCTTGCGCAGTGGTCAACGCGGCACTCTCTAGCTGCCAGGAGCACTTTTTACTATGCGCGCCCAACCAGAGCGACGGGAGGAGCACATTTCAGAAAACGTGCTCAGCTCGTCGAGAAAATGCGATTTAAGCAATAAAATTAAAAATGCACCTAAAACCTAAACCAAACGTTGCAGGTGCTTATTTCTTCATGCGCAGTGGTCAACGCGGCACTCCCGAGCTGCCAAGAGCACTTTTTACTGTGCGCACCCAACCAGAGCGACGGGAGGAGCACATTTCAGAAAACGTGCTCAGCTCGTCGAGAGAATGCGATTTAAGCAATAAAATTAAAAATGCACATAAAACCTAAACCAAACGTTGCAGGTGCTTATTTCTTCGTGCGCAGTGGTCAACGCGGAACTCCCTAGCTGCCAGGAGCTCTTTTTACTGTGCGCACCCAACCAGAGCGACGGGAGGAGCACATTTCAGAAAACGTGCTCAGCTCGTCGAGAAAATGCAATTTAAGCAATAAAATTAAAAATGCAGCTAAAACCTAAACCAAACGTTGCAGGTGCTTATTTCTTCGTGCGCAGTGGTCAACGCGGAACTCCCTAGCTGCCAGGAGCACTTTTTACTGTGCGCACCCAACCAGAGTGACGGGAGGAGCACATTTCAGAAAACGTGCTCAGCTCGTCGAGAAAATGCGATTTAAGCAATAAAATTAAAAATGCACCTAAAACCTAAACCAAACGTTGCAGGTGCTTATTTCGTCATGTGCAGTGGTCAACGCGGCACTCCCTAGCTGCCAAGAGCACTTTTTACTATGCGCACCCAAGCAGAGTGACGGGAGGAGCACATTTCAGAAAACGTGCTCAGCTCGTCGAGAAAATGCGATTTAAGCAATAAAATTAAAAATGCACCCAAAACCTAAACCAAACGTTGCAGGTGGTTATTTCTTCAAGCGCAGTGGTCAACGCGGCACTCTCTAGCTGCCAAGAGCACTTTTTCCTATGCGCACCCAACCAGAGCGACGGGAGGAGCACATTTCAGAAAACGTGCTCAGCTTGTCGAGAAAATGCGATTTAAGCAATAAAAATAAAAATGCAGCTAAAACCTAAACCAAACGTTGCAGGTGCTTATTTCTTCGTGCGTAGTGCTCAACGCGGCACTCCCTAGCTGCCAGGAGCACTTTTTACTGTGCGCACCCAACCAGAGTGACGGGAGGAGCACATTTCAGAAAACGTGCTCAGCTCGTCGAGAGAATGCGATTTAAGCAATAAAATTAAAAATGCACCTAAAACCTAAACCAAACGTTGCAGGTGCTTATTTCTTCGTGCGCAGTGGTCAACGCGGCACTCCCTAGCTGCCAGGAGCTCTTTTTACTGTGCGCACCCAACCAGAGCGACGGGAGGAGCAAATTTCAGAAAACGTGCTCAGCTTGTCGAGAAAATGCGATTTAAGCAATACAATTAAAAATGCACCTAAAACCTAAACCAAACGTTGCAGGTGCTTATTTCTTCTTGCGCAGTGGTCAACGCGGCACTCTCTAGCTGCCAGGAGCAATTTTTACTATGCGCACCCAACCAGAGCGACGGGAGGAGCACATTTCAGAAAACGTGCTCAGCTCGTCGAGAAAATGCGATTTAAGCAATAACATTAAAAATGCACCTAAAACCTAAACCAAACGTTGCAGGTGCTTATTTCTTCATGCGCAGTGGTCAACGCGGCACTCCCGAGCTGCCAAGAGCACTTTTTACTGTGCGCACCCAACCAGAGCGACGGGAGGAGCACATTTCAGAAAACGTGCTCAGCTCGTCGAGAGAATGCGATTTAAGCAATAAAATTAAAAATGCACCTAAAACCTAAACCAAACGTTGCAGGTGCTTATTTCTTCGTGCGCAGTGGTCAACGCGGAACTCCCTAGCTGCCAGGAGCTCTTTTTACTGTGCGCACCCAACCAGAGCGACGGGAGGAGCACATTTCAGAAAACGTGCTCAGCTCGTCGAGAAAATGCGATTTAAGCAATAAAATTAAAAATGCTGCTAAAACCTAAACCAAACGTTGCAGGTGCTTATTTCTTCGTGCGTAGTGCTCAACGCGGCACTCCCTAGCTGCCAGGAGCACTTTTTACTGTGCGCACCCAACCAGAGTGACGGGAGGAGCACATTTCAGAAAACGTGCTCAGCTCGTCGAGAAAATGCGATTTAAGCAATAAAATTAAAAATGCACCTAAAACCTAAACCAAACGTTGCAGGTGCTTATTTCTTCATGCGCAGTGGTCAACGCGGCACTCTCTAGCTGCCAGGAGCACTTTTTACTACGCGCACCCAACCAGAGCGACGGGAGGAGCACATTTCAGAAAACGTGCTCAGCTCGTCGAGAGAATGCGATTTAAGCAATAAAATAAAAAATGCACCTAAAACCTAAACCAAACGTTGCAGGTGCTTATTTCTTCGTGCGCAGTGGTCAACGCGGCACTCCCTAGCTGGCAGGAGCTCTTTTTACTGTGTGCACCCAACCAGAGCGACGGGAGGAGCACATTTCAGAAAACGTGCTCAGCTCGTCGAGAGAATGCGATTTAAGCAATAAAATAAAAAATGCACCTAAAACCTAAACCAAACGTTGCAGGTGCTTATTTCTTCGTGCGCAGTGGTCAACGCAGAACTCCCTAGCTGCCAGGAGCTCTTTTTACTGTGCCCACCCAACCAGAGCGACGGGAGGAGCCCATTTCAGAAAACGTGCTCAGCTCGTCGAGAAAATGCGATTTAAGCAATAAAATTAAAAATGCACCTAAAACCTAAACCAAACGTTGCAGGTGCTTATTTCTTCGTGCGCAGTGCTCAACGCGGCACTCCCTAGCTGCCAGGAGCACTTTTTACTGTGCGCACCAACCAGAGTGACGGGAGGAGCACATTTCAGAAAACGTGCTCAGCTCGTCGAGAAAATGCGATTTAAGCAATAAAATTAAAAATGCACCTAAAACCTAAACCAAACGTTGCAGGTGCTTATTTCTTCATGCGCAGTGGTCAACGCGGCACTCTCTAGCTGCCAGGAGCACTTTTTACTATGCGCGCACAACCAGAGCGACGGGAGGAGCACATTTCAGAAAACGTGCTCAGCTCGTCGAGAAAATGCGATTTAAGCAATAAAATTTAAAATGCACCTAAAACCTAAACCAAACGTTGCAGGTGCTTATTTCTTTGTGCGCAGTGGTCAACGCGGCACTTTTTAGCTGCCAAGAGCACTTTTTACTATGCGCACCCAACCAGAGCGACGGGGGGAGCACATTTCAGAAAACGTGCTCAGCTTGTCGAGAAAATGCGATTTAAGCAATAAAATTAAAAATGCACCTAAAACCTAAACCAAACGTTGCAGGTGGTTATTTCTTCATGCGCAGTGGTCAACGCGGCACTCTCTAGCTGCCAAGAGCACTTTTTACTGTGCGCACCCAACCAGAGTGACGGGAGGAGCACATTTCAGAAAACGTGCTCAGCTCGTCGAGAAAATGCGATTTAAGCAATAAAATTAAAAATGCACCTAAAACCTAAACCAAACGTTGCAGGTGCTTATTTCTTCATGTGCAGTGGTCAACGCGGCACTCCCTAGCTGCCAAGAGCACTTTTTACTATGCGCACCCAACCAGAGTGACGGGAGGAGCACATTTCAGAAAACGTGCTCAGCTCGTCGAGAAAACGCGATTTAAGCAATAAGATTAAAAATGCACCTAAAACCTGAATCAAACGTTGCAGGTGCTTATTTCTTCATGCGCAGTGGTCAACGCGGCACTCTCTAGCTGCCAGGAGCACTTTTTACTATGCGCGCCCAACCAGAGCGACGGGAGGAGCACATTTCAGAAAACGTGCTCAGCTCGTCGAGAAAATGCGATTTAAGCAATAAAATTAAAAATGCACCTAAAACCTAAACCAAACGTTGCAGGTGCTTATTTCTTCATGCGCAGTGGTCAACGCGGCACTCTCTAGCTGCCAGGAGCACTTTTTACTATGCGCGCCCAACCAGAGCAACGGGAGGAGCACATTTCAGAAAACGTGCTCAGCTCGTCGAGAGAACGCGATTTAAGCAATAAAATTAAAAATGCACCTAAAACCTAAACCAAACGTTGCAGGTGCTTATTTCTTCGTGCGCAGTGGTCAACGCGGCACTCCCTAGCTGCCAGGAGCTCTTTTTACTGTGCGCACCCAACCAGAGCGACGGGAGGAGCACATTTCAGAAAACGTGCTCAGCTTGTCGAGAAAATGCGATTGAAGCAATAAAATTAAAAATGCACCTAAAATCTAAACCAAACGTTGCAGGTGCTTATTTCTTCGTGCGCAGTGCTCAACGCGGCACTCCCTAGCTGCCAGGAGCACTTTTTACTATGCGCGCCCAACCAGAGCGACGGGAGGAGCACATTTCAGAAAACGTGCTCAGCTCGTCGAGAAAATGCGATTTAAGCAATAAAATTAAAAATGCACCTAAAACCTAAACCAAACGTTGCAGGTGCTTATTTCTTCATGCGCAGTGGTCAACGCGGCACTCCCGAGCTGCCAAGAGCACTTTTTACTGTGCGCACCCAACCAGAGCGACGGGAGGAGCACATTTCAGAAAACGTGCTCAGCTCGTCGAGAGAATGCGATTCAAGCAATAAAACTAAAAATGCACCTAAAACCTAAACCAAACGTTGCAGGTGCTTATTTCTTCGTGCGCAGTGGTCAACGCGGAACTCCCTAGCTGCCAGGAGCTCTTTTTACTGTGCGCACCCAACCAGAGCGACGGGAGGAGCACATTTCAGAAAACGTGCTCAGCTCGTCGAGAAAATGCGATTTAAGCAATAAAATTAAAAATGCAGCTAAAACCTAAACAAAACGTTGCAGGTGATTATTTCTTCGTGCGCAGTGGTCAACGCGGAACTCCCTAGCTGCCAGGAGCACTTTTTACTGTGCGCACCCAACCAGAGTGACGGGAGGAGCACATTTCAGAAAACGTGCTCAGCTCGTCGAGAAAATGCGATTTAAGCAATAAAATTAAAAATGCACCCAAAACCTAAACCAAACGTTGCAGGTGCTTATTTCTTTGTGCGCAGTGGTCAACGCGGCACTCTCTAGCTGCCAAGAGCACTTTTTACTATGCGCACCCAACCAGAGTGACGGGAGGAGCACATTTCAGAAAACGTGCTCAGCTCGTCGAGAAAATGCGATTTAAGCAATAAGATTAAAAATGCACCTAAAACCTAAACCAAACGTTGCAGGTGCTTATTTCTTCATGCGCAGTGGTCAACGCGGCACTCTCTAGCTGCCAAGAGCACTTTTTACTGTGCGCACCCAACCAGAGTGACGGGAGGAGCACATTTCAGAAAACGTGCTCAGCTCGTCGAGAAAATGCGATTTAAGCAATAAGATTAAAAATGCACCTAAAACCTAAACCAAACGTTGCAGGTGCTTATTTCTTCGTGCGCAGTGGTCAACGCGGAACTCCCTAGCTGCCAGGAGCTCTTTTTACTGTGCGCACCCAACCAGAGCGACGGGAGGAGCCCATTTCAGAAAACGTGCTCAGCTCGTCGAGAAAATGCGATTTAAGCAATAAAATTAAAAATGCACCTAAAACCTAAACCAAACGTTGCAGGTGCTTATTTCTTCGTGCGCAGTGCTCAACGCGGCACTCCCTAGCTGCCAGGAGCTCTTTTTACTGTGCGCACCCAACCAGAGCGACGGGAGGAGCACATTTCAGAAAACGTGCTCAGCTTGTCGAGAAAATGCGATTTAAGCAATAAAATTAAAAATGCACC
Organism: Syngnathus floridae; assembly: GCF_059516105.1. Lineage (NCBI taxonomy): Eukaryota > Metazoa > Chordata > Actinopteri > Syngnathiformes > Syngnathidae > Syngnathus > Syngnathus floridae. The sequence goes on along the minus strand of NC_142416.1, from coordinate 4,220,920 downwards.
TAAAACCTAAACCAAACGTTGCAGGTTCTTATTTCTTCTTGCGCAGTGGTCAACGCGGCACTCTCTAGCTGCCAGGAGCACTTTTTACTATGCGCGCCCAACCAGAGCGACGGGAGGAGCACATTTCAGAAAACGTGCTCAGCTCGTCGAGAAAATGCGATTTAAGCAATAAAATTAAAAATGCACCTAAAACCTAAACCAAACGTTGCAGGTGCTTATTTCTTCATGCGCAGTGGTCAACGCGGCACTCCCGAGCTGCCAAGAGCACTTTTTACTGTGCGCACCCAACCAGAGCGACGGGAGGAGCACATTTCAGAAAACGTGCTCAGCTCGTCGAGAGAATGCGATTTAAGCAATAAAATTAAAAATGCACCTAAAACCTAAACCAAACATTGCAGGTGCTTATTTCTTCGTGCGCAGTGGTCAACGCGGAACTCCCTAGCTGCCAGGAGCTCTTTTTACTGTGCGCACCCAACCAGAGCGACGGGAGGAGCACATTTCAGAAAACGTGCTCAGCTCTTCGAGAGAATGCGATTTAAGCAATAAAATTAAAAATGCACCTAAAACCTAAACCAAACGTTGCAGGTGCTTATTTCTTCGTGCGCAGTGCTCAACGCGGCACTCCCTAGCTGCCAGGAGCACTTTTTACTGTGCGCACCCAACCAGAGTGACGGGAGGAGCACATTTCAGAAAACGTGCTCAGCTCGTCGAGAAAATGCGATTTAAGCAATAAAATTAAAAATGCACCTAAAACCTAAACCAAACGTTGCAGGTGCTTATTTCTTCATGCGCAGTGGTCAACGCGGCACTCTCTAGCTGCCAAGAGCACTTTTTACTGTGCGCACCCAACCAGAGTGACGGGAGGAGCACATTTCAGAAAACGTGCTCAGCTCGTCGAGAAAATGCGATTTAAGCAATAAGATTAAAAATGCACCTAAAACCTAAACCAAACGTTGCAGGTGCTTATTTTTTCATGCGCAGTGGTCGACGCGGCACTCTCTAGCTGCCAGGAGCACTTTTTACTACGCGCACCCAACCAGAGCGACGGGAGGAGCACATTTCAGAAAACGTGCTCAGCTCGTCGAGAGAATGCGATTTAAGCAATAAAATAAAAAATGCACCTAAAACCTAAACCAAACGTTGCAGGTGCTTATTTCTTCGTGCGCAGTGGTCAACGCGGCACTCCCTAGCTGCCAGGAGCTCTTTTTACTGTGCGCACCCAACCAGAACGACGGGAGGAGCACATTTCAGAAAACGTGCTCAGCTCGTCGAGAAAATGCAATTTAAGCAATAAAATTAAAAATGCACCTAAAACCTAAACCAAACGTTGCAGGTGCTTATTTCTTCATGCGCAGTGGTCAACGCGGCACTCCCTAGCTGCCAAGAGCACTTTTTAATTGTGCGCACCCAACCAGAGAGACGGGAGGAGCACATTTCAGAAAACGTGCTCAGCTCGTCGAGAGAATGCGATTTAAGCAATAAAATAAAAAATGCACCTAAAACCTAAACCAAACGTTGCAGGTGCTTATTTCTTCGTGCGCAGTGGTCAACGCGGCACTCCCTAGCTGCCAGGAGCTCTTTTTACTGTGCGCACCCAACCAGAACGACGGGAGGAGCACATTTCAGAAAACGTGCTCAGCTCGTCGAGAAAATGCGATTTAAGCAATAAAATTAAAAATGCACCTAAAACCTAAACCAAACGTTGCAGGTGCTTATTTCTTCATGCGCAGTGGTCAACGCGGCACTCTCTAGCTGCCAAGAGCACTTTTTACTGTGCGCACCCAACCAGAGTGACGGGAGGAGCACATTTCAGAAAACGTGCTCAGCTCGTCGAGAAAATGCGATTTAAGCAATAAGATTAAAAATGCACCTAAAACCTAAACCAAACGTTGCAGGTGCTTATTTCTTCATGCGCAGTGGTCAACGCGGCACTCTCTAGCTGCCAGGAGCACTTTTTACTACGCGCACCCAACCAGAGCGACGGGAGGAGCACATTTCAGAAAACGTGCTCAGCTCGTCGAGAGAATGCGATTTAAGCAATAAAATTAAAAATGCACCTAAAACCTAAACCAAACGTTGCAGGTGCTTATTTCTTCGTGCGCAGTGGTCAACGCGGCACTCCCTAGCTGCCAGGAGCTCTTTTTACTGTGCGCACCCAACCAGAGCGACGGGAGGAGCACATTTCAGAAAACGTGCTCAGCTTGTCGAGAAAATGCGATTTAAGCAATAAAATTAAAAATGCACCTAAAACCTAAACCAAACGTTGCAGGTTCTTATTTCTTCTTGCGCAGTGGTCAACGCGGCACTCTCTAGCTGCCAGGAGCACTTTTTACTATGCGCGCCCAACCAGAGCGACGGGAGGAGCACATTTCAGAAAACGTGCTCAGCTCGTCGAGAAAATGCAATTTAAGCAATAAAATTAAAAATGCACCTAAAACCTAAACCAAACGTTGCAGGTGCTTATTTCTTCGTGCGCAGTGGTCAACGCGGCACTCTTTAGCTGCCAAGAGCACTTTTTACTATGCGCACCCAACCAGAGTGACGGGAGGAGCACATTTCAGAAAACGTGCTCAGCTCGTCGAGAAAATGCGATTTAAGCAATAAAATTAAAAATGCACCTAAAACCTAAACCAAACGTTGCAGGTGCTTATTTCTTCGTGCGCAGTGGTCAACGCGGAACTCCCTAGCTGCCAGGAGCTCTTTTTACTGTGCGCACCCAACCAGAGCGACGGGAGGAGCCCATTTCAGAAAACGTGCTCAGCTCGTCGAGAAAATGCGATTTAAGCAATAAAATTAAAAATACACCTAAAACCTAAACCAAACGTTGCAGGTGCTTATTTCTTCGTGCGCAGTGCTCAACGCGGCACTCCCTAGCTGCCAGGAGCACTTTTTACTGTGCGCACCCAACCAGAGTGACGGGAGGAGCACATTTCAGAAAACGTGCTCAGCTCGTCGAGAAAATGCGATTTAAGCAATAAAATTAAAAATGCACCTAAAACCTAAACCAAACGTTGCAGGTGCTTATTTCTTCATGCGCAGTGGTCAACGCGGCACTCTCTAGCTGCCAAGAGCACTTTTTACTGTGCGCACCCAACCAGAGTGACGGGAGGAGCACATTTCAGAAAACGTGCTCAGCTCGACAAGAAAATGCGATTTAAGCAATAAAATTAAAAATGCACCTAAAACCTAAACCAAACGTTGCAGGTGCTTATTTCTTCGTGCGCAGTGCTCAACGCGGCACTCCCTAGCTGCCAGGAGCACTTTTTACTGTGCGCACCCAACCAGAGTGACGGGAGGAGCACATTTCAGAAAACGTGCTCAGCTCGTCGAGACAATGCAATTTAAGCAATAAAATTAAAAATGCACCTAAAACCTAAACCAAACGTTGCAGGTGCTTATTTCTTCGTGCGCAGTGCTCAACGCGGCACTCCCTAGCTGCCAAGAGCACTTTTTACTATGCGCACCCAACCAGAGTGACGGGAGGAGCACATTTCAGAAAACGTGCTCAGCTCGTCGAGAAAACGCGATTTAAGCAACAAGATTAAAAATGCACCTAAAACCTAAATCAAACGTTGCAGGTGCTTATTTCTTCATGCGCAGTGGTCAACGCGGCACTCCCTAGCTGCCAGGAGCTCTTTTTACTGTGCGCACCCAACCAGAACGACGGGAGGAGCACATTTCAGAAAACGTGCTCAGCTCGTCGAGAAAATGCAATTTAAGCAATAAAATTAAAAATGCACCTAAAACCTAAACCAAACGTTGCAGGTGCTTATTTCTTCATGCGCAGTGGTCAACGCGGCACTCCCTAGCTGCCAAGAGCACTTTTTAATTGTGCGCACCCAACCAGAGAGACGGGAGGAGCACATTTCAGAAAACGTGCTCAGCTCGTCGAGAGAATGCGATTTAAGCAATAAAATAAAAAATGCACCTAAAACCTAAACCAAACGTTGCAGGTGCTTATTTCTTCGTGCGCAGTGGTCAACGCGGCACTCCCTAGCTGCCAGGAGCTCTTTTTACTGTGCGCACCCAACCAGAACGACGGGAGGAGCACATTTCAGAAAACGTGCTCAGCTCGTCGAGAAAATGCGATTTAAGCAATAAAATTAAAAATGCACCTAAAACCTAAACCAAACGTTGCAGGTGCTTATTTCTTCATGCGCAGTGGTCAACGCGGCACTCTCTAGCTGCCAGGAGCACTTTTTACTACGCGCACCCAACCACAGCGACGGGAGGAGCACATTTCAGAAAACGTGCTCAGCTCGTCGAGAGAATGCGATTTAAGCAATAAAATAAAAAATGCACCTAAAACCTAAACCAAACGTTGCAGGTGCTTATTTCTTCGTGCGCAGTGGTCAACGCGGCACTCCCGAGCTGCCAAGAACACTTTTTACTGTGCGCACCCAACCAGAGCGACGGGAGGAGCACATTTCAGAAAACGTGCTCAGCTCGTCGAGAGAATGCGATTTAAGCAATAAAATTAAAAATGCACCTAAAACCTAAACCAAACGTTGCAGGTGCTTATTTCTTCGTGCGCAGTGGTCAACGCGGAACTTCCTAGCTGCCAGGAGCTCTTTTTACTGTGCGCACCCAACCAGAGCGACGGGAGGAGCACATTTCAGAAAACGTGCTCAGCTCGTCGAGAAAATGCGATTTAAGCAATAAAATTAAAAATGCAGCTAAAACCTAAACCAAACGTTGCAGGTGCTTATTTTTTCGTGCGCAGTGGTCAACGCGGAACTCCCTAGCTGCCAGGAGCACTTTTTACTGTGCGCACCCAACCAGAGTGACGGGAGGAGCACATTTCAGAAAACGTGCTCAGCTCGTCGAGAAAATGCGATTTAAGCACTAAAATTAAAAATGCACCTAAAACCTAAACAAAACGTTGCAGGTGCTTATTTCTTCATGCGCAGTGGTCAACGCGGCACTCTCTAGCTGCCAAGAGCACTTTTTACTGTGCGCACCCAACCAGAGTGACGGGAGGAGCACATTTCAGAAAACGTGCTCATCTCGTCGAGAAAATGCGATTTAAGCAATAAGATTAAAAATGCACCTAAAACCTAAACCAAACGTTGCAGGTGCTTATTTCTTCATGCGCAGTGGTCAACGCGGCACTCTCTAGCTGCCAGGAGCACTTTTTACTACGCGCACCCAACCAGAGCGACGGGAGGAGCACATTTCAGAAAACGTGCTCAGCTCGTCGAGAGAATGCGATTTAAGCAATAAAATTAAAAATGCACCTAAAACCTAAACCAAACGTTGCAGGTGCTTATTTCTTCGTGCGCAGTGGTCAACGCGGCACTCCCTAGCTGCCAGGAGCTCTTTTTACTGTGCGCACCCAACCAGAGCGACGGGAGGAGCACATTTCAGAAAACGTGCTCAGCTTGTCGAGAAAATGCGATTTAAGCAATAAAATTAAAAATGCACCTAAAACCTAAACCAAACGTTGCAGGTTCTTATTTCTTCTTGCGCAGTGGTCAACGCGGCACTCTCTAGCTGCCAGGAGCACTTTTTACTATGCGCGCCCAACCAGAGCGACGGGAGGAGCACATTTCAGAAAACGTGCTCAGCTCGTCGAGAAAATGCGATTTAAGCAATAAAATTAAAAATGCACCTAAAACCTAAACCAAACGTTGCAGGTGCTTATTTCTTCATGCGCAGTGGTCAACGCGGCACTCCCGAGCTGCCAAGAGCACTTTTTACTGTGCGCACCCAACCAGAGCGACGGGAGGAGCACATTTCAGAAAACGTGCTCAGCTCGTCGAGAGAATGCGATTTAAGCAATAAAATTAAAAATGCACATAAAACCTAAACCAAACGTTGCAGGTGCTTATTTCTTCGTGCGCAGTGGTCAACGCGGAACTCCCTAGCTGCCAGGAGCTCTTTTTACTGTGCGCACCCAACCAGAGCGACGGGAGGAGCACATTTCAGAAAACGTGCTCAGCTCGTCGAGAAAATGCAATTTAAGCAATAAAATTAAAAATGCAGCTAAAACCTAAACCAAACGTTGCAGGTGCTTATTTCTTCGTGCGCAGTGGTCAACGCGGAACTCCCTAGCTGCCAGTAGCACTTTTTACTGTGCGCACCCAACCAGAGTGACGGGAGGAGCACATTTCAGAAAACGTGCTCAGCTCGTCGAGAAAATGCGATTTAAGCAATAAAATTAAAAATGCACCCAAAACCTAAACCAAACGTTGCAGGTGCTTATTTCTTTGTGCGCAGTGGTCAACGCGGCACTCTCTAGCTGCCAAGAGCACTTTTTACTATGCGCACCCAACCAGAGTGACGGGAGGAGCACATTTCAGAAAACGTGCTCAGCTCGTCGAGAAAATGCGATTTAAGCAATAAGATTAAAAATGCACCTAAAACCTAAACCAAACGTTGCAGGTGCTTATTTCTTCAAGCGCAGTGGTCAACGCGGCACTCTCTAGCTGCCAAGAGCACTTTTTACTGTGCGCACCCAACCAGAGTGACGGGAGGAGCACATTTCAGAAAACGTGCTCAGCTCGTCGAGAAAATGCGATTTAAGCAATAAGATTAAAAATGCACCTAAAACCTAAACCAAACGTTGCAGGTGCTTATTTCTTCATGCGCAGTGGTCAACGCGGCACTCTCTAGCTGCCAGGAGCACTTTTTACTACGCGCACCCAACCAGAGCGACGGGAGGAGCACATTTCAGAAAACGTGCTCAGCTCGTCGAGAGAATGCGATTTAAGCAATAAAATTAAAAATGCACCTAAAACCTAAACCAAACGTTGCAGGTGCTTATTTCTTCGTGCGCAGTGGTCAACGCGGCACTCCCTAGCTGCCAGGAGCTCTTTTTACTGTGCGCACCCAACCAGAGCGACGGGAGGAGCACATTTCAGAAAACGTGCTCAGCTTGTCGAGAAAATGCGATTTAAGCAATAAAATTAAAAATGCACCTAAAACCTAAACCAAACGTTGCAGGTTCTTATTTCTTCTTGCGCAGTGGTCAACGCGGCACTCTCTAGCTGCCAGGAGCACTTTTTACTATGCGCGCCCAACCAGAGCGACGGGAGGAGCACATTTCAGAAAACGTGCTCAGCTCGTCGAGAAAATGCAATTTAAGCAATAAAATTAAAAATGCACCTAAAACCTAAACCAAACGTTGCAGGTGCTTATTTCTTCGTGCGCAGTGGTCAACGCGGCACTCTTTAGCTGCCAAGAGCACTTTTTACTATGCGCACCCAACCAGAGTGACGGGAGGAGCACATTTCAGAAAACGTGCTCAGCTCGTCGAGAAAATGCGATTTAAGCAATAAAATTAAAAATGCACCTAAAACCTAAACCAAACGTTGCAGGTGCTTATTTCTTCGTGCGCAGTGGTCAACGCGGAACTCCCTAGCTGCCAGGAGCTCTTTTTACTGTGCGCACCCAACCAGAGCGACGGGAGGAGCCCATTTCAGAAAACGTGCTCAGCTCGTCGAGAAAATGCGATTTAAGCAATAAAATTAAAAATACACCTAAAACCTAAACCAAACGTTGCAGGTGCTTATTTCTTCGTGCGCAGTGCTCAACGCGGCACTCCCTAGCTGCCAGGAGCACTTTTTACTGTGCGCACCCAACCAGAGTGACGGGAGGAGCACATTTCAGAAAACGTGCTCAGCTCGTCGAGAAAATGCGATTTAAGCAATAAAATTAAAAATGCACCTAAAACCTAAACCAAACGTTGCAGGTGCTTATTTCTTCATGCGCAGTGGTCAACGCGGCACTCTCTAGCTGCCAAGAGCACTTTTTACTGTGCGCACCCAACCAGAGTGACGGGAGGAGCACATTTCAGAAAACGTGCTCAGCTCGACAAGAAAATGCGATTTAAGCAATAAAATTAAAAATGCACCTAAAACCTAAACCAAACGTTGCAGGTGCTTATTTCTTCGTGCGCAGTGCTCAACGCGGCACTCCCTAGCTGCCAGGAGCACTTTTTACTGTGCGCACCCAACCAGAGTGACGGGAGGAGCACATTTCAGAAAACGTGCTCAGCTCGTCGAGACAATGCAATTTAAGCAATAAAATTAAAAATGCACCTAAAACCTAAACCAAACGTTGCAGGTGCTTATTTCTTCGTGCGCAGTGCTCAACGCGGCACTCCCTAGCTGCCAAGAGCACTTTTTACTATGCGCACCCAACCAGAGTGACGGGAGGAGCACATTTCAGAAAACGTGCTCAGCTCGTCGAGAAAACGCGATTTAAGCAACAAGATTAAAAATGCACCTAAAACCTAAATCAAACGTTGCAGGTGCTTATTTCTTCATGCGCAGTGGTCAACGCGGCACTCTCTAGCTGCCAGGAGCACTTTTTACTGTGCGCACCCAACCAGAGTGGCGGCAGGAGCACATTTCAGAAAACGTGCTCAGCTCGTCGAGAAAATGCGATTTAAGCAATAAAATTAAAAATGCACCTAAAACCTAAACCAAACGTTGCAGGTGCTTATTTCTTCATGCGCAGTGGTCAACGCGGCACTCTCTAGCTGCCAAGAGCACTTTTTACTGTGCGCACCCAACCAGAGTGACGGGAGGAGCACATTTCAGAAAACGTGCTCAGCTCGTCGAGAAAATGCGATTTAAGCAATAAGATTAAAAATGCACCTAAAACCTAAACCAAACGTTGCAGGTGCTTATTTCTTCATGCGCAGTGGTCAACGCGGCACTCTCTAGCTGCCAGGAGCACTTTTTACTACGCGCACCCAACCAGAGCGACGGGAGGAGCACATTTCAGAAAACGTGCTCAGCTCGTCGAGAGAATGCGATTTAAGCAATAAAATAAAAAAATGCACCTAAAACCTAAACCAAACGTTGCAGGTGCTTATTTCTTCGAGCGCAGTGGTCAACGCGGCACTCCCTAGCTGCCAGGAGCACTTTTTACTGTGCGCACCCAACCAGAGTGACGGGAGGAGCACATTTCAGAAAACGTGCTCAGCTCGTCGAGAAAATGCGATTTAAGCAATAAAATTAAAAATGCACCTAAAACCTAAACCAAACGTTGCAGGTGCTTATTTGTTCATGCGCAGTGGTCAACGCGGCACTCTCTAGCTGCCAGGAGCACTTTTTACTACGCGCACCCAACCAGAGCGACGGGAGGAGCGCATTTCAGAAAACGTGCTCAGCTCGTCGAGAAAATGCGATTTACGCAATAAAGTTAAAAATGCACCTAAAACCTAAACCAAACGTTGCAGGTGCTTATTTCTTCATGCGCAGTGGTCAACGCGGCACTCCCTAGCTGCCAGGAGCACTTTTTTCTGTGCGCACCCAACTAGAGTGACGGGAGGAGCACATTTCAGAAAACGTGCTCAGCTCGTCGAGAAAATGCAATTTAAGCAATAAAATTAAAAATGCACCTAAAACCTAAACCAAACGTTGCAGGTGCTTATTTCTTCATGCGCAGTTGTCAACGCGGCACTCTCTAGCTGCCAAGAGCACTTTTTACTATGCGCGCCCAACCAGAGCGACGGGAGGAGCACATTTCAGAAAACGTGCTCAGCTCGTCGAGAAAATGCGATTTAAGCAATAAAATAAAAAATGCACCTAAAACCTAAACCAAACGTTGCAGGTGCTTATTTCTTCATGAGCAGTGGTCAACGCGGCACTCTCTAGCTGCCAGGAGCACTTTTTAATACGCGCACCCAACCAGAGCGACGGGAGGAGCACATTTCAGAAAACGTGCTCAGCTCGTCGAGAGAATGCGATTTAAGCAATAAAATTAAAAATGCACCTAAAACCTAAACCAAACGTTGCAGGTGCTTATTTCTTCGTGCGCAGTGGTCAACGCGGCTCTCCCTAGCTGCCAAGAGCACTTTTTACTGTGCGCACCCAACCAGAGTGACGGAAGGAGCACATTTCAGAAAACGTGCTCAGCTCGTCGAGAAAATGCGATTCAAGCAATAAAATTAAAAATTCACCTAAAACCTAAACCAAACGTTGCAGGTGCTTATTTTTTTCATGCGCAGTGGTCAACGCGGCACTCTCTAGCTGCCAGGAGGACTTTTTACTACGCGCACCCAACCAGAGCGACGGGAGGAGCACATTTCAGAAAACGTGCTCAGCTCGTCGAGAGAATGCGATTTAAGCAATAAAATTAAAAATGCACCTAAAACCTAAACCAAACGTTGCAGGTGCTTATTTCTTCGTGCGCAGTGGTCAACGCGGGACTCCCTAGCTGCCAGGAGCTCTTTTTACTGTGCGCACCAAACCAGAGCGACGGGAGGAGCACATTTCAGAAAACGTGCTGAGCTCGTCGAGAAAATGCGATTTAAGCAATAAAATTAAAAATGCACCTAAAACCTAAACCAAACGTTGCAGGTGCTTATTTCTTCATGCGCAGTTGTCAACGCGGCACTCCCTAGCTGCCAGGAGCACTTTTTACTGTGCGCACCCAACCAGAGTGACGGGAGGAGCACATTTCAGAAAACGTGCTCAGCTCGTCGAGAAAATGCGATTTAAGCAATAAAATTAAAAATGCACCTAAAACCTAAACCAAATGTTGCAGGTGCTTATTTCTTCATGCGCAGTGGTCAACGCGGCACTCTCTAGCTGCCAAGAGCACTTTTTACTATGCGCACCCAACCAGAGCGACGGGGGGAGCACATTTCAGAAAACGTGCTCAGCTTGTCGAGAAAATGCGATTTAAGCAATAAAATTAAAAATGCACCTAAAACCTAAACCAAACGTTGCAGGTGGTTATTTCTTCATGCGCAGTGGTCAACGCGGCACTCTCTAGCTGCCAGGAGCACTTTTTACTGTGCGCACCCAACCAGAGTGACGGGAGGAGCACATTTCAGAAAACGTGCTCAGCTCGTCGAGAAAATGCGATTTAAGCAATAAAATTAAAAATGCACCTAAAACCTAAACCAAACGTTGCAGGTGCTTATTTCTTCATGCGCAGTGGTCAACGCGGCACTCTCTAGCTGACAAGAGAACTTTTTACTGTGCGCACCCAACCAGAGTGACGGGAGGAGCACATTTCAGAAAACGTGCTCAGCTCGTCGAGAAAATGCGATTTAAGCAATAAGATTAAAAATGCACCTAAAACCTAAACCAAACGTTGCAGGTGCTTATTTCTTCATGCGCAGTGGTCAACGCGGCACTCTCTAGCTGCCAGGAGCACTTTTTACTACGCGCACCCAACCAGAGCGACGGGAGGAGCACATTTCAGAAAACGTGCTCAGCTCGTCGAGAGAATGCGATTTAAGCAATAAAATAAAAAATGCACCTAAAACCTAAACCAAACGTTGCAGGTGCTTATTTCTTCGTGCGCAGTGGTCAACGCGGCACTCCCTAGCTGCCAGGAGCTCTTTTTACTGTGTGCACCCAACCAGAGCGACGGGAGGAGCACATTTCAGAAAACGTGCTCAGCTCGTCGAGAGAATGCGATTTAAGCAATAAAATAAAAAATGCACCTAAAACCTAAACCAAACGTTGCAGGTGCTTATTTCTTCGTGCGCAGTGGTCAACGCAGAACTCCCTTAGCTGCCAGGAGCTCTTTTTACTGTGCCCACCCAACCAGAGCGACGGGAGGAGCCCATTTCAGAAAACGTGCTCAGCTCGTCGAGAAAATGCGATTTAAGCAATAAAATTAAAAATGCACCTAAAACCTAAACCAAACGTTGCAGGTGCTTATTTCTTCGTGCGCAGTGCTCAACGCGGCACTCCCTAGCTGCCAGGAGCACTTTTTACTGTGCGCACCAACCAGAGTGACGGGAGGAGCACATTTCAGAAAACGTGCTCAGCTCGTCGAGAAAATGCGATTTAAGCAATAAAATTAAAAATGCACCTAAAACCTAAACCAAACGTTGCAGGTGCTTATTTCTTCATGCGCAGTGGTCAACGCGGCACTCTCTAGCTGCCAGGAGCACTTTTTACTATGCGCGCACAACCAGAGCGACGGGAGGAGCACATTTCAGAAAACGTGCTCAGCTCGTCGAGAAAATGCGATTTAAACAATAAAATTTAAAATGCACCTAAAACCTAAACCAAACGTTGCAGGTGCTTATTTCTTTGTGCGCAGTGGTCAACGCGGCACTTTTTAGCTGCCAAGAGCACTTTTTACTATGCGCACCCAACCAGAGCGACGGGGGGAGCACATTTCAGAAAACGTGCTCAGCTTGTCGAGAAAATGCGATTTAAGCAATAAAATTAAAAATGCACCTAAAACCTAAACCAAACGTTGCAGGTGGTTATTTCTTCATGCGCAGTGGTCAACGCGGCACTCTCTAGCTGCCAAGAGCACTTTTTACTGTGCGCACCCAACCAGAGTGACGGGAGGAGCATATTTCAGAAAACGTGCTCAGCTCGTCGAGAAAATGCGATTTAAGCAATAAAATTAAAAATGCACCTAAAACCTAAACCAAACGTTGCAGGTGCTTATTTCTTCATGTGCAGTGGTCAACGCGGCACTCCCTAGCTGCCAAGAGCACTTTTTACTATGCGCACCCAACCAGAGTGACGGGAGGAGCACATTTCAGAAAACGTGCTCAGCTCGTCGAGAAAACGCGATTTAAGCAATAAGATTAAAAATGCACCTAAAACCTGAATCAAACGTTGCAGGTGCTTATTTCTTCATGCGCAGTGGTCAACGCGGCACTCTCTAGCTGCCAGGAGCACTTTTTACTATGCGCGCCCAACCAGAGCGACGGGAGGAGCACATTTCAGAAAACGTGCTCAGCTCGTCGAGAAAATGCGATTTAAGCAATAAAATTAAAAATGCACCTAAAACCTAAACCAAACGTTGCAGGTGCTTATTTCTTCATGCGCAGTGGTCAACGCGGCACTCTCTAGCTGCCAGGAGCACTTTTTACTATGCGCGCCCAACCAGAGCAACGGGAGGAGCACATTTCAGAAAACGTGCTCAGCTCGTCGAGAGAACGCGATTTAAGCAATAAAATTAAAAATGCACCTAAAACCTAAACCAAACGTTGCAGGTGCTTATTTCTTCGTGCGCAGTGGTCAACGCGGCACTCCCTAGCTGCCAGGAGCTCTTTTTACTGTGCGCACCCAACCAGAGCGACGGGAGGAGCACATTTCAGAAAACGTGCTCAGCTTGTCGAGAAAATGCGATTGAAGCAATAAAATTAAAAATGCACCTAAAATCTAAACCAAACGTTGCAGGTGCTTATTTCTTCGTGCGCAGTGCTCAACGCGGCACTCCCTAGCTGCCAGGAGCACTTTTTACTATGCGCGCCCAACCAGAGCGACGGGAGGAGCACATTTCAGAAAACGTGCTCAGCTCGTCGAGAAAATGCGATTTAAGCAATAAAATTAAAAATGCACCTAAAACCTAAACCAAACGTTGCAGGTGCTTATTTCTTCATGCGCAGTGGTCAACGCGGCACTCCCGAGCTGCCAAGAGCACTTTTTACTGTGCGCACCCAACCAGAGCGACGGGAGGAGCACATTTCAGAAAACGTGCTCAGCTCGTCGAGAGAATGCGATTCAAGCAATAAAACTAAAAATGCACCTAAAACCTAAACCAAACGTTGCAGGTGCTTATTTCTTCGTGCGCAGTGGTCAACGCGGAACTCCCTAGCTGCCAGGAGCTCTTTTTACTGTGCGCACCCAACCAGAGCGACGGGAGGAGCACATTTCAGAAAACGTGCTCAGCTCGTCGAGAAAATGCGATTTAAGCAATAAAATTAAAAATGCAGCTAAAACCTAAACAAAACGTTGCAGGTGATTATTTCTTCGTGCGCAGTGGTCAACGCGGAACTCCCTAGCTGCCAGGAGCACTTTTTACTGTGCGCACCCAACCAGAGTGACGGGAGGAGCACATTTCAGAAAACGTGCTCAGCTCGTCGAGAAAATGCGATTTAAGCAATAAAATTAAAAATGCACCCAAAACCTAAACCAAACGTTGCAGGTGCTTATTTCTTTGTGCGCAGTGGTCAACGCGGCACTCTCTAGCTGCCAAGAGCACTTTTTACTATGCGCACCCAACCAGAGTGACGGGAGGAGCACATTTCAGAAAACGTGCTCAGCTCGTCGAGAAAATGCGATTTAAGCAATAAGATTAAAAATGCACCTAAAACCTAAACCAAACGTTGCAGGTGCTTATTTCTTCATGCGCAGTGGTCAACGCGGCACTCTCTAGCTGCCAAGAGCACTTTTTACTGTGCGCACCCAACCAGAGTGACGGGAGGAGCACATTTCAGAAAACGTGCTCAGCTCGTCGAGAAAATGCGATTTAAGCAATAAGATTAAAAATGCACCTAAAACCTAAACCAAACGTTGCAGGTGCTTATTTCTTCGTGCGCAGTGGTCAACGCGGAACTCCCTAGCTGCCAGGAGCTCTTTTTACTGTGCGCACCCAACCAGAGCGACGGGAGGAGCCCATTTCAGAAAACGTGCTCAGCTCGTCGAGAAAATGCGATTTAAGCAATAAAATTAAAAATGCACCTAAAACCTAAACCAAACGTTGCAGGTGCTTATTTCTTCGTGCGCAGTGCTCAACGCGGCACTCCCTAGCTGCCAGGAGCTCTTTTTACTGTGCGCACCCAACCAGAGCGACGGGAGGAGCACATTTCAGAAAACGTGCTCAGCTTGTCGAGAAAATGCGATTTAAGCAATAAAATTAAAAATGCACCTAAAACCTAAACCAAACGTTGCAGGTTCTTATTTCTTCTTGCGCAGTGGTCAACGCGGCACTCTCTAGCTGCCAGGAGCACTTTTTACTATGCGCGCCCAACCAGAGCGACGGGAGGAGCACATTTCAGAAAACGTGCTCAGCTCGTCGAGAAAATGCGATTTAAGCAATAAAATTAAAAATGCACCTAAAACCTAAACCAAACGTTGCAGGTGCTTATTTCTTCATGCGCAGTGGTCAACGCGGCACTCCCGAGCTGCCAAGAGCACTTTTTACTGTTCGCACCCAACCAGAGCGACGGGAGGAGCACATTTCAGAAAACGTGCTCAGCTCGTCGAGAGAATGCGATTTAAGCAATAAAATTAAAAATGCACCTAAAACCTAAACCAAACATTGCAGGTGCTTATTTCTTCGTGCGCAGTGGTCAACGCGGAACTCCCTAGCTGCCAGGAGCTCTTTTTACTGTGCGCACCCAACCAGAGCGACGGGAGGAGCACATTTCAGAAAACGTGCTCAGCTCTTCGAGAGAATGCGATTTAAGCAATAAAATTAAAAATGCACCTAAAACCTAAACCAAACGTTGCAGGTGCTTATTTCTTCGTGCGCAGTGCTCAACGCGGCACTCCCTAGCTGCCAGGAGCACTTTTTACTGTGCGCACCCAACCAGAGTGACGGGAGGAGCACATTTCAGAAAACGTGCTCAGCTCGTCGAGAAAATGCGATTTAAGCAATAAAATTAAAAATGCACCTAAAACCTAAACCAAACGTTGCAGGTGCTTATTTCTTCATGCGCAGTGGTCAACGCGGCACTCTCTAGCTGCCAAGAGCACTTTTTACTGTGCGCACCCAACCAGAGTGACGGGAGGAGCACATTTCAGAAAACGTGCTCAGCTCGTCGAGAAAATGCGATTTAAGCAATAAGATTAAAAATGCACCTAAAACCTAAACCAAACGTTGCAGGTGCTTATTTTTTCATGCGCAGTGGTCGACGCGGCACTCTCTAGCTGCCAGGAGCACTTTTTACTACGCGCACCCAACCAGAGCGACGGGAGGAGCACATTTCAGAAAACGTGCTCAGCTCGTCGAGAGAATGCGATTTAAGCAATAAAATAAAAAATGCACCTAAAACCTAAACCAAACGTTGCAGGTGCTTATTTCTTCGTGCGCAGTGGTCAACGCGGCACTCCCTAGCTGCCAGGAGCTCTTTTTACTGTGCGCACCCAACCAGAACGACGGGAGGAGCACATTTCAGAAAACGTGCTCAGCTCGTCGAGAAAATGCAATTTAAGCAATAAAATTAAAAATGCACCTAAAACCTAAACCAAACGTTGCAGGTGCTTATTTCTTCATGCGCAGTGGTCAACGCGGCACTCCCTAGCTGCCAAGAGCACTTTTTAATTGTGCGCACCCAACCAGAGAGACGGGAGGAGCACATTTCAGAAAACGTGCTCAGCTCGTCGAGAGAATGCGATTTAAGCAATAAAATAAAAAATGCACCTAAAACCTAAACCAAACGTTGCAGGTGCTTATTTCTTCGTGCGCAGTGGTCAACGCGGCACTCCCTAGCTGCCAGGAGCTCTTTTTACTGTGCGCACCCAACCAGAACGACGGGAGGAGCACATTTCAGAAAACGTGCTCAGCTCGTCGAGAAAATGCGATTTAAGCAATAAAATTAAAAATGCACCTAAAACCTAAACCAAACGTTGCAGGTGCTTATTTCTTCATGCGCAGTGGTCAACGCGGCACTCTCTAGCTGCCAGGAGCACTTTTTACTACGCGCACCCAACCACAGCGACGGGAGGAGCACATTTCAGAAAACGTGCTCAGCTCGTCGAGAGAATGCGATTTAAGCAATAAAATAAAAAATGCACCTAAAACCTAAACCAAACGTTGCAGGTGCTTATTTCTTCGTGCGCAGTGGTCAACGCGGCACTCCCGAGCTGCCAAGAACACTTTTTACTGTGCGCACCCAACCAGAGCGACGGGAGGAGCACATTTCAGAAAACGTGCTCAGCTCGTCGAGAGAATGCGATTTAAGCAATAAAATTAAAAATGCACCTAAAACCTAAACCAAACGTTGCAGGTGCTTATTTCTTCGTGCGCAGTGGTCAACGCGGAACTTCCTAGCTGCCAGGAGCTCTTTTTACTGTGCGCACCCAACCAGAGCGACGGGAGGAGCACATTTCAGAAAACGTGCTCAGCTCGTCGAGAAAATGCGATTTAAGCAATAAAATTAAAAATGCAGCTAAAACCTAAACCAAACGTTGCAGGTGCTTATTTTTTCGTGCGCAGTGGTCAACGCGGAACTCCCTAGCTGCCAGGAGCACTTTTTACTGTGCGCACCCAACCAGAGTGACGGGAGGAGCACATTTCAGAAAACGTGCTCAGCTCGTCGAGAAAATGCGATTTAAGCACTAAAATTAAAAATGCACCTAAAACCTAAACAAAACGTTGCAGGTGCTTATTTCTTCATGCGCAGTGGTCAACGCGGCACTCTCTAGCTGCCAAGAGCACTTTTTACTGTGCGCACCCATCCAGAGTGACGGGAGGAGCACATTTCAGAAAACGTGCTCATCTCGTCGAGAAAATGCGATTTAAGCAATAAGATTAAAAATGCACCTAAAACCTAAACCAAACGTTGCAGGTGCTTATTTCTTCATGCGCAGTGGTCAACGCGGCACTCTCTAGCTGCCAGGAGCACTTTTTACTACGCGCACCCAACCAGAGCGACGGGAGGAGCACATTTCAGAAAACGTGCTCAGCTCGTCGAGAGAATGCGATTTAAGCAATAAAATTAAAAATGCACCTAAAACCTAAACCAAACGTTGCAGGTGCTTATTTCTTCGTGCGCAGTGGTCAACGCGGCACTCCCTAGCTGCCAGGAGCTCTTTTTACTGTGCGCACCCAACCAGAGCGACGGGAGGAGCACATTTCAGAAAACGTGCTCAGCTTGTCGAGAAAATGCGATTTAAGCAATAAAATTAAAAATGCACCTAAAACCTAAACCAAACGTTGCAGGTTCTTATTTCTTCTTGCGCAGTGGTCAACGCGGCACTCTCTAGCTGCCAGGAGCACTTTTTACTATGCGCGCCCAACCAGAGCGACGGGAGGAGCACATTTCAGAAAACGTGCTCAGCTCGTCGAGAAAATGCGATTTAAGCAATAAAATTAAAAATGCACCTAAAACCTAAACCAAACGTTGCAGGTGCTTATTTCTTCATGCGCAGTGGTCAACGCGGCACTCCCGAGCTGCCAAGAGAACTTTTTACTGTGCGCACCCAACCAGAGCGACGGGAGGAGCACATTTCAGAAAACGTGCTCAGCTCGTCGAGAGAATGCGATTTAAGCAATAAAATTAAAAATGCACATAAAACCTAAACCAAACGTTGCAGGTGCTTATTTCTTCGTGCGCAGTGGTCAACGCGGAACTCCCTAGCTGCCAGGAGCTCTTTTTACTGTGCGCACCCAACCAGAGCGACGGGAGGAGCACATTTCAGAAAACGTGCTCAGCTCGTCGAGAAAATGCAATTTAAGCAATAAAATTAAAAATGCAGCTAAAACCTAAACCAAACGTTGCAGGTGCTTATTTCTTCGTGCGCAGTGGTCAACGCGGAACTCCCTAGCTGCCAGTAGCACTTTTTACTGTGCGCACCCAACCAGAGTGACGGGAGGAGCACATTTCAGAAAACGTGCTCAGCTCGTCGAGAAAATGCGATTTAAGCAATAAAATTAAAAATGCACCCAAAACCTAAACCAAACGTTGCAGGTGCTTATTTCTTTGTGCGCAGTGGTCAACGCGGCACTCTCTAGCTGCCAAGAGCACTTTTTACTATGCGCACCCAACCAGAGTGACGGGAGGAGCACATTTCAGAAAACGTGCTCAGCTCGTCGAGAAAATGCGATTTAAGCAATAAGATTAAAAATGCACCTAAAACCTAAACCAAACGTTGCAGGTGCTTATTTCTTCATGCGCAGTGGTCAACGCGGCACTCTCTAGCTGCCAAGAGCACTTTTTACTGTGCGCACCCAACCAGAGTGACGGGAGGAGCACATTTCAGAAAACGTGCTCAGCTCGTCGAGAAAATGCGATTTAAGCAATAAGATTAAAAATGCACCTAAAACCTAAACCAAACGTTGCAGGTGCTTATTTCTTCATGCGCAGTGGTCAACGCGGCACTCTCTAGCTGCCAGGAGCACTTTTTACTACGCGCACCCAACCAGAGCGACGGGAGGAGCACATTTCAGAAAACGTGCTCAGCTCGTCGAGAGAATGCGATTTAAGCAATAAAATTAAAAATGCACCTAAAACCTAAACCAAACGTTGCAGGTGCTTATTTCTTCGTGCGCAGTGGTCAACGCGGCACTCCCTAGCTGCCAGGAGCTCTTTTTACTGTGCGCACCCAACCAGAGCGACGGGAGGAGCACATTTCAGAAAACGTGCTCAGCTTGTCGAGAAAATGCGATTTAAGCAATAAAATTAAAAATGCACCTAAAACCTAAACCAAACGTTGCAGGTTCTTATTTCTTCTTGCGCAGTGGTCAACGCGGCACTCTCTAGCTGCCAGGAGCACTTTTTACTATGCGCGCCCAACCAGAGCGACGGGAGGAGCACATTTCAGAAAACGTGCTCAGCTCGTCGAGAAAATGCAATTTAAGCAATAAAATTAAAAATGCACCTAAAACCTAAACCAAACGTTGCAGGTGCTTATTTCTTCGTGCGCAGTGGTCAACGCGGCACTCTTTAGCTGCCAAGAGCACTTTTTACTATGCGCACCCAACCAGAGTGACGGGAGGAGCACATTTCAGAAAACGTGCTCAGCTCGTCGAGAAAATGCGATTTAAGCAATAAAATTAAAAATGCACCTAAAACCTAAACCAAACGTTGCAGGTGCTTATTTCTTCGTGCGCAGTGGTCAACGCGGAACTCCCTAGCTGCCAGGAGCTCTTTTTACTGTGCGCACCCAACCAGAGCGACGGGAGGAGCCCATTTCAGAAAACGTGCTCAGCTCGTCGAGAAAATGCGATTTAAGCAATAAAATTAAAAATACACCTAAAACCTAAACCAAACGTTGCAGGTGCTTATTTCTTCGTGCGCAGTGCTCAACGCGGCACTCCCTAGCTGCCAGGAGCACTTTTTACTGTGCGCACCCAACCAGAGTGACGGAAGGAGCACATTTCAGAAAACGTGCTCAGCTCGTCGAGAAAATGCGATTTAAGCAATAAAATTAAAAATGCACCTAAAACCTAAACCAAACGTTGCAGGTGCTTATTTCTTCATGCGCAGTGGTCAACGCGGCACTCTCTAGCTGCCAAGAGCACTTTTTACTGTGCGCACCCAACCAGAGTGACGGGAGGAGCACATTTCAGAAAACGTGCTCAGCTCGACAAGAAAATGCGATTTAAGCAATAAAATTAAAAATGCACCTAAAACCTAAACCAAACGTTGCAGGTGCTTATTTCTTCGTGCGCAGTGCTCAACGCGGCACTCCCTAGCTGCCAGGAGCACTTTTTACTGTGCGCACCCAACCAGAGTGACGGGAGGAGCACATTTCAGAAAACGTGCTCAGCTCGTCGAGACAATGCAATTTAAGCAATAAAATTAAAAATGCACCTAAAACCTAAACCAAACGTTGCAGGTGCTTATTTCTTCGTGCGCAGTGCTCAACGCGGCACTCCCTAGCTGCCAAGAGCACTTTTTACTATGCGCACCCAACCAGAGTGACGGGAGGAGCACATTTCAGAAAACGTGCTCAGCTCGTCGAGAAAACGCGATTTAAGCAACAAGATTAAAAATGCACCTAAAACCTAAATCAAACGTTGCAGGTGCTTATTTCTTCATGCGCAGTGGTCAACGCGGCACTCTCTAGCTGCCAGGAGCACTTTTTACTGTGCGCACCCAACCAGAGTGGCGGCAGGAGCACATTTCAGAAAACGTGCTCAGCTCGTCGAGAAAATGCGATTTAAGCAATAAAATTAAAAATGCACCTAAAACCTAAACCAAACGTTGCAGGTGCTTATTTCTTCATGCGCAGTGGTCAACGCGGCACTCTCTAGCTGCCAAGAGCACTTTTTACTGTGCGCACCCAACCAGAGTGACGGGAGGAGCACATTTCAGAAAACGTGCTCAGCTCGTCGAGAAAATGCGATTTAAGCAATAAGATTAAAAATGCACCTAAAACCTAAACCAAACGTTGCAGGTGCTTATTTCTTCATGCGCAGTGGTCAACGCGGCACTCTCTAGCTGCCAGGAGCACTTTTTACTACGCGCACCCAACCAGAGCGACGGGAGGAGCACATTTCAGAAAACGTGCTCAGCTCGTCGAGAGAATGCGATTTAAGCAATAAAATAAAAAAATGCACCTAAAACCTAAACCAAACGTTGCAGGTGCTTATTTCTTCGAGCGCAGTGGTCAACGCGGCACTCCCTAGCTGCCAGGAGCACTTTTTACTGTGCGCACCCAACCAGAGTGACGGGAGGAGCACATTTCAGAAAACGTGCTCAGCTCGTCGAGAAAATGCGATTTAAGCAATAAAATTAAAAATGCACCTAAAACCTAAACCAAACGTTGCAGGTGCTTATTTGTTCATGCGCAGTGGTCAACGCGGCACTCTCTAGCTGCCAGGAGCACTTTTTACTACGCGCACCCAACCAGAGCGACGGGAGGAGCGCATTTCAGAAAACGTGCTCAGCTCGTCGAGAAAATGCGATTTACGCAATAAAGTTAAAAATGCACCTAAAACCTAAACCAAACGTTGCAGGTGCTTATTTCTTCATGCGCAGTGGTCAACGCGGCACTCCCTAGCTGCCAGGAGCACTTTTTTCTGTGCGCACCCAACTAGAGTGACGGGAGGAGCACATTTCAGAAAACGTGCTCAGCTCGTCGAGAAAATGCAATTTAAGCAATAAAATTAAAAATGCACCTAAAACCTAAACCAAACGTTGCAGGTGCTTATTTCTTCATGCGCAGTTGTCAACGCGGCACTCTCTAGCTGCCAAGAGCACTTTTTACTATGCGCGCCCAACCAGAGCGACGGGAGGAGCACATTTCAGAAAACGTGCTCAGCTCGTCGAGAAAATGCGATTTAAGCAATAAAATAAAAAATGCACCTAAAACCTAAACCAAACGTTGCAGGTGCTTATTTCTTCATGAGCAGTGGTCAACGCGGCACTCTCTAGCTGCCAGGAGCACTTTTTAATACGCGCACCCAACCAGAGCGACGGGAGGAGCACATTTCAGAAAACGTGCTCAGCTCGTCGAGAGAATGCGATTTAAGCAATAAAATTAAAAATGCACCTAAAACCTAAACCAAACGTTGCAGGTGCTTATTTCTTCGTGCGCAGTGGTCAACGCGGCTCTCCCTAGCTGCCAAGAGCACTTTTTACTGTGCGCACCCAACCAGAGTGACGGAAGGAGCACATTTCAGAAAACGTGCTCAGCTCGTCGAGAAAATGCGATTCAAGCAATAAAATTAAAAATTCACCTAAAACCTAAACCAAACGTTGCAGGTGCTTATTTTTTTCATGCGCAGTGGTCAACGCGGCACTCTCTAGCTGCCAGGAGGACTTTTTACTACGCGCACCCAACCAGAGCGACGGGAGGAGCACATTTCAGAAAACGTGCTCAGCTCGTCGAGAGAATGCGATTTAAGCAATAAAATTAAAAATGCACCTAAAACCTAAACCAAACGTTGCAGGTGCTTATTTCTTCGTGCGCAGTGGTCAACGCGGGACTCCCTAGCTGCCAGGAGCTCTTTTTACTGTGCGCACCAAACCAGAGCGACGGGAGGAGCACATTTCAGAAAACGTGCTGAGCTCGTCGAGAAAATGCGATTTAAGCAATAAAATTAAAAATGCACCTAAAACCTAAACCAAACGTTGCAGGTGCTTATTTCTTCATGCGCAGTTGTCAACGCGGCACTCCCTAGCTGCCAGGAGCACTTTTTACTGTGCGCACCCAACCAGAGTGACGGGAGGAGCACATTTCAGAAAACGTGCTCAGCTCGTCGAGAAAATGCGATTTAAGCAATAAAATTAAAAATGCACCTAAAACCTAAACCAAATGTTGCAGGTGCTTATTTCTTCATGCGCAGTGGTCAACGCGGCACTCTCTAGCTGCCAAGAGCACTTTTTACTATGCGCACCCAACCAGAGCGACGGGGGGAGCACATTTCAGAAAACGTGCTCAGCTTGTCGAGAAAATGCGATTTAAGCAATAAAATTAAAAATGCACCTAAAACCTAAACCAAACGTTGCAGGTGGTTATTTCTTCATGCGCAGTGGTCAACGCGGCACTCTCTAGCTGCCAGGAGCACTTTTTACTGTGCGCACCCAACCAGAGTGACGGGAGGAGCACATTTCAGAAAACGTGCTCAGCTCGTCGAGAAAATGCGATTTAAGCAATAAAATTAAAAATGCACCTAAAACCTAAACCAAACGTTGCAGGTGCTTATTTCTTCATGCGCAGTGGTCAACGCGGCACTCTCTAGCTGACAAGAGAACTTTTTACTGTGCGCACCCAACCAGAGTGACGGGAGGAGCACATTTCAGAAAACGTGCTCAGCTCGTCGAGAAAATGCGATTTAAGCAATAAGATTAAAAATGCACCTAAAACCTAAACCAAACGTTGCAGGTGCTTATTTCTTCATGCGCAGTGGTCAACGCGGCACTCTCTAGCTGCCAGGAGCACTTTTTACTACGCGCACCCAACCAGAGCGACGGGAGGAGCACATTTCAGAAAACGTGCTCAGCTCGTCGAGAGAATGCGATTTAAGCAATAAAATAAAAAATGCACCTAAAACCTAAACCAAACGTTGCAGGTGCTTATTTCTTCGTGCGCAGTGGTCAACGCAGAACTCCCTTAGCTGCCAGGAGCTCTTTTTACTGTGCCCACCCAACCAGAGCGACGGGAGGAGCCCATTTCAGAAAACGTGCTCAGCTCGTCGAGAAAATGCGATTTAAGCAATAAAATTAAAAATGCACCTAAAACCTAAACCAAACGTTGCAGGTGCTTATTTCTTCGTGCGCAGTGCTCAACGCGGCACTCCCTAGCTGCCAGGAGCACTTTTTACTGTGCGCACCAACCAGAGTGACGGGAGGAGCACATTTCAGAAAACGTGCTCAGCTCGTCGAGAAAATGCGATTTAAGCAATAAAATTAAAAATGCACCTAAAACCTAAACCAAACGTTGCAGGTGCTTATTTCTTCATGCGCAGTGGTCAACGCGGCACTCTCTAGCTGCCAGGAGCACTTTTTACTATGCGCGCACAACCAGAGCGACGGGAGGAGCACATTTCAGAAAACGTGCTCAGCTCGTCGAGAAAATGCGATTTAAACAATAAAATTTAAAATGCACCTAAAACCTAAACCAAACGTTGCAGGTGCTTATTTCTTTGTGCGCAGTGGTCAACGCGGCACTTTTTAGCTGCCAAGAGCACTTTTTACTATGCGCACCCAACCAGAGCGACGGGGGGAGCACATTTCAGAAAACGTGCTCAGCTTGTCGAGAAAATGCGATTTAAGCAATAAAATTAAAAATGCACCTAAAACCTAAACCAAACGTTGCAGGTGGTTATTTCTTCATGCGCAGTGGTCAACGCGGCACTCTCTAGCTGCCAAGAGCACTTTTTACTGTGCGCACCCAACCAGAGTGACGGGAGGAGCACATTTCAGAAAACGTGCTCAGCTCGTCGAGAAAATGCGATTTAAGCAATAAAATTAAAAATGCACCTAAAACCTAAACCAAACGTTGCAGGTGCTTATTTCTTCATGTGCAGTGGTCAACGCGGCACTCCCTAGCTGCCAAGAGCACTTTTTACTATGCGCACCCAACCAGAGTGACGGGAGGAGCACATTTCAGAAAACGTGCTCAGCTCGTCGAGAAAACGCGATTTAAGCAATAAGATTAAAAATGCACCTAAAACCTGAATCAAACGTTGCAGGTGCTTATTTCTTCATGCGCAGTGGTCAACGCGGCACTCTCTAGCTGCCAGGAGCACTTTTTACTATGCGCGCCCAACCAGAGCGACGGGAGGAGCACATTTCAGAAAACGTGCTCAGCTCGTCGAGAAAATGCGATTTAAGCAATAAAATTAAAAATGCACCTAAAACCTAAACCAAACGTTGCAGGTGCTTATTTCTTCATGCGCAGTGGTCAACGCGGCACTCTCTAGCTGCCAAGAGCACTTTTTACTGTGCGCACCCAACCAGAGTGACGGGAGGAGCACATTTCAGAAAACGTGCTCAGCTCGTCGAGAAAATGCGATTTAAGCAATAAGATTAAAAATGCACCTAAAACCTAAACCAAACGTTGCAGGTGCTTATTTTTTCATGCGCAGTGGTCGACGCGGCACTCTCTAGCTGCCAGGAGCACTTTTTACTACGCGCACCCAACCAGAGCGACGGGAGGAGCACATTTCAGAAAACGTGCTCAGCTCGTCGAGAGAATGCGATTTAAGCAATAAAATAAAAAATGCACCTAAAACCTAAACCAAACGTTGCAGGTGCTTATTTCTTCGTGCGCAGTGGTCAACGCGGCACTCCCTAGCTGCCAGGAGCTCTTTTTACTGTGCGCACCCAACCAGAACGACGGGAGGAGCACATTTCAGAAAACGTGCTCAGCTCGTCGAGAAAATGCAATTTAAGCAATAAAATTAAAAATGCACCTAAAACCTAAACCAAACGTTGCAGGTGCTTATTTCTTCATGCGCAGTGGTCAACGCGGCACTCCCTAGCTGCCAAGAGCACTTTTTAATTGTGCGCACCCAACCAGAGAGACGGGAGGAGCACATTTCAGAAAACGTGCTCAGCTCGTCGAGAGAATGCGATTTAAGCAATAAAATAAAAAATGCACCTAAAACCTAAACCAAACGTTGCAGGTGCTTATTTCTTCGTGCGCAGTGGTCAACGCGGCACTCCCTAGCTGCCAGGAGCTCTTTTTACTGTGCGCACCCAACCAGAACGACGGGAGGAGCACATTTCAGAAAACGTGCTCAGCTCGTCGAGAAAATGCGATTTAAGCAATAAAATTAAAAATGCACCTAAAACCTAAACCAAACGTTGCAGGTGCTTATTTCTTCATGCGCAGTGGTCAACGCGGCACTCTCTAGCTGCCAGGAGCACTTTTTACTACGCGCACCCAACCACAGCGACGGGAGGAGCACATTTCAGAAAACGTGCTCAGCTCGTCGAGAGAATGCGATTTAAGCAATAAAATAAAAAATGCACCTAAAACCTAAACCAAACGTTGCAGGTGCTTATTTCTTCGTGCGCAGTGGTCAACGCGGCACTCCCGAGCTGCCAAGAACACTTTTTACTGTGCGCACCCAACCAGAGCGACGGGAGGAGCACATTTCAGAAAACGTGCTCAGCTCGTCGAGAGAATGCGATTTAAGCAATAAAATTAAAAATGCACCTAAAACCTAAACCAAACGTTGCAGGTGCTTATTTCTTCGTGCGCAGTGGTCAACGCGGAACTTCCTAGCTGCCAGGAGCTCTTTTTACTGTGCGCACCCAACCAGAGCGACGGGAGGAGCACATTTCAGAAAACGTGCTCAGCTCGTCGAGAAAATGCGATTTAAGCAATAAAATTAAAAATGCAGCTAAAACCTAAACCAAACGTTGCAGGTGCTTATTTTTTCGTGCGCAGTGGTCAACGCGGAACTCCCTAGCTGCCAGGAGCACTTTTTACTGTGCGCACCCAACCAGAGTGACGGGAGGAGCACATTTCAGAAAACGTGCTCAGCTCGTCGAGAAAATGCGATTTAAGCACTAAAATTAAAAATGCACCTAAAACCTAAACCAAACGTTGCAGGTGCTTATTTCTTCATGCGCAGTGGTCAACGCGGCACTCTCTAGCTGCCAAGAGCACTTTTTACTGTGCGCACCCAACCAGAGTGACGGGAGGAGCACATTTCAGAAAACGTGCTCATCTCGTCGAGAAAATGCGATTTAAGCAATAAGATTAAAAATGCACCTAAAACCTAAACCAAACGTTGCAGGTGCTTATTTCTTCATGCGCAGTGGTCAACGCGGCACTCTCTAGCTGCCAGGAGCACTTTTTACTACGCGCACCCAACCAGAGCGACGGGAGGAGCACATTTCAGAAAACGTGCTCAGCTCGTCGAGAGAATGCGATTTAAGCAATAAAATAAAAATGCACCTAAAACCTAAACCAAACGTTGCAGGTGCTTATTTCTTCGTGCGCAGTGGTCAACGCGGCACTCCCTAGCTGCCAGGAGCTCTTTTTACTGTGCGCACCCAACCAGAGCGACGGGAGGAGCACATTTCAGAAAACGTGCTCAGCTTGTCGAGAAAATGCGATTTAAGCAATAAAATTAAAAATGCACCTAAAACCTAAACCAAACGTTGCAGGTTCTTATTTCTTCTTGCGCAGTGGTCAACGCGGCACTCTCTAGCTGCCAGGAGCACTTTTTACTATGCGCGCCCAACCAGAGCGACGGGAGGAGCACATTTCAGAAAACGTGCTCAGCTCGTCGAGAAAATGCGATTTAAGCAATAAAATTAAAAATGCACCTAAAACCTAAACCAAACGTTGCAGGTGCTTATTTCTTCATGCGCAGTGGTCAACGCGGCACTCCCGAGCTGCCAAGAGCACTTTTTACTGTGCGCACCCAACCAGAGCGACGGGAGGAGCACATTTCAGAAAACGTGCTCAGCTCGTCGAGAGAATGCGATTTAAGCAATAAAATTAAAAATGCACATAAAACCTAAACCAAACGTTGCAGGTGCTTATTTCTTCGTGCGCAGTGGTCAACGCGGAACTCCCTAGCTGCCAGGAGCTCTTTTTACTGTGCGCACCCAACCAGAGCGACGGGAGGAGCACATTTCAGAAAACGTGCTCAGCTCGTCGAGAAAATGCAATTTAAGCAATAAAATTAAAAATGCAGCTAAAACCTAAACCAAACGTTGCAGGTGCTTATTTCTTCGTGCGCAGTGGTCAACGCGGAACTCCCTAGCTGCCAGGAGCTCTTTTTACTGTGCGCACCCAACCAGAGCGACGGGAGGAGCACATTTCAGAAAACGTGCTCAGCTTGTCGAGAAAATGCGATTTAAGCAATAAAATTAAAAATGCACCTAAAACCTAAACCAAACGTTGCAGGTTCTTATTTCTTCTTGCGCAGTGGTCAACGCGGCACTCTCTAGCTGCCAGGAGCACTTTTTACTATGCGCGCCCAACCAGAGCGACGGGAGGAGCACATTTCAGAAAACGTGCTCAGCTCGTCGAGAAAATGCAATTTAAGCAATAAAATTAAAAATGCACCTAAAACCTAAACCAAACGTTGCAGGTGCTTATTTCTTCGTGCGCAGTGGTCAACGCGGCACTCTTTAGCTGCCAAGAGCACTTTTTACTATGCGCACCCAACCAGAGTGACGGGAGGAGCACATTTCAGAAAACGTGCTCAGCTCGTCGAGAAAATGCGATTTAAGCAATAAAATTAAAAATGCACCTAAAACCTAAACCAAACGTTGCAGGTGCTTATTTCTTCGTGCGCAGTGGTCAACGCGGAACTCCCTAGCTGCCAGGAGCTCTTTTTACTGTGCGCACCCAACCAGAGCGACGGGAGGAGCCCATTTCAGAAAACGTGCTCAGCTCGTCGAGAAAATGCGATTTAAGCAATAAAATTAAAAATACACCTAAAACCTAAACCAAACGTTGCAGGTGCTTATTTCTTCGTGCGCAGTGCTCAACGCGGCACTCCGTAGCTGCCAGGAGCACTTTTTACTGTGCGCACCCAACCAGAGTGACGGGAGGAGCACATTTCAGAAAACGTGCTCAGCTCGTCGAGAAAATGCGATTTAAGCAATAAAATTAAAAATGCACCTAAAACCTAAACCAAACGTTGCAGGTGCTTATTTCTTCATGCGCAGTGGTCAACGCGGCACTCTCTAGCTGCCAAGAGCACTTTTTACTGTGCGCACCCAACCAGAGTGACGGGAGGAGCACATTTCAGAAAACGTGCTCAGCTCGACAAGAAAATGCGATTTAAGCAATAAAATTAAAAATGCACCTAAAACCTAAACCAAACGTTGCAGGTGCTTATTTCTTCGTGCGCAGTGCTCAACGCGGCACTCCCTAGCTGCCAGGAGCACTTTTTACTGTGCGCACCCAACCAGAGTGACGGGAGGAGCACATTTCAGAAAACGTGCTCAGCTCGTCGAGACAATGCAATTTAAGCAATAAAATTAAAAATGCACCTAAAACCTAAACCAAACGTTGCAGGTGCTTATTTCTTCGTGCGCAGTGCTCAACGCGGCACTCCCTAGCTGCCAAGAGCACTTTTTACTATGCGCACCCAACCAGAGTGACGGGAGGAGCACATTTCAGAAAACGTGCTCAGCTCGTCGAGAAAACGCGATTTAAGCAACAAGATTAAAAATGCACCTAAAACCTAAATCAAACGTTGCAGGTGCTTATTTCTTCATGCGCAGTGGTCAACGCGGCACTCTCTAGCTGCCAGGAGCACTTTTTACTGTGCGCACCCAACCAGAGTGGCGGCAGGAGCACATTTCAGAAAACGTGCTCAGCTCGTCGAGAAAATGCGATTTAAGCAATAAAATTAAAAATGCACCTAAAACCTAAACCAAACGTTGCAGGTGCTTATTTCTTCATGCGCAGTGGTCAACGCGGCACTCTCTAGCTGCCAAGAGACCTTTTTACTGTGCGCACCCAACCAGAGTGACGGGAGGAGCACATTTCAGAAAACGTGCTCAGCTCGTCGAGAAAATGCGATTTAAGCAATAAGATTAAAAATGCACCTAAAACCTAAACCAAACGTTGCAGGTGCTTATTTCTTCATGCGCAGTGGTCAACGCGGCACTCTCTAGCTGCCAGGAGCACTTTTTACTACGCGCACCCAACCAGAGCGACGGGAGGAGCACATTTCAGAAAACGTGCTCAGCTCGTCGAGAGAATGCGATTTAAGCAATAAAATAAAAAAATGCACCTAAAACCTAAACCAAACGTTGCAGGTGCTTATTTCTTCGAGCGCAGTGGTCAACGCGGCACTCCCTAGCTGCCAGGAGCACTTTTTACTGTGCGCACCCAACCAGAGTGACGGGAGGAGCACATTTCAGAAAACGTGCTCAGCTCGTCGAGAAAATGCGATTTAAGCAATAAAATTAAAAATGCACCTAAAACCTAAACCAAACGTTGCAGGTGCTTATTTGTTCATGCGCAGTGGTCAACGCGGCACTCTCTAGCTGCCAGGAGCACTTTTTACTACGCGCACCCAACCAGAGCGACGGGAGGAGCGCATTTCAGAAAACGTGCTCAGCTCGTCGAGAGAATGCGATTTAAGCAATAAAATTAAAAATGCACCTAAAACCTAAACCAAACGTTGCAGGTGCTTATTTCTTCGTGCGCAGTGGTCAACGCGGCACTCCCTAGCTGCCAGGAGCACTTGTTACTGTGCGCACTTAACCAGAGTGACGGGAGGAGCACATTTCAGAAAACTTGCTCAGCTCGTCGAGAAAATGCGATTTGAGCAATGAAATTAAAAATGCACCTAAAACCTAAACCAAACGTTGCAGGTGCTTATTTCTTCATGCGCAGTGGTCAACGCGGCACTCTCTAGCTGCCAGGAGCACTATTTACTACGCGCACCCAACCAGAGCGACGGGAGGAGCGCATTTCAGAAAACGTGCTCAGCTCGTCGAGAGAATGCGATTTAAGCAATAAAATTACAAATACACCTAAAACCTAAACCAAACGTTGCAGGTGCTTTTTTCTTCGTGCGCAGTGGTCAACGCGGCACTCTCTAGCTGCCAAGAGCACTTTTTACTATGCGCGCCCAACCAGAGCGACGGGAGGAGCACATTTCAGAAAACATGCTCAGCTCGTCGAGAAAATGCGATTTAAGCAATAAAATTAAAAATGCACCTAAAACCTAAACCAAACGTTGCAGGTGCTTATTTCTTCGTGCGCAGTGGTCAACGCGGCACTCCCTAGCTGCCAGGAGCTCTTTTTACTGTGCGCACCCAACCAGAGCGACAGGAGGAGCACATTTCAGAAAACGTGCTCAGCTCGTCGAGAAAATGCGATTTACGCAATAAAGTTAAAAATGCACCTAAAACCTAAACCAAACGTTGCAGGTGCTTATTTCTTCATGCGCAGTGGTCAACGCGGCACTCCCTAGCTGCCAGGAGCACTTTTTTCTGTGCGCACCCAACTAGAGTGACGGAATGAGAACATTTCAGAAAACGTACTCAGCTCGTCGAGAAAATGCGATTTAAGCAATAAAATTAAAAATGCACCTAAAACCTAAACCAAACGTTGCAGGTGCTTATTTCTTCATGCGCAGTGGTCAACGCGGCACTCTCTAGCTGCCAGAAGCACTTTTTACTGTGCGCACAACCAGAGCGACGGGAGGAGCACATTTCAGAAAACGTGCTCAGCCCGTCGAGAAAATGCGATTTAAGCAATAAAATTAAAAATGCACGTAAAACCTAAACAAAACGTTCCAGGTGCTTATTTCTTCATTTGCAGTGGTCAACGCGGCACTCTCTAGCTGCCAGGAGGACTTTTTACTACGCGCACCCAACCAGAGCGACGGGAGGAGCACATTTCAGAAAACGTGCTCAGCTCGTCGAGAGAATGCGATTTAAACAATAAAATTAAAAATGCACCTAAAACCTAAACCAAACGTTGCAGGTGCTTATTTCTTCGTGCGCAGTGGTCAACGCGGCACTCTCTAGCTGCCAAGAGCACCTTTTACTATGCGCACCCAACCAGAGTGACGGGAGGAGCACATTTCAGAAAACGTGCTCAGCTCGTCGAGAAAATGCAATTTAAGCAATAAAATTAAAAATGCACCTAAAACCTAAACCAAACGTTGCAGGTGCTTATTTCTTCATGCGCAGTTGTCAACGCGGCACTCTCTAGCTGCCAAGAGCACTTTTTACTATGCGCGCCCAACCAGAGCGACGGGAGGAGCACATTTCAGAAAACGTGCTCAGCTCGTCGAGAAAATGCGATTTAAGCAATAAAATAAAAAATGCACCTAAAACCTAAACCAAACGTTGCAGGTGCTTATTTCTTCATGAGCAGTGGTCAACGCGGCACTCTCTAGCTGCCAGGAGCACTTTTTAATACGCGCACCCAACCAGAGCGACGGGAGGAGCACATTTCAGAAAACGTGCTCAGCTCGTCGAGAGAATGCGATTTAAGCAATAAAATTAAAAATGCACCTAAAACCTAAACCAAACGTTGCAGGTGCTTATTTCTTCGTGCGCAGTGGTCAACGCGGCTCTCCCTAGCTGCCAAGAGCACTTTTTACTGTGCGCACCCAACCAGAGTGACGGAAGGAGCACATTTCAGAAAACGTGCTCAGCTCGTCGAGAAAATGCGATTCAAGCAATAAAATTAAAAATTCACCTAAAACCTAAACCAAACGTTGCAGGTGCTTATTTTTTTCATGCGCAGTGGTCAACGCGGCACTCTCTAGCTGCCAGGAGGACTTTTTACTACGCGCACCCAACCAGAGCGACGGGAGGAGCACATTTCAGAAAACGTGCTCAGCTCGTCGAGAGAATGCGATTTAAGCAATAAAATTAAAAATGCACCTAAAACCTAAACCAAACGTTGCAGGTGCTTATTTCTTCGTGCGCAGTGGTCAACGCGGCACTCCCTAGCTGCCAGGAGCTCTTTTTACTGTGCGCACCCAACCAGAGCGACGGGAGGAGCACATTTCAGAAAACGTGCTCAGCTTGTCGAGAAAATGCGATTTAAGCACTAAAATTAAAAATGCACCTAAAACCTAAACCAAACGTTGCAGGTGCTTATTTCTTCATGCGCAGTGGTCAACGCGGCACTCTCTAGCTGCCAAGAGCACTTTTTACTGTGCGCACCCAACCAGAGTGACGGGAGGAGCACATTTCAGAAAACGTGCTCATCTCGTCGAGAAAATGCGATTTAAGCAATAAGATTAAAAATGCACCTAAAACCTAAACCAAACGTTGCAGGTGCTTATTTCTTCATGCGCAGTGGTCAACGCGGCACTCTCTAGCTGCCAGGAGCACTTTTTACTACGCGCACC
This sequence comes from Syngnathus floridae, assembly GCF_059516105.1. Taxonomy (NCBI): domain Eukaryota; kingdom Metazoa; phylum Chordata; class Actinopteri; order Syngnathiformes; family Syngnathidae; genus Syngnathus; species Syngnathus floridae. The sequence goes on along the minus strand of NC_142416.1, from coordinate 4,188,277 downwards.
CAACCAGAGCGACGGGAGGAGCACATTTCAGAAAACGTGCTCAGCTCGTCGAGAGAATGCGATTTAAGCAATAAAATAAAAATGCACCTAAAACCTAAACCAAACGTTGCAGGTGCTTATTTCTTCGTGCGCAGTGGTCAACGCGGCACTCCCTAGCTGCCAGGAGCTCTTTTTACTGTGCGCACCCAACCAGAGCGACGGGAGGAGCACATTTCAGAAAACGTGCTCAGCTTGTCGAGAAAATGCGATTTAAGCAATAAAATTAAAAATGCACCTAAAACCTAAACCAAACGTTGCAGGTTCTTATTTCTTCTTGCGCAGTGGTCAACGCGGCACTCTCTAGCTGCCAGGAGCACTTTTTACTATGCGCGCCCAACCAGAGCGACGGGAGGAGCACATTTCAGAAAACGTGCTCAGCTCGTCGAGAAAATGCGATTTAAGCAATAAAATTAAAAATGCACCTAAAACCTAAACCAAACGTTGCAGGTGCTTATTTCTTCATGCGCAGTGGTCAACGCGGCACTCCCGAGCTGCCAAGAGCACTTTTTACTGTGCGCACCCAACCAGAGCGACGGGAGGAGCACATTTCAGAAAACGTGCTCAGCTCGTCGAGAGAATGCGATTTAAGCAATAAAATTAAAAATGCACATAAAACCTAAACCAAACGTTGCAGGTGCTTATTTCTTCGTGCGCAGTGGTCAACGCGGAACTCCCTAGCTGCCAGGAGCTCTTTTTACTGTGCGCACCCAACCAGAGCGACGGGAGGAGCACATTTCAGAAAACGTGCTCAGCTCGTCGAGAAAATGCAATTTAAGCAATAAAATTAAAAATGCAGCTAAAACCTAAACCAAACGTTGCAGGTGCTTATTTCTTCGTGCGCAGTGGTCAACGCGGAACTCCCTAGCTGCCAGGAGCTCTTTTTACTGTGCGCACCCAACCAGAGCGACGGGAGGAGCACATTTCAGAAAACGTGCTCAGCTTGTCGAGAAAATGCGATTTAAGCAATAAAATTAAAAATGCACCTAAAACCTAAACCAAACGTTGCAGGTTCTTATTTCTTCTTGCGCAGTGGTCAACGCGGCACTCTCTAGCTGCCAGGAGCACTTTTTACTATGCGCGCCCAACCAGAGCGACGGGAGGAGCACATTTCAGAAAACGTGCTCAGCTCGTCGAGAAAATGCAATTTAAGCAATAAAATTAAAAATGCACCTAAAACCTAAACCAAACGTTGCAGGTGCTTATTTCTTCGTGCGCAGTGGTCAACGCGGCACTCTTTAGCTGCCAAGAGCACTTTTTACTATGCGCACCCAACCAGAGTGACGGGAGGAGCACATTTCAGAAAACGTGCTCAGCTCGTCGAGAAAATGCGATTTAAGCAATAAAATTAAAAATGCACCTAAAACCTAAACCAAACGTTGCAGGTGCTTATTTCTTCGTGCGCAGTGGTCAACGCGGAACTCCCTAGCTGCCAGGAGCTCTTTTTACTGTGCGCACCCAACCAGAGCGACGGGAGGAGCCCATTTCAGAAAACGTGCTCAGCTCGTCGAGAAAATGCGATTTAAGCAATAAAATTAAAAATACACCTAAAACCTAAACCAAACGTTGCAGGTGCTTATTTCTTCGTGCGCAGTGCTCAACGCGGCACTCCGTAGCTGCCAGGAGCACTTTTTACTGTGCGCACCCAACCAGAGTGACGGGAGGAGCACATTTCAGAAAACGTGCTCAGCTCGTCGAGAAAATGCGATTTAAGCAATAAAATTAAAAATGCACCTAAAACCTAAACCAAACGTTGCAGGTGCTTATTTCTTCATGCGCAGTGGTCAACGCGGCACTCTCTAGCTGCCAAGAGCACTTTTTACTGTGCGCACCCAACCAGAGTGACGGGAGGAGCACATTTCAGAAAACGTGCTCAGCTCGACAAGAAAATGCGATTTAAGCAATAAAATTAAAAATGCACCTAAAACCTAAACCAAACGTTGCAGGTGCTTATTTCTTCGTGCGCAGTGCTCAACGCGGCACTCCCTAGCTGCCAGGAGCACTTTTTACTGTGCGCACCCAACCAGAGTGACGGGAGGAGCACATTTCAGAAAACGTGCTCAGCTCGTCGAGACAATGCAATTTAAGCAATAAAATTAAAAATGCACCTAAAACCTAAACCAAACGTTGCAGGTGCTTATTTCTTCGTGCGCAGTGCTCAACGCGGCACTCCCTAGCTGCCAAGAGCACTTTTTACTATGCGCACCCAACCAGAGTGACGGGAGGAGCACATTTCAGAAAACGTGCTCAGCTCGTCGAGAAAACGCGATTTAAGCAACAAGATTAAAAATGCACCTAAAACCTAAATCAAACGTTGCAGGTGCTTATTTCTTCATGCGCAGTGGTCAACGCGGCACTCTCTAGCTGCCAGGAGCACTTTTTACTGTGCGCACCCAACCAGAGTGGCGGCAGGAGCACATTTCAGAAAACGTGCTCAGCTCGTCGAGAAAATGCGATTTAAGCAATAAAATTAAAAATGCACCTAAAACCTAAACCAAACGTTGCAGGTGCTTATTTCTTCATGCGCAGTGGTCAACGCGGCACTCTCTAGCTGCCAAGAGCACTTTTTACTGTGCGCACCCAACCAGAGTGACGGGAGGAGCACATTTCAGAAAACGTGCTCAGCTCGTCGAGAAAATGCGATTTAAGCAATAAGATTAAAAATGCACCTAAAACCTAAACCAAACGTTGCAGGTGCTTATTTCTTCATGCGCAGTGGTCAACGCGGCACTCTCTAGCTGCCAGGAGCACTTTTTACTACGCGCACCCAACCAGAGCGACGGGAGGAGCACATTTCAGAAAACGTGCTCAGCTCGTCGAGAGAATGCGATTTAAGCAATAAAATAAAAAAATGCACCTAAAACCTAAACCAAACGTTGCAGGTGCTTATTTCTTCGAGCGCAGTGGTCAACGCGGCACTCCCTAGCTGCCAGGAGCACTTTTTACTGTGCGCACCCAACCAGAGTGACGGGAGGAGCACATTTCAGAAAACGTGCTCAGCTCGTCGAGAAAATGCGATTTAAGCAATAAAATTAAAAATGCACCTAAAACCTAAACCAAACGTTGCAGGTGCTTATTTGTTCATGCGCAGTGGTCAACGCGGCACTCTCTAGCTGCCAGGAGCACTTTTTACTACGCGCACCCAACCAGAGCGACGGGAGGAGCGCATTTCAGAAAACGTGCTCAGCTCGTCGAGAGAATGCGATTTAAGCAATAAAATTAAAAATGCACCTAAAACCTAAACCAAACGTTGCAGGTGCTTATTTCTTCGTGCGCAGTGGTCAACGCGGCACTCCCTAGCTGCCAGGAGCACTTGTTACTGTGCGCACTTAACCAGAGTGACGGGAGGAGCACATTTCAGAAAACTTGCTCAGCTCGTCGAGAAAATGCGATTTGAGCAATGAAATTAAAAATGCACCTAAAACCTAAACCAAACGTTGCAGGTGCTTATTTCTTCATGCGCAGTGGTCAACGCGGCACTCTCTAGCTGCCAGGAGCACTATTTACTACGCGCACCCAACCAGAGCGACGGGAGGAGCGCATTTCAGAAAACGTGCTCAGCTCGTCGAGAGAATGCGATTTAAGCAATAAAATTACAAATACACCTAAAACCTAAACCAAACGTTGCAGGTGCTTTTTTCTTCGTGCGCAGTGGTCAACGCGGCACTCTCTAGCTGCCAAGAGCACTTTTTACTATGCGCGCCCAACCAGAGCGACGGGAGGAGCACATTTCAGAAAACATGCTCAGCTCGTCGAGAAAATGCGATTTAAGCAATAAAATTAAAAATGCACCTAAAACCTAAACCAAACGTTGCAGGTGCTTATTTCTTCGTGCGCAGTGGTCAACGCGGCACTCCCTAGCTGCCAGGAGCTCTTTTTACTGTGCGCACCCAACCAGAGCGACAGGAGGAGCACATTTCAGAAAACGTGCTCAGCTCGTCGAGAAAATGCGATTTACGCAATAAAGTTAAAAATGCACCTAAAACCTAAACCAAACGTTGCAGGTGCTTATTTCTTCATGCGCAGTGGTCAACGCGGCACTCCCTAGCTGCCAGGAGCACTTTTTTCTGTGCGCACCCAACTAGAGTGACGGAATGAGAACATTTCAGAAAACGTACTCAGCTCGTCGAGAAAATGCGATTTAAGCAATAAAATTAAAAATGCACCTAAAACCTAAACCAAACGTTGCAGGTGCTTATTTCTTCATGCGCAGTGGTCAACGCGGCACTCTCTAGCTGCCAGAAGCACTTTTTACTGTGCGCACAACCAGAGCGACGGGAGGAGCACATTTCAGAAAACGTGCTCAGCCCGTCGAGAAAATGCGATTTAAGCAATAAAATTAAAAATGCACGTAAAACCTAAACAAAACGTTCCAGGTGCTTATTTCTTCATTTGCAGTGGTCAACGCGGCACTCTCTAGCTGCCAGGAGGACTTTTTACTACGCGCACCCAACCAGAGCGACGGGAGGAGCACATTTCAGAAAACGTGCTCAGCTCGTCGAGAGAATGCGATTTAAACAATAAAATTAAAAATGCACCTAAAACCTAAACCAAACGTTGCAGGTGCTTATTTCTTCGTGCGCAGTGGTCAACGCGGCACTCTCTAGCTGCCAAGAGCACCTTTTACTATGCGCACCCAACCAGAGTGACGGGAGGAGCACATTTCAGAAAACGTGCTCAGCTCGTCGAGAAAATGCAATTTAAGCAATAAAATTAAAAATGCACCTAAAACCTAAACCAAACGTTGCAGGTGCTTATTTCTTCATGCGCAGTTGTCAACGCGGCACTCTCTAGCTGCCAAGAGCACTTTTTACTATGCGCGCCCAACCAGAGCGACGGGAGGAGCACATTTCAGAAAACGTGCTCAGCTCGTCGAGAAAATGCGATTTAAGCAATAAAATAAAAAATGCACCTAAAACCTAAACCAAACGTTGCAGGTGCTTATTTCTTCATGAGCAGTGGTCAACGCGGCACTCTCTAGCTGCCAGGAGCACTTTTTAATACGCGCACCCAACCAGAGCGACGGGAGGAGCACATTTCAGAAAACGTGCTCAGCTCGTCGAGAGAATGCGATTTAAGCAATAAAATTAAAAATGCACCTAAAACCTAAACCAAACGTTGCAGGTGCTTATTTCTTCGTGCGCAGTGGTCAACGCGGCTCTCCCTAGCTGCCAAGAGCACTTTTTACTGTGCGCACCCAACCAGAGTGACGGAAGGAGCACATTTCAGAAAACGTGCTCAGCTCGTCGAGAAAATGCGATTCAAGCAATAAAATTAAAAATTCACCTAAAACCTAAACCAAACGTTGCAGGTGCTTATTTTTTTCATGCGCAGTGGTCAACGCGGCACTCTCTAGCTGCCAGGAGGACTTTTTACTACGCGCACCCAACCAGAGCGACGGGAGGAGCACATTTCAGAAAACGTGCTCAGCTCGTCGAGAGAATGCGATTTAAGCAATAAAATTAAAAATGCACCTAAAACCTAAACCAAACGTTGCAGGTGCTTATTTCTTCGTGCGCAGTGGTCAACGCGGGACTCCCTAGCTGCCAGGAGCTCTTTTTACTGTGCGCACCAAACCAGAGCGACGGGAGGAGCACATTTCAGAAAACGTGCTGAGCTCGTCGAGAAAATGCGATTTAAGCAATAAAATTTAAAATGCACCTAAAACCTAAACCAAACGTTGCAGGTGCTTATTTCTTCATGCGCAGTTGTCAACGCGGCACTCCCTAGCTGCCAGGAGCACTTTTTACTGTGCGCACCCAACCAGAGTGACGGGAGGAGCACATTTCAGAAAACGTGCTCAGCTCGTCGAGAAAATGCGATTTAAGCAATAAAATTAAAAATGCACCTAAAACCTAAACCAAATGTTGCAGGTGCTTATTTCTTCATGCGCAGTGGTCAACGCGGCACTCTCTAGCTGCCAAGAGCACTTTTTACTATGCGCGCCCAACCAGAGCGACGGAAGGAGCACATTTCAGAAAACGTGCTCAGCTCGTCGAGAAAATGCAATTTAAGCAATAAAATTAAAAATGCATCTAAAACCTAAACCAAACGTTGCAGGTGCTTATTTCTTCATGCGCAGTGGTCAACGCGGCACTCTCTAGCTGCCAGGAGCACTTTTTACTACGCGCACCCAACCAGAGCGACGGGAGGAGCGCATTTCAGAAAACGTGCTCAGCTCGTCGAGAGAATGCGATTTAAGCAATAAAATTAACAATGCACCTAAAACCTAAACCAAACGTTGCAGGTGCTTTTTTCTTCGTGCGCAGTGGTCAACGTGGCACTCCCTAGCTGCCAGGAGCTCTTTTTACTGTGCGCACCCAACCAGATTGACGGGAGGAGCACATTTCAGAAAACGTGCTCAGCTCGTCGAGAAAATGCGATTTAAGCAATAAAATTAAAAATGCACCTAAAACCTAAACCAAACGTTGCAGGTGCTTATTTCTTCATGCGCAGTGGTCAACGCGGCACTCTCTAGCTGCCAGGAGCACTTTTTACTACGCGCACCCAACCAGAGCGACGGGAGGAGCACATTTCAGAAAACGTGCTCAGCTCGTCGAGAGAATGCGATTTAAGCAATAAAATTAAAAATGCACCTAAAAGCTAAACCAAACGTTGCAGGTGCTTATTTCTTCGTGCGCAGTGGTCAACGCGGCTCTCCCTAGCTGCCAAGAGCACTTTTTACTGTGCGCACCCAACCAGAGTGACGGAAGGAGCACATTTCAGAAAACGTGCTCAGCTCGTCGAGAAAATGCGATTCAAGCAATAAAATTAAAAATGCACCTAAAACCTAAACCAAACGTTGCAGGTGCTTATTTCTACGTGCGGAGTGGTCAACGCGGCACTCCCTAGCTGCCAGGAGCTCTTTTTACTGTGCGCACCAAACCAGAGCGACGGGAGGAGCACATTTCAGAAAACGTGCTCAGCTCGTCGAGAAAATGCGATTTAAGCAATAAAATTAAAAATGCACCTAAAACCTAAACCAAACGTTGCAGGTGCTTATTTCTTCGTGCGCAGTGGTCAACGCGGAACTCCCTAGCTGCCAGGAGCTCTTTTTACTGTGCGCACCCAACCAGAGCGACGGGAGGAGCACATTTCAGAAAACGTGCTCAGCTCGTCGAGAAAATGCGATTTAAGCAATAAAATTAAAAATGCTGCTAAAACCTAAACCAAACGTTGCAGGTGCTTATTTCTTCGTGCGTAGTGCTCAACGCGGCACTCCCTAGCTGCCAGGAGCACTTTTTACTGTGCGCACCCAACCAGAGTGACGGGAGGAGCACATTTCAGAAAACGTGCTCAGCTCGTCGAGAAAATGCGATTTAAGCAATAAAATTAAAAATGCACCTAAAACCTAAACCAAACGTTGCAGGTGCTTATTTCTTCATGCGCAGTGGTCAACGCGGCACTCTCTAGCTGACAAGAGAACTTTTTACTGTGCGCACCCAACCAGAGTGACGGGAGGAGCACATTTCAGAAAACGTGCTCAGCTCGTCGAGAAAATGCGATTTAAGCAATAAGATTAAAAATGCACCTAAAACCTAAACCAAACGTTGCAGGTGCTTATTTCTTCATGCGCAGTGGTCAACGCGGCACTCTCTAGCTGCCAGGAGCACTTTTTACTACGCGCACCCAACCAGAGCGACGGGAGGAGCACATTTCAGAAAACGTGCTCAGCTCGTCGAGAGAATGCGATTTAAGCAATAAAATAAAAAATGCACCTAAAACCTAAACCAAACGTTGCAGGTGCTTATTTCTTCGTGCGCAGTGGTCAACGCGGCACTCCCTACCTGCCAGGAGCTCTTTTTACTGTGTGCACCCAACCAGAGCGACGGGAGGAGCACATTTCAGAAAACGTGCTCAGCTCGTCGAGAGAATGCGATTTAAGCAATAAAATAAAAAATGCACCTAAAACCTAAACCAAACGTTGCAGGTGCTTATTTCTTCGTGCGCAGTGGTCAACGCAGAACTCCCTAGCTGCCAGGAGCTCTTTTTACTGTGCCCACCCAACCAGAGCGACGGGAGGAGCCCATTTCAGAAAACGTGCTCAGCTCGTCGAGAAAATGCGATTTAAGCAATAAAATTAAAAATGCACCTAAAACCTAAACCAAACGTTGCAGGTGCTTATTTCTTCGTGCGCAGTGCTCAACGCGGCACTCCCTAGCTGCCAGGAGCACTTTTTACTGTGCGCACCAACCAGAGTGACGGGAGGAGCACATTTCAGAAAACGTGCTCAGCTCGTCGAGAAAATGCGATTTAAGCAATAAAATTAAAAATGCACCTAAAACCTAAACCAAACGTTGCAGGTGCTTATTTCTTCATGCGCAGTGGTCAACGCGGCACTCTCTAGCTGCCAGGAGCACTTTTTACTATGCGCGCACAACCAGAGCGACGGGAGGAGCACATTTCAGAAAACGTGCTCAGCTCGTCGAGAAAATGCGATTTAAGCAATAAAATTTAAAATGCACCTAAAACCTAAACCAAACGTTGCAGGTGCTTATTTCTTTGTGCGCAGTGGTCAACGCGGCACTTTTTAGCTGCCAAGAGCACTTTTTACTATGCGCACCCAACCAGAGCGACGGGGGGAGCACATTTCAGAAAACGTGCTCAGCTTGTCGAGAAAATGCGATTTAAGCAATAAAATTAAAAATGCACCTAAAACCTAAACCAAACGTTGCAGGTGGTTATTTCTTCATGCGCAGTGGTCAACGCGGCACTCTCTAGCTGCCAGGAGCACTTTTTACTGTGCGCACCCAACCAGAGTGACGGGAGGAGCACATTTCAGAAAACGTGCTCAGCTCGTCGAGAAAATGCGATTTAAGCAATAAAATTAAAAATGCACCTAAAACCTAAACCAAACGTTGCAGGTGCTTATTTCTTCATGCGCAGTGGTCAACGCGGCACTCTCTAGCTGACAAGAGAACTTTTTACTGTGCGCACCCAACCAGAGTGACGGGAGGAGCACATTTCAGAAAACGTGCTCAGCTCGTCGAGAAAATGCGATTTAAGCAATAAGATTAAAAATGCACCTAAAACCTAAACCAAACGTTGCAGGTGCTTATTTCTTCATGCGCAGTGGTCAACGCGGCACTCTCTAGCTGCCAGGAGCACTTTTTACTACGCGCACCCAACCAGAGCGACGGGAGGAGCACATTTCAGAAAACGTGCTCATCTCGTCGAGAGAATGCGATTTAAGCAATAAAATAAAAAATGCACCTAAAACCTAAACCAAACGTTGCAGGTGCTTATTTCTTCGTGCGCAGTGGTCAACGCGGCACTCCCTAGCTGCCAGGAGCTCTTTTTACTGTGTGCACCCAACCAGAGCGACGGGAGGAGCACATTTCAGAAAACGTGCTCAGCTCGTCGAGAGAATGCGATTTAAGCAATAAAATAAAAAATGCACCTAAAACCTAAACCAAACGTTGCAGGTGCTTATTTCTTCGTGCGCAGTGGTCAACGCAGAACTCCCTTAGCTGCCAGGAGCTCTTTTTACTGTGCCCACCCAACCAGAGCGACGGGAGGAGCCCATTTCAGAAAACGTGCTCAGCTCGTCGAGAAAATGCGATTTAAGCAATAAAATTAAAAATGCACCTAAAACCTAAACCAAACGTTGCAGGTGCTTATTTCTTCGTGCGCAGTGCTCAACGCGGCACTCCCTAGCTGCCAGGAGCACTTTTTACTGTGCGCACCAACCAGAGTGACGGGAGGAGCACATTTCAGAAAACGTGCTCAGCTCGTCGAGAAAATGCGATTTAAGCAATAAAATTAAAAATGCACCTAAAACCTAAACCAAACGTTGCAGGTGCTTATTTCTTCATGCGCAGTGGTCAACGCGGCACTCTCTAGCTGCCAGGAGCACTTTTTACTATGCGCGCACAACCAGAGCGACGGGAGGAGCACATTTCAGAAAACGTGCTCAGCTCGTCGAGAAAATGCGATTTAAGCAATAAAATTTAAAATGCACCTAAAACCTAAACCAAACGTTGCAGGTGCTTATTTCTTTGTGCGCAGTGGTCAACGCGGCACTTTTTAGCTGCCAAGAGCACTTTTTACTATGCGCACCCAACCAGAGCGACGGGGGGAGCACATTTCAGAAAACGTGCTCAGCTTGTCGAGAAAATGCGATTTAAGCAATAAAATTAAAAATGCACCTAAAACCTAAACCAAACGTTGCAGGTGGTTATTTCTTCATGCGCAGTGGTCAACGCGGCACTCTCTAGCTGCCAAGAGCACTTTTTACTGTGCGCACCCAACCAGAGTGACGGGAGGAGCACATTTCAGAAAACGTGCTCAGCTCGTCGAGAAAATGCGATTTAAGCAATAAAATTAAAAATGCACCTAAAACCTAAACCAAACGTTGCAGGTGCTTATTTCTTCATGTGCAGTGGTCAACGCGGCACTCCCTAGCTGCCAAGAGCACTTTTTACTATGCGCACCCAACCAGAGTGACGGGAGGAGCACATTTCAGAAAACGTGCTCAGCTCGTCGAGAAAACGCGATTTAAGCAATAAGATTAAAAATGCACCTAAAACCTGAATCAAACGTTGCAGGTGCTTATTTCTTCATGCGCAGTGGTCAACGCGGCACTCTCTAGCTGCCAGGAGCACTTTTTACTATGCGCGCCCAACCAGAGCGACGGGAGGAGCACATTTCAGAAAACGTGCTCAGCTCGTCGAGAAAATGCGATTTAAGCAATAAAATTAAAAATGCACCTAAAACCTAAACCAAACGTTGCAGGTGCTTATTTCTTCATGCGCAGTGGTCAACGCGGCACTCTCTAGCTGCCAGGAGCACTTTTTACTATGCGCGCCCAACCAGAGCAACGGGAGGAGCACATTTCAGAAAACGTGCTCAGCTCGTCGAGAGAACGCGATTTAAGCAATAAAATTAAAAACGCACCTAAAACCTAAACCAAACGTTGCAGGTGCTTATTTCTTCGTGCGCAGTGGTCAACGCGGCACTCCCTAGCTGCCAGGAGCTCTTTTTACTGTGCGCACCCAACCAGAGCGACGGGAGGAGCACATTTCAGAAAACGTGCTCAGCTTGTCGAGAAAATGCGATTGAAGCAATAAAATTAAAAATGCACCTAAAACCTAAACCAAACGTTGCAGGTGCTTATTTCTTCGTGCGCAGTGCTCAACGCGGCACTCCCTAGCTGCCAGGAGCACTTTTTACTATGCGCGCCCAACCAGAGCGACGGGAGGAGCACATTTCAGAAAACGTGCTCAGCTCGTCGAGAAAATGCGATTTAAGCAATAAAATTAAAAATGCACCTAAAACCTAAACCAAACGTTGCAGGTGCTTATTTCTTCATGCGCAGTGGTCAACGCGGCACTCCCGAGCTGCCAAGAGCACTTTTTACTGTGCGCACCCAACCAGAGCGACGGGAGGAGCACATTTCAGAAAACGTGCTCAGCTCGTCGAGAGAATGCGATTCAAGCAATAAAACTAAAAATGCACCTAAAACCTAAACCAAACGTTGCAGGTGCTTATTTCTTCGTGCGCAGTGGTCAACGCGGAACTCCCTAGCTGCCAGGAGCTCTTTTTACTGTGCGCACCCAACCAGAGCGACGGGAGGAGCACATTTCAGAAAACGTGCTCAGCTCGTCGAGAAAATGCGATTTAAGCAATAAAATTAAAATTGCAGCTAAAACCTAAACAAAACGTTGCAGGTGATTATTTCTTCGTGCGCAGTGGTCAACGCGGAACTCCCTAGCTGCCAGGAGCACTTTTTACTGTGCGCACCCAACCAGAGTGACGGGAGGAGCACATTTCAGAAAACGTGCTCAGCTCGTCGAGAAAATGCGATTTAAGCAATAAAATTAAAAATGCACCCAAAACCTAAACCAAACGTTGCAGGTGCTTATTTCTTTGTGCGCAGTGGTCAACGCGGCACTCTCTAGCTGCCAAGAGCACTTTTTACTATGCGCACCCAACCAGAGTGACGGGAGGAGCACATTTCAGAAAACGTGCTCAGCTCGTCGAGAAAATGCGATTTAAGCAATAAGATTAAAAATGCACCTAAAACCTAAACCAAACGTTGCAGGTGCTTATTTCTTCATGCGCAGTGGTCAACGCGGCACTCTCTAGCTGCCAAGAGCACTTTTTACTGTGCGCACCCAACCAGAGTGACGGGAGGAGCACATTTCAGAAAACGTGCTCAGCTCGTCGAGAAAATGCGATTTAAGCAATAAGATTAAAAATGCACCTAAAACCTAAACCAAACGTTGCAGGTGCTTATTTCTTCGTGCGCAGTGGTCAACGCGGAACTCCCTAGCTGCCAGGAGCTCTTTTTACTGTGCGCACCCAACCAGAGCGACGGGAGGAGCCCATTTCAGAAAACGTGCTCAGCTCGTCGAGAAAATGCGATTTAAGCAATAAAATTAAAAATGCACCTAAAACCTAAACCAAACGTTGCAGGTGCTTATTTCTTCGTGCGCAGTGCTCAACGCGGCACTCCCTAGCTGCCAGGAGCTCTTTTTACTGTGCGCACCCAACCAGAGCGACGGGAGGAGCACATTTCAGAAACCGTGCTCAGCTTGTCGAGAAAATGCGATTTAAGCAATAAAATTAAAAATGCACCTAAAACCTAAACCAAACGTTGCAGGTCCTTATTTCTTCTTGCGCAGTGGTCAACGCGGCACTCTCTAGCTGCCAGGAGCACTTTTTACTATGCGCGCCCAACCAGAGCGACGGGAGGAGCACATTTCAGAAAACGTGCTCAGCTCGTCGAGAAAATGCGATTTAAGCAATAAAATTAAAAATGCACCTAAAACCTAAACCAAACGTTGCAGGTGCTTATTTCTTCATGCGCAGTGGTCAACGCGGCACTCCCGAGCTGCCAAGAGCACTTTTTACTACGCGCACCCAACCAGAGCGACGGGAGGAGCACATTTCAGAAAACGTGCTCAGCTCGTCGAGAAAATGCGATTTAAGCAATAAAATTAAAAATGCAGCTAAAACCTAAACCAAACGTTGCAGGTGCTTATTTTTTCGTGCGCAGTGGTCAACGCGGAACTCCCTAGCTGCCAGGAGCACTTTTTACTGTGCGCACCCAACCAGAGTGACGGGAGGAGCACATTTCAGAAAACGTGCTCAGCTCGTCGAGAAAATGCGATTTAAGCACTAAAATTAAAAATGCACCTAAAACCTAAACCAAACGTTGCAGGTGCTTATTTTTTCGTGCGCAGTGGTCAACGCGGAACTCCCTAGCTGCCAGGAGCACTTTTTACTGTGCGCACCCAACCAGAGTGACGGGAGGAGCACATTTCAGAAAACGTGCTCAGCTCGTCGAGAAAATGCGATTTAAGCACTAAAATTAAAAATGCACCTAAAACCTAAACCAAACGTTGCAGGTGCTTATTTCTTCATGCGCAGTGGTCAACGCGGCACTCTCTAGCTGCCAAGAGCACTTTTTACTGTGCGCACCCAACCAGAGTGACGGGAGGAGCACATTTCAGAAAACGTGCTCATCTCGTCGAGAAAATGCGATTTAAGCAATAAGATTAAAAATGCACCTAAAACCTAAACCAAACGTTGCAGGTGCTTATTTCTTCATGCGCAGTGGTCAACGCGGCACTCTCTAGCTGCCAGGAGCACTTTTTACTACGCGCACCCAACCAGAGCGACGGGAGGAGCACATTTCAGAAAACGTGCTCAGCTCGTCGAGAGAATGCGATTTAAGCAATAAAATTAAAAATGCACCTAAAACCTAAACCAAACGTTGCAGGTGCTTATTTCTTCGTGCGCAGTGGTCAACGCGGCACTCCCTAGCTGCCAGGAGCTCTTTTTACTGTGCGCACCCAACCAGAGCGACGGGAGGAGCACATTTCAGAAAACGTGCTCAGCTTGTCGAGAAAATGCGATTTAAGCAATAAAATTAAAAATGCACCTAAAACCTAAACCAAACGTTGCAGGTTCTTATTTCTTCTTGCGCAGTGGTCAACGCGGCACTCTCTAGCTGCCAGGAGCACTTTTTACTATGCGCGCCCAACCAGAGCGACGGGAGGAGCACATTTCAGAAAACGTGCTCAGCTCGTCGAGAAAATGCGATTTAAGCAATAAAATTAAAAATGCACCTAAAACCTAAACCAAACGTTGCAGGTGCTTATTTCTTCATGCGCAGTGGTCAACGCGGCACTCCCGAGCTGCCAAGAGCACTTTTTACTGTGCGCACCCAACCAGAGCGACGGGAGGAGCACATTTCAGAAAACGTGCTCAGCTCGTCGAGAGAATGCGATTTAAGCAATAAAATTAAAAATGCACATAAAACCTAAACCAAACTTTGCAGGTGCTTATTTCTTCGTGCGCAGTGGTCAACGCGGAACTCCCTAGCTGCCAGGAGCTCTTTTTACTGTGCGCACCCAACCAGAGCGACGGGAGGAGCACATTTCAGAAAACGTGCTCAGCTCGTCGAGAAAATGCAATTTAAGCAATAAAATTAAAAATGCAGCTAAAACCTAAACCAAACGTTGCAGGTGCTTATTTCTTCGTGCGCAGTGGTCAACGCGGAACTCCCTAGCTGCCAGGAGCACTTTTTACTGTGCGCACCCAACCAGAGTGACGGGAGGAGCACATTTCAGAAAACGTGCTCAGCTCGTCGAGAAAATGCGATTTAAGCAATAAAATTAAAAATGCACCCAAAACCTAAACCAAACGTTGCAGGTGCTTATTTCTTTGTGCGCAGTGGTCAACGCGGCACTCTCTAGCTGCCAAGAGCACTTTTTACTATGCGCACCCAACCAGAGTGACGGGAGGAGCACATTTCAGAAAACGTGCTCAGCTCGTCGAGAAAATGCGATTTAAGCAATAAGATTAAAAATGCACCTAAAACCTAAACCAAACGTTGCAGGTGCTTATTTCTTCATGCGCAGTGGTCAACGCGGCACTCTCTAGCTGCCAAGAGCACTTTTTACTGTGCGCACCCAACCAGAGTGACGGGAGGAGCACATTTCAGAAAACGTGCTCAGCTCGTCGAGAAAATGCGATTTAAGCAATAAGATTAAAAATGCACCTAAAACCTAAACCAAACGTTGCAGGTGCTTATTTCTTCATGCGCAGTGGTCAACGCGGCACTCTCTAGCTGCCAGGAGCACTTTTTACTACGCGCACCCAACCAGAGCGACGGGAGGAGCACATTTCAGAAAACGTGCTCAGCTCGTCGAGAGAATGCGATTTAAGCAATAAAATTAAAAATGCACCTAAAACCTAAACCAAACGTTGCAGGTGCTTAT
This sequence comes from Syngnathus floridae, assembly GCF_059516105.1. Lineage (NCBI taxonomy): Eukaryota > Metazoa > Chordata > Actinopteri > Syngnathiformes > Syngnathidae > Syngnathus > Syngnathus floridae. The sequence goes on along the minus strand of NC_142416.1, from coordinate 4,173,011 downwards.
TTCTTCGTGCGCAGTGGTCAACGCGGCACTCCCTAGCTGCCAGGAGCTCTTTTTACTGTGCGCACCCAACCAGAGCGACGGGAGGAGCACATTTCAGAAAACGTGCTCAGCTTGTCGAGAAAATGCGATTTAAGCAATAAAATTAAAAATGCACCTAAAACCTAAACCAAACGTTGCAGGTGCTTATTTCTTCATGCGCAGTGGTCAACGCGGCACTCTCTAGCTGCCAGGAGCACTTTTTACTACGCGCACCCAACCAGAGCGACGGGAGGAGCACATTTCAGAAAACGTGCTCAGCTCGTCGAGAGAATGCGATTTAAGCAATAAGATAAAAAAATGCACCTAAAACCTAAACCAAACGTTGCAGGTGCTTATTTCTTCGAGCGCAGTGGTCAACGCGGCACTCCCTAGCTGCCAGGAGCACTTTTTACTGTGTGCACCCAACCAGAGTGACGGGAGGAGCACATTTCAGAAAACGTGCTCAGCTCGTCGAGAAAATGCGATTTAAGCAATAAAATTAAAAATGCACCTAAAACCTAAACCAAACGTTGCAGGTGCTTATTTGTTCATGCGCAGTGGTCAACGCGGCACTCTCTAGCTGCCAGGAGCACTTTTTACTACGCGCACCCAACCAGAGCGACGGGAGGAGCGCATTTCAGAAAACGTGCTCAGCTCGTCGAGAGAATGCGATTTAAGCAATAAAATTAAAAATGCACCTAAAACCTAAACCAAACGTTGCAGGTGCTTATTTCTTCGTGCGCAGTGGTCAACGCGGCACTCCCTAGCTGCCAGGAGCACTTGTTACTGTGCGCACCCAACCAGAGTGACGGGAGGAGCACATTTCAGAAAACTTGCTCAGCTCGTCGAGAAAATGCGATTTAAGCAATGAAATTAAAAATGCACCTAAAACCTAAACCAAACGTTGCAGGTGCTTATTTCTTCATGCGCAGTGGTCAACGCGGCACTCCCTAGCTGCCAGGAGCACTTTTTTCTGTGCGCACCCAACTAGAGTGACGGAATGAGAACATTTCAGAAAACGTACTCAGCTCGTCGAGAAAATGCGATTTAAGCAATAAAATTAAAAATGCACCTAAAACCTAAACCAAACGTTGCAGGTGCTTATTTCTTCATGCGCAGTGGTCAACGCGGCACTCTCTAGCTGCCAGAAGCACTTTTTACTGTGCGCACAACCAGAGCGACGGGAGGAGCACATTTCAGAAAACGTGCTCAGCTCGTCGAGAAAATGCGATTTAAGCAATAAAATTAAAAATGCACGTAAAACCTAAACAAAACGTTCCAGGTGCTTATTTCTTCATTTGCAGTGGTCAACGCGGCACTCTCTAGCTGCCAGGAGGACTTTTTACTACGCGCACCCAACCAGAGCGACGGGAGGAGCACATTTCAGAAAACGTGCTCAGCTCGTCGAGAGAATGCGATTTAAACAATAAAATTAAAAATGCACCTAAAACCTAAACCAAACGTTGCAGGTGCTTATTTCTTCGTGCGCAGTGGTCAACGCGGCACTCTCTAGCTGCCAAGAGCACCTTTTACTATGCGCACCCAACCAGAGTGACGGGAGGAGCACATTTCAGAAAACGTGCTCAGCTCGTCGAGAAAATGCGATTTAAGCAATAAAATTAAAAATGCACCTAAAACCTAAACCAAACGTTGCAGGTGCTTATTTCTTCATGCGCAGTTGTCAACGCGGCACTCTCTAGCTGCCAAGAGCACTTTTTACTATGCGCGCCCAACCAGAGCGACGGGAGGAGCACATTTCAGAAAACGTGCTCAGCTCGTCGAGAAAATGCGATTTAAGCAATAAAATAAAAAATGCACCTAAAACCTAAACCAAACGTTGCAGGTGCTTATTTCTTCATGAGCAGTGGTCAACGCGGCACTCTCTAGCTGCCAGGAGCACTTTTTAATACGCGCACCCAACCAGAGCGACGGGAGGAGCACATTTCAGAAAACGTGCTCAGCTCGTCGAGAGAATGCGATTTAAGCAATAAAATTAAAAATGCACCTAAAACCTAAACCAAACGTTGCAGGTGCTTATTTCTTCGTGCGCAGTGGTCAACGCGGCTCTCCCTAGCTGCCAAGAGCACTTTTTACTGTGCGCACCCAACCAGAGTGACGGAAGGAGCACATTTCAGAAAACGTGCTCAGCTCGTCGAGAAAATGCGATTCAAGCAATAAAATTAAAAATTCACCTAAAACCTAAACCAAACGTTGCAGGTGCTTATTTTTTTCATGCGCAGTGGTCAACGCGGCACTCTCTAGCTGCCAGGAGGACTTTTTACTACGCGCACCCAACCAGAGCGACGGGAGGAGCACATTTCAGAAAACGTGCTCAGCTCGTCGAGAGAATGCGATTTAAGCAATAAAATTAAAAATGCACCTAAAACCTAAACCAAACGTTGCAGGTGCTTATTTCTTCGTGCGCAGTGGTCAACGCGGGACTCCCTAGCTGCCAGGAGCTCTTTTTACTGTGCGCACCAAACCAGAGCGACGGGAGGAGCACATTTCAGAAAACGTGCTGAGCTCGTCGAGAAAATGCGATTTAAGCAATAAAATTTAAAATGCACCTAAAACCTAAACCAAACGTTGCAGGTGCTTATTTCTTCATGCGCAGTTGTCAACGCGGCACTCCCTAGCTGCCAGGAGCACTTTTTACTGTGCGCACCCAACCAGAGTGACGGGAGGAGCACATTTCAGAAAACGTGCTCAGCTCGTCGAGAAAATGCGATTTAAGCAATAAAATTAAAAATGCACCTAAAACCTAAACCAAATGTTGCAGGTGCTTATTTCTTCATGCGCAGTGGTCAACGCGGCACTCTCTAGCTGCCAAGAGCACTTTTTACTATGCGCGCCCAACCAGAGCGACGGGAGGAGCACATTTCAGAAAACGTGCTCAGCTCGTCGAGAAAATGCAATTTAAGCAATAAAATTAAAAATGCATCTAAAACCTAAACCAAACGTTGCAGGTGCTTATTTCTTCATGCGCAGTGGTCAACGCGGCACTCTCTAGCTGCCAGGAGCACTTTTTACTACGCGCACCCAACCAGAGCGACGGGAGGAGCGCATTTCAGAAAACGTGCTCAGCTCGTCGAGAGAATGCGATTTAAGCAATAAAATTAACAATGCACCTAAAACCTAAACCAAACGTTGCAGGTGCTTTTTTCTTCGTGCGCAGTGGTCAACGTGGCACTCCCTAGCTGCCAGGAGCTCTTTTTACTGTGCGCACCCAACCAGATTGACGGGAGGAGCACATTTCAGAAAACGTGCTCAGCTCGTCGAGAAAATGCGATTTAAGCAATAAAATTAAAAATGCACCTAAAACCTAAACCAAACGTTGCAGGTGCTTATTTCTTCATGCGCAGTGGTCAACGCGGCACTCTCTAGCTGCCAGGAGCACTTTTTACTACGCGCACCCAACCAGAGCGACGGGAGGAGCACATTTCAGAAAACGTGCTCAGCTCGTCGAGAGAATGCGATTTAAGCAATAAAATTAAAAATGCACCTAAAAGCTAAACCAAACGTTGCAGGTGCTTATTTCTTCGTGCGCAGTGGTCAACGCGGCTCTCCCTAGCTGCCAAGAGCACTTTTTACTGTGCGCACCCAACCAGAGTGACGGAAGGAGCACATTTCAGAAAACGTGCTCAGCTCGTCGAGAAAATGCGATTCAAGCAATAAAATTAAAAATGCACCTAAAACCTAAACCAAACGTTGCAGGTGCTTATTTCTACGTGCGGAGTGGTCAACGCGGCACTCCCTAGCTGCCAGGAGCTCTTTTTACTGTGCGCACCAAACCAGAGCGACGGGAGGAGCACATTTCAGAAAACGTGCTCAGCTCGTCGAGAAAATGCGATTTAAGCAATAAAATTAAAAATGCACCTAAAACCTAAACCAAACGTTGCAGGTGCTTATTTCTTCGTGCGCAGTGGTCAACGCGGAACTCCCTAGCTGCCAGGAGCTCTTTTTACTGTGCGCACCCAACCAGAGCGACGGGAGGAGCACATTTCAGAAAACGTGCTCAGCTCGTCGAGAAAATGCGATTTAAGCAATAAAATTAAAAATGCTGCTAAAACCTAAACCAAACGTTGCAGGTGCTTATTTCTTCGTGCGTAGTGCTCAACGCGGCACTCCCTAGCTGCCAGGAGCACTTTTTACTGTGCGCACCCAACCAGAGTGACGGGAGGAGCACATTTCAGAAAACGTGCTCAGCTCGTCGAGAAAATGCGATTTAAGCAATAAAATTAAAAATGCACCTAAAACCTAAACCAAACGTTGCAGGTGCTTATTTCTTCATGCGCAGTGGTCAACGCGGCACTCTCTAGCTGACAAGAGAACTTTTTACTGTGCGCACCCAACCAGAGTGACGGGAGGAGCACATTTCAGAAAACGTGCTCAGCTCGTCGAGAAAATGCGATTTAAGCAATAAGATTAAAAATGCACCTAAAACCTAAACCAAACGTTGCAGGTGCTTATTTCTTCATGCGCAGTGGTCAACGCGGCACTCTCTAGCTGCCAGGAGCACTTTTTACTACGCGCACCCAACCAGAGCGACGGGAGGAGCACATTTCAGAAAACGTGCTCAGCTCGTCGAGAGAATGCGATTTAAGCAATAAAATAAAAAATGCACCTAAAACCTAAACCAAACGTTGCAGGTGCTTATTTCTTCGTGCGCAGTGGTCAACGCGGCACTCCCTAGCTGCCAGGAGCTCTTTTTACTGTGTGCACCCAACCAGAGCGACGGGAGGAGCACATTTCAGAAAACGTGCTCAGCTCGTCGAGAGAATGCGATTTAAGCAATAAAATAAAAAATGCACCTAAAACCTAAACCAAACGTTGCAGGTGCTTATTTCTTCGTGCGCAGTGGTCAACGCAGAACTCCCTAGCTGCCAGGAGCTCTTTTTACTGTGCCCACCCAACCAGAGCGACGGGAGGAGCCCATTTCAGAAAACGTGCTCAGCTCGTCGAGAAAATGCGATTTAAGCAATAAAATTAAAAATGCACCTAAAACCTAAACCAAACGTTGCAGGTGCTTATTTCTTCGTGCGCAGTGCTCAACGCGGCACTCCCTAGCTGCCAGGAGCACTTTTTACTGTGCGCACCAACCAGAGTGACGGGAGGAGCACATTTCAGAAAACGTGCTCAGCTCGTCGAGAAAATGCGATTTAAGCAATAAAATTAAAAATGCACCTAAAACCTAAACCAAACGTTGCAGGTGCTTATTTCTTCATGCGCAGTGGTCAACGCGGCACTCTCTAGCTGCCAGGAGCACTTTTTACTATGCGCGCACAACCAGAGCGACGGGAGGAGCACATTTCAGAAAACGTGCTCAGCTCGTCGAGAAAATGCGATTTAAGCAATAAAATTTAAAATGCACCTAAAACCTAAACCAAACGTTGCAGGTGCTTATTTCTTTGTGCGCAGTGGTCAACGCGGCACTTTTTAGCTGCCAAGAGCACTTTTTACTATGCGCACCCAACCAGAGCGACGGGGGGAGCACATTTCAGAAAACGTGCTCAGCTTGTCGAGAAAATGCGATTTAAGCAATAAAATTAAAAATGCACCTAAAACCTAAACCAAACGTTGCAGGTGGTTATTTCTTCATGCGCAGTGGTCAACGCGGCACTCTCTAGCTGCCAGGAGCACTTTTTACTGTGCGCACCCAACCAGAGTGACGGGAGGAGCACATTTCAGAAAACGTGCTCAGCTCGTCGAGAAAATGCGATTTAAGCAATAAAATTAAAAATGCACCTAAAACCTAAACCAAACGTTGCAGGTGCTTATTTCTTCATGCGCAGTGGTCAACGCGGCACTCTCTAGCTGACAAGAGAACTTTTTACTGTGCGCACCCAACCAGAGTGACGGGAGGAGCACATTTCAGAAAACGTGCTCAGCTCGTCGAGAAAATGCGATTTAAGCAATAAGATTAAAAATGCACCTAAAACCTAAACCAAACGTTGCAGGTGCTTATTTCTTCATGCGCAGTGGTCAACGCGGCACTCTCTAGCTGCCAGGAGCACTTTTTACTACGCGCACCCAACCAGAGCGACGGGAGGAGCACATTTCAGAAAACGTGCTCATCTCGTCGAGAGAATGCGATTTAAGCAATAAAATAAAAAATGCACCTAAAACCTAAACCAAACGTTGCAGGTGCTTATTTCTTCGTGCGCAGTGGTCAACGCGGCACTCCCTAGCTGCCAGGAGCTCTTTTTACTGTGTGCACCCAACCAGAGCGACGGGAGGAGCACATTTCAGAAAACGTGCTCAGCTCGTCGAGAGAATGCGATTTAAGCAATAAAATAAAAAATGCACCTAAAACCTAAACCAAACGTTGCAGGTGCTTATTTCTTCGTGCGCAGTGGTCAACGCAGAACTCCCTTAGCTGCCAGGAGCTCTTTTTACTGTGCCCACCCAACCAGAGCGACGGGAGGAGCCCATTTCAGAAAACGTGCTCAGCTCGTCGAGAAAATGCGATTTAAGCAATAAAATTAAAAATGCACCTAAAACCTAAACCAAACGTTGCAGGTGCTTATTTCTTCGTGCGCAGTGCTCAACGCGGCACTCCCTAGCTGCCAGGAGCACTTTTTACTGTGCGCACCAACCAGAGTGACGGGAGGAGCACATTTCAGAAAACGTGCTCAGCTCGTCGAGAAAATGCGATTTAAGCAATAAAATTAAAAATGCACCTAAAACCTAAACCAAACGTTGCAGGTGCTTATTTCTTCATGCGCAGTGGTCAACGCGGCACTCTCTAGCTGCCAGGAGCACTTTTTACTACGCGCACCCAACCAGAGCGACGGGAGGAGCACATTTCAGAAAACGTGCTCAGCTCGTCGAGAGAATGCGATTTAAGCAATAATAAAAAAAAATGCACCTAAAACCTAAACAAAACGTTGCAGGTGCTTATTTCTTTGTGCGCAGTGGTCAACGCGGCACTCTCTAGCTGCCAAGAGCACTTTTTACTATGCGCACCCAACCAGAGCGACGGGAGGAGCACATTTCAGAAAACGTGCTCAGCTCGTCGAGAGAATGCGATTTAAGCAATAAAATTAAAATTGCACCTACAACCTGAAACCAAACGTTGCAGGTGCTTATTTCTTCATGCGCAGTGGTCAACGCGGCACTCTCTAGCTGCCAAGAGCACTTTTAACTATGCGCACCCAACCAGAGTGACGGGAGGAGCACATTTCAGAAAACGTGCTCAGCTCGTTGAGAAAATGCGATTTAAGCACTAAAATTAAAAATGCACCTAAAACCTAAACCAAACGTTGCAGGTGCTTATTTCTTCATGCGCAGTGGTCAACGCGGCACTCTCTAGCTGCCAAGAGCACTTTTTACTAGGCGCAACCAACCAGAGCGACGGGAGGAGCACCTTTCAGAAAACGTGCTCAGCTTGTCGAGAAAATGCGATTTAAGCAATAAAATTAAAAATGCACCTAAAACCTAAACCAAACGTTGCAGGTGCTTATTTCTTCATGGGCAGTGGTCAACGCGGCACTCTCTAGCTTCCAGGAGCACTTTTTACTAAGCGCGCACAAACAGAGCGACGGGAGGAGCACATTTCAGAAAACGTGCCCAGCTCGTCGAGAAAATGCGATTTAAGCAATAAAATTAAAAATGCACCTAAAACCTAAACCAAATGTTGCAGGTGCTTATTTCTTCATGCGCAGTGGTCAACGCGGCACTCTCTAGCTGCCAGGAGCACTTTTTACTACGCGCACCCAACCAGAGCGACGGGAGGAGCGCATTTCAGAAAACGTGCTCAGCTCGTCGAGAGAATGCGATTTAAGCAATAAAATTAAAAATGCACCTAAAACCTAAACCAAACGTTGCAGGTGCTTTTTTCTTCGTGCGCAGTGTTCAACGCGGCACTCCCTAGCTGCAAGGAGCTCTTTTTACTGTGCGCACCCAACCAGAGTGACGGGAGGAGCACATTTCAGAAAACGTGCTCAGCTCGTCGAGAAAATGCGATTTAAGCAATGAAATTAAAAATGCACCTAAAACCTGAACCAAACGTTGCAGGTGGTTATTTCTTAATGCGCAGTGGTCAACTCGGCACTCTCTAGCTGCCAAGAGCACTTTTTACTATGCACACCCAACCAGAGTGACGGGAGGAGCACATTTCAGAAAACGTGCTCAGCTCGTCGAGAAAATGCGATTTAAGCAATAAAATTAAAAATGCACCTAAAACATAAACCAAACGTTGCAGTTGCTTATTTCTTCATGCGCAGTGGTCAACGCGGCACTCTCTAGCTGCCAGGAGCACTTTTTACTACGCGCACCCAACCAGAGCGACGGAAGGAGCGCATTTCAGAAAACGTGCTCAGCTCGTCGAGAGAAAGCGATTTAAGCAATAAAATTAAAAATGCACCTAAAACCTAAACCAAACGTTGCAGGTGCTTATTTCTTCGTGCGCAGTGGTCAACGCGGCACTCCCTAGCTGGCAGGAGCTCTTTTTACTGTGCGCACCCAACCAGAGCGACGGGAGGAGCACATTTCAGAAAACGTGCTCAGCTCGTCGAGAAAATGCGATTTAAGCAATAAAATTAAAAATGCACCTAAAACTTAAACCAAACGTTGCAGGTGCTTATTTCTTCATGCGCAGTGGTCAACGCAGCACTCCCTAGCTGCCAGGAGCACTTTTTACTGTGCGCACCCAACCAGAGTGACGGGAGGAGCACATTTCAGAAAACGTGCTGAGCTCGTCGAGAAAATGCGATTTAAGCAATAAAATTAAAAATGCACCTAAAACCTAAACCAAACGTTGCAGGTGCTTATTTCTTCATGTGCAGTGGTCAACGCGGCACTCGCTTGCTGCCAAGAGCACTTTTTACTATGCGCACCCAACCAGAGTGACGGGAGGAGCACATTTCAGAAAACGTGCTCAGCTCGTCGAGAAAATGCGATTTAAGCAATAAAATTAAAAATGCACCTAAAACCTAAACCAAACGTTGCAGGTGGGTATTTCTTCATGTGCAGTGGTCAACGCGGCACTCTCTAGCTGCCAAGAGCACTTTTTACTATGCGCGCCCAACCAGAGCGACGGAAGGAGCACATTTCAGAAAACGTGCTCAGCTCGTCGAGAAAATGAGATTTAAGCAATAAAATAAAAAATGCACCTAAAACCTAAACCAAACGTTGCAGGTGCTTCTTTCTTCATGCGCAGTGGTCAACGCGGCACTCTCTAGCTGCCAAGAGCACTTTTTACTAGGCGCAACCAACCAGAGCGACGGGAGGAGCACATTTCAGAAAACGTGCTCAGCTTGTCGAGAAAATGCGATTTAAGCAATGAAATTAAAAATGCACCTAAAACCTAAACCAAACGTTGCAGGTGCTTATTTCTTCATGCGCAGTTGTCAACGCGGCACTCTCTAGCTGCCAAGAGCACTTTTTATTATGCGCGCCCAACCAGAGCGACGGGAGGAGCACATTTCAGAAAACGTGCTCAGCTCGTCGAGAAAATGCGATTTAAGCAATAAAATAAAAAATGCACCTAAAACCTAAATCAAACGTTGCAGGTGCTTATTTCTTCATGAGCAGTGGTCAACGCGGCACTCTCTAGCTGCCAGGAGCACTTTTTACTACGCGCACCCAACCAGAGCGACGGGAGGAGCACATTTCAGAAAACGTGCTCAGCTCGTCGAGAGAATGCGATTTAAGCAATAAAATTAAAAATGCACCTAAAACCTAAACCAAACGTTGCAGGTGCTTATTTCTTCATGCGCAGTTGTCAACGCGGCACTCTCTAGCTGCCAAGAGCACTTTTTATTATGCGCGCCCAACCAGAGCGACGGGAGGAGCACATTTCAGAAAACGTGCTCAGCTCGTCGAGAAAATGCGATTTAAGCAATAAAATAAAAAATGCACCTAAAACCTAAATCAAACGTTGCAGGTGCTTATTTCTTCATGAGCAGTGGTCAACGCGGCACTCTCTAGCTGCCAGGAGCACTTTTTACTACGCGCACCCAACCAGAGCGACGGGAGGAGCACATTTCAGAAAACGTGCTCAGCTCGTCGAGAGAATGCGATTTAAGCAATAAAATTAAAAATGCACCTAAAACCTAAACCAAACGTTGCAGGTGCTTATTTCTTCGTGCGCAGTGGTCAACGCGGCTCTCCCTAGCTGCCAAGAGCACTTTTTACTGTGCGCACCCAACCAGAGTGACGGAAGGAGCACATTTCAGAAAACGTGCTCAGCTCGTCGAGAAAATGCGATTCAAGCAATAAAATTAAAAATTCACCTAAAACCTAAACCAAACGTTGCAGGTGCTTATTTTTTTCATGCGCAGTGGTCAACGCGGCACTCTCTAGCTGCCAGGAGGACTTTTTACTACGCGCACCCAACCAGAGCGACGGGAGGAGCACATTTCAGAAAACGTGCTCAGCTCGTCGAGAGAATGCGATTTAAGCAATAAAATTAAAAATGCACCTAAAACCTAAACCAAACGTTGCAGGTGCTTATTTCTTCATGCGCAGTGGTCAACGCGGGACTCCCTAGCTGCCAGGAGCTCTTTTTACTGTGCGCACCCAACCAGAGTGACGGGAGGAGCACATTTCAGAAAACGTGCTCAGCTCGTCGAGAAAATGCGATTTAAGCAATAAGATTAAAAATGCACCTAAAACCTAAACCAAACGTTGCAGGTGCTTATTTCTTCGTGCGCAGTGGTCAACGCGGAACTCCCTAGCTGCCAGGAGCTCTTTTTACTCTGCGCACCCAACCAGAGCGACGGGAGGAGCCCATTTCAGAAAACGTGCTCAGCTCGTCGAGAAAATGCGATTTAAGCAATAAAATTAAAAATGCACCTAAAACCTAAACCAAACGTTGCAGGTGCTTATTTCTTCGTGCGCAGTGCTCAACGCGGCACTCCCTAGCTGCCAGGAGCTCTTTTTACTGTGCGCACCCAACCAGAGCGACGGGAGGAGCACATTTCAGAAAACGTGCTCAGCTTGTCGAGAAAATGCGATTTAAGCAATAAAATTAAAAATGCACCTAAAACCTAAACCAAACGTTGCAGGTTCTTATTTCTTCTTGCGCAGTGGTCAACGCGGCACTCTCTAGCTGCCAGGAGCACTTTTTACTATGCGCGCCCAACCAGAGCGACGGGAGGAGCACATTTCAGAAAACGTGCTCAGCTCGTCGAGAGAATGCGATTTAAGCAATAAAATTAAAAATGCACCTAAAACCTAAACCAAACGTTGCAGGTGCTTATTTCTTCATGCGCAGTGGTCAACGCGGCACTCCCGAGCTGCCAAGAGCACTTTTTACTGTGCGCACCCAACCAGAGCGACGGGAGGAGCACATTTCAGAAAACGTGCTCAGCTCGTCGAGAGAATGCGATTTAAGCAATAAAATTAAAAATGCACCTAAAACCTAAACCAAACATTGCAGGTGCTTATTTCTTCGTGCGCAGTGGTCAACGCGGAACTCCCTAGCTGCCAGGAGCTCTTTTTACTGTGCGCACCCAACCAGAGCGACGGGAGGAGCACATTTCAGAAAACGTGCTCAGCTCGTCGAGAAAATGCGATTTAAGCAATAAAATTAAAAATGCACCTAAAACCTAAACCAAACGTTGCAGGTGCTTATTTCTTCGTGCGCAGTGCTCAACGCGGCACTCCCTAGCTGCCAGGAGCACTTTTTACTGTGCGCACCCAACCAGAGTGACGGGAGGAGCACATTTCAGAAAACGTGCTCAGCTCGTCGAGAAAATGCGATTTAAGCAATAAAATTAAAAATGCACCTAAAACCTAAACCAAACGTTGCAGGTGCTTATTTCTTCATGCGCAGTGGTCATCGCGGCACTCCCTAGCTGCCAAGAGCACTTTTTACTGTGCGCACCCAACCAGAGAGACGGGAGGAGCACATTTCAGAAAACGTGCTCAGCTCGTCGAGAAAATGCGATTCAAGCAATAAAATTAAAAATGCCCCTAAAACCTAAACCAAACGTTGCAGGTGCTTATTTCTTCATGCGCAGTGGTCAACGCGGCACTTTCTAGCTGCCAGGACGACTTTTTACTACGCACACCCAACTAGAGCGACGGGAGGAGCACATTTCAGAAAACGCGCTCAGCTATTCGAGAGAATGCGATTTAAGCAATAAAATAAAAAATGCACCTAAAACCTAAACCAAACGTTGCAGGTGCTTATTTCTTCGTGCGCAGTGGTCAACGCGGAACTCCCTAGCTGCCAGGAGCTCTTTTTACTGTGCGCACCCAACCAGAGCGACGGGAGGAGCACATTTCAGAAAACGTGCTCAGCTCGTCGAGAGAATGCGATTTAAGCAATAAAATTAAAAATGCACCTAAAACCTAAACCAAACGTTGCAGGTGCTTATTTCTTCATGCGCAGTGGTCAACGCGGCACTCTCTAGCTGCCAGGAGCACTTTTTACTACGCGCACCCAACCACAGCGACGGGAGGAGCACATTTCAGAAAACGTGCTCAGCTCGTCGAGAAAATGCGATTTAAGCAATAAAATTAAAAATGCACCCAAAACCTAAACCAAACGTTGCAGGTGGTTATTTCTTCAAGCGCAGTGGTCAACGCGGCACTCTCTAGCTGCCAAGAGCACTTTTTCCTATGCGCACCCAACCAGAGCGACGGGAGGAGCACATTTCAGAAAACGTGCTCAGCTTGTCGAGAAAATGCGATTTAAGCAATAAAATTAAAAATGCACCTAAAACCTAAACCAAACGTTGCAGGTGCTTATTTCTTCGTGCGCAGTGGTCAACGCGGAACTCCCTAGCTGCCAGGAGCTCTTTTTACTGTGCGCACCCAACCAGAGCGACGGGAGGAGCACATTTCAGAAAACGTGCTCAGCTTGTCGAGAAAATGCGATTTAAGCAATAAAAATAAAAATGCAGCTAAAACCTAAACCAAACGTTGCAGGTGCTTATTTCTTCGTGCGTAGTGCTCAACGCGGCACTCCCTAGCTGCCAGGAGCACTTTTTACTGTGCGCACCCAACCAGAGTGACGGGAGGAGCACATTTCAGAAAACGTGCTCAGCTCGTCGAGAAAATGCGATTTAAGCAATAAAATTAAAAATGCACCTAAAACCTAAACCAAACGTTGCAGGTGCTTATTTCTTCATGCGCAGTGGTCAACGCGGCACTTTCTAGCTGCCAGGACGACTTTTTACTACGCACACCCAACTAGAGCGACGGGAGGAGCACATTTCAGAAAACGCGCTCAGCTCGTCGAGAGAATGCGATTTAAGCAATAAAATAAAAAATGCACCTAAAACCTAAACCAAACGTTGCAGGTGCTTATTTCTTCGTGCGCAGTGGTCAACGCGGAACTCCCTAGCTGCCAGGAGCTCTTTTTACTGTGCGCACCCAACCAGAGCGACGGGAGGAGCACATTTCAGAAAACGTGCTCAGCTCGTCGAGAGAATGCGATTTAAGCAATAAAATAAAAATGCACCTAAAACCTAAACCAAACGTTGCAGGTGCTTATTTCTTCGTGCGCAGTGGTCAACGCGGCACTCCCTAGCTGCCAGGAGCTCTTTTTACTGTGCGCACCCAACCAGAGCGACGGGAGGAGCACATTTCAGAAAACGTGCTCAGCTTGTCGAGAAAATGCGATTTAAGCAATAAAATTAAAAATGCACCTAAAACCTAAACCAAACGTTGCAGGTTCTTATTTCTTCTTGCGCAGTGGTCAACGCGGCACTCTCTAGCTGCCAGGAGCACTTTTTACTATGCGCGCCCAACCAGAGCGACGGGAGGAGCACATTTCAGAAAACGTGCTCAGCTCGTCGAGAAAATGCGATTTAAGCAATAAAATTAAAAATGCACCTAAAACCTAAACCAAACGTTGCAGGTGCTTATTTCTTCATGCGCAGTGGTCAACGCGGCACTCCCGAGCTGCCAAGAGCACTTTTTACTGTGCGCACCCAACCAGAGCGACGGGAGGAGCACATTTCAGAAAACGTGCTCAGCTCGTCGAGAGAATGCGATTTAAGCAATAAAATTAAAAATGCACATAAAACCTAAACCAAACGTTGCAGGTGCTTATTTCTTCGTGCGCAGTGGTCAACGCGGAACTCCCTAGCTGCCAGGAGCTCTTTTTACTGTGCGCACCCAACCAGAGCGACGGGAGGAGCACATTTCAGAAAACGTGCTCAGCTCGTCGAGAAAATGCAATTTAAGCAATAAAATTAAAAATGCAGCTAAAACCTAAACCAAACGTTGCAGGTGCTTATTTCTTCGTGCGCAGTGGTCAACGCGGAACTCCCTAGCTGCCAGGAGCTCTTTTTACTGTGCGCACCCAACCAGAGCGACGGGAGGAGCACATTTCAGAAAACGTGCTCAGCTTGTCGAGAAAATGCGATTTAAGCAATAAAATTAAAAATGCACCTAAAACCTAAACCAAACGTTGCAGGTTCTTATTTCTTCTTGCGCAGTGGTCAACGCGGCACTCTCTAGCTGCCAGGAGCACTTTTTACTATGCGCGCCCAACCAGAGCGACGGGAGGAGCACATTTCAGAAAACGTGCTCAGCTCGTCGAGAAAATGCAATTTAAGCAATAAAATTAAAAATGCACCTAAAACCTAAACCAAACGTTGCAGGTGCTTATTTCTTCGTGCGCAGTGGTCAACGCGGCACTCTTTAGCTGCCAAGAGCACTTTTTACTATGCGCACCCAACCAGAGTGACGGGAGGAGCACATTTCAGAAAACGTGCTCAGCTCGTCGAGAAAATGCGATTTAAGCAATAAAATTAAAAATGCACCTAAAACCTAAACCAAACGTTGCAGGTGCTTATTTCTTCGTGCGCAGTGGTCAACGCGGAACTCCCTAGCTGCCAGGAGCTCTTTTTACTGTGCGCACCCAACCAGAGCGACGGGAGGAGCCCATTTCAGAAAACGTGCTCAGCTCGTCGAGAAAATGCGATTTAAGCAATAAAATTAAAAATACACCTAAAACCTAAACCAAACGTTGCAGGTGCTTATTTCTTCGTGCGCAGTGCTCAACGCGGCACTCCGTAGCTGCCAGGAGCACTTTTTACTGTGCGCACCCAACCAGAGTGACGGGAGGAGCACATTTCAGAAAACGTGCTCAGCTCGTCGAGAAAATGCGATTTAAGCAATAAAATTAAAAATGCACCTAAAACCTAAACCAAACGTTGCAGGTGCTTATTTCTTCATGCGCAGTGGTCAACGCGGCACTCTCTAGCTGCCAAGAGCACTTTTTACTGTGCGCACCCAACCAGAGTGACGGGAGGAGCACATTTCAGAAAACGTGCTCAGCTCGACAAGAAAATGCGATTTAAGCAATAAAATTAAAAATGCACCTAAAACCTAAACCAAACGTTGCAGGTGCTTATTTCTTCGTGCGCAGTGCTCAACGCGGCACTCCCTAGCTGCCAGGAGCACTTTTTACTGTGCGCACCCAACCAGAGTGACGGGAGGAGCACATTTCAGAAAACGTGCTCAGCTCGTCGAGACAATGCAATTTAAGCAATAAAATTAAAAATGCACCTAAAACCTAAACCAAACGTTGCAGGTGCTTATTTCTTCGTGCGCAGTGCTCAACGCGGCACTCCCTAGCTGCCAAGAGCACTTTTTACTATGCGCACCCAACCAGAGTGACGGGAGGAGCACATTTCAGAAAACGTGCTCAGCTCGTCGAGAAAACGCGATTTAAGCAACAAGATTAAAAATGCACCTAAAACCTAAATCAAACGTTGCAGGTGCTTATTTCTTCATGCGCAGTGGTCAACGCGGAACTCTCTAGCTGCCAGGAGCACTTTTTACTGTGCGCACCCAACCAGAGTGGCGGCAGGAGCACATTTCAGAAAACGTGCTCAGCTCGTCGAGAAAATGCGATTTAAGCAATAAAATTAAAAATGCACCTAAAACCTAAACCAAACGTTGCAGGTGCTTATTTCTTCATGCGCAGTGGTCAACGCGGCACTCTCTAGCTGCCAAGAGCACTTTTTACTGTGCGCACCCAACCAGAGTGACGGGAGGAGCACATTTCAGAAAACGTGCTCAGCTCGTCGAGAAAATGCGATTCAAGCAATAAAATTAAAAATGCACGTAAAACCTAAACAAAACGTTCCAGGTGCTTATTTCTTCATTTGCAGTGGTCAACGCGGCACTCTCTAGCTGCCAGGAGGACTTTTTACTACGCGCACCCAACCAGAGCGACGGGAGGAGCACATTTCAGAAAACGTGCTCAGCTCGTCGAGAGAATGCGATTTAAACAATAAAATTAAAAATGCACCTAAAACCTAAACCAAACGTTGCAGGTGCTTATTTCTTCGTGCGCAGTGGTCAACGCGGCACTCTCTAGCTGCCAAGAGCACCTTTTACTATGCGCACCCAACCAGAGTGACGGGAGGAGCACATTTCAGAAAACGTGCTCAGCTCGTCGAGAAAATGCAATTTAAGCAATAAAATAAAAAATGCACCTAAAACCTAAACCAAACGTTGCAGGTGCTTATTTCTTCATGCGCAGTTGTCAACGCGGCACTCTCTAGCTGCCAAGAGCACTTTTTACTATGCGCGCCCAACCAGAGCGACGGGAGGAGCACATTTCAGAAAACGTGCTCAGCTCGTCGAGAAAACGCGATTTAAGCAATAAGATTAAAAATGCACCTAAAACCTGAATCAAACGTTGCAGGTGCTTATTTCTTCATGCGCAGTGGTCAACGCGGCACTCTCTAGCTGCCAGGAGCACTTTTTACTATGCGCGCCCAACCAGAGCGACGGGAGGAGCACATTTCAGAAAACGTGCTCAGCTCGTCGAGAAAATGCGATTTAAGCAATAAAATTAAAAATGCACCTAAAACCTAAACCAAACGTTGCAGGTGCTTATTTCTTCATGCGCAGTGGTCAACGCGGCACTCTCTAGCTGCCAGGAGCACTTTTTACTATGCGCGCCCAACCAGAGCAACGGGAGGAGCACATTTCAGAAAACGTGCTCAGCTCGTCGAGAGAACGCGATTTAAGCAATAAAATTAAAAACGCACCTAAAACCTAAACCAAACGTTGCAGGTGCTTATTTCTTCGTGCGCAGTGGTCAACGCGGCACTCCCTAGCTGCCAGGAGCTCTTTTTACTGTGCGCACCCAACCAGAGCGACGGGAGGAGCACATTTCAGAAAACGTGCTCAGCTTGTCGAGAAAATGCGATTGAAGCAATAAAATTAAAAATGCACCTAAAACCTAAACCAAACGTTGCAGGTGCTTATTTCTTCGTGCGCAGTGCTCAACGCGGCACTCCCTAGCTGCCAGGAGCACTTTTTACTATGCGCGCCCAACCAGAGCGACGGGAGGAGCACATTTCAGAAAACGTGCTCAGCTCGTCGAGAAAATGCGATTTAAGCAATAAAATTAAAAATGCACCTAAAACCTAAACCAAACGTTGCAGGTGCTTATTTCTTCATGCGCAGTGGTCAACGCGGCACTCCCGAGCTGCCAAGAGCACTTTTTACTGTGCGCACCCAACCAGAGCGACGGGAGGAGCACATTTCAGAAAACGTGCTCAGCTCGTCGAGAGAATGCGATTCAAGCAATAAAACTAAAAATGCACCTAAAACCTAAACCAAACGTTGCAGGTGCTTATTTCTTCGTGCGCAGTGGTCAACGCGGAACTCCCTAGCTGCCAGGAGCTCTTTTTACTGTGCGCACCCAACCAGAGCGACGGGAGGAGCACATTTCAGAAAACGTGCTCAGCTCGTCGAGAAAATGCGATTTAAGCAATAAAATTAAAATTGCAGCTAAAACCTAAACAAAACGTTGCAGGTGATTATTTCTTCGTGCGCAGTGGTCAACGCGGAACTCCCTAGCTGCCAGGAGCACTTTTTACTGTGCGCACCCAACCAGAGTGACGGGAGGAGCACATTTCAGAAAACGTGCTCAGCTCGTCGAGAAAATGCGATTTAAGCAATAAAATTAAAAATGCACCCAAAACCTAAACCAAACGTTGCAGGTGCTTATTTCTTTGTGCGCAGTGGTCAACGCGGCACTCTCTAGCTGCCAAGAGCACTTTTTACTATGCGCACCCAACCAGAGTGACGGGAGGAGCACATTTCAGAAAACGTGCTCAGCTCGTCGAGAAAATGCGATTTAAGCAATAAGATTAAAAATGCACCTAAAACCTAAACCAAACGTTGCAGGTGCTTATTTCTTCATGCGCAGTGGTCAACGCGGCACTCTCTAGCTGCCAAGAGCACTTTTTACTGTGCGCACCCAACCAGAGTGACGGGAGGAGCACATTTCAGAAAACGTGCTCAGCTCGTCGAGAAAATGCGATTTAAGCAATAAGATTAAAAATGCACCTAAAACCTAAACCAAACGTTGCAGGTGCTTATTTCTTCGTGCGCAGTGGTCAACGCGGAACTCCCTAGCTGCCAGGAGCTCTTTTTACTGTGCGCACCCAACCAGAGCGACGGGAGGAGCCCATTTCAGAAAACGTGCTCAGCTCGTCGAGAAAATGCGATTTAAGCAATAAAATTAAAAATGCACCTAAAACCTAAACCAAACGTTGCAGGTGCTTATTTCTTCGTGCGCAGTGCTCAACGCGGCACTCCCTAGCTGCCAGGAGCTCTTTTTACTGTGCGCACCCAACCAGAGCGACGGGAGGAGCACATTTCAGAAACCGTGCTCAGCTTGTCGAGAAAATGCGATTTAAGCAATAAAATTAAAAATGCACCTAAAACCTAAACCAAACGTTGCAGGTCCTTATTTCTTCTTGCGCAGTGGTCAACGCGGCACTCTCTAGCTGCCAGGAGCACTTTTTACTATGCGCGCCCAACCAGAGCGACGGGAGGAGCACATTTCAGAAAACGTGCTCAGCTCGTCGAGAAAATGCGATTTAAGCAATAAAATTAAAAATGCACCTAAAACCTAAACCAAACGTTGCAGGTGCTTATTTCTTCATGCGCAGTGGTCAACGCGGCACTCCCGAGCTGCCAAGAGCACTTTTTACTCCGCGCACCCAACCAGAGCGACGGGAGGAGCACATTTCAGAAAACGTGCTCAGCTCGTCGAGAAAATGCGATTTAAGCAATAAAATTAAAAATGCAGCTAAAACCTAAACCAAACGTTGCAGGTGCTTATTTTTTCGTGCGCAGTGGTCAACGCGGAACTCCCTAGCTGCCAGGAGCACTTTTTACTGTGCGCACCCAACCAGAGTGACGGGAGGAGCACATTTCAGAAAACGTGCTCAGCTCGTCGAGAAAATGCGATTTAAGCACTAAAATTAAAAATGCACCTAAAACCTAAACCAAACGTTGCAGGTGCTTATTTTTTCGTGCGCAGTGGTCAACGCGGAACTCCCTAGCTGCCAGGAGCACTTTTTACTGTGCGCACCCAACCAGAGTGACGGGAGGAGCACATTTCAGAAAACGTGCTCAGCTCGTCGAGAAAATGCGATTTAAGCACTAAAATTAAAAATGCACCTAAAACCTAAACCAAACGTTGCAGGTGCTTATTTCTTCATGCGCAGTGGTCAACGCGGCACTCTCTAGCTGCCAAGAGCACTTTTTACTGTGCGCACCCAACCAGAGTGACGGGAGGAGCACATTTCAGAAAACGTGCTCATCTCGTCGAGAAAATGCGATTTAAGCAATAAGATTAAAAATGCACCTAAAACCTAAACCAAACGTTGCAGGTGCTTATTTCTTCATGCGCAGTGGTCAACGCGGCACTCTCTAGCTGCCAGGAGCACTTTTTACTACGCGCACCCAACCAGAGCGACGGGAGGAGCACATTTCAGAAAACGTGCTCAGCTCGTCGAGAGAATGCGATTTAAGCAATAAAATTAAAAATGCACCTAAAACCTAAACCAAACGTTGCAGGTGCTTATTTCTTCGTGCGCAGTGGTCAACGCGGCACTCCCTAGCTGCCAGGAGCTCTTTTTACTGTGCGCACCCAACCAGAGCGACGGGAGGAGCACATTTCAGAAAACGTGCTCAGCTTGTCGAGAAAATGCGATTTAAGCAATAAAATTAAAAATGCACCTAAAACCTAAACCAAACGTTGCAGGTTCTTATTTCTTCTTGCGCAGTGGTCAACGCGGCACTCTCTAGCTGCCAGGAGCACTTTTTACTATGCGCGCCCAACCAGAGCGACGGGAGGAGCACATTTCAGAAAACGTGCTCAGCTCGTCGAGAAAATGCGATTTAAGCAATAAAATTAAAAATGCACCTAAAACCTAAACCAAACGTTGCAGGTGCTTATTTCTTCATGCGCAGTGGTCAACGCGGCACTCCCGAGCTGCCAAGAGCACTTTTTACTGTGCGCACCCAACCAGAGCGACGGGAGGAGCACATTTCAGAAAACGTGCTCAGCTCGTCGAGAGAATGCGATTTAAGCAATAAAATTAAAAATGCACATAAAACCTAAACCAAACTTTGCAGGTGCTTATTTCTTCGTGCGCAGTGGTCAACGCGGAACTCCCTAGCTGCCAGGAGCTCTTTTTACTGTGCGCACCCAACCAGAGCGACGGGAGGAGCACATTTCAGAAAACGTGCTCAGCTCGTCGAGAAAATGCAATTTAAGCAATAAAATTAAAAATGCAGCTAAAACCTAAACCAAACGTTGCAGGTGCTTATTTCTTCGTGCGCAGTGGTCAACGCGGAACTCCCTAGCTGCCAGGAGCACTTTTTACTGTGCGCACCCAACCAGAGTGACGGGAGGAGCACATTTCAGAAAACGTGCTCAGCTCGTCGAGAAAATGCGATTTAAGCAATAAAATTAAAAATGCACCCAAAACCTAAACCAAACGTTGCAGGTGCTTATTTCTTTGTGCGCAGTGGTCAACGCGGCACTCTCTAGCTGCCAAGAGCACTTTTTACTATGCGCACCCAACCAGAGTGACGGGAGGAGCACATTTCAGAAAACGTGCTCAGCTCGTCGAGAAAATGCGATTTAAGCAATAAGATTAAAAATGCACCTAAAACCTAAACCAAACGTTGCAGGTGCTTATTTCTTCATGCGCAGTGGTCAACGCGGCACTCTCTAGCTGCCAAGAGCACTTTTTACTGTGCGCACCCAACCAGAGTGACGGGAGGAGCACATTTCAGAAAACGTGCTCAGCTCGTCGAGAAAATGCGATTTAAGCAATAAGATTAAAAATGCACCTAAAACCTAAACCAAACGTTGCAGGTGCTTATTTCTTCATGCGCAGTGGTCAACGCGGCACTCTCTAGCTGCCAGGAGCACTTTTTACTACGCGCACCCAACCAGAGCGACGGGAGGAGCACATTTCAGAAAACGTGCTCAGCTCGTCGAGAGAATGCGATTTAAGCAATAAAATTAAAAATGCACCTAAAACCTAAACCAAACGTTGCAGGTGCTTATTTCTTCGTGCGCAGTGGTCAACGCGGCACTCCCTAGCTGCCAGGAGCTCTTTTTACTGTGCGCACCCAACCAGAGCGACGGGAGGAGCACATTTCAGAAAACGTGCTCAGCTTGTCGAGAAAATGCGATTTAAGCAATAAAATTAAAAATGCACCTAAAACCTAAACCAAACGTTGCAGGTGCTTATTTCTTCATGCGCAGTGGTCAACGCGGCACTCTCTAGCTGCCAGGAGCACTTTTTACTACGCGCACCCAACCAGAGCGACGGGAGGAGCACATTTCAGAAAACGTGCTCAGCTCGTCGAGAGAATGCGATTTAAGCAATAAGATTAAAAAAATGCACCTAAAACCTAAACCAAACGTTGCAGGTGCTTATTTCTTCGAGCGCAGTGGTCAACGCGGCACTCCCTAGCTGCCAGGAGCACTTTTTACTGTGTGCACCCAACCAGAGTGACGGGAGGAGCACATTTCAGAAAACGTGCTCAGCTCGTCGAGAAAATGCGATTTAAGCAATAAAATTAAAAATGCACCTAAAACCTAAACCAAACGTTGCAGGTGCTTATTTGTTCATGCGCAGTGGTCAACGCGGCACTCTCTAGCTGCCAGGAGCACTTTTTACTACGCGCACCCAACCAGAGCGACGGGAGGAGCGCATTTCAGAAAACGTGCTCAGCTCGTCGAGAGAATGCGATTTAAGCAATAAAATTAAAAATGCACCTAAAACCTAAACCAAACGTTGCAGGTGCTTATTTCTTCGTGCGCAGTGGTCAACGCGGCACTCCCTAGCTGCCAGGAGCACTTGTTACTGTGCGCACCCAACCAGAGTGACGGGAGGAGCACATTTCAGAAAACTTGCTCAGCTCGTCGAGAAAATGCGATTTAAGCAATGAAATTAAAAATGCACCTAAAACCTAAACCAAACGTTGCAGGTGCTTATTTCTTCATGCGCAGTGGTCAACGCGGCACTCCCTAGCTGCCAGGAGCACTTTTTTCTGTGCGCACCCAACTAGAGTGACGGAATGAGAACATTTCAGAAAACGTACTCAGCTCGTCGAGAAAATGCGATTTAAGCAATAAAATTAAAAATGCACCTAAAACCTAAACCAAACGTTGCAGGTGCTTATTTCTTCATGCGCAGTGGTCAACGCGGCACTCTCTAGCTGCCAGAAGCACTTTTTACTGTGCGCACAACCAGAGCGACGGGAGGAGCACATTTCAGAAAACGTGCTCAGCTCGTCGAGAAAATGCGATTTAAGCAATAAAATTAAAAATGCACGTAAAACCTAAACAAAACGTTCCAGGTGCTTATTTCTTCATTTGCAGTGGTCAACGCGGCACTCTCTAGCTGCCAGGAGGACTTTTTACTACGCGCACCCAACCAGAGCGACGGGAGGAGCACATTTCAGAAAACGTGCTCAGCTCGTCGAGAGAATGCGATTTAAACAATAAAATTAAAAATGCACCTAAAACCTAAACCAAACGTTGCAGGTGCTTATTTCTTCGTGCGCAGTGGTCAACGCGGCACTCTCTAGCTGCCAAGAGCACCTTTTACTATGCGCACCCAACCAGAGTGACGGGAGGAGCACATTTCAGAAAACGTGCTCAGCTCGTCGAGAAAATGCGATTTAAGCAATAAAATTAAAAATGCACCTAAAACCTAAACCAAACGTTGCAGGTGCTTATTTCTTCATGCGCAGTTGTCAACGCGGCACTCTCTAGCTGCCAAGAGCACTTTTTACTATGCGCGCCCAACCAGAGCGACGGGAGGAGCACATTTCAGAAAACGTGCTCAGCTCGTCGAGAAAATGCGATTTAAGCAATAAAATAAAAAATGCACCTAAAACCTAAACCAAACGTTGCAGGTGCTTATTTCTTCATGAGCAGTGGTCAACGCGGCACTCTCTAGCTGCCAGGAGCACTTTTTATTACGCGCACCCAACCAGAGCGACGGGAGGAGCACATTTCAGAAAACGTGCTCAGCTCGTCGAGAGAATGCGATTTAAGCAATAAAATTAAAAATGCACCTAAAACCTAAACCAAACGTTGCAGGTGCTTATTTCTTCGTGCGCAGTGGTCAACGCGGCTCTCCCTAGCTGCCAAGAGCACTTTTTACTGTGCGCACCCAACCAGAGTGACGGGAGGAGCACATTTCAGAAAACGTGCTCAGCTCGTCGAGAAAATGCGATTCAAGCAATAAAATTAAAAATTCACCTAAAACCTAAACCAAACGTTGCAGGTGCTTATTTTTTTCATGCGCAGTGGTCAACGCGGCACTCTCTAGCTGCCAGGAGGACTTTTTACTACGCGCACCCAACCAGAGCGACGGGAGGAGCACATTTCAGAAAACGTGCTCAGCTCGTCGAGAGAATGCGATTTAAGCAATAAAATTAAAAATGCACCTAAAACCTAAACCAAACGTTGCAGGTGCTTATTTCTTCGTGCGCAGTGGTCAACGCGGGACTCCCTAGCTGCCAGGAGCTCTTTTTACTGTGCGCACCAAACCAGAGCGACGGGAGGAGCACATTTCAGAAAACGTGCTGAGCTCGTCGAGAAAATGCGATTTAAGCAATAAAATTAAAAATGCACCTAAAACCTAAACCAAACGTTGCAGGTGCTTATTTCTTCATGCGCAGTTGTCAACGCGGCACTCCCTAGCTGCCAGGAGCACTTTTTACTGTGCGCACCCAACCAGAGTGACGGGAGGAGCACATTTCAGAAAACGTGCTCAGCTCGTCGAGAAAATGCGATTTAAGCAATAAAATTAAAAATGCACCTAAAACCTAAACCAAATGTTGCAGGTGCTTATTTCTTCATGCGCAGTTGTCAACGCGGCACTCCCTAGCTGCCAGGAGCACGTTTTACTGTGCGCACCCAACCAGAGTGACGGGAGGAGCACATTTCAGAAAACGTGCTCAGCTCGTCGAGAAAATGCGATTTAAGCAATAAAATTAAAAATGCACCTAAAACCTAAACCAAACGTTGCAGGTGCTTATTTCTTCATGCGCAGTGGTCAACGCGGCACTCTCTAGCTGCCAAGAGCACTTTTTACTATGCGCGCCCAACCAGAGCGACGGGAGGAGCACATTTCAGAAAACGTGCTCAGCTCGTCGAGAAAATGCAATTTAAGCAATAAAATTAAAAATGCACCTAAAACCTAAACCAAACGTTGCAGGTGCTTATTTCTTCATGCGCAGTGGTCAACGCGGCACTCTCTAGCTGCCAGGAGCACTTTTTACTACGCGCACCCAACCAGAGCGACGGGAGGAGCGCATTTCAGAAAACGTGCTCAGCTCGTCGAGAGAATGCGATTTAAGCAATAAAATTAACAATGCACCTAAAACCTAAACCAAACGTTGCAGGTGCTTTTTTCTTCGTGCGCAGTGGTCAACGTGGCACTCCCTAGCTGCCAGGAGCTATTTTTACTGTGCGCACCCAACCAGATTGACGGGAGGAGCACATTTCAGAAAACGTGCTCAGCTCGTCGAGAAAATGCGATTTAAGCAATAAAATTAAAAATGCACCTAAAACCTAAACCAAACGTTGCAGGTGCTTATTTCTTCATGCGCAGTGGTCAACGCGGCACTCTCTAGCTGCCAGGAGCACTTTTTACTACGCGCACCCAACCAGAGCGACGGGAGGAGCACATTTCAGAAAACGTGCTCAGCTCGTCGAGAGAATGCGATTTAAGCAATAAAATTAAAAATGCACCTAAAACCTAAACCAAACGTTGCAGGTGCTTATTTCTTCGTGCGCAGTGGTCAACGCGGCTCTCCCTAGCTGCCAAGAGCACTTTTTACTGTGCGCACCCAACCAGAGTGACGGAAGGAGCACATTTCAGAAAACGTGCTCAGCTCGTCGAGAAAATGCGATTCAAGCAATAAAATTAAAAATGCACCTAAAACCTAAACCAAACGTTGCAGGTGCTTATTTCTACGTGCGGAGTGGTCAACGCGGCACTCCCTAGCTGCCAGGAGCTCTTTTTACTGTGCGCACCAAACCAGAGCGACGGGAGGAGCACATTTCAGAAAACGTGCTCAGCTCGTCGAGAAAATGCGATTTAAGCAATAAAATTAAAAATGCACCTAAAACCTAAACCAAACGTTGCAGGTGCTTATTTCTTCATGCGCAGTGGTCTACGCGGCACTCCCTAGCTGCCAGGAGCACTTTTTACTGTGCGCACCCAACCGGAGTGACGGGAGGAGCACATTTCAGAAAACGTGCTCAGCTCGGCGAGAAAATGCGATTTAAGCAATAAAATTAAAAATGCACCTAAAACCTAAACCAAACGTTGCAGGTGCTTATTTCTTCATGCGCAGTGGTCAAAGCGGCACTCCCTAGCTGCCAGGAGCACTTTTTACTATGCGCGCCCAACCAGAGCGACGGGAGGAGCACATTTCAGAAAACGTGCTCAGCTCGTCGAGAGAATGCGATTTAAGCAATAAAATTAAAAATGCACCTAAAACCTAAACCAAACGTTGCAGGTGCTTATTTCTTCATGCGCAGTGGTCAACGCGGCACTCCCTAGCTGCCAGGAGCTCTTTTTACTGTGCGCACCAAACCAGAGCGACGGGAGGAGCACATTTCAGAAAACGTGCTCAGCTCGTCGAGAAAATGCGATTTAAGCAATAAAATTAAAAATGCACCTAAAACCTAAACCAAACGTTGCAGGTGGTTATTTCTTTGTGCGCAGTGGTCAACGCGGCGCTCTCTAGCTGCCAAGAGCACTTTTTACTATGCGCACCCAACCAGAGTGACGGGATGAGCACATTTCAGAAAACGTGCTCAGCTCGTCGAGAAAATGCGATTTAAGCAATAAAATTAAAAATGCACCTAAAACCTAAACCAAACGTTGCAGGTGGTTATTTCTTCATGCGCAGTGGTCAACGCGGCACTCCCTAGCTGCCAAGAGCACTTTTTACTGTGCGCACCCAACCAGAGAGACGGGAGGAGCACATTTCAGAAAACGTGCTCAGCTCGTCGAGAGAATGCGATTTAAGCAATAAAATAAAAAATGCACCTAAAACCTAAACCAAACGTTGCAGGTGCTTATTTCTTCGTGCGAAGTGGTCAACGCGGAACTCCCTAGCTGCCAGGAGCTCTTTTTACTGTGCGCACCCAACCAGAGCGACGGGAGGAGCACATTTCAGAAAACGTGCTCAGCTCGTCGAGAAAATGCGATTTAAGCAATAAAATTAAAAATGCACCTAAAACCTAAACCAAACGTTGCAGGTGCTTATTTCTTCGTGCGCAGTGGTCAACGCGGCACTCTCTAGCTGCCAGGAGCACTTTTTACTACGCGCACCCAACCAGAGCGACGGGAGGAGCACATTTCAGAAAACGTGCTCAGCTCGTCGAGAGAATGCGATTTAAGCAATAAAATAAAAAATGCACCTAAAACCTAAACCAAACGTTGCAGGTGCTTATTTCTTCGTGCGCAGTGGTCAACGCAGCACTCCCTAGCTGCCAGGAGCTCTTTTTACTGTGTGCACCCAACCAGAGCGACGGGAGGAGCACATTTCAGAAAACGTGCTCAGCTCGTCGAGAGAATGCGATTTAAGCAATAAAATTAAAAATGCACCTAAAACCTAAACCAAACGTTGCAGGTGCTTATTTCTTCGTGCGCAGTGGTCAACGCGGCACTCCCTAGCTGCCAGGAGCACTTTTTACTGTGCGCACCCAACCAGAGTGACGGGAGGAGCACATTTCAGAAAACGTGCTCAGCTCGTCGAGAAAATGCGATTTAAGCAATAAAATTAAAAATGCACCTAAAACCTAAACCAAACGTTGCAGGTGCTTATTTCTTCATGCGCAGTGGTCAACGCGGCACTCTCTAGCTGCCAGGAGCACTTTTTACTACGCGCACCCAACCAGAGCGACGGGAGGAGCACATTTCAGAAAACGTGCTCAGCTCGTCGAGAGAATGCGATTTAAGCAATAATAAAAAAAAATGCACCTAAAACCTAAACAAAACGTTGCAGGTGCTTATTTCTTTGTGCGCAGTGGTCAACGCGGCACTCTCTAGCTGCCAAGAGCACTTTTTACTATGCGCACCCAACCAGAGCGACGGGAGGAGCACATTTCAGAAAACGTGCTCAGCTCGTCGAGAGAATGCGATTTAAGCAATAAAATTAAAATTGCACCTACAACCTGAAACCAAACGTTGCAGGTGCTTATTTCTTCATGCGCAGTGGTCAACGCGGCACTCTCTAGCTGCCAAGAGCACTTTTAACTATGCGCACCCAACCAGAGTGACGGGAGGAGCACATTTCAGAAAACGTGCTCAGCTCGTTGAGAAAATGCGATTTAAGCACTAAAATTAAAAATGCACCTAAAACCTAAACCAAACGTTGCAGGTGCTTATTTCTTCATGCGCAGTGGTCAACGCGGCACTCTCTAGCTGCCAAGAGCACTTTTTACTAGGCGCAACCAACCAGAGCGACGGGAGGAGCACCTTTCAGAAAACGTGCTCAGCTTGTCGAGAAAATGCGATTTAAGCAATAAAATTAAAAATGCACCTAAAACCTAAACCAAACGTTGCAGGTGCTTATTTCTTCATGGGCAGTGGTCAACGCGGCACTCTCTAGCTTCCAGGAGCACTTTTTACTAAGCGCGCACAAACAGAGCGACGGGAGGAGCACATTTCAGAAAACGTGCCCAGCTCGTCGAGAAAATGCGATTTAAGCAATAAAATTAAAAATGCACCTAAAACCTAAACCAAATGTTGCAGGTGCTTATTTCTTCATGCGCAGTGGTCAACGCGGCACTCTCTAGCTGCCAGGAGCACTTTTTACTACGCGCACCCAACCAGAGCGACGGGAGGAGCGCATTTCAGAAAACGTGCTCAGCTCGTCGAGAGAATGCGATTTAAGCAATAAAATTAAAAATGCACCTAAAACCTAAACCAAACGTTGCAGGTGCTTTTTTCTTCGTGCGCAGTGTTCAACGCGGCACTCCCTAGCTGCAAGGAGCTCTTTTTACTGTGCGCACCCAACCAGAGTGACGGGAGGAGCACATTTCAGAAAACGTGCTCAGCTCGTCGAGAAAATGCGATTTAAGCAATGAAATTAAAAATGCACCTAAAACCTGAACCAAACGTTGCAGGTGGTTATTTCTTAATGCGCAGTGGTCAACTCGGCACTCTCTAGCTGCCAAGAGCACTTTTTACTATGCACACCCAACCAGAGTGACGGGAGGAGCACATTTCAGAAAACGTGCTCAGCTCGTCGAGAAAATGCGATTTAAGCAATAAAATTAAAAATGCACCTAAAACATATACCAAACGTTGCAGTTGCTTATTTCTTCATGCGCAGTGGTCAACGCGGCACTCTCTAGCTGCCAGGAGCACTTTTTACTACGCGCACCCAACCAGAGCGACGGAAGGAGCGCATTTCAGAAAACGTGCTCAGCTCGTCGAGAGAAAGCGATTTAAGCAATAAAATTAAAAATGCACCTAAAACCTAAACCAAACGTTGCAGGTGCTTATTTCTTCGTGCGCAGTGGTCAACGCGGCACTCCCTAGCTGGCAGGAGCTCTTTTTACTGTGCGCACCCAACCAGAGCGACGGGAGGAGCACATTTCAGAAAACGTGCTCAGCTCGTCGAGAAAATGCGATTTAAGCAATAAAATAAAAATGCACCTAAAACTTAAACCAAACGTTGCAGGTGCTTATTTCTTCATGCGCAGTGGTCAACGCAGCACTCCCTAGCTGCCAGGAGCACTTTTTACTGTGCGCACCCAACCAGAGTGACGGGAGGAGCACATTTCAGAAAACGTGCTGAGCTCGTCGAGAAAATGCGATTTAAGCAATAAAATTAAAAATGCACCTAAAACCTAAACCAAACGTTGCAGGTGCTTATTTCTTCATGTGCAGTGGTCAACGCGGCACTCGCTTGCTGCCAAGAGCACTTTTTACTATGCGCACCCAACCAGAGTGACGGGAGGAGCACATTTCAGAAAACGTGCTCAGCTCGTCGAGAAAATGCGATTTAAGCAATAAAATTAAAAATGCACCTAAAACCTAAACCAAACGTTGCAGGTGGGTATTTCTTCATGTGCAGTGGTCAACGCGGCACTCTCTAGCTGCCAAGAGCACTTTTTACTATGCGCGCCCAACCAGAGCGACGGAAGGAGCACATTTCAGAAAACGTGCTCAGCTCGTCGAGAAAATGAGATTTAAGCAATAAAATAAAAAATGCACCTAAAACCTAAACCAAACGTTGCAGGTGCTTCTTTCTTCATGCGCAGTGGTCAACGCGGCACTCTCTAGCTGCCAAGAGCACTTTTTACTAGGCGCAACCAACCAGAGCGACGGGAGGAGCACATTTCAGAAAACGTGCTCAGCTTGTCGAGAAAATGCGATTTAAGCAATGAAATTAAAAATGCACCTAAAACCTAAACCAAACGTTGCAGGTGCTTATTTCTTCATGCGCAGTTGTCAACGCGGCACTCTCTAGCTGCCAAGAGCACTTTTTATTATGCGCGCCCAACCAGAGCGACGGGAGGAGCACATTTCAGAAAACGTGCTCAGCTCGTCGAGAAAATGCGATTTAAGCAATAAAATAAAAAATGCACCTAAAACCTAAATCAAACGTTGCAGGTGCTTATTTCTTCATGAGCAGTGGTCAACGCGGCACTCTCTAGCTGCCAGGAGCACTTTTTACTACGCGCACCCAACCAGAGCGACGGGAGGAGCACATTTCAGAAAACGTGCTCAGCTCGTCGAGAGAATGCGATTTAAGCAATAAAATTAAAAATGCACCTAAAACCTAAACCAAACGTTGCAGGTGCTTATTTCTTCATGCGCAGTTGTCAACGCGGCACTCTCTAGCTGCCAAGAGCACTTTTTATTATGCGCGCCCAACCAGAGCGACGGGAGGAGCACATTTCAGAAAACGTGCTCAGCTCGTCGAGAAAATGCGATTTAAGCAATAAAATAAAAAATGCACCTAAAACCTAAATCAAACGTTGCAGGTGCTTATTTCTTCATGAGCAGTGGTCAACGCGGCACTCTCTAGCTGCCAGGAGCACTTTTTACTACGCGCACCCAACCAGAGCGACGGGAGGAGCACATTTCAGAAAACGTGCTCAGCTCGTCGAGAGAATGCGATTTAAGCAATAAAATTAAAAATGCACCTAAAACCTAAACCAAACGTTGCAGGTGCTTATTTCTTCGTGCGCAGTGGTCAACGCGGCTCTCCCTAGCTGCCAAGAGCACTTTTTACTGTGCGCACCCAACCAGAGTGACGGAAGGAGCACATTTCAGAAAACGTGCTCAGCTCGTCGAGAAAATGCGATTCAAGCAATAAAATTAAAAATTCACCTAAAACCTAAACCAAACGTTGCAGGTGCTTATTTTTTTCATGCGCAGTGGTCAACGCGGCACTCTCTAGCTGCCAGGAGGACTTTTTACTACGCGCACCCAACCAGAGCGACGGGAGGAGCACATTTCAGAAAACGTGCTCAGCTCGTCGAGAGAATGCGATTTAAGCAATAAAATTAAAAATGCACCTAAAACCTAAACCAAACGTTGCAGGTGCTTATTTCTTCATGCGCAGTGGTCAACGCGGGACTCCCTAGCTGCCAGGAGCTCTTTTTACTGTGCGCACCCAACCAGAGTGACGGGAGGAGCACATTTCAGAAAACGTGCTCAGCTCGTCGAGAAAATGCGATTTAAGCAATAAGATTAAAAATGCACCTAAAACCTAAACCAAACGTTGCAGGTGCTTATTTCTTCGTGCGCAGTGGTCAACGCGGAACTCCCTAGCTGCCAGGAGCTCTTTTTACTCTGCGCACCCAACCAGAGCGACGGGAGGAGCCCATTTCAGAAAACGTGCTCAGCTCGTCGAGAAAATGCGATTTAAGCAATAAAATTAAAAATGCACCTAAAACCTAAACCAAACGTTGCAGGTGCTTATTTCTTCGTGCGCAGTGCTCAACGCGGCACTCCCTAGCTGCCAGGAGCTCTTTTTACTGTGCGCACCCAACCAGAGCGACGGGAGGAGCACATTTCAGAAAACGTGCTCAGCTTGTCGAGAAAATGCGATTTAAGCAATAAAATTAAAAATGCACCTAAAACCTAAACCAAACGTTGCAGGTTCTTATTTCTTCTTGCGCAGTGGTCAACGCGGCACTCTCTAGCTGCCAGGAGCACTTTTTACTATGCGCGCCCAACCAGAGCGACGGGAGGAGCACATTTCAGAAAACGTGCTCAGCTCGTCGAGAGAATGCGATTTAAGCAATAAAATTAAAAATGCACCTAAAACCTAAACCAAACGTTGCAGGTGCTTATTTCTTCATGCGCAGTGGTCAACGCGGCACTCCCGAGCTGCCAAGAGCACTTTTTACTGTGCGCACCCAACCAGAGCGACGGGAGGAGCACATTTCAGAAAACGTGCTCAGCTCGTCGAGAGAATGCGATTTAAGCAATAAAATTAAAAATGCACCTAAAACCTAAACCAAACATTGCAGGTGCTTATTTCTTCGTGCGCAGTGGTCAACGCGGAACTCCCTAGCTGCCAGGAGCTCTTTTTACTGTGCGCACCCAACCAGAGCGACGGGAGGAGCACATTTCAGAAAACGTGCTCAGCTCGTCGAGAAAATGCGATTTAAGCAATAAAATTAAAAATGCACCTAAAACCTAAACCAAACGTTGCAGGTGCTTATTTCTTCGTGCGCAGTGCTCAACGCGGCACTCCCTAGCTGCCAGGAGCACTTTTTACTGTGCGCACCCAACCAGAGTGACGGGAGGAGCACATTTCAGAAAACGTGCTCAGCTCGTCGAGAAAATGCGATTTAAGCAATAAAATTAAAAATGCACCTAAAACCTAAACCAAACGTTGCAGGTGCTTATTTCTTCATGCGCAGTGGTCATCGCGGCACTCCCTAGCTGCCAAGAGCACTTTTTACTGTGCGCACCCAACCAGAGAGACGGGAGGAGCACATTTCAGAAAACGTGCTCAGCTCGTCGAGAAAATGCGATTCAAGCAATAAAATTAAAAATGCCCCTAAAACCTAAACCAAACGTTGCAGGTGCTTATTTCTTCATGCGCAGTGGTCAACGCGGCACTTTCTAGCTGCCAGGACGACTTTTTACTACGCACACCCAACTAGAGCGACGGGAGGAGCACATTTCAGAAAACGCGCTCAGCTATTCGAGAGAATGCGATTTAAGCAATAAAATAAAAAATGCACCTAAAACCTAAACCAAACGTTGCAGGTGCTTATTTCTTCGTGCGCAGTGGTCAACGCGGAACTCCCTAGCTGCCAGGAGCTCTTTTTACTGTGCGCACCCAACCAGAGCGACGGGAGGAGCACATTTCAGAAAACGTGCTCAGCTCGTCGAGAGAATGCGATTTAAGCAATAAAATTAAAAATGCACCTAAAACCTAAACCAAACGTTGCAGGTGCTTATTTCTTCATGCGCAGTGGTCAACGCGGCACTCTCTAGCTGCCAGGAGCACTTTTTACTACGCGCACCCAACCACAGCGACGGGAGGAGCACATTTCAGAAAACGTGCTCAGCTCGTCGAGAAAATGCGATTTAAGCAATAAAATTAAAAATGCACCCAAAACCTAAACCAAACGTTGCAGGTGGTTATTTCTTCAAGCGCAGTGGTCAACGCGGCACTCTCTAGCTGCCAAGAGCACTTTTTCCTATGCGCACCCAACCAGAGCGACGGGAGGAGCACATTTCAGAAAACGTGCTCAGCTTGTCGAGAAAATGCGATTTAAGCAATAAAATTAAAAATGCACCTAAAACCTAAACCAAACGTTGCAGGTGCTTATTTCTTCGTGCGCAGTGGTCAACGCGGAACTCCCTAGCTGCCAGGAGCTCTTTTTACTGTGCGCACCCAACCAGAGCGACGGGAGGAGCACATTTCAGAAAACGTGCTCAGCTTGTCGAGAAAATGCGATTTAAGCAATAAAAATAAAAATGCAGCTAAAACCTAAACCAAACGTTGCAGGTGCTTATTTCTTCGTGCGTAGTGCTCAACGCGGCACTCCCTAGCTGCCAGGAGCACTTTTTACTGTGCGCACCCAACCAGAGTGACGGGAGGAGCACATTTCAGAAAACGTGCTCAGCTCGTCGAGAAAATGCGATTTAAGCAATAAAATTAAAAATGCACCTAAAACCTAAACCAAACGTTGCAGGTGCTTATTTCTTCATGCGCAGTGGTCAACGCGGCACTTTCTAGCTGCCAGGACGACTTTTTACTACGCACACCCAACTAGAGCGACGGGAGGAGCACATTTCAGAAAACGCGCTCAGCTCGTCGAGAGAATGCGATTTAAGCAATAAAATAAAAAATGCACCTAAAACCTAAACCAAACGTTGCAGGTGCTTATTTCTTCGTGCGCAGTGGTCAACGCGGAACTCCCTAGCTGCCAGGAGCTCTTTTTACTGTGCGCACCCAACCAGAGCGACGGGAGGAGCACATTTCAGAAAACGTGCTCAGCTCGTCGAGAGAATGCGATTTAAGCAATAAAATTAAAAATGCACCTAAAACCTAAACCAAACGTTGCAGGTGCTTATTTCTTCATGCGCAGTGGTCAACGCGGCACTCTCTAGCTGCCAGGAGCACTTTTTACTACGCGCACCCAACCACAGCGACGGGAGGAGCACATTTCAGAAAACGTGCTCAGCTCGTCGAGAAAATGCGATTTAAGCAATACAATTAAAAATGCACCCAAAACCTAAACCAAACGTTGCAGGTGGTTATTTCTTCAAGCGCAGTGGTCAACGCGGCACTCTCTAGCTGCCAAGAGCACTTTTTCCTATGCGCACCCAACCAGAGCGACGGGAGGAGCACATTTCAGAAAACGTGCTCAGCTTGTCGAGAAAATGCGATTTAAGCAATAAAATTAAAAATGCACCTAAAACCTAAACCAAACGTTGCAGGTGCTTATTTCTTCGTGCGCAGTGGTCAACGCGGAACTCCCTAGCTGCCAGGAGCTCTTTTTACTGTGCGCACCCAACCAGAGCGACGGGAGGAGCACATTTCAGAAAACGTGCTCAGCTTGTCGAGAAAATGCGATTTAAGCAATAAAAATAAAAATGCAGCTAAAACCTAAACCAAACGTTGCAGGTGCTTATTTCTTCGTGCGCAGTGCTCAACGCGGCACTCCCTAGCTGCCAGGAGCACTTTTTACTGTGCGCACCAACCAGAGTGATGGGAGGAGCACATTTCAGAAAACGTGCTCAGCTCGTCGAGAAAATGCGATTTAAGCAATAAAATTAAAAATGCACCTAAAACCTAAACCAAACGTTGCAGGTGCTTATTTCTTCATGCGCAGTGGTCAACGCAGCACTCTCTAGCTGCCAGGAGCACTTTTTACTATGCGCGCACAACCAGAGCGACGGGAGGAGCACATTTTAGAAAACGTGCTCAGCTCGTCGAGAAAATGCGATTTAAGCAATAAAATTTAAAATGCACCTAAAACCTAAACCAAACGTTGCAGGTGCTTATTTCTTTGTGCGCAGTGGTCAACGCGGCACTTTTTAGCTGCCAAGAGCACTTTTTACTATGCGCACCCAACCAGAGCGACGGGAGGAGCACATTTCAGAAAACGTGCTCAGCTCGTCGAGAAAACGCGATTTATGCAATAAGATTAAAAATGCACCTAAAACCTGAATCAAACGTTGCAGGTGCTTATTTCTTCATGCGCAGTGGTCAACGCGGCACTCTCTAGCTGCCAGGAGCACTTTTTACTATGCGCGCCCAACCAGAGCGACGGGAGGAGCACATTTCAGAAAACGTGCTCAGCTCGTCGAGAAAATGCGATTTAAGCAATAAAATTAAAAATGCACCTAAAACCTAAACCAAACGTTGCAGGTGCTTATTTCTTCATGCGCAGTGGTCAACGCGGCACTCTCTAGCTGCCAGGAGCACTTTTTACTATGCGCGCCCAACCAGAGCAACGGGAGGAGCACATTTCAGAAAACGTGCTCAGCTCGTCGAGAGAACGCGATTTAAGCAATAAAATTAAAAATGCACCTAAAACCTAAACCAAACGTTGCAGGTGCTTATTTCTTCGTGCGCAGTGGTCAACGCGGCACTCCCTAGCTGCCAGGAGCTCTTTTTACTGTGCGCACCCAACCAGAGCGACGGGAGGAGCACATTTCAGAAAACGTGCTCAGCTTGTCGAGAAAATGCGATTTAAGCAATAAAATTAAAAATGCACCTAAAACCTAAACCAAACGTTGCAGGTGCTTATTTCTTCGTGCGCAGTGCTCAACGCGGCACTCCCTAGCTGCCAGGAGCACTTTTTACTATGCGCGCCCAACCAGAGCGACGGGAGGAGCACATTTCAGAAAACGTGCTCAGCTCGTCGAGAAAATGCGATTTAAGCAATAAAATTAAAAATGCACCTAAAACCCAAACCAAACGTTGCAGGTGCTTATTTCTTCATGCGCAGTGGTCAACGCGGCACTCCCGAGCTGCCAAGAGCACTTTTTACTGTGCGCACCCAACCAGAGCGACGGGAGGAGCACATTTCAGAAAACGTGCTCAGCTCGTCGAGAGAATGCGATTCAAGCAATAAAATTAAAAATGCACCTAAAACCTAAACCAAACGTTGCAGGTGCTTATTTCTTCGTGCGCAGTGGTCAACGCGGCACTCCCTAGCTGCCAGGAGCTCTTTTTACTGTGCGCACCCAACCAGAGCGACGGGAGGAGCACATTTCAGAAAACGTGCTCAGCTTGTCGAGAAAATGCGATTTAAGCAATAAAATTAAAAATGCACCTAAAACCTAAACCAAACGTTGCAGGTTCTTATTTCTTCTTGCGCAGTGGTCAACGCGGCACTCCCGAGCTGCCAAGAGCACTTTTTACTGTGCGCACCCAACCAGAGCGACGGGAGGAGCACATTTCAGAAAACGTGCTCAGCTCGTCGAGAGAATGCGATTTAAGCAATAAAATAAAAATGCACCTAAAACCTAAACCAAACGTTGCAGGTGCTTATTTCTTCGTGCGCAGTGGTCAACGCGGCACTCCCTAGCTGCCAGGAGCTCTTTTTACTGTGCGCACCCAACCAGAGCGACGGGAGGAGCACATTTCAGAAAACGTGCTCAGCTTGTCGAGAAAATGCGATTTAAGCAATAAAATTAAAAATGCACCTAAAACCTAAACCAAACGTTGCAGGTTCTTATTTCTTCTTGCGCAGTGGTCAACGCGGCACTCTCTAGCTGCCAGGAGCACTTTTTACTATGCGCGCCCAACCAGAGCGACGGGAGGAGCACATTTCAGAAAACGTGCTCAGCTCGTCGAGAAAATGCGATTTAAGCAATAAAATTAAAAATGCACCTAAAACCTAAACCAAACGTTGCAGGTGCTTATTTCTTCATGCGCAGTGGTCAACGCGGCACTCCCGAGCTGCCAAGAGCACTTTTTACTGTGCGCACCCAACCAGAGCGACGGGAGGAGCACATTTCAGAAAACGTGCTCAGCTCGTCGAGAGAATGCGATTTAAGCAATAAAATTAAAAATGCACATAAAACCTAAACCAAACGTTGCAGGTGCTTATTTCTTCGTGCGCAGTGGTCAACGCGGAACTCCCTAGCTGCCAGGAGCTCTTTTTACTGTGCGCACCCAACCAGAGCGACGGGAGGAGCACATTTCAGAAAACGTGCTCAGCTCGTCGAGAAAATGCAATTTAAGCAATAAAATTAAAAATGCAGCTAAAACCTAAACCAAACGTTGCAGGTGCTTATTTCTTCGTGCGCAGTGGTCAACGCGGAACTCCCTAGCTGCCAGGAGCTCTTTTTACTGTGCGCACCCAACCAGAGCGACGGGAGGAGCACATTTCAGAAAACGTGCTCAGCTTGTCGAGAAAATGCGATTTAAGCAATAAAATTAAAAATGCACCTAAAACCTAAACCAAACGTTGCAGGTTCTTATTTCTTCTTGCGCAGTGGTCAACGCGGCACTCTCTAGCTGCCAGGAGCACTTTTTACTATGCGCGCCCAACCAGAGCGACGGGAGGAGCACATTTCAGAAAACGTGCTCAGCTCGTCGAGAAAATGCAATTTAAGCAATAAAATTAAAAATGCACCTAAAACCTAAACCAAACGTTGCAGGTGCTTATTTCTTCGTGCGCAGTGGTCAACGCGGCACTCTTTAGCTGCCAAGAGCACTTTTTACTATGCGCACCCAACCAGAGTGACGGGAGGAGCACATTTCAGAAAACGTGCTCAGCTCGTCGAGAAAATGCGATTTAAGCAATAAAATTAAAAATGCACCTAAAACCTAAACCAAACGTTGCAGGTGCTTATTTCTTCGTGCGCAGTGGTCAACGCGGAACTCCCTAGCTGCCAGGAGCTCTTTTTACTGTGCGCACCCAACCAGAGCGACGGGAGGAGCCCATTTCAGAAAACGTGCTCAGCTCGTCGAGAAAATGCGATTTAAGCAATAAAATTAAAAATACACCTAAAACCTAAACCAAACGTTGCAGGTGCTTATTTCTTCGTGCGCAGTGCTCAACGCGGCACTCCGTAGCTGCCAGGAGCACTTTTTACTGTGCGCACCCAACCAGAGTGACGGGAGGAGCACATTTCAGAAAACGTGCTCAGCTCGTCGAGAAAATGCGATTTAAGCAATAAAATTAAAAATGCACCTAAAACCTAAACCAAACGTTGCAGGTGCTTATTTCTTCATGCGCAGTGGTCAACGCGGCACTCTCTAGCTGCCAAGAGCACTTTTTACTGTGCGCACCCAACCAGAGTGACGGGAGGAGCACATTTCAGAAAACGTGCTCAGCTCGACAAGAAAATGCGATTTAAGCAATAAAATTAAAAATGCACCTAAAACCTAAACCAAACGTTGCAGGTGCTTATTTCTTCGTGCGCAGTGCTCAACGCGGCACTCCCTAGCTGCCAGGAGCACTTTTTACTGTGCGCACCCAACCAGAGTGACGGGAGGAGCACATTTCAGAAAACGTGCTCAGCTCGTCGAGACAATGCAATTTAAGCAATAAAATTAAAAATGCACCTAAAACCTAAACCAAACGTTGCAGGTGCTTATTTCTTCGTGCGCAGTGCTCAACGCGGCACTCCCTAGCTGCCAAGAGCACTTTTTACTATGCGCACCCAACCAGAGTGACGGGAGGAGCACATTTCAGAAAACGTGCTCAGCTCGTCGAGAAAACGCGATTTAAGCAACAAGATTAAAAATGCACCTAAAACCTAAATCAAACGTTGCAGGTGCTTATTTCTTCATGCGCAGTGGTCAACGCGGCACTCTCTAGCTGCCAGGAGCACTTTTTACTGTGCGCACCCAACCAGAGTGGCGGCAGGAGCACATTTCAGAAAACGTGCTCAGCTCGTCGAGAAAATGCGATTTAAGCAATAAAATTAAAAATGCACCTAAAACCTAAACCAAACGTTGCAGGTGCTTATTTCTTCATGCGCAGTGGTCAACGCGGCACTCTCTAGCTGCCAAGAGCACTTTTTACTGTGCGCACCCAACCAGAGTGACGGGAGGAGCACATTTCAGAAAACGTGCTCAGCTCGTCGAGAAAATGCGATTCAAGCAATAAAATTAAAAATGCACGTAAAACCTAAACAAAACGTTCCAGGTGCTTATTTCTTCATTTGCAGTGGTCAACGCGGCACTCTCTAGCTGCCAGGAGGACTTTTTACTACGCGCACCCAACCAGAGCGACGGGAGGAGCACATTTCAGAAAACGTGCTCAGCTCGTCGAGAGAATGCGATTTAAACAATAAAATTAAAAATGCACCTAAAACCTAAACCAAACGTTGCAGGTGCTTATTTCTTCGTGCGCAGTGGTCAACGCGGCACTCTCTAGCTGCCAAGAGCACCTTTTACTATGCGCACCCAACCAGAGTGACGGGAGGAGCACATTTCAGAAACGTGCTCAGCTCGTCGAGAAAATGCAATTTAAGCAATAAAATAAAAAATGCACCTAAAACCTAAACCAAACGTTGCAGGTGCTTATTTCTTCATGCGCAGTTGTCAACGCGGCACTCTCTAGCTGCCAAGAGCACTTTTTACTATGCGCGCCCAACCAGAGCGACGGGAGGAGCACATTTCAGAAAACGTGCTCAGCTCGTCGAGAAAATGCGATTTAAGCAATAAAATAAAAAATGCACCTAAAACCTAAACCAAACGTTGCAGGTGCTTATTTCTTCATGAGCAGTGGTCAACGCGGCACTCTCTAGCTGCCAGGAGCACTTTTTAATACGCGCACCCAACCAGAGCGACGGGAGGAGCACATTTCAGAAAACGTGCTCAGCTCGTCGAGAGAATGCGATTTAAGCAATAAAATTAAAAATGCACCTAAAACCTAAACCAAACGTTGCAGGTGCTTATTTCTTCGTGCGCAGTGGTCAACGCGGCTCTCCCTAGCTGCCAAGAGCACTTTTTACTGTGCGCACCCAACCAGAGTGACGGAAGGAGCACATTTCAGAAAACGTGCTCAGCTCGTCGAGAAAATGCGATTCAAGCAATAAAATTAAAAATTCACCTAAAACCTAAACCAAACGTTGCAGGTGCTTATTTTTTTCATGCGCAGTGGTCAACGCGGCACTCTCTAGCTGCCAGGAGGACTTTTTACTACGCGCACCCAACCAGAGCGACGGGAGGAGCACATTTCAGAAAACGTGCTCAGCTCGTCGAGAGAATGCGATTTAAGCAATAAAATTAAAAATGCACCTAAAACCTAAACCAAACGTTGCAGGTGCTTATTTCTTCGTGCGCAGTGGTCAACGCGGGACTCCCTAGCTGCCAGGAGCTCTTTTTACTGTGCGCACCAAACCAGAGCGACGGGAGGAGCACATTTCAGAAAACGTGCTGAGCTCGTCGAGAAAATGCGATTTAAGCAATAAAATTTAAAATGCACCTAAAACCTAAACCAAACGTTGCAGGTGCTTATTTCTTCATGCGCAGTTGTCAACGCGGCACTCCCTAGCTGCCAGGAGCACTTTTTACTGTGCGCACCCAACCAGAGTGACGGGAGGAGCACATTTCAGAAAACGTGCTCAGCTCGTCGAGAAAATGCGATTTAAGCAATAAAATTAAAAATGCACCTAAAACCTAAACCAAATGTTGCAGGTGCTTATTTCTTCATGCGCAGTGGTCAACGCGGCACTCTCTAGCTGCCAAGAGCACTTTTTACTATGCGCGC
Organism: Syngnathus floridae; assembly: GCF_059516105.1. NCBI lineage: Eukaryota > Metazoa > Chordata > Actinopteri > Syngnathiformes > Syngnathidae > Syngnathus > Syngnathus floridae. Next base: position 4,132,552 of record NC_142416.1, on the reverse strand, counting down.
CCAACCAGAGCGACGGGAGGAGCACATTTCAGAAAACGTGCTCAGCTCGTCGAGAAAATGCAATTTAAGCAATAAAATTAAAAATGCATCTAAAACCTAAACCAAACGTTGCAGGTGCTTATTTCTTCATGCGCAGTGGTCAACGCGGCACTCTCTAGCTGCCAGGAGCACTTTTTACTACGCGCACCCAACCAGAGCGACGGGAGGAGCGCATTTCAGAAAACGTGCTCAGCTTGTCGAGAGAATGCGATTTAAGCAATAAAATTAACAATGCACCTAAAACCTAAACCAAACGTTGCAGGTGCTTTTTTCTTCGTGCGCAGTGGTCAACGTGGCACTCCCTAGCTGCCAGGAGCTCTTTTTACTGTGCGCACCCAACCAGATTGACGGGAGGAGCACATTTCAGAAAACGTGCTCAGCTCGTCGAGAAAATGCGATTTAAGCAATAAAATTAAAAATGCACCTAAAACCTAAACCAAACGTTGCAGGTGCTTATTTCTTCATGCGCAGTGGTCAACGCGGCACTCTCTAGCTGCCAGGAGCACTTTTTACTACGCGCACCCAACCAGAGCGACGGGAGGAGCACATTTCAGAAAACGTGCTCAGCTCGTCGAGAGAATGCGATTTAAGCAATAAAATTAAAAATGCACCTAAAACCTAAACCAAACGTTGCAGGTGCTTATTTCTTCGTGCGCAGTGGTCAACGCGGCTCTCCCTAGCTGCCAAGAGCACTTTTTACTGTGCGCACCCAACCAGAGTGACGGAAGGAGCACATTTCAGAAAACGTGCTCAGCTCGTCGAGAAAATGCGATTCAAGCAATAAAATTAAAAATGCACCTAAAACCTAAACCAAACGTTGCAGGTGCTTATTTCTACGTGCGGAGTGGTCAACGCGGCACTCCCTAGCTGCCAGGAGCTCTTTTTACTGTGCGCACCAAACCAGAGCGACGGGAGGAGCACATTTCAGAAAACGTGCTCAGCTCGTCGAGAAAATGCGATTTAAGCAATAAAATTAAAAATGCAACTAAAACCTAAACCAAACGTTGCAGGTGCTTATTTCTTCGTGCGCAGTGGTCAACGCGGAACTCCCTAGCTGCCAGGAGCTCTTTTTACTGTGCGCACCCAACCAGAGCGACGGGAGGAGCACATTTCAGAAAACGTGCTCAGCTCGTCGAGAAAATGCGATTTAAGCAATAAAATTAAAAATGCTGCTAAAACCTAAACCAAACGTTGCAGGTGCTTATTTCTTCGTGCGTAGTGCTCAACGCGGCACTCCCTAGCTGCCAGGAGCACTTTTTACTGTGCGCACCCAACCAGAGTGACGGGAGGAGCACATTTCAGAAAACGTGCTCAGCTCGTCGAGAAAATGCGATTTAAGCAATAAAATTAAAAATGCACCTAAAACCTAAACCAAACGTTGCAGGTGCTTATTTCTTCATGCGCAGTGGTCAACGCGGCACTCTCTAGCTGACAAGAGAACTTTTTACTGTGCGCACCCAACCAGAGTGACGGGAGGAGCACATTTCAGAAAACGTGCTCAGCTCGTCGAGAAAATGCGATTTAAGCAATAAGATTAAAAATGCACCTAAAACCTAAACCAAACGTTGCAGGTGCTTATTTCTTCATGCGCAGTGGTCAACGCGGCACTCTCTAGCTGCCAGGAGCACTTTTTACTACGCGCACCCAACCAGAGCGACGGGAGGAGCACATTTCAGAAAACGTGCTCAGCTCGTCGAGAGAATGCGATTTAAGCAATAAAATAAAAAATGCACCTAAAACCTAAACCAAACGTTGCAGGTGCTTATTTCTTCGTGCGCAGTGGTCAACGCGGCACTCCCTAGCTGCCAGGAGCTCTTTTTACTGTGTGCACCCAACCAGAGCGACGGGAGGAGCACATTTCAGAAAACGTGCTCAGCTCGTCGAGAGAATGCGATTTAAGCAATAAAATAAAAAATGCACCTAAAACCTAAACCAAACGTTGCAGGTGCTTATTTCTTCGTGCGCAGTGGTCAACGCAGAACTCCCTAGCTGCCAGGAGCTCTTTTTACTGTGCCCACCCAACCAGAGCGACGGGAGGAGCCCATTTCAGAAAACGTGCTCAGCTCGTCGAGAAAATGCGATTTAAGCAATAAAATTAAAAATGCACCTAAAACCTAAACCAAACGTTGCAGGTGCTTATTTCTTCGTGCGCAGTGCTCAACGCGGCACTCCCTAGCTGCCAGGAGCACTTTTTACTGTGCGCACCAACCAGAGTGACGGGAGGAGCACATTTCAGAAAACGTGCTCAGCTCGTCGAGAAAATGCGATTTAAGCAATAAAATTAAAAATGCACCTAAAACCTAAACCAAACGTTGCAGGTGCTTATTTCTTCATGCGCAGTGGTCAACGCGGCACTCTCTAGCTGCCAGGAGCACTTTTTACTATGCGCGCACAACCAGAGCGACGGGAGGAGCACATTTCAGAAAACGTGCTCAGCTCGTCGAGAAAATGCGATTTAAGCAATAAAATTTAAAATGCACCTAAAACCTAAACCAAACGTTGCAGGTGCTTATTTCTTTGTGCGCAGTGGTCAACGCGGCACTTTTTAGCTGCCAAGAGCACTTTTTACTATGCGCACCCAACCAGAGCGACGGGGGGAGCACATTTCAGAAAACGTGCTCAGCTTGTCGAGAAAATGCGATTTAAGCAATAAAATTAAAAATGCACCTAAAACCTAAACCAAACGTTGCAGGTGGTTATTTCTTCATGCGCAGTGGTCAACGCGGCACTCTCTCGCTGCCAGGAGCACTTTTTACTGTGCGCACCCAACCAGAGTGACGGGAGGAGCACATTTCAGAAAACGTGCTCAGCTCGTCGAGAAAATGCGATTTAAGCAATAAAATTAAAAATGCACCTAAAACCTAAACCAAACGTTGCAGGTGCTTATTTCTTCATGCGCAGTGGTCAACGCGGCACTCTCTAGCTGACAAGAGAACTTTTTACTGTGCGCACCCAACCAGAGTGACGGGAGGAGCACATTTCAGAAAACGTGCTCAGCTCGTCGAGAAAATGCGATTTAAGCAATAAGATTAAAAATGCACCTAAAACCTAAACCAAACGTTGCAGGTGCTTATTTCTTCATGCGCAGTGGTCAACGCGGCACTCTCTAGCTGCCAGGAGCACTTTTTACTACGCGCACCCAACCAGAGCGACGGGAGGAGCACATTTCAGAAAACGTGCTCATCTCGTCGAGAGAATGCGATTTAAGCAATAAAATAAAAAATGCACCTAAAACCTAAACCAAACGTTGCAGGTGCTTATTTCTTCGTGCGCAGTGGTCAACGCGGCACTCCCTAGCTGCCAGGAGCTCTTTTTACTGTGTGCACCCAACCAGAGCGACGGGAGGAGCACATTTCAGAAAACGTGCTCAGCTCGTCGAGAGAATGCGATTTAAGCAATAAAATAAAAAATGCACCTAAAACCTAAACCAAACGTTGCAGGTGCTTATTTCTTCGTGCGCAGTGGTCAACGCAGAACTCCCTTAGCTGCCAGGAGCTCTTTTTACTGTGCCCACCCAACCAGAGCGACGGGAGGAGCCCATTTCAGAAAACGTGCTCAGCTCGTCGAGAAAATGCGATTTAAGCAATAAAATTAAAAATGCACCTAAAACCTAAACCAAACGTTGCAGGTGCTTATTTCTTCGTGCGCAGTGCTCAACGCGGCACTCCCTAGCTGCCAGGAGCACTTTTTACTGTGCGCACCAACCAGAGTGACGGGAGGAGCACATTTCAGAAAACGTGCTCAGCTCGTCGAGAAAATGCGATTTAAGCAATAAAATTAAAAATGCACCTAAAACCTAAACCAAACGTTGCAGGTGCTTATTTCTTCATGCGCAGTGGTCAACGCGGCACTCTCTAGCTGCCAGGAGCACTTTTTACTATGCGCGCACAACCAGAGCGACGGGAGGAGCACATTTCAGAAAACGTGCTCAGCTCGTCGAGAAAATGCGATTTAAGCAATAAAATTTAAAATGCACCTAAAACCTAAACCAAACGTTGCAGGTGCTTATTTCTTTGTGCGCAGTGGTCAACGCGGCACTTTTTAGCTGCCAAGAGCACTTTTTACTATGCGCACCCAACCAGAGTGACGGGAGGAGCACATTTCAGAAAACGTGCTCAGCTCGTCGAGAAAACGCGATTTAAGCAATACGATTAAAAATGCACCTAAAACCTGAATCAAACGTTGCAGGTGCTTATTTCTTCATGCGCAGTGGTCAACGCGGCACTCTCTAGCTGCCAGGAGCACTTTTTACTATGCGCGCCCAACCAGAGCGACGGGAGGAGCACATTTCAGAAAACGTGCTCAGCTCGTCGAGAAAATGCGATTTAAGCAATAAAATTAAAAATGCACCTAAAACCTAAACCAAACGTTGCAGGTGCTTATTTCTTCATGCGCAGTGGTCAACGCGGCACTCTCTAGCTGCCAGGAGCACTTTTTACTATGCGCGCCCAACCAGAGCAACGGGAGGAGCACATTTCAGAAAACGTGCTCAGCTCGTCGAGAGAACGCGATTTAAGCAATAAAATTAAAAATGCACCTAAAACCTAAACCAAACGTTGCAGGTGCTTATTTCTTCGTGCGCAGTGGTCAACGCGGCACTCCCTAGCTGCCAGGAGCTCTTTTTACTGTGCGCACCCAACCAGAGCGACGGGAGGAGCACATTTCAGAAAACGTGCTCAGCTTGTCGAGAAAATGCGATTGAAGCAATAAAATTAAAAATGCACCTAAAACCTAAACCAAACGTTGCAGGTGCTTATTTCTTCGTGCGCAGTGCTCAACGCGGCACTCCCTAGCTGCCAGGAGCACTTTTTACTATGCGCGCCCAACCAGAGCGACGGGAGGAGCACATTTCAGAAAACGTGCTCAGCTCGTCGAGAAAATGCGATTTAAGCAATAAAATTAAAAATGCACCTAAAACCTAAACCAAACGTTGCAGGTGCTTATTTCTTCATGCGCAGTGGTCAACGCGGCACTCCCGAGCTGCCAAGAGCACTTTTTACTGTGCGCACCCAACCAGAGCGACGGGAGGAGCACATTTCAGAAAACGTGCTCAGCTCGTCGAGAGAATGCGATTCAAGCAATAAAACTAAAAATGCACCTAAAACCTAAACCAAACGTTGCAGGTGCTTATTTCTTCGTGCGCAGTGGTCAACGCGGAACTCCCTAGCTGCCAGGAGCTCTTTTTACTGTGCGCACCCAACCAGAGCGACGGGAGGAGCACATTTCAGAAAACGTGCTCAGCTCGTCGAGAAAATGCGATTTAAGCAATAAAATTAAAATTGCAGCTAAAACCTAAACAAAACGTTGCAGGTGATTATTTCTTCGTGCGCAGTGGTCAACGCGGAACTCCCTAGCTGCCAGGAGCACTTTTTACTGTGCGCACCCAACCAGAGTGACGGGAGGAGCACATTTCAGAAAACGTGCTCAGCTCGTCGAGAAAATGCGATTTAAGCAATAAAATTAAAAATGCACCCAAAACCTAAACCAAACGTTGCAGGTGCTTATTTCTTTGTGCGCAGTGGTCAACGCGGCACTCTCTAGCTGCCAAGAGCACTTTTTACTATGCGCACCCAACCAGAGTGACGGGAGGAGCACATTTCAGAAAACGTGCTCAGCTCGTCGAGAAAATGCGATTTAAGCAATAAGATTAAAAATGCACCTAAAACCTAAACCAAACGTTGCAGGTGCTTATTTCTTCATGCGCAGTGGTCAACGCGGCACTCTCTAGCTGCCAAGAGCACTTTTTACTGTGCGCACCCAACCAGAGTGACGGGAGGAGCACATTTCAGAAAACGTGCTCAGCTCGTCGAGAAAATGCGATTTAAGCAATAAGATTAAAAATGCACCTAAAACCTAAACCAAACGTTGCAGGTGCTTATTTCTTCGTGCGCAGTGGTCAACGCGGAACTCCCTAGCTGCCAGGAGCTCTTTTTACTGTGCGCACCCAACCAGAGCGACGGGAGGAGCCCATTTCAGAAAACGTGCTCAGCTCGTCGAGAAAATGCGATTTAAGCAATAAAATTAAAAATGCACCTAAAACCTAAACCAAACGTTGCAGGTGCTTATTTCTTCGTGCGCAGTGCTCAACGCGGCACTCCCTAGCTGCCAGGAGCTCTTTTTACTGTGCGCACCCAACCAGAGCGACGGGAGGAGCACATTTCAGAAACCGTGCTCAGCTTGTCGAGAAAATGCGATTTAAGCAATAAAATTAAAAATGCACCTAAAACCTAAACCAAACGTTGCAGGTCCTTATTTCTTCTTGCGCAGTGGTCAACGCGGCACTCTCTAGCTGCCAGGAGCACTTTTTACTATGCGCGCCCAACCAGAGCGACGGGAGGAGCACATTTCAGAAAACGTGCTCAGCTCGTCGAGAAAATGCGATTTAAGCAATAAAATTAAAAATGCACCTAAAACCTAAACCAAACGTTGCAGGTGCTTATTTCTTCATGCGCAGTGGTCAACGCGGCACTCCCGAGCTGCCAAGAGCACTTTTTACTACGCGCACCCAACCAGAGCGACGGGAGGAGCACATTTCAGAAAACGTGCTCAGCTCGTCGAGAAAATGCGATTTAAGCAATAAAATTAAAAATGCAGCTAAAACCTAAACCAAACGTTGCAGGTGCTTATTTTTTCGTGCGCAGTGGTCAACGCGGAACTCCCTAGCTGCCAGGAGCACTTTTTACTGTGCGCACCCAACCAGAGTGACGGGAGTAGCACATTTCAGAAAACGTGCTCAGCTCGTCGAGAAAATGCGATTTAAGCACTAAAATTAAAAATGCACCTAAAACCTAAACCAAACGTTGCAGGTGCTTATTTTTTCGTGCGCAGTGGTCAACGCGGAACTCCCTAGCTGCCAGGAGCACTTTTTACTGTGCGCACCCAACCAGAGTGACGGGAGGAGCACATTTCAGAAAACGTGCTCAGCTCGTCGAGAAAATGCGATTTAAGCACTAAAATTAAAAATGCACCTAAAACCTAAACCAAACGTTGCAGGTGCTTATTTCTTCATGCGCAGTGGTCAACGCGGCACTCTCTAGCTGCCAAGAGCACTTTTTACTGTGCGCACCCAACCAGAGTGACGGGAGGAGCACATTTCAGAAAACGTGCTCATCTCGTCGAGAAAATGCGATTTAAGCAATAAAATTAAAAATGCACCTAAAACCTAAACCAAACGTTGCAGGTGCTTATTTCTTCATGCGCAGTGGTCAACGCGGCACTCTCTAGCTGCCAGGAGCACTTTTTACTACGCGCACCCAACCAGAGCGACGGGAGGAGCACATTTCAGAAAACGTGCTCAGCTCGTCGAGAGAATGCGATTTAAGCAATAAAATTAAAAATGCACCTAAAACCTAAACCAAACGTTGCAGGTGCTTATTTCTTCGTGCGCAGTGGTCAACGCGGCACTCCCTAGCTGCCAGGAGCTCTTTTTACTGTGCGCACCCAACCAGAGCGACGGGAGGAGCACATTTCAGAAAACGTGCTCAGCTTGTCGAGAAAATGCGATTTAAGCAATAAAATTAAAAATGCACCTAAAACCTAAACCAAACGTTGCAGGTTCTTATTTCTTCTTGCGCAGTGGTCAACGCGGCACTCTCTAGCTGCCAGGAGCACTTTTTACTATGCGCGCCCAACCAGAGCGACGGGAGGAGCACATTTCAGAAAACGTGCTCAGCTCGTCGAGAAAATGCGATTTAAGCAATAAAATTAAAAATGCACCTAAAACCTAAACCAAACGTTGCAGGTGCTTATTTCTTCATGCGCAGTGGTCAACGCGGCACTCCCGAGCTGCCAAGAGCACTTTTTACTGTGCGCACCCAACCAGAGCGACGGGAGGAGCACATTTCAGAAAACGTGCTCAGCTCGTCGAGAGAATGCGATTTAAGCAATAAAATTAAAAATGCACATAAAACCTAAACCAAACTTTGCAGGTGCTTATTTCTTCGTGCGCAGTGGTCAACGCGGAACTCCCTAGCTGCCAGGAGCTCTTTTTACTGTGCGCACCCAACCAGAGCGACGGGAGGAGCACATTTCAGAAAACGTGCTCAGCTCGTCGAGAAAATGCAATTTAAGCAATAAAATTAAAAATGCAGCTAAAACCTAAACCAAACGTTGCAGGTGCTTATTTCTTCGTGCGCAGTGGTCAACGCGGAACTCCCTAGCTGCCAGGAGCACTTTTTACTGTGCGCACCCAACCAGAGTGACGGGAGGAGCACATTTCAGAAAACGTGCTCAGCTCGTCGAGAAAATGCGATTTAAGCAATAAAATTAAAAATGCACCCAAAACCTAAACCAAACGTTGCAGGTGCTTATTTCTTTGTGCGCAGTGGTCAACGCGGCACTCTCTAGCTGCCAAGAGCACTTTTTACTATGCGCACCCAACCAGAGTGACGGGAGGAGCACATTTCAGAAAACGTGCTCAGCTCGTCGAGAAAATGCGATTTAAGCAATAAGATTAAAAATGCACCTAAAACCTAAACCAAACGTTGCAGGTGCTTATTTCTTCATGCGCAGTGGTCAACGCGGCACTCTCTAGCTGCCAAGAGCACTTTTTACTGTGCGCACCCAACCAGAGTGACGGGAGGAGCACATTTCAGAAAACGTGCTCAGCTCGTCGAGAAAATGCGATTTAAGCAATAAGATTAAAAATGCACCTAAAACCTAAACCAAACGTTGCAGGTGCTTATTTCTTCATGCGCAGTGGTCAACGCGGCACTCTCTAGCTGCCAGGAGCACTTTTTACTACGCGCACCCAACCAGAGCGACGGGAGGAGCACATTTCAGAAAACGTGCTCAGCTCGTCGAGAGAATGCGATTTAAGCAATAAAATTAAAAATGCACCTAAAACCTAAACCAAACGTTGCAGGTGCTTATTTCTTCGTGCGCAGTGGTCAACGCGGCACTCCCTAGCTGCCAGGAGCTCTTTTTACTGTGCGCACCCAACCAGAGCGACGGGAGGAGCACATTTCAGAAAACGTGCTCAGCTTGTCGAGAAAATGCGATTTAAGCAATAAAATTAAAAATGCACCTAAAACCTAAACCAAACGTTGCAGGTGCTTATTTCTTCATGCGCAGTGGTCAACGCGGCACTCTCTAGCTGCCAGGAGCACTTTTTACTACGCGCACCCAACCAGAGCGACGGGAGGAGCACATTTCAGAAAACGTGCTCAGCTCGTCGAGAGAATGCGATTTAAGCAATAAGATAAAAAAATGCACCTAAAACCTAAACCAAACGTTGCAGGTGCTTATTTCTTCGAGCGCAGTGGTCAACGCGGCACTCCCTAGCTGCCAGGAGCACTTTTTACTGTGTGCACCCAACCAGAGTGACGGGAGGAGCACATTTCAGAAAACGTGCTCAGCTCGTCGAGAAAATGCGATTTAAGCAATAAAATTAAAAATGCACCTAAAACCTAAACCAAACGTTGCAGGTGCTTATTTGTTCATGCGCAGTGGTCAACGCGGCACTCTCTAGCTGCCAGGAGCACTTTTTACTACGCGCACCCAACCAGAGCGACGGGAGGAGCGCATTTCAGAAAACGTGCTCAGCTCGTCGAGAGAATGCGATTTAAGCAATAAAATTAAAAATGCACCTAAAACCTAAACCAAACGTTGCAGGTGCTTATTTCTTCGTGCGCAGTGGTCAACGCGGCACTCCCTAGCTGCCAGGAGCACTTGTTACTGTGCGCACCCAACCAGAGTGACGGGAGGAGCACATTTCAGAAAACTTGCTCAGCTCGTCGAGAAAATGCGATTTAAGCAATGAAATTAAAAATGCACCTAAAACCTAAACCAAACGTTGCAGGTGCTTATTTCTTCATGCGCAGTGGTCAACGCGGCACTCCCTAGCTGCCAGGAGCACTTTTTTCTGTGCGCACCCAACTAGAGTGACGGAATGAGAACATTTCAGAAAACGTACTCAGCTCGTCGAGAAAATGCGATTTAAGCAATAAAATTAAAAATGCACCTAAAACCTAAACCAAACGTTGCAGGTGCTTATTTCTTCATGCGCAGTGGTCAACGCGGCACTCTCTAGCTGCCAGAAGCACTTTTTACTGTGCGCACAACCAGAGCGACGGGAGGAGCACATTTCAGAAAACGTGCTCAGCTCGTCGAGAAAATGCGATTTAAGCAATAAAATTAAAAATGCACGTAAAACCTAAACAAAACGTTCCAGGTGCTTATTTCTTCATTTGCAGTGGTCAACGCGGCACTCTCTAGCTGCCAGGAGGACTTTTTACTACGCGCACCCAACCAGAGCGACGGGAGGAGCACATTTCAGAAAACGTGCTCAGCTCGTCGAGAGAATGCGATTTAAACAATAAAATTAAAAATGCACCTAAAACCTAAACCAAACGTTGCAGGTGCTTATTTCTTCGTGCGCAGTGGTCAACGCGGCACTCTCTAGCTGCCAAGAGCACCTTTTACTATGCGCACCCAACCAGAGTGACGGGAGGAGCACATTTCAGAAAACGTGCTCAGTTCGTCGAGAAAATGCGATTTAAGCAATAAAATTAAAAATGCACCTAAAACCTAAACCAAACGTTGCAGGTGCTTATTTCTTCATGCGCAGTTGTCAACGCGGCACTCTCTAGCTGCCAAGAGCACTTTTTACTATGCGCGCCCAACCAGAGCGACGGGAGGAGCACATTTCAGAAAACGTGCTCAGCTCGTCGAGAAAATGCGATTTAAGCAATAAAATAAAAAATGCACCTAAAACCTAAACCAAACGTTGCAGGTGCTTATTTCTTCATGAGCAGTGGTCAACGCGGCACTCTCTAGCTGCCAGGAGCACTTTTTAATACGCGCACCCAACCAGAGCGACGGGAGGAGCACATTTCAGAAAACGTGCTCAGCTCGTCGAGAGAATGCGATTTAAGCAATAAAATTAAAAATGCACCTAAAACCTAAACCAAACGTTGCAGGTGCTTATTTCTTCGTGCGCAGTGGTCAACGCGGCTCTCCCTAGCTGCCAAGAGCACTTTTTACTGTGCGCACCCAACCAGAGTGACGGAAGGAGCACATTTCAGAAAACGTGCTCAGCTCGTCGAGAAAATGCGATTCAAGCAATAAAATTAAAAATTCACCTAAAACCTAAACCAAACGTTGCAGGTGCTTATTTTTTTCATGCGCAGTGGTCAACGCGGCACTCTCTAGCTGCCAGGAGGACTTTTTACTACGCGCACCCAACCAGAGCGACGGGAGGAGCACATTTCAGAAAACGTGCTCAGCTCGTCGAGAGAATGCGATTTAAGCAATAAAATTAAAAATGCACCTAAAACCTAAACCAAACGTTGCAGGTGCTTATTTCTTCGTGCGCAGTGGTCAACGCGGGACTCCCTAGCTGCCAGGAGCTCTTTTTACTGTGCGCACCAAACCAGAGCGACGGGAGGAGCACATTTCAGAAAACGTGCTGAGCTCGTCGAGAAAATGCGATTTAAGCAATAAAATTAAAAATGCACCTAAAACCTAAACCAAACGTTGCAGGTGCTTATTTCTTCATGCGCAGTTGTCAACGCGGCACTCCCTAGCTGCCAGGAGCACTTTTTACTGTGCGCACCCAACCAGAGTGACGGGAGGAGCACATTTCAGAAAACGTGCTCAGCTCGTCGAGAAAATGCGATTTAAGCAATAAAATTAAAAATGCACCTAAAACCTAAACCAAATGTTGCAGGTGCTTATTTCTTCATGCGCAGTTGTCAACGCGGCACTCCCTAGCTGCCAGGAGCACGTTTTACTGTGCGCACCCAACCAGAGTGACGGGAGGAGCACATTTCAGAAAACGTGCTCAGCTCGTCGAGAAAATGCGATTTAAGCAATAAAATTAAAAATGCACCTAAAACCTAAACCAAACGTTGCAGGTGCTTATTTCTTCATGCGCAGTGGTCAACGCGGCACTCTCTAGCTGCCAAGAGCACTTTTTACTATGCGCGCCCAACCAGAGCGACGGGAGGAGCACATTTCAGAAAACGTGCTCAGCTCGTCGAGAAAATGCAATTTAAGCAATAAAATTAAAAATGCACCTAAAACCTAAACCAAACGTTGCAGGTGCTTATTTCTTCATGCGCAGTGGTCAACGCGGCACTCTCTAGCTGCCAGGAGCACTTTTTACTACGCGCACCCAACCAGAGCGACGGGAGGAGCGCATTTCAGAAAACGTGCTCAGCTCGTCGAGAGAATGCGATTTAAGCAATAAAATTAACAATGCACCTAAAACCTAAACCAAACGTTGCAGGTGCTTTTTTCTTCGTGCGCAGTGGTCAACGTGGCACTCCCTAGCTGCCAGGAGCTCTTTTTACTGTGCGCACCCAACCAGATTGACGGGAGGAGCACATTTCAGAAAACGTGCTCAGCTCGTCGAGAAAATGCGATTTAAGCAATAAAATTAAAAATGCACCTAAAACCTAAACCAAACGTTGCAGGTGCTTATTTCTTCATGCGCAGTGGTCAACGCGGCACTCTCTAGCTGCCAGGAGCACTTTTTACTACGCGCACCCAACCAGAGCGACGGGAGGAGCACATTTCAGAAAACGTGCTCAGCTCGTCGAGAGAATGCGATTTAAGCAATAAAATTAAAAATGCACCTAAAACCTAAACCAAACGTTGCAGGTGCTTATTTCTTCGTGCGCAGTGGTCAACGCGGCTCTCCCTAGCTGCCAAGAGCACTTTTTACTGTGCGCACCCAACCAGAGTGACGGAAGGAGCACATTTCAGAAAACGTGCTCAGCTCGTCGAGAAAATGCGATTCAAGCAATAAAATTAAAAATGCACCTAAAACCTAAACCAAACGTTGCAGGTGCTTATTTCTACGTGCGGAGTGGTCAACGCGGCACTCCCTAGCTGCCAGGAGCTCTTTTTACTGTGCGCACCAAACCAGAGCGACGGGAGGAGCACATTTCAGAAAACGTGCTCAGCTCGTCGAGAAAATGCGATTTAAGCAATAAAATTAAAAATGCACCTAAAACCTAAACCAAACGTTGCAGGTGCTTATTTCTTCATGCGCAGTGGTCTACGCGGCACTCCCTAGCTGCCAGGAGCACTTTTTACTGTGCGCACCCAACCGGAGTGACGGGAGGAGCACATTTCAGAAAACGTGCTCAGCTCGGCGAGAAAATGCGATTTAAGCAATAAAATTAAAAATGCACCTAAAACCTAAACCAAACGTTGCAGGTGCTTATTTCTTCATGCGCAGTGGTCAAAGCGGCACTCCCTAGCTGCCAGGAGCACTTTTTACTATGCGCGCCCAACCAGAGCGACGGGAGGAGCACATTTCAGAAAACGTGCTCAGCTCGTCGAGAGAATGCGATTTAAGCAATAAAATTAAAAATGCACCTAAAACCTAAACCAAACGTTGCAGGTGCTTATTTCTTCATGCGCAGTGGTCAACGCGGCACTCCCTAGCTGCCAGGAGCTCTTTTTACTGTGCGCACCAAACCAGAGCGACGGGAGGAGCACATTTCAGAAAACGTGCTCAGCTCGTCGAGAAAATGCGATTTAAGCAATAAAATTAAAAATGCACCTAAAACCTAAACCAAACGTTGCAGGTGGTTATTTCTTTGTGCGCAGTGGTCAACGCGGCGCTCTCTAGCTGCCAAGAGCACTTTTTACTATGCGCACCCAACCAGAGTGACGGGATGAGCACATTTCAGAAAACGTGCTCAGCTCGTCGAGAAAATGCGATTTAAGCAATAAAATTAAAAATGCACCTAAAACCTAAACCAAACGTTGCAGGTGGTTATTTCTTCATGCGCAGTGGTCAACGCGGCACTCCCTAGCTGCCAAGAGCACTTTTTACTGTGCGCACCCAACCAGAGAGACGGGAGGAGCACATTTCAGAAAACGTGCTCAGCTCGTCGAGAGAATGCGATTTAAGCAATAAAATAAAAAATGCACCTAAAACCTAAACCAAACGTTGCAGGTGCTTATTTCTTCGTGCGAAGTGGTCAACGCGGAACTCCCTAGCTGCCAGGAGCTCTTTTTACTGTGCGCACCCAACCAGAGCGACGGGAGGAGCACATTTCAGAAAACGTGCTCAGCTCGTCGAGAAAATGCGATTTAAGCAATAAAATTAAAAATGCACCTAAAACCTAAACCAAACGTTGCAGGTGCTTATTTCTTCGTGCGCAGTGGTCAACGCGGCACTCTCTAGCTGCCAGGAGCACTTTTTACTACGCGCACCCAACCAGAGCGACGGGAGGAGCACATTTCAGAAAACGTGCTCAGCTCGTCGAGAGAATGCGATTTAAGCAATAAAATAAAAAATGCACCTAAAACCTAAACCAAACGTTGCAGGTGCTTATTTCTTCGTGCGCAGTGGTCAACGCAGCACTCCCTAGCTGCCAGGAGCTCTTTTTACTGTGTGCACCCAACCAGAGCGACGGGAGGAGCACATTTCAGAAAACGTGCTCAGCTCGTCGAGAGAATGCGATTTAAGCAATAAAATTAAAAATGCACCTAAAACCTAAACCAAACGTTGCAGGTGCTTATTTCTTCGTGCGCAGTGGTCAACGCGGCACTCCCTAGCTGCCAGGAGCACTTTTTACTGTGCGCACCCAACCAGAGTGACGGGAGGAGCACATTTCAGAAAACGTGCTCAGCTCGTCGAGAAAATGCGATTTAAGCAATAAAATTAAAAATGCACCTAAAACCTAAACCAAACGTTGCAGGTCCTTATTTCTTCATGCGCAGTGGTCAACGCGGCACTCTCTAGCTGCCAGGAGCACTTTTTACTACGCGCACCCAACCAGAGCGACGGGAGGAGCACATTTCAGAAAACGTGCTCAGCTCGTCGAGAGAATGCGATTTAAGCAATAATAAAAAAAAATGCACCTAAAACCTAAACAAAACGTTGCAGGTGCTTATTTCTTTGTGCGCAGTGGTCAACGCGGCACTCTCTAGCTGCCAAGAGCACTTTTTACTATGCGCACCCAACCAGAGCGACGGGAGGAGCACATTTCAGAAAACGTGCTCAGCTCGTCGAGAGAATGCGATTTAAGCAATAAAATTAAAATTGCACCTACAACCTGAAACCAAACGTTGCAGGTGCTTATTTCTTCATGCGCAGTGGTCAACGCGGCACTCTCTAGCTGCCAAGAGCACTTTTAACTATGCGCACCCAACCAGAGTGACGGGAGGAGCACATTTCAGAAAACGTGCTCAGCTCGTTGAGAAAATGCGATTTAAGCACTAAAATTAAAAATGCACCTAAAACCTAAACCAAACGTTGCAGGTGCTTATTTCTTCATGCGCAGTGGTCAACGCGGCACTCTCTAGCTGCCAAGAGCACTTTTTACTAGGCGCAACCAACCAGAGCGACGGGAGGAGCACCTTTCAGAAAACGTGCTCAGCTTGTCGAGAAAATGCGATTTAAGCAATAAAATTAAAAATGCACCTAAAACCTAAACCAAACGTTGCAGGTGCTTATTTCTTCATGGGCAGTGGTCAACGCGGCACTCTCTAGCTTCCAGGAGCACTTTTTACTAAGCGCGCACAAACAGAGCGACGGGAGGAGCACATTTCAGAAAACGTGCCCAGCTCGTCGAGAAAATGCGATTTAAGCAATAAAATTAAAAATGCACCTAAAACCTAAACCAAATGTTGCAGGTGCTTATTTCTTCATGCGCAGTGGTCAACGCGGCACTCTCTAGCTGCCAGGAGCACTTTTTACTACGCGCACCCAACCAGAGCGACGGGAGGAGCGCATTTCAGAAAACGTGCTCAGCTCGTCGAGAGAATGCGATTTAAGCAATAAAATTAAAAATGCACCTAAAACCTAAACCAAACGTTGCAGGTGCTTTTTTCTTCGTGCGCAGTGTTCAACGCGGCACTCCCTAGCTGCAAGGAGCTCTTTTTACTGTGCGCACCCAACCAGAGTGACGGGAGGAGCACATTTCAGAAAACGTGCTCAGCTCGTCGAGAAAATGCGATTTAAGCAATGAAATTAAAAATGCACCTAAAACCTGAACCAAACGTTGCAGGTGGTTATTTCTTAATGCGCAGTGGTCAACTCGGCACTCTCTAGCTGCCAAGAGCACTTTTTACTATGCACACCCAACCAGAGTGACGGGAGGAGCACATTTCAGAAAACGTGCTCAGCTCGTCGAGAAAATGCGATTTAAGCAATAAAATTAAAAATGCACCTAAAACATAAACCAAACGTTGCAGTTGCTTATTTCTTCATGCGCAGTGGTCAACGCGGCACTCTCTAGCTGCCAGGAGCACTTTTTACTACGCGCACCCAACCAGAGCGACGGAAGGAGCGCATTTCAGAAAACGTGCTCAGCTCGTCGAGAGAAAGCGATTTAAGCAATAAAATTAAAAATGCACCTAAAACCTAAACCAAACGTTGCAGGTGCTTATTTCTTCGTGCGCAGTGGTCAACGCGGCACTCCCTAGCTGGCAGGAGCTCTTTTTACTGTGCGCACCCAACCAGAGCGACGGGAGGAGCACATTTCAGAAAACGTGCTCAGCTCGTCGAGAAAATGCGATTTAAGCAATAAAATTAAAAATGCACCTAAAACTTAAACCAAACGTTGCAGGTGCTTATTTCTTCATGCGCAGTGGTCAACGCAGCACTCCCTAGCTGCCAGGAGCACTTTTTACTGTGCGCACCCAACCAGAGTGACGGGAGGAGCACATTTCAGAAAACGTGCTGAGCTCGTCGAGAAAATGCGATTTAAGCAATAAAATTAAAAATGCACCTAAAACCTAAACCAAACGTTGCAGGTGCTTATTTCTTCATGTGCAGTGGTCAACGCGGCACTCGCTTGCTGCCAAGAGCACTTTTTACTATGCGCACCCAACCAGAGTGACGGGAGGAGCACATTTCAGAAAACGTGCTCAGCTCGTCGAGAAAATGCGATTTAAGCAATAAAATTAAAAATGCACCTAAAACCTAAACCAAACGTTGCAGGTGGGTATTTCTTCATGTGCAGTGGTCAACGCGGCACTCTCTAGCTGCCAAGAGCACTTTTTACTATGCGCGCCCAACCAGAGCGACGGAAGGAGCACATTTCAGAAAACGTGCTCAGCTCGTCGAGAAAATGAGATTTAAGCAATAAAATAAAAAATGCACCTAAAACCTAAACCAAACGTTGCAGGTGCTTCTTTCTTCATGCGCAGTGGTCAACGCGGCACTCTCTAGCTGCCAAGAGCACTTTTTACTAGGCGCAACCAACCAGAGCGACGGGAGGAGCACATTTCAGAAAACGTGCTCAGCTTGTCGAGAAAATGCGATTTAAGCAATAAAATTAAAAATGCACCTAAAACCTAAACCAAACGTTGCAGGTGCTTATTTCTTCATGCGCAGTTGTCAACGCGGCACTCTCTAGCTGCCAAGAGCACTTTTTATTATGCGCGCCCAACCAGAGCGACGGGAGGAGCACATTTCAGAAAACGTGCTCAGCTCGTCGAGAAAATGCGATTTAAGCAATAAAATAAAAAATGCACCTAAAACCTAAATCAAACGTTGCAGGTGCTTATTTCTTCATGAGCAGTGGTCAACGCGGCACTCTCTAGCTGCCAGGAGCACTTTTTACTACGCGCACCCAACCAGAGCGACGGGAGGAGCACATTTCAGAAAACGTGCTCAGCTCGTCGAGAGAATGCGATTTAAGCAATAAAATTAAAAATGCACCTAAAACCTAAACCAAACGTTGCAGGTGCTTATTTCTTCATGCGCAGTTGTCAACGCGGCACTCTCTAGCTGCCAAGAGCACTTTTTATTATGCGCGCCCAACCAGAGCGACGGGAGGAGCACATTTCAGAAAACGTGCTCAGCTCGTCGAGAAAATGCGATTTAAGCAATAAAATAAAAAATGCACCTAAAACCTAAATCAAACGTTGCAGGTGCTTATTTCTTCATGAGCAGTGGTCAACGCGGCACTCTCTAGCTGCCAGGAGCACTTTTTACTACGCGCACCCAACCAGAGCGACGGGAGGAGCACATTTCAGAAAACGTGCTCAGCTCGTCGAGAGAATGCGATTTAAGCAATAAAATTAAAAATGCACCTAAAACCTAAACCAAACGTTGCAGGTGCTTATTTCTTCGTGCGCAGTGGTCAACGCGGCTCTCCCTAGCTGCCAAGAGCACTTTTTACTGTGCGCACCCAACCAGAGTGACGGAAGGAGCACATTTCAGAAAACGTGCTCAGCTCGTCGAGAAAATGCGATTCAAGCAATAAAATTAAAAATTCACCTAAAACCTAAACCAAACGTTGCAGGTGCTTATTTTTTTCATGCGCAGTGGTCAACGCGGCACTCTCTAGCTGCCAGGAGGACTTTTTACTACGCGCACCCAACCAGAGCGACGGGAGGAGCACATTTCAGAAAACGTGCTCAGCTCGTCGAGAGAATGCGATTTAAGCAATAAAATTAAAAATGCACCTAAAACCTAAACCAAACGTTGCAGGTGCTTATTTCTTCATGCGCAGTGGTCAACGCGGGACTCCCTAGCTGCCAGGAGCTCTTTTTACTGTGCGCACCCAACCAGAGTGACGGGAGGAGCACATTTCAGAAAACGTGCTCAGCTCGTCGAGAAAATGCGATTTAAGCAATAAGATTAAAAATGCACCTAAAACCTAAACCAAGCGTTGCAGGTGCTTATTTCTTCGTGCGCAGTGGTCAACGCGGAACTCCCTAGCTGCCAGGAGCTCTTTTTACTCTGCGCACCCAACCAGAGCGACGGGAGGAGCCCATTTCAGAAAACGTGCTCAGCTCGTCGAGAAAATGCGATTTAAGCAATAAAATTAAAAATGCACCTAAAACCTAAACCAAACGTTGCAGGTGCTTATTTCTTCGTGCGCAGTGCTCAACGCGGCACTCCCTAGCTGCCAGGAGCTCTTTTTACTGTGCGCACCCAACCAGAGCGACGGGAGGAGCACATTTCAGAAAACGTGCTCAGCTTGTCGAGAAAATGCGATTTAAGCAATAAAATTAAAAATGCACCTAAAACCTAAACCAAACGTTGCAGGTTCTTATTTCTTCTTGCGCAGTGGTCAACGCGGCACTCTCTAGCTGCCAGGAGCACTTTTTACTATGCGCGCCCAACCAGAGCGACGGGAGGAGCACATTTCAGAAAACGTGCTCAGCTCGTCGAGAGAATGCGATTTAAGCAATAAAATTAAAAATGCACCTAAAACCTAAACCAAACGTTGCAGGTGCTTATTTCTTCATGCGCAGTGGTCAACGCGGCACTCCCGAGCTGCCAAGAGCACTTTTTACTGTGCGCACCCAACCAGAGCGACGGGAGGAGCACATTTCAGAAAACGTGCTCAGCTCGTCGAGAGAATGCGATTTAAGCAATAAAATTAAAAATGCACCTAAAACCTAAACCAAACATTGCAGGTGCTTATTTCTTCGTGCGCAGTGGTCAACGCGGAACTCCCTAGCTGCCAGGAGCTCTTTTTACTGTGCGCACCCAACCAGAGCGACGGGAGGAGCACATTTCAGAAAACGTGCTCAGCTCGTCGAGAAAATGCGATTTAAGCAATAAAATTAAAAATGCACCTAAAACCTAAACCAAACGTTGCAGGTGCTTATTTCTTCGTGCGCAGTGCTCAACGCGGCACTCCCTAGCTGCCAGGAGCACTTTTTACTGTGCGCACCCAACCAGAGTGACGGGAGGAGCACATTTCAGAAAACGTGCTCAGCTCGTCGAGAAAATGCGATTTAAGCAATAAAATTAAAAATGCACCTAAAACCTAAACCAAACGTTGCAGGTGCTTATTTCTTCATGCGCAGTGGTCATCGCGGCACTCCCTAGCTGCCAAGAGCACTTTTTACTGTGCGCACCCAACCAGAGAGACGGGAGGAGCACATTTCAGAAAACGTGCTCAGCTCGTCGAGAAAATGCGATTCAAGCAATAAAATTAAAAATGCCCCTAAAACCTAAACCAAACGTTGCA
This sequence comes from Syngnathus floridae, assembly GCF_059516105.1. Classification (NCBI taxonomy): domain Eukaryota; kingdom Metazoa; phylum Chordata; class Actinopteri; order Syngnathiformes; family Syngnathidae; genus Syngnathus; species Syngnathus floridae. Next base: position 4,112,615 of record NC_142416.1, on the reverse strand, counting down.
GGTGCTTATTTCTTCATGCGCAGTGGTCAACGCGGCACTTTCTAGCTGCCAGGACGACTTTTTACTACGCACACCCAACTAGAGCGACGGGAGGAGCACATTTCAGAAAACGCGCTCAGCTATTCGAGAGAATGCGATTTAAGCAATAAAATAAAAAATGCACCTAAAACCTAAACCAAACGTTGCAGGTGGTTATTTCTTCAAGCGCAGTGGTCAACGCGGCACTCTCTAGCTGCCAAGAGCACTTTTTCCTATGCGCACCCAACCAGAGCGACGGGAGGAGCACATTTCAGAAAACGTGCTCAGCTTGTCGAGAAAATGCGATTTAAGCAATAAAATTAAAAATGCACCTAAAACCTAAACCAAACGTTGCAGGTGCTTATTTCTTCGTGCGCAGTGGTCAACGCGGAACTCCCTAGCTGCCAGGAGCTCTTTTTACTGTGCGCACCCAACCAGAGCGACGGGAGGAGCACATTTCAGAAAACGTGCTCAGCTTGTCGAGAAAATGCGATTTAAGCAATAAAAATAAAAATGCAGCTAAAACCTAAACCAAACGTTGCAGGTGCTTATTTCTTCGTGCGCAGTGCTCAACGCGGCACTCCCTAGCTGCCAGGAGCACTTTTTACTGTGCGCACCAACCAGAGTGATGGGAGGAGCACATTTCAGAAAACGTGCTCAGCTCGTCGAGAAAATGCGATTTAAGCAATAAAATTAAAAATGCACCTAAAACCTAAACCAAACGTTGCAGGTGCTTATTTCTTCATGCGCAGTGGTCAACGCAGCACTCTCTAGCTGCCAGGAGCACTTTTTACTATGCGCGCACAACCAGAGCGACGGGAGGAGCACATTTTAGAAAACGTGCTCAGCTCGTCGAGAAAATGCGATTTAAGCAATAAAATTTAAAATGCACCTAAAACCTAAACCAAACGTTGCAGGTGCTTATTTCTTTGTGCGCAGTGGTCAACGCGGCACTTTTTAGCTGCCAAGAGCACTTTTTACTATGCGCACCCAACCAGAGCGACGGGAGGAGCACATTTCAGAAAACGTGCTCAGCTCGTCGAGAAAACGCGATTTATGCAATAAGATTAAAAATGCACCTAAAACCTGAATCAAACGTTGCAGGTGGTTATTTCTTCATGCGCAGTGGTCAACGCGGCACTCTCTAGCTGCCAGGAGCACTTTTTACTATGCGCGCCCAACCAGAGCGACGGGAGGAGCACATTTCAGAAAACGTGCTCAGCTCGTCGAGAAAATGCGATTTAAGCAATAAAATTAAAAATGCACCTAAAACCTAAACCAAACGTTGCAGGTGCTTATTTCTTCATGCGCAGTGGTCAACGCGGCACTCTCTAGCTGCCAGGAGCACTTTTTACTATGCGCGCCCAACCAGAGCAACGGGAGGAGCACATTTCAGAAAACGTGCTCAGCTCGTCGAGAGAACGCGATTTAAGCAATAAAATTAAAAATGCACCTAAAACCTAAACCAAACGTTGCAGGTGCTTATTTCTTCGTGCGCAGTGGTCAACGCGGCACTCCCTAGCTGCCAGGAGCTCTTTTTACTGTGCGCACCCAACCAGAGCGACGGGAGGAGCACATTTCAGAAAACGTGCTCAGCTTGTCGAGAAAATGCGATTTAAGCAATAAAATTAAAAATGCACCTAAAACCTAAACCAAACGTTGCAGGTGCTTATTTCTTCGTGCGCAGTGCTCAACGCGGCACTCCCTAGCTGCCAGGAGCACTTTTTACTATGCGCGCCCAACCAGAGCGACGGGAGGAGCACATTTCAGAAAACGTGCTCAGCTCGTCGAGAAAATGCGATTTAAGCAATAAAATTAAAAATGCACCTAAAACCCAAACCAAACGTTGCAGGTGCTTATTTCTTCATGCGCAGTGGTCAACGCGGCACTCCCGAGCTGCCAAGAGCACTTTTTACTGTGCGCACCCAACCAGAGCGACGGGAGGAGCACATTTCAGAAAACGTGCTCAGCTCGTCGAGAGAATGCGATTCAAGCAATAAAATTAAAAATGCACCTAAAACCTAAACCAAACGTTGCAGGTGCTTATTTCTTCGTGCGCAGTGGTCAACGCGGCACTCCCTAGCTGCCAGGAGCTCTTTTTACTGTGCGCACCCAACCAGAGCGACGGGAGGAGCACATTTCAGAAAACGTGCTCAGCTTGTCGAGAAAATGCGATTTAAGCAATAAAATTAAAAATGCACCTAAAACCTAAACCAAACGTTGCAGGTGCTTATTTCTTCATGCGCAGTGGTCAACGCGGCACTCTCTAGCTGCCAGGAGCACTTTTTACTACGCGCACCCAACCACAGCGACGGGAGGAGCACATTTCAGAAAACGTGCTCAGCTCGTCGAGAGAATGCGATTTAAGCAATAAAATAAAAAGTGCACCTAAAACCTAAACCAAACGTTGCAGGTGCTTATTTCTTCGTGCGCAGTGGTCAACGCGGCACTCCCGAGCTGCCAAGAACACTTTTTACTGTGCGCACCCAACCAGAGCGACGGGAGGAGCACATTTCAGAAAACGTGCTCAGCTCGTCGAGAGAATGCGATTTAAGCAATAAAATTAAAAATGCACCTAAAACCTAAACCAAACGTTGCAGGTGCTTATTTCTTCGTGCGCAGTGGTCAACGCGGAACTTCCTAGCTGCCAGGAGCTCTTTTTACTGTGCGCACCCAACCAGAGCGACGGGAGGAGCACATTTCAGAAAACGTGCTCAGCTCGTCGAGAAAATGCGATTTAAGCAATAAAATTAAAAATGCAGCTAAAACCTAAACCAAACGTTGCAGGTGCTTATTTTTTCGTGCACAGTGGTCAACGCGGAACTCCCTAGCTGCCAGGAGCACTTTTTACTGTGCGCACCCAACCAGAGTGACGGGAGGAGCACATTTCAGAAAACGTGCTCAGCTCGTCGAGAAAATGCGATTTAAGCAATAAAATTAAAAATGCACCTAAAACCTAAACCAAACGTTGCAGGTGCTTATTTCTTCATGCGCAGTGGTCAACGCGGCACTCTCTAGCTGCCAAGAGCACTTTTTACTGTGCGCACCCAACCAGAGTGACGGGAGGAGCACATTTCAGAAAACGTGCTCATCTCGTCGAGAAAATGCGATTTAAGCAATAAGATTAAAAATGCACCTAAAACCTAAACCAAACGTTGCAGGTGCTTATTTCTTCATGCGCAGTGGTCAACGCGGCACTCTCTAGCTGCCAGGAGCACTTTTTACTACGCGCACCCAACCAGAGCGACGGGAGGAGCACATTTCAGAAAACGTGCTCAGCTCGTCGAGAGAATGCGATTTAAGCAATAAAATTAAAAATGCACCTAAAACCTAAACCAAACGTTGCAGGTGCTTATTTCTTCGTGCGCAGTGGTCAACGCGGCACTCCCTAGCTGCCAGGAGCTCTTTTTACTGTGCGCACCCAACCAGAGCGACGGGAGGAGCACATTTCAGAAAACGTGCTCAGCTTGTCGAGAAAATGCGATTTAAGCAATAAAATTAAAAATGCACCTAAAACCTAAACCAAACGTTGCAGGTTCTTATTTCTTCTTGCGCAGTGGTCAACGCGGCACTCTCTAGCTGCCAGGAGCACTTTTTACTATGCGCGCCCAACCAGAGCGACGGGAGGAGCACATTTCAGAAAACGTGCTCAGCTCGTCGAGAAAATGCAATTTAAGCAATAAAATTAAAAATGCACCTAAAACCTAAACCAAACGTTGCAGGTGCTTATTTCTTCGTGCGCAGTGGTCAACGCGGCACTCTTTAGCTGCCAAGAGCACTTTTTACTATGCGCACCCAACCAGAGTGACGGGAGGAGCACATTTCAGAAAACGTGCTCAGCTCGTCGAGAAAATGCGATTTAAGCAATAAAATTAAAAATGCACCTAAAACCTAAACCAAACGTTGCAGGTGCTTATTTCTTCGTGCGCAGTGGTCAACGCGGAACTCCCTAGCTGCCAGGAGCTCTTTTTACTGTGCGCACCCAACCAGAGCGACGGGAGGAGCCCATTTCAGAAAACGTGCTCAGCTCGTCGAGAAAATGCGATTTAAGCAATAAAATTAAAAATACACCTAAAACCTAAACCAAACGTTGCAGGTGCTTATTTCTTCGTGCGCAGTGCTCAACGCGGCACTCCCTAGCTGCCAGGAGCACTTTTTACTGTTCGCACCCAACCAGAGTGACGGGAGGAGCACATTTCAGAAAACGTGCTCAGCTCGTCGAGAAAATGCGATTTAAGCAATAAAATTAAAAATGCACCTAAAACCTAAACCAAACGTTGCAGGTGCTTATTTCTTCATGCGCAGTGGTCAACGCGGCACTCTCTAGCTGCCAAGAGCACTTTTTACTATGCGCACCCAACCAGAGTGACGGGAGGAGCACATTTCAGAAAACGTGCTCAGCTCGTCGAGAAAATGCGATTTAAGCAATAAGATTAAAAATGCACCTAAAACCTAAACCAAACGTTGCAGGTGCTTATTTCTTCATGCGCAGTGGTCAACGCGGCACTCTCTAGCTGCCAAGAGCACTTTTTACTGTGCGCACCCAACCAGAGTGACGGGAGGAGCACATTTCAGAAAACGTGCTCAGCTCGTCGAGAAAATGCGATTTAAGCAATAAGATTAAAAATGCACCTAAAACCTAAACCAAACGTTGCAGGTGCTTATTTCTTCGTGCGCAGTGGTCAACGCGGAACTCCCTAGCTGCCAGGAGCTCTTTTTACTGTGCGCACCCAACCAGAGCGACGGGAGGAGCCCATTTCAGAAAACGTGCTCAGCTCGTCGAGAAAATGCGATTTAAGCAATAAAATTAAAAATGCACCTAAAACCTAAACCAAACGTTGCAGGTGCTTATTTCTTCGTGCGCAGTGCTCAACGCGGCACTCCCTAGCTGCCAGGAGCTCTTTTTACTGTGCGCACCCAACCAGAGCGACGGGAGGAGCACATTTCAGAAAACGTGCTCAGCTTGTCGAGAAAATGCGATTTAAGCAATAAAATTAAAAATGCACCTAAAACCTAAACCAAACGTTGCAGGTGCTTATTTCTTCGTGCGCAGTGGTCAACGCGGCACTCCCGAGCTGCCAAGAACACTTTTTACTGTGCGCACCCAACCAGAGCGACGGGAGGAGCACATTTCAGAAAACGTGCTCAGCTCGTCGAGAGAATGCGATTTAAGCAATAAAATTAAAAATGCACCTAAAACCTAAACCAAACGTTGCAGGTGCTTATTTCTTCGTGCGCAGTGGTCAACGCGGAACTTCCTAGCTGCCAGGAGCTCTTTTTACTGTGCGCACCCAACCAGAGCGACGGGAGGAGCACATTTCAGAAAACGTGCTCAGCTCGTCGAGAAAATGCGATTTAAGCAATAAAATTAAAAATGCAGCTAAAACCTAAACCAAACGTTGCAGGTGCTTATTTTTTCGTGCGCAGTGGTCAACGCGGAACTCCCTAGCTGCCAGGAGCACTTTTTACTGTGGGCACCCAACCAGAGTGACGGGAGGAGCACATTTCAGAAAACGTGCTCAGCTCGTCGAGAAAATGCGATTTAAGCAATAAAATTAAAAATGCACCTAAAACCTAAACCAAACGTTGCAGGTGCTTATTTCTTCATGCGCAGTGGTCAACGCGGCACTCTCTAGCTGCCAAGAGCACTTTTTACTGTGCGCACCCAACCAGAGTGACGGGAGGAGCACATTTCAGAAAACGTGCTCAGCTCGTCGAGAAAATGCGATTTAAGCAATAAAATTAAAAATGCACCTAAAACCTAAACCAAACGTTGCAGGTGCTTATTTCTTCATGTGCAGTGGTCAACGCGGCACTCCCTAGCTGCTAAGAGCACTTTTTACTATGCGCACCCAACCAGAGTGACGGGAGGAGCACATTTCAGAAAACGTGCTCAGCTCGTCGAGAAAACGCGATTTAAGCAATAAGATTAAAAATGCACCTAAAACCTGAATCAAACGTTGCAGGTGCTTATTTCTTCATGCGCAGTGGTCAACGCGGCACTCTCTAGCTGCCAGGAGCACTTTTTACTATGCGCGCCCAACCAGAGCGACGGGAGGAGCACATTTCAGAAAACGTGCTCAGCTCGTCGAGAAAATGCGATTTAAGCAATAAAATTAAAAATGCACCTAAAACCTAAACCAAACGTTGCAGGTGCTTATTTCTTCATGCGCAGTGGTCAACGCGGCACTCTCTAGCTGCCAGGAGCACTTTTTACTATGCGCGCCCAACCAGAGCAACGGGAGGAGCACATTTCAGAAAACGTGCTCAGCTCGTCGAGAGAACGCGATTTAAGCAATAAAATTAAAAATGCACCTAAAACCTAAACCAAACGTTGCAGGTGCTTATTTCTTCGTGCGCAGTGGTCAACGCGGCACTCCCTAGCTGCCAGGAGCTCTTTTTACTGTGCGCACCCAACCAGAGCGACGGGAGGAGCACATTTCAGAAAACGTGCTCAGCTTGTCGAGAAAATGCGATTTAAGCAATAAAATTAAAAATGCACCTAAAACCTAAACCAAACGTTGCAGGTGCTTATTTCTTCGTGCGCAGTGCTCAACGCGGAACTCCCTAGCTGCCAGGAGCACTTTTTACTATGCGCGCCCAACCAGAGCGACGGGAGGAGCACATTTCAGAAAACGTGCTCAGCTCGTCGAGAAAATGCGATTTAAGCAATAAAATTAAAAATGCACCTAAAACCCAAACCAAACGTTGCAGGTGCTTATTTCTTCATGCGCAGTGGTCAACGCGGCACTCCCGAGCTGCCAAGAGCACTTTTTACTGTGCGCACCCAACCAGAGCGACGGGAGGAGCACATTTCAGAAAACGTGCTCAGCTCGTCGAGAGAATGCGATTCAAGCAATAAAATTAAAAATGCACCTAAAACCTAAACCAAACGTTGCAGGTGCTTATTTCTTCGTGCGCAGTGGTCAACGCGGCACTCCCTAGCTGCCAGGAGCTCTTTTTACTGTGCGCACCCAACCAGAGCGACGGGAGGAGCACATTTCAGAAAACGTGCTCAGCTTGTCGAGAAAATGCGATTTAAGCAATAAAATTAAAAATGCACCTAAAACCTAAACCAAACGTTGCAGGTGCTTATTTCTTCATGCGCAGTGGTCAACGCGGCACTCTCTAGCTGCCAGGAGCACTTTTTACTACGCGCACCCAACCACAGCGACGGGAGGAGCACATTTCAGAAAACGTGCTCAGCTCGTCGAGAGAATGCGATTTAAGCAATAAAATAAAAAATGCACCTAAAACCTAAACCAAACGTTGCAGGTGCTTATTTCTTCGTGCGCAGTGGTCAACGCGGCACTCCCGAGCTGCCAAGAACACTTTTTACTGTGCGCACCCAACCAGAGCGACGGGAGGAGCACATTTCAGAAAACGTGCTCAGCTCGTCGAGAGAATGCGATTTAAGCAATAAAATTAAAAATGCACCTAAAACCTAAACCAAACGTTGCAGGTGCTTATTTCTTCGTGCGCAGTGGTCAACGCGGAACTTCCTAGCTGCCAGGAGCTCTTTTTACTGTGCGCACCCAACCAGAGCGACGGGAGGAGCACATTTCAGAAAACGTGCTCAGCTCGTCGAGAAAATGCGATTTAAGCAATAAAATTAAAAATGCAGCTAAAACCTAAACCAAACGTTGCAGGTGCTTATTTTTTCGTGCACAGTGGTCAACGCGGAACTCCCTAGCTGCCAGGAGCACTTTTTACTGTGCGCACCCAACCAGAGTGACGGGAGGAGCACATTTCAGAAAACGTGCTCAGCTCGTCGAGAAAATGCGATTTAAGCAATAAAATTAAAAATGCACCTAAAACCTAAACCAAACGTTGCAGGTGCTTATTTCTTCATGCGCAGTGGTCAACGCGGCACTCTCTAGCTGCCAAGAGCACTTTTTACTGTGCGCACCCAACCAGAGTGACGGGAGGAGCACATTTCAGAAAACGTGCTCATCTCGTCGAGAAAATGCGATTTAAGCAATAAGATTAAAAATGCACCTAAAACCTAAACCAAACGTTGCAGGTGCTTATTTCTTCATGCGCAGTGGTCAACGCGGCACTCTCTAGCTGCCAGGAGCACTTTTTACTACGCGCACCCAACCAGAGCGACGGGAGGAGCACATTTCAGAAAACGTGCTCAGCTCGTCGAGAGAATGCGATTTAAGCAATAAAATTAAAAATGCACCTAAAACCTAAACCAAACGTTGCAGGTGCTTATTTCTTCGTGCGCAGTGGTCAACGCGGCACTCCCTAGCTGCCAGGAGCTCTTTTTACTGTGCGCACCCAACCAGAGCGACGGGAGGAGCACATTTCAGAAAACGTGCTCAGCTTGTCGAGAAAATGCGATTTAAGCAATAAAATTAAAAATGCACCTAAAACCTAAACCAAACGTTGCAGGTGCTTATTTCTTCATGTGCAGTGGTCAACGCGGCACTCCCTAGCTGCCAAGAGCACTTTTTACTATGCGCACCCAACCAGAGTGACGGGAGGAGCACATTTCAGAAAACGTGCTCAGCTCGTCGAGAAAACGCGATTTAAGCAATAAGATTAAAAATGCACCTAAAACCTGAATCAAACGTTGCAGGTGCTTATTTCTTCATGCGCAGTGGTCAACGCGGCACTCTCTAGCTGCCAGGAGCACTTTTTACTATGCGCGCCCAACCAGAGCGACGGGAGGAGCACATTTCAGAAAACGTGCACAGCTCGTCGAGAAAATGCGATTTAAGCAATAAAATTAAAAATGCACCTAAAACCTAAACCAAACGTTGCAGGTGCTTATTTCTTCATGCGCAGTGGTCAACGCGGCACTCTCTAGCTGCCAGGAGCACTTTTTACTATGCGCGCCCAACCAGAGCAACGGGAGGAGCACATTTCAGAAAACGTGCTCAGCTCGTCGAGAGAACGCGATTTAAGCAATAAAATTAAAAATGCACCTAAAACCTAAACCAAACGTTGCAGGTGCTTATTTCTTCGTGCGCAGTGGTCAACGCGGCACTCCCTAGCTGCCAGGAGCTCTTTTTACTGTGCGCACCCAACCAGAGCGACGGGAGGAGCACATTTCAGAAAACGTGCTCAGCTTGTCGAGAAAATGCGATTTAAGCAATAAAATTAAAAATGCACCTAAAACCTAAACCAAACGTTGCAGGTGCTTATTTCTTCGTGCGCAGTGCTCAACGCGGCACTCCCTAGCTGCCAGGAGCACTTTTTACTATGCGCGCCCAACCAGAGCGACGGGAGGAGCACATTTCAGAAAACGTGCTCAGCTCGTCGAGAAAATGCGATTTAAGCAATAAAATTAAAAATGCACCTAAAACCCAAACCAAACGTTGCAGGTGCTTATTTCTTCATGCGCAGTGGTCAACGCGGCACTCCCGAGCTGCCAAGAGCACTTTTTACTGTGCGCACCCAACCAGAGCGACGGGAGGAGCACATTTCAGAAAACGTGCTCAGCTCGTCGAGAGAATGCGATTCAAGCAATAAAATTAAAAATGCACCTAAAACCTAAACCAAACGTTGCAGGTGCTTATTTCTTCGTGCGCAGTGGTCAACGCGGCACTCCCTAGCTGCCAGGAGCTCTTTTTACTGTGCGCACCCAACCAGAGCGACGGGAGGAGCACATTTCAGAAAACGTGCTCAGCTTGTCGAGAAAATGCGATTTAAGCAATAAAATTAAAAATGCACCTAAAACCTAAACCAAACGTTGCAGGTGCTTATTTCTTCATGCGCAGTGGTCAACGCGGCACTCTCTAGCTGCCAGGAGCACTTTTTACTACGCGCACCCAACCACAGCGACGGGAGGAGCACATTTCAGAAAACGTGCTCAGCTCGTCGAGAGAATGCGATTTAAGCAATAAAATAAAAAATGCACCTAAAACCTAAACCAAACGTTGCAGGTGCTTATTTCTTCGTGCGCAGTGGTCAACGCGGCACTCCCGAGCTGCCAAGAACACTTTTTACTGTGCGCACCCAACCAGAGCGACGGGAGGAGCACATTTCAGAAAACGTGCTCAGCTCGTCGAGAGAATGCGATTTAAGCATTAAAATTAAAAATGCACCTAAAACCTAAACCAAACGTTGCAGGTGCTTATTTCTTCGTGCGCAGTGGTCAACGCGGAACTTCCTAGCTGCCAGGAGCTCTTTTTACTGTGCGCACCCAACCAGAGCGACGGGAGGAGCACATTTCAGAAAACGTGCTCAGCTCGTCGAGAAAATGCGATTTAAGCAATAAAATTAAAAATGCACCTAAAACCTAAACCAAACGTTGCAGGTGCTTATTTCTTCATGTGCAGTGGTCAACGCGGCACTCCCTAGCTGCTAAGAGCACTTTTTACTATGCGCACCCAACCAGAGTGACGGGAGGAGCACATTTCAGAAAACGTGCTCAGCTCGTCGAGAAAACGCGATTTAAGCAATAAGATTAAAAATGCACCTAAAACCTGAATCAAACGTTGCAGGTGCTTATTTCTTCATGCGCAGTGGTCAACGCGGCACTCTCTAGCTGCCAAGAGCACTTTTTACTATGCGCGCCCAACCAGAGCGACGGGAGGAGCACATTTCAGAAAACGTGCTCAGCTCGTCGAGAAAATGCGATTTAAGCAATAAAATTAAAAATGCACCTAAAACCTAAACCAAACGTTGCAGGTGCTTATTTCTTCATGCGCAGTGGTCAACGCGGCACTCTCTAGCTGCCAAGAGCACTTTTTACTGTGCGCACCCAACCAGAGTGACGGGAGGAGCACATTTCAGAAAACGTGCTCAGCTCGTCGAGAAAATGCGATTTAAGCAATAAGATTAAAAATGCACCTAAAACCTAAACCAAACGTTGCAGGTGCTTATTTCTTCGTGCGCAGTGGTCAACGCGGAACTCCCTAGCTGCCAGGAGCTCTTTTTACTGTGCGCACCCAACCAGAGCGACGGGAGGAGCACATTTCAGAAAACGTGCTCAGCTTGTCGAGAAAATGCGATTTAAGCAATAAAATTAAAAATGCACCTAAAACCTAAACCAAACGTTGCAGGTGCTTATTTCTTCGTGCGCAGTGCTCAACGCGGCACTCCCTAGCTGCCAGGAGCTCTTTTTACTGTGCGCACCCAACCAGAGCGACGGGAGGAGCACATTTCAGAAAACGTGCTCAGCTTGTCGAGAAAATGCGATTTAAGCAATAAAATTAAAAATGCACCTAAAACCTAAACCAAACGTTGCAGGTGCTTATTTCTTCATGCGCAGTGGTCAACGCGGCACTCCCGAGCTGCCAAGAGCACTTTTTACTGTGCGCACCCAACCAGAGCGACGGGAGGAGCACATTTCAGAAAACGTGCTCAGCTCGTCGAGAGAATGCGATTCAAGCAATAAAATTAAAAATGCACCTAAAACCTAAACCAAACGTTGCAGGTGCTTATTTCTTCGTGCGCAGTGGTCAACGCGGCACTCCCTAGCTGCCAGGAGCTCTTTTTACTGTGCGCACCCAACCAGAGCGACGGGAGGAGCACATTTCAGAAAACGTGCTCAGCTTGTCGAGAAAATGCGATTTAAGCAATAAAATTAAAAATGCACCTAAAACCTAAACCAAACGTTGCAGGTGCTTATTTCTTCATGCGCAGTGGTCAACGCGGCACTCTCTAGCTGCCAGGAGCACTTTTTACTACGCGCACCCAACCACAGCGACGGGAGGAGCACATTTCAGAAAACGTGCTCAGCTCGTCGAGAGAATGCGATTTAAGCAATAAAATAAAAAATGCACCTAAAACCTAAACCAAACGTTGCAGGTGCTTATTTCTTCGTGCGCAGTGGTCAACGCGGCACTCCCGAGCTGCCAAGAACACTTTTTACTGTGCGCACCCAACCAGAGCGACGGGAGGAGCACATTTCAGAAAACGTGCTCAGCTCGTCGAGAGAATGCGATTTAAGCAATAAAATTAAAAATGCACCTAAAACCTAAACCAAACGTTGCAGGTGCTTATTTCTTCGTGCGCAGTGGTCAACGCGGAACTTCCTAGCTGCCAGGAGCTCTTTTTACTGTGCGCACCCAACCAGAGCGACGGGAGGAGCACATTTCAGAAAACGTGCTCAGCTCGTCGAGAAAATGCGATTTAAGCAATAAAATTAAAAATGCAGCTAAAACCTAAACCAAACGTTGCAGGTGCTTATTTTTTCGTGCACAGTGGTCAACGCGGAACTCCCTAGCTGCCAGGAGCACTTTTTACTGTGCGCACCCAACCAGAGTGACGGGAGGAGCACATTTCAGAAAACGTGCTCAGCTCGTCGAGAAAATGCGATTTAAGCAATAAAATTAAAAATGCACCTAAAACCTAAACCAAACGTTGCAGGTGCTTATTTCTTCATGCGCAGTGGTCAACGCGGCACTCTCTAGCTGCCAAGAGCACTTTTTACTGTGCGCACCCAACCAGAGTGACGGGAGGAGCACATTTCAGAAAACGTGCTCATCTCGTCGAGAAAATGCGATTTAAGCAATAAGATTAAAAATGCACCTAAAACCTAAACCAAACGTTGCAGGTGCTTATTTCTTCATGCGCAGTGGTCAACGCGGCACTCTCTAGCTGCCAGGAGCACTTTTTACTACGCGCACCCAACCAGAGCGACGGGAGGAGCACATTTCAGAAAACGTGCTCAGCTCGTCGAGAGAATGCGATTTAAGCAATAAAATTAAAAATGCACCTAAAACCTAAACCAAACGTTGCAGGTGCTTATTTCTTCGTGCGCAGTGGTCAACGCGGCACTCCCTAGCTGCCAGGAGCTCTTTTTACTGTGCGCACCCAACCAGAGCGACGGGAGGAGCACATTTCAGAAAACGTGCTCAGCTTGTCGAGAAAATGCGATTTAAGCAATAAAATTAAAAATGCACCTAAAACCTAAACCAAACGTTGCAGGTTCTTATTTCTTCTTGCGCAGTGGTCAACGCGGCACTCTCTAGCTGCCAGGAGCACTTTTTACTATGCGCGCCCAACCAGAGCGACGGGAGGAGCACATTTCAGAAAACGTGCTCAGCTCGTCGAGAAAATGCAATTTAAGCAATAAAATTAAAAATGCACCTAAAACCTAAACCAAACGTTGCAGGTGCTTATTTCTTCGTGCGCAGTGGTCAACGCGGCACTCTTTAGCTGCCAAGAGCACTTTTTACTATGCGCACCCAACCAGAGTGACGGGAGGAGCACATTTCAGAAAACGTGCTCAGCTCGTCGAGAAAATGCGATTTAAGCAATAAAATTAAAAATGCACCTAAAACCTAAACCAAACGTTGCAGGTGCTTATTTCTTCGTGCGCAGTGGTCAACGCGGAACTCCCTAGCTGCCAGGAGCTCTTTTTACTGTGCGCACCCAACCAGAGCGACGGGAGGAGCCCATTTCAGAAAACGTGCTCAGCTCGTCGAGAAAATGCGATTTAAGCAATAAAATTAAAAATACACCTAAAACCTAAACCAAACGTTGCAGGTGCTTATTTCTTCGTGCGCAGTGCTCAACGCGGCACTCCCTAGCTGCCAGGAGCACTTTTTACTGTGCGCACCCAACCAGAGTGACGGGAGGAGCACATTTCAGAAAACGTGCTCAGCTCGTCGAGAAAATGCGATTTAAGCAATAAAATTAAAAATGCACCTAAAACCTAAACCAAACGTTGCAGGTGCTTATTTCTTCATGCGCAGTGGTCAACGCGGCACTCTCTAGCTGCCAAGAGCACTTTTTACTATGCGCACCCAACCAGAGTGACGGGAGGAGCACATTTCAGAAAACGTGCTCAGCTCGTCGAGAAAATGCGATTTAAGCAATAAGATTAAAAATGCACCTAAAACCTAAACCAAACGTTGCAGGTGCTTATTTCTTCATGCGCAGTGGTCAACGCGGCACTCTCTAGCTGCCAAGAGCACTTTTTACTGTGCGCACCCAACCAGAGTGACGGGAGGAGCACATTTCAGAAAACGTGCTCAGCTCGTCGAGAAAATGCGATTTAAGCAATAAGATTAAAAATGCACCTAAAACCTAAACCAAACGTTGCAGGTGCTTATTTCTTCGTGCGCAGTGGTCAACGCGGAACTCCCTAGCTGCCAGGAGCTCTTTTTACTGTGCGCACCCAACCAGAGCGACGGGAGGAGCCCATTTCAGAAAACGTGCTCAGCTCGTCGAGAAAATGCGATTTAAGCAATAAAATTAAAAATGCACCTAAAACCTAAACCAAACGTTGCAGGTGCTTATTTCTTCGTGCGCAGTGCTCAACGCGGCACTCCCTAGCTGCCAGGAGCTCTTTTTACTGTGCGCACCCAACCAGAGCGACGGGAGGAGCACATTTCAGAAAACGTGCTCAGCTTGTCGAGAAAATGCGATTTAAGCAATAAAATTAAAAATGCACCTAAAACCTAAACCAAACGTTGCAGGTGCTTATTTCTTCGTGCGCAGTGGTCAACGCGGCACTCCCGAGCTGCCAAGAACACTTTTTACTGTGCGCACCCAACCAGAGCGACGGGAGGAGCACATTTCAGAAAACGTGCTCAGCTCGTCGAGAGAATGCGATTTAAGCAATAAAATTAAAAATGCACCTAAAACCTAAACCAAACGTTGCAGGTGCTTATTTCTTCGTGCGCAGTGGTCAACGCGGAACTTCCTAGCTGCCAGGAGCTCTTTTTACTGTGCGCACCCAACCAGAGCGACGGGAGGAGCACATTTCAGAAAACGTGCTCAGCTCGTCGAGAAAATGCGATATAAGCAATAAAATTAAAAATGCAGCTAAAACCTAAACCAAACGTTGCAGGTGCTTATTTTTTCGTGCGCAGTGGTCAACGCGGAACTCCCTAGCTGCCAGGAGCACTTTTTACTGTGCGCACCCAACCAGAGTGACGGGAGGAGCACATTTCAGAAAACGTGCTCAGCTCGTCGAGAAAATGCGATTTAAGCAATAAAATTAAAAATGCACCTAAAACCTAAACCAAACGTTGCAGGTGCTTATTTCTTCATGCGCAGTGGTCAACGCGGCACTCTCTAGCTGCCAAGAGCACTTTTTACTGTGCGCACCCAACCAGAGTGACGGGAGGAGCACATTTCAGAAAACGTGCTCAGCTCGTCGAGAAAATGCGATTTAAGCAATAAAATTAAAAATGCACCTAAAACCTAAACCAAACGTTGCAGGTGCTTATTTCTTCATGTGCAGTGGTCAACGCGGCACTCCCTAGCTGCCAAGAGCACTTTTTACTATGCGCACCCAACCAGAGTGACGGGAGGAGCACATTTCAGAAAACGTGCTCAGCTCGTCGAGAAAACGCGATTTAAGCAATAAGATTAAAAATGCACCTAAAACCTGAATCAAACGTTGCAGGTGCTTATTTCTTCATGCGCAGTGGTCAACGCGGCACTCTCTAGCTGCCAGGAGCACTTTTTACTATGCGCGCCCAACCAGAGCGACGGGAGGAGCACATTTCAGAAAACGTGCACAGCTCGTCGAGAAAATGCGATTTAAGCAATAAAATTAAAAATGCACCTAAAACCTAAACCAAACGTTGCAGGTGCTTATTTCTTCATGCGCAGTGGTCAACGCGGCACTCTCTAGCTGCCAGGAGCACTTTTTACTATGCGCGCCCAACCAGAGCAACGGGAGGAGCACATTTCAGAAAACGTGCTCAGCTCGTCGAGAGAACGCGATTTAAGCAATAAAATTAAAAATGCACCTAAAACCTAAACCAAACGTTGCAGGTGCTTATTTCTTCGTGCGCAGTGGTCAACGCGGCACTCCCTAGCTGCCAGGAGCTCTTTTTACTGTGCGCACCCAACCAGAGCGACGGGAGGAGCACATTTCAGAAAACGTGCTCAGCTTGTCGAGAAAATGCGATTTAAGCAATAAAATTAAAAATGCACCTAAAACCTAAACCAAACGTTGCAGGTGCTTATTTCTTCGTGCGCAGTGCTCAACGCGGCACTCCCTAGCTGCCAGGAGCACTTTTTACTATGCGCGCCCAACCAGAGCGACGGGAGGAGCACATTTCAGAAAACGTGCTCAGCTCGTCGAGAAAATGCGATTTAAGCAATAAAATTAAAAATGCACCTAAAACCCAAACCAAACGTTGCAGGTGCTTATTTCTTCATGCGCAGTGGTCAACGCGGCACTCCCGAGCTGCCAAGAGCACTTTTTACTGTGCGCACCCAACCAGAGCGACGGGAGGAGCACATTTCAGAAAACGTGCTCAGCTCGTCGAGAGAATGCGATTCAAGCAATAAAATTAAAA
Organism: Syngnathus floridae; assembly: GCF_059516105.1. Lineage (NCBI taxonomy): Eukaryota > Metazoa > Chordata > Actinopteri > Syngnathiformes > Syngnathidae > Syngnathus > Syngnathus floridae. Next base: position 4,096,377 of record NC_142416.1, on the reverse strand, counting down.
ATGCACCTAAAACCTAAACCAAACGTTGCAGGTGCTTATTTCTTCGTGCGCAGTGGTCAACGCGGCACTCCCTAGCTGCCAGGAGCTCTTTTTACTGTGCGCACCCAACCAGAGCGACGGGAGGAGCACATTTCAGAAAACGTGCTCAGCTTGTCGAGAAAATGCGATTTAAGCAATAAAATTAAAAATGCACCTAAAACCTAAACCAAACGTTGCAGGTGCTTATTTCTTCATGCGCAGTGGTCAACGCGGCACTCTCTAGCTGCCAGGAGCACTTTTTACTACGCGCACCCAACCACAGCGACGGGAGGAGCACATTTCAGAAAACGTGCTCAGCTCGTCGAGAGAATGCGATTTAAGCAATAAAATAAAAAATGCACCTAAAACCTAAACCAAACGTTGCAGGTGCTTATTTCTTCGTGCGCAGTGGTCAACGCGGCACTCCCGAGCTGCCAAGAACACTTTTTACTGTGCGCACCCAACCAGAGCGACGGGAGGAGCACATTTCAGAAAACGTGCTCAGCTCGTCGAGAGAATGCGATTTAAGCATTAAAATTAAAAATGCACCTAAAACCTAAACCAAACGTTGCAGGTGCTTATTTCTTCGTGCGCAGTGGTCAACGCGGAACTTCCTAGCTGCCAGGAGCTCTTTTTACTGTGCGCACCCAACCAGAGCGACGGGAGGAGCACATTTCAGAAAACGTGCTCAGCTCGTCGAGAAAATGCGATTTAAGCAATAAAATTAAAAATGCAGCTAAAACCTAAACCAAACGTTGCAGGTGCTTATTTTTTCGTGCACAGTGGTCAACGCGGAACTCCCTAGCTGCCAGGAGCACTTTTTACTGTGCGCACCCAACCAGAGTGACGGGAGGAGCACATTTCAGAAAACGTGCTCAGCTCGTCGAGAAAATGCGATTTAAGCAATAAAATTAAAAATGCACCTAAAACCTAAACCAAACGTTGCAGGTGCTTATTTCTTCATGCGCAGTGGTCAACGCGGCACTCTCTAGCTGCCAAGAGCACTTTTTACTGTGCGCACCCAACCAGAGTGACGGGAGGAGCACATTTCAGAAAACGTGCTCATCTCGTCGAGAAAATGCGATTTAAGCAATAAGATTAAAAATGCACCTAAAACCTAAACCAAACGTTGCAGGTGCTTATTTCTTCATGCGCAGTGGTCAACGCGGCACTCTCTAGCTGCCAGGAGCACTTTTTACTACGCGCACCCAACCAGAGCGACGGGAGGAGCACATTTCAGAAAACGTGCTCAGCTCGTCGAGAGAATGCGATTTAAGCAATAAAATTAAAAATGCACCTAAAACCTAAACCAAACGTTGCAGGTGCTTATTTCTTCGTGCGCAGTGGTCAACGCGGCACTCCCTAGCTGCCAGGAGCTCTTTTTACTGTGCGCACCCAACCAGAGCGACGGGAGGAGCACATTTCAGAAAACGTGCTCAGCTCGTCGAGAAAATGCGATTTAAGCAATAAAATTAAAAATGCACCTAAAACCTAAACCAAACGTTGCAGGTTCTTATTTCTTCTTGCGCAGTGGTCAACGCGGCACTCTCTAGCTGCCAGGAGCACTTTTTACTATGCGCGCCCAACCAGAGCGACGGGAGGAGCACATTTCAGAAAACGTGCTCAGCTCGTCGAGAAAATGCAATTTAAGCAATAAAATTAAAAATGCACCTAAAACCTAAACCAAACGTTGCAGGTGCTTATTTCTTCGTGCGCAGTGGTCAACGCGGCACTCTCTAGCTGCCAGGAGCACTTTTTACTACGCGCACCCAACCAGAGCGACGGGAGGAGCACATTTCAGAAAACGTGCTCAGCTCGTCGAGAGAATGCGATTTAAGCAATAAAATAAAAAAATGCACCTAAAACCTAAACCAAACGTTGCAGGTGCTTATTTCTTCGAGCGCAGTGGTCAACGCGGCACTCCCTAGCTGCCAGGAGCACTTTTTACTGTGCGCACCCAACCAGAGTGACGGGAGGAGCACATTTCAGAAAACGTGCTCAGCTCGTCGAGAAAATGCGATTTAAGCAATAAAATTAAAAATGCACCTAAAACCTAAACCAAACGTTGCAGGTGCTTATTTCTTCATGCGCAGTGGTCAACGCGGAACTCTTTAGCTGCCAGGAGCACTTTTTACTATGCGCGCCCAACCAGAGCGACGGGAGGAGCACATTTCAGAAAACGTGCTCAGCTCGTCGAGAAAATGCGATTTAAGCAATAAAATTAAAAATGCACCTAAAACCTAAACCAAACGTTGCAGGTGCTTATTTCTTTGTGCACAGTGGTCAACGCGGCACTCTTTAGCTGCCAAGAGCACTTTTTACTATGCGCACCCAACCAGAGTGACGGGAGGAGCACATTTCAGAAAACGTGCTCAGCTCGTCGAGAAAATGCGATTTAAGCAATAAAATTAAAAATGCACCTAAAACCTAAACCAAACGTTGCAGGTGGTTATTTCTACATGCGCAGTGGTCAACGCGGCACTCTCTAGCTGCCAAGAGCACTTTTTACTGTGCGCACCCAACCAGAGTCACGGGAGGAGCACATTTCAGAAAACGTGCTCAGCTCGTCGAGAAAATGCGATTTAAGCAATAAAATTAAAAATGCACCTAAAACCTAAAGCAAACGTTGCAGGTGCTTATTTCGTCATGCGCAGTGGTCAACGCGGCACTCCCTAGCTGCCAAGAGCACTTTTTACTGTGCGCACCCAACCAGAGCGACGGGAGGAGCCCATTTCAGAAAACGTGCTCAGCTCGTCGAGAAAATGCGATTTAAGCAATAAAATTAAAAATGCACCTAAAACCTAAACCAAACGTTGCAGGTGCTTATTTCTTCGTGCGCAGTGCTCAACGCGGCACTCCCTAGCTGCCAGGAGCTCTTTTTACTGTGCGCACCCAACCAGAGCGACGGGAGGAGCACATTTCAGAAAACGTGCTCAGCTCGTCGAGAAAATGCGATTCAAGCAATAAAATTAAAAATGCCCCTAAAACCTAAACCAAACGTTGCAGGTGCTTATTTCTTCATGCGCAGTGGTCAACGCGGCACTTTCTAGCTGCCAGGACGACTTTTTACTACGCACACCCAACTAGAGCGACGGGAGGAGCACATTTCAGAAAACGCGCTCAGCTCGTCGAGAGAATGCGATTTAAGCAATAAAATAAAAAATGCACCTAAAACCTAAACCAAACGTTGCAGGTGCTTATTTCTTCGTGCGCAGTGGTCAACGCGGAACTCCCTAGCTGCCAGGAGCTCTTTTTACTGTGCGCACCCAACCAGAGCGACGGGAGGAGCACATTTCAGAAAACGTGCTCAGCTCGTCGAGAGAATGCGATTTAAGCAATAAAATTAAAAATGCACCTAAAACCTAAACCAAACGTTGCAGGTGCTTATTTCTTCATGCGCAGTGGTCAACGCGGCACTCTCTAGCTGCCAGGAGCACTTTTTACTACGCGCACCCAACCACAGCGACGGGAGGAGCACATTTCAGAAAACGTGCTCAGCTCGTCGAGAAAATGCGATTTAAGCAATAAGATTAAAAATGCACCTAAAATCTAAACCAAACGTTGCAGGTGCTTATTTCTTCATGCGCAGTGGTCGACGCGGCACTCTCTAGCTGCCAGGAGCACTTTTTACCACGCGCACCCAACCAGAGCGACGGGAGGAGCACATTTCAGAAAACGTGCTCAGCTCGTCGAGAGAATGCGATTTAAGCAATAAAATAAAAAATGCACCTAAAACCTAAACCAAACGTTGCAGGTGCTTATTTCTTTGTGCACAGTGGTCAACGCGGCACTCTTTAGCTGCCAAGAGCACTTTTTACTATGCGCACCCAACCAGAACGACGGGAGGAGCACATTTCAGAAAACGTGCTCAGCTCGTCGAGAAAATGCGATTTAAGCAATAAAATTAAAAATGCACCTAAAACCTAAACCAAACGTTGCAGGTGCTTATTTCTTCATGCGCAGTGGTCAACGCGGCACTCTCTAGCTGCCAGGAGCACTTTTTACTACGCGCACCCAACCACAGCGACGGGAGGAACACATTTCAGAAAACGTGCTCAGCTCGTCGAGAGAATGCGATTTAAGCAATAAAATAAAAAATGCACCTAAAACCTAAACCAAACGTTGCAGGTGCTTATTTCTTCGTGCGCAGTGGTCAACGCGGCACTCCCGAGCTGCCAAGAACACTTTTTACTGTGCGCACCCAACCAGAGCGACGGGAGGAGCACATTTCAGAAAACGTGCTCAGCTCGTCGAGAGAATGCGATTTAAGCAATAAAATTAAAAATGCACCTAAAACCTAAACCAAACGTTGCAGGTGCTTATTTCTTCGTGCGCAGTGGTCAACGCGGAACTTCCTAGCTGCCAGGAGCTCTTTTTACTGTGCGCACCCAACCAGAGCGACGGGAGGAGCACATTTCAGAAAACGTGCTCAGCTCGTCGAGAAAATGCGATTTAAGCAATAAAATTAAAAATGCAGCTAAAACCTAAACCAAACGTTGCAGGTGCTTATTTTTTCGTGCGCAGTGGTCAACGCGGAACTCCCTAGCTGCCAGGAGCACTTTTTACTGTGCGCACCCAACCAGAGTGACGGGAGGAGCACATTTCAGAAAACGTGCTCAGCTCGTCGAGAAAATGCGATTTAAGCACTAAAATTAAAAATGCACCTAAAACCTAAACCAAACGTTGCAGGTGCTTATTTCTTCATGCGCAGTGGTCAACGCGGCACTCTCTAGCTGCCAAGAGCACTTTTTACTGTGCGCACCCAACCAGAGTGACGGGAGGAGCACATTTCAGAAAACGTGCTCATCTCGTCGAGAAAATGCGATTTAAGCAATAAGATTAAAAATGCACCTAAAACCTAAACCAAACGTTGCAGGTGCTTATTTCTTCATGCGCAGTGGTCAACGCGGCACTCTCTAGCTGCCAGGAGCACTTTTTACTACGCGCACCCAACCAGAGCGACGGGAGGAGCACATTTCAGAAAACGTGCTCAGCTCGTCGAGAAAATGCGATTTAAGCAATAAAATTAAAAATGCAGCTAAAACCTAAACCAAACGTTGCAGGTGCTTATTTTTTCGTGCGCAGTGGTCAACGCGGAACTCCCTAGCTGCCAGGAGCACTTTTTACTGTGCGCACCCAACCAGAGTGACGGGGGTAGCACATTTCAGAAAACGTGCTCAGCTCGTCGAGAAAATGCGATTTAAGCAATAAAATTAAAAATGCACCTAAAACCTAAACCAAACGTTGCAGGTGCTTATTTCTTCATGCGCAGTGGTCAACGCGGCACTCTCTAGCTGCCAAGAGCACTTTTTACTGTGCGCACCCAACCAGAGTGACGGGAGGAGCACATTTCAGAAAACGTGCTCAGCTCGTCGAGAAAATGCGATTTAAGCAATAAAATTAAAAATGCACCTAAAACCTAAACCAAACGTTGCAGGTGCTTATTTCTTCATGCGCAGTGGTCAACGCGGCACTCTCTAGCTGCCAAGAGCACTTTTTACTGTGCGCACCCAACCAGAGTGACGGGAGGAGCACATTTCAGAAAACGTGCTCAGCTCGTCGAGAAAATGCGATTTAAGCAATAAAATTAAAAATGCACCTAAAACCTAAACCAAACGTTGCAGGTGCTTATTTCTTCGTGCGCAGTGCTCAACGCGGCACTCCCTAGCTGCCAGGAGCACTTTTTACTGTGCGCACCCAACCAGAGTGACGGGAGGAGCACATTTCAGAAAACGTGCTCAGCTCGTCGAGACAATGCAATTTAAGCAATAAAATTAAAAATGCACCTAAAACCTAAACCAAACGTTGCAGGTGCTTATTTCTTCGTGCGCAGTGCTCAACGCGGCACTCCCTAGCTGCCAGGAGCACTTTTTACTGTGCGCACCCAACCAGAGTGACGGGAGGAGCATATTTCAGAAAACGTGCTCAGCTCGTCGAGAAAATGCGATTTAAGCAATAAAATTAAAAATGCACCTAAAACCTAAACCAAACGTTGCAGGTGCTTATTTCTTCATGTGCAGTGGTCAACGCGGCACTCTCTAGCTGCCAGGAGCACTTTTTACTATGCGCGAACAACCAGAGCGACGGGAGGAGCACATTTCAGAAAACGTGCTCAGCTCGTCGAGAAAATGCGATTTAAGCAATAAAATTTAAAATGCACCTAAAACCTAAACCAAACGTTGCAGGTGCTTATTTCTTTGTGCGCAGTGGTCAACGCGGCACTCCCTAGCTGCCAAGAGCACTTTTTACTATGCGCACCCAACCAGAGTGACGGGAGGAGCACATTTCAGAAAACGTGCTCAGCTCGTCGAGAAAATGCGATTTAAGCAATAAAATTAAAAATGCACCTAAAACCTAAACCAAACGTTGCAGGTGGTTATTTCTTCATGCGCAGTTGTCAACGCGGCACTCTCTAGCTGCCAAGAGCACTTTTTACTGTGCGCACCCAACCAGAGTGACGGGAGGAGCACATTTCAGAAAACGTGCTCAGCTCGTCGAGAAAATGCGATTTAAGCAATAAAATTAAAAATGCACCTAAAACCTAAACCAAACGTTGCAGGTGCTTATTTCTTCATGTGCAGTGGTCAACGCGGCACTCCCTAGCTGCCAAGAGCACTTTTTACTATGCGCACCCAACCAGAGTGACGGGAGGAGCACATTTCAGAAAACGTGCTCAGCTCGTCGAGAAAACGCGATTTAAGCAATAAGATTAAAAATGCACCTAAAACCTAAATTAACGTTGCATGTGCTTATTTCTTCATGCGCAGTGGACAACGCGGAACTCTCTAGCTGCCAGGAGCACTTTTTACTGTGCGCACCCAACCAGAGTGGCGGCAGGAGCACATTTCAGAAAACGTGCTCAGCTCGTCGAGAAAATGCGATTTAAGCAATAAAATTAAAAATGCACCTAAAACCTAAACCAAACGTTGCAGGTGCTTATTTCTTCATGCGCAGTGGTCAACGCGGCACTCTCTAGCTGCCAAGAGCACTTTTTACTGTGCGCACCCAACCAAAGCAACGGGAGGAGCACATTTCAGAAAACGTGCTCAGCTCGTCGAGAAAATGCGATTTAAGCAATAAGATTAAAAATGCACCTAAAACCTAAACCAAACGTTGCAGGTGCTTATTTCTTCATGCGCAGTGGTCAACGCGGCACTCTCTAGCTGCCAGGAGCACTTTTTACTACGCGCACCCAACCAGAGCGACGGGAGGAGCACATTTCAGAAAACGTGCTCAGCTCGTCGAGAGAATGCGATTTAAGCAATAAAATAAAAAAATGCACCTAAAACCTAAACCAAACGTTGCAGGTGCTTATTTCTTCGAGCGCAGTGGTCAACGCGGCACTCCCTAGCTGCCAGGAGCACTTTTTACTGTGCGCACCCAACCAGAGCGACGGGAGGAGCACATTTCAGAAAACGTGCTCAGCTTGTCGAGAAAATGCGATTTAAGCAATAAAAATAAAAATGCAGCTAAAACCTAAACCAAACGTTGCAGGTGCTTATTTCTTCGTGCGTAGTGCTCAACGCGGCACTCCCTAGCTGCCAGGAGCACTTTTTACTGTGCGCACCCAACCAGAGCGACGGGAGGAGCCCATTTCAGAAAACGTGCTCAGCTCGTCGAGAAAATGCGATTTAAGCAATACAATTAAAAATGCACCTAAAACCTAAACCAAACGTTGCAGGTGCTTATTTCTTCTTGCGCAGTGGTCAACGCGGCACTCTCTAGCTGCCAGGAGCAATTTTTACTATGCGCACCCAACCAGAGCGACGGGAGGAGCACATTTCAGAAAACGTGCTCAGCTCGTCGAGAAAATGCGATTTAAGCAATAAAATTAAAAATGCACCTAAAACCTAAACCAAACGTTGCAGGTGCTTATTTCTTCATGCGCAGTGGTCAACGCGGCACTCCCGAGCTGCCAAGAGCACTTTTTACTGTGCGCACCCAACCAGAGCGACGGGAGGAGCACATTTCAGAAAACGTGCTCAGCTTGTCGAGAGAATGCGATTTAAGCAATAAAATTAAAAATGCACCTAAAACCTAAACCAAACGTTGCAGGTGCTTATTTCTTCGTGCGCAGTGGTCAACGCGGAACTCCCTAGCTGCCAGGAGCTCTTTTTACTGTGCGCACCCAACCAGAGCGACGGGAGGAGCACATTTCAGAAAACGTGCTCAGCTCGTCGAGAAAATGCGATTTAAGCAATAAAATTAAAAATGCAGCTAAAACCTAAACCAAACGTTGCAGGTGCTTATTTCTTCGTGTGTAGTGCTCAACGCGGCACTCCCTAGCTGCCAGGAGCACTTTTTACTGTGCGCACCCAACCAGAGTGACGGGAGGAGCACATTTCAGAAAACGTGCTCAGCTCGTCGAGAAAATGCGATTTAAGCAATAAAATTAAAAATGCACCTAAAACCTAAACCAAACGTTGCAGGTGCTTATTTCTTCATGCGCAGTGGTCAACGCGGCACTCTCTAGCTGACAAGAGCACTTTTTACTGTGCGCACCCAACCAGAGTGACCGGAGGAGCACATTTCAGAAAACGTGCTCAGCTCGTCGAGAAAATGCAATTTAAGCAATAAGATTAAAAATGCACCTAAAACCTAAACCAAACGTTGCAGGTGCTTATTTCTTCATGCGCAGTGGTCAACGCGGCACTCTCTAGCTGCCAGGAGCACTTTTTACTACGCGCACCCAACCAGAGCGACGGGAGGAGCACATTTCAGAAAACGTGCTCAGCTCGTCGAGAGAATGCGATTTAAGCAATAAAATAAAAAATGCACCTAAAACCTAAACCAAACGTTGCAGGTGCTTATTTCTTCGTGCGCAGTGGTCAACGCGGCACTCCCTAGCTACCAGGAGCTCTTTTTACTGTGTGCACCCAACCAGAGCGACGGGAGGAGCATATTTCAGAAAACGTGCTCAGCTCGTCGAGAGAATGCGATTTAAGCAATAAAATAAAAAATGCACCTAAAACCTAAACCAAACGTTGCAGGTGCTTATTTCTTCGTGCGCAGTGGTCAACGCAGAACTCCCTAGCTGCCAGGAGCTCTTTTTACTGTGCCCACCCAACCAGAGCGACGGGAGGAGCCCATTTCAGAAAACGTGCTCAGCTCGTCGAGAAAATGCGATTTAAGCAATAAAATTAAAAATGCACCTAAAACCTAAACCAAACGTTGCAGGTGCTTATTTCTTGGTGCGCAGTGCTCAACGCGGCACTCCCTAGCTGCCAGGAGCACTTTTTACTGTGCGCACCAACCAGAGTGACGGGAGGAGCACATTTCAGAAAACGTGCTCAGCTCGTCGAGAAAATGCGATTTAAGCAATAAAATTAAAAATGCACCTAAAACCTAAACCAAACGTTGCAGGTGCTTATTTCTTCATGCGCAGTGGTCAACGCGGCACTCTCTAGCTGCCAGGAGCACTTTTTACTATGCGCGCACAACCAGAGCGACGGGAGGAGCACATTTCAGAAAACGTGCTCAGCTCGTCGAGAAAATGCGATTTAAGCAATAAAATTTAAAATGCACCTAAAACCTAAACCAAACGTTGCAGGTGCTTATTTCTTTGTGCGCAGTGGTCAACGCGGCACTTTTTAGCTGCCAAGAGCACTTTTTACTATGCGCACCCAACCAGAGCGACGGGGGGAGCACATTTCAGAAAACGTGCTCAGCTTGTCGAGAAAATGCGATTTAAGCAATAAAATTAAAAATGCACCTAAAACCTAAACCAAACGTTGCAGGTGGTTATTTCTTCATGCGCAGTGGTCAACGCGGCACTCTCTAGCTGCCAAGAGCACTTTTTACTGTGCGCACCCAACCAGAGTGACGGAAGGAGCACATTTCAGAAAACGTGCTCAGCTCGTCGAGAAAATGCGATTTAAGCAATAAAATTAAAAATGCACCTAAAACCTAAACCAAACGTTGCAGGTGCTTATTTCTTCATGTGCAGTGGTCAACGCGGCACTCCCTAGCTGCCAAGAGCACTTTTTACTATGCGCACCCAACCAGAGTGACGGGAGGAGCACATTTCAGAAAACGTGCTCAGCTCGTCGAGAAAACGCGATTTAAGCAATAAGATTAAAAATGCACCTAAAACCTGAATCAAACGTTGCAGGTGCTTATTTCTTCATGCGCAGTGGTCAACGCGGCACTCTCTAGCTGCCAGGAGCACTTTTTACTATGCGCGCCCAACCAGAGCGACGGGAGGAGCACATTTCAGAAAACGTGCTCAGCTCGTCGAGAAAATGCGATTTAAGCAATAAAATTAAAAATGCACCTAAAACCTAAACCAAACGTTGCAGGTGCTTATTTCTTCATGCGCAGTGGTCAACGCGGCACTCTCTAGCTGCCAGGAGCACTTTTTACTATGCGCGCCCAACCAGAGCAACGGGAGGAGCACATTTCAGAAAACGTGCTCAGCTCGTCGAGAGAACGCGATTTAAGCAATAAAATTAAAAATGCACCTAAAACCTAAACCAAACGTTGCAGGTGCTTATTTCTTCGTGCGCAGTGGTCAACGCGGCACTCCCTAGCTGCCAGGAGCTCTTTTTACTGTGCGCACCCAACCAGAGCGACGGGAGGAGCACATTTCAGAAAACGTGCTCAGCTTGTCGAGAAAATGCGATTTAAGCAATAAAATTAAAAATGCACCTAAAACCTAAACCAAACGTTGCAGGTGCTTATTTCTTCGTGCGCAGTGCTCAACGCGGCACTCCCTAGCTGCCAGGAGCACTTTTTACTATGCGCGCCCAACCAGAGCGACGGGAGGAGCACATTTCAGAAAACGTGCTCAGCTCGTCGAGAAAATGCGATTTAAGCAATAAAATTAAAAATGCACCTAAAACCTAAACCAAACGTTGCAGGTGCTTATTTCTTCGTGCGCAGTGGTCAACGCGGCACTCCCGAGCTGCCAAGAGCACTTTTTACTGTGCGCACCCAACCAGAGCGACGGGAGGAGCACATTTCAGAAAACGTGCTCAGCTCGTCGAGAGAATGCGATTCAAGCAATAAAATTAAAAATGCACCTAAAACCTAAACCAAACGTTGCAGGTGCTTATTTCTTCGTGCGCAGTGGTCAACGCGGAACTCCCTAGCTGCCAGGAGCTCTTTTTACTGTGCTCACCCAACCAGAGCGACGGGAGGAGCACATTTCAGAAAACGTTCTCAGCTCGTCGAGAAAATGCGATTTAAGCAATAAAATTAAAAATGCAGCTAAAACCTAAACCAAACGTTGCAGGTGCTTATTTCTTCATGCGCAGTGGTCAACGCGGCACTCTCTAGCTGCCAGGAGCACGTTTTACTATGCGCGCCCAACCAGAGCAACGGGAGGAGCACATTTCAGAAAACGTGCTCAGCTCGTCGAGAGAACGCGATTTAAGCAATAAAATTAAAAATGCACCTAAAACCTAAACCAAACGTTGCAGGTGCTTATTTCTTCGTGCGCTGTGGTCAACGCGGCACTCCCTAGCTGCCAGGAGCTCTTTTTACTGTGCGCACCCAACCAGAGCGACCGGAGGAGCACATTTCAGAAAACGTGCTCAGCTTGTCGAGAAAATGCGATTTAAGCAATAAAATTAAAAATGCACCTAAAACCTAAACCAAACGTTGCAGGTGATTATTTCTTCGTGCGCAGTGGTCAACGCGGAACTCCCTAGCTGCCAGGAGCACTTTTTACTGTGCGCACCCAACCAGAGTGACGGGAGGAGCACATTTCAGAAAACGTGCTCAGCTCGTCGAGAAAATGCGATTTAAGCAATAAAATTAAAAATGCACCCAAAACCTAAACCAAACGTTGCAGGTGCTTATTTCTTTGTGCGCAGTGGTCAACGCGGCACTCTCTAGCTGCCAAGAGCACTTTTTACTATGCGCACCCAACCAGAGTGACGGGAGGAGCACATTTCAGAAAACGTGCTCAGCTCGTCGAGAAAATGCGATTTAAGCAATAAGATTAAAAATGCACCTAAAACCTAAACCAAACGTTGCAGGTGCTTATTTCTTCATGCGCAGTGGTCAACGCGGCACTCTCTAGCTGCCAAGAGCACTTTTTACTGTGCGCACCCAACCAGAGTGACGGGAGGAGCACATTTCAGAAAACGTGCTCAGCTCGTCGAGAAAATGCGATTTAAGCAATAAGATTAAAAATGCACCTAAAACCTAAACCAAACGTTGCAGGTGCTTATTTCTTCGTGCGCAGTGGTCAACGCGGAACTCCCTAGCTGCCAGGAGCTCTTTTTACTGTGCGCACCCAACCAGAGCGACGGGAGGAGCCCATTTCAGAAAACGTGCTCAGCTCGTCGAGAAAATGCGATTTAAGCAATAAAATTAAAAATGCAGCTAAAACCTAAACCAAACGTTGCAGGTGCTTATTTCTTCGTGCGCAGTGGTCAACGCGGAACTCCCTAGCTGCCAGGAGCACTTTTTACTGTGCGCACCCAACCAGAGTGACGGGAGGAGCACATTTCAGAAAACGTGCTCAGCTCGTCGAGAAAATGCGATTTAAGCAATAAAATTAAAAATGCACCCAAAACCTAAACCAAACGTTTCAGGTGCTTATTTCTTTGTGCGCAGTGGTCAACGCGGCACTCTCTAGCTGCCAAGAGCACTTTTTACTATGCGCAACCCAACCAGAGTGACGGGAGGAGCACATTTCAGAAAACGTGCTCAGCTCGTCGAGAAAATGCGATTTAAGCAATAAGATTAAAAATGCACCTAAAACCTAAACCAAACGTTGCAGGTGCTTATTTCTTCATGCGCAGTGGTCAACGCGGCACTCTCTAGCTGCCAAGAGCACTTTTTACTGTGCGCACCCAACCAGAGTGACGGGAGGAGCACATTTCAGAAAACGTGCTCAGCTCGTCGAGAAAATGCGATTTAAGCAATAAGATTAAAAATGCACCTAAAACCTAAACCAAACGTTGCAGGTGCTTATTTCTTCGTGCGCAGTGGTCAACGCGGAACTCCCTAGCTGCCAGGAGCTCTTTTTACTGTGCGCACCCAACCAGAGCGACGGGAGGAGCCCATTTCAGAAAACGTGCTCAGCTCGTCGAGAAAATGCGATTTAAGCAATAAAATTAAAAATGCACCTAAAACCTAAACCAAACGTTGCAGGTGCTTATTTCTTCGTGCGCAGTGCTCAACGCGGCACTCCCTAGCTGCCAGGAGCTCTTTTTACTGTGCGCACCCAACCAGAGCGACGGGAGGAGCACATTTCAGAAAACGTGCTCAGCTTGTCGAGAAAATGCGATTTAAGCAATAAAATTAAAAATGCACCTAAAACCTAAACCAAACGTTGCAGGTTCTTATTTCTTCTTGCGCAGTGGTCAACGCGGCACTCTCTAGCTGCCAGGAGCACTTTTTACTATGCGCGCCCAACCAGAGCGACGGGAGGAGCACATTTCAGAAAACGTGCTCAGCTCGTCGAGAAAATGCGATTCAAGCAATAAAATTAAAAATGCACCTAAAACCTAAACCAAACGTTGCAGGTGCTTATTTCTTCATGCGCAGTGGTCAACGCGGCACTTTCTAGCTGCCAGGACGACTTTTTACTACGCACACCCAACTAGAGTGACGGGAGGAGCACATTTCAGAAAACGTGCTCATCTCGTCGAGAAAATGCGATTTAAGCAATAAGATTAAAAATGCACCTAAAACCTAAACCAAACGTTGCAGGTGCTTATTTCTTCATGCGCAGTGGTCAACGCGGCACTCTCTAGCTGCCAGGAGCACTTTTTACTACGCGCACCCAACCAGAGCGACGGGAGGAGCACATTTCAGAAAACGTGCTCAGCTCGTCGAGAGAATGCGATTTAAGCAATAAAATTAAAAATGCACCTAAAACCTAAACCAAACGTTGCAGGTGCTTATTTCTTCGTGCGCAGTGGTCAACGCGGAACTTCCTAGCTGCCAGGAGCTCTTTTTACTGTGCGCACCCAACCAGAGCGACGGGAGGAGCACATTTCAGAAAACGTGCTCAGCTCGTCGAGAAAATGCGATTTAAGCAATAAAATTAAAAATGCAGCTAAAACCTAAACCAAACGTTGCAGGTGCTTATTTTTTCGTGCGCAGTGGTCAACGCGGAACTCCCTAGCTGCCAGGAGCACTTTTTACTGTGCGCACCCAACCAGAGTGACGGGAGGAGCACATTTCAGAAAACGTGCTCAGCTCGTCGAGAAAATGCGATTTAAGCAATAAAATTAAAAATGCACCTAAAACCTAAACCAAACGTTGCAGGTGCTTATTTCTTCATGCGCAGTGGTCAACGCGGCACTCTCTAGCTGCCAAGAGCACTTTTTACTGTGCGCACCCAACCAGAGTGACGGGAGGAGCACATTTCAGAAAACGTGCTCAGCTCGTCGAGAAAATGCGATTTAAGCAATAAAATTAAAAATGCACCTAAAACCTAAACCAAACGTTGCAGGTGCTTATTTCTTCATGTGCAGTGGTCAACGCGGCACTCCCTAGCTGCCAAGAGCACTTTTTACTATGCGCACCCAACCAGAGTGACGGGAGGAGCACATTTCAGAAAACGTGCTCAGCTCGTCGAGAAAACGCGATTTAAGCAATAAGATTAAAAATGCACCTAAAACCTGAATCAAACGTTGCAGGTGCTTATTTCTTCATGCGCAGTGGTCAACGCGGCACTCTCTAGCTGCCAGGAGCACTTTTTACTATGCGCGCCCAACCAGAGCGACGGGAGGAGCACATTTCAGAAAACGTGCTCAGCTCGTCGAGAAAATGCGATTTAAGCAATAAAATTAAAAATGCACCTAAAACCTAAACCAAACGTTGCAGGTGCTTATTTCTTCATGCGCAGTGGTCAACGCGGCACTCTCTAGCTGCCAGGAGCACTTTTTACTATGCGCGCCCAACCAGAGCAACGGGAGGAGCACATTTCAGAAAACGTGCTCAGCTCGTCGAGAGAACGCGATTTAAGCAATAAAATTAAAAATGCACCTAAAACCTAAACCAAACGTTGCAGGTGCTTATTTCTTCGTGCGCAGTGGTCAACGCGGCACTCCCTAGCTGCCAGGAGCTCTTTTTACTGTGCGCACCCAACCAGAGCGACGGGAGGAGCACATTTCAGAAAACGTGCTCAGCTTGTCGAGAAAATGCGATTTAAGCAATAAAATTAAAAATGCACCTAAAACCTAAACCAAACGTTGCAGGTGCTTATTTCTTCGTGCGCAGTGCTCAACGCGGCACTCCCTAGCTGCCAGGAGCACTTTTTACTATGCGCGCCCAACCAGAGCGACGGGAGGAGCACATTTCAGAAAACGTGCTCAGCTCGTCGAGAAAATGCGATTTAAGCAATAAAATTAAAAATGCACCTAAAACCCAAACCAAACGTTGCAGGTGCTTATTTCTTCATGCGCAGTGGTCAACGCGGCACTCCCGAGCTGCCAAGAGCACTTTTTACTGTGCGCACCCAACCAGAGCGACGGGAGGAGCACATTTCAGAAAACGTGCTCAGCTCGTCGAGAGAATGCGATTCAAGCAATAAAATTAAAAATGCACCTAAAACCAAACCAAACGTTGCAGGTGCTTATTTCTTCGTGCGCAGTGGTCAACGCGGCACTCCCTAGCTGCCAGGAGCTCTTTTTACTGTGCACACCCAACCAGAGCGACGGGAGGAGCACATTTCAGAAAACGTGCTAAGCTTGTCGAGAAAATGCGATTTAAGCAATAAAATTAAAAATGCACCTAAAACCTAAACCAAACGTTGCAGGTGCTTATTTCTTCATGCGCAGTGGTCAACGCGGCACTCTCTAGCTGCCAGGAGCACTTTTTACTACGCGCACCCAACCACAGCGACGGGAGGAGCACATTTCAGAAAACGTGCTCAGCTCGTCGAGAGAATACGATTTAAGCAATAAAATAAAAAATGCACCTAAAACCTAAACCAAACGTTGCAGGTGCTTATTTCTTCGTGCGCAGTGGTCAACGCGGCACTCCCGAGCTGCCAAGAACACTTTTTACTGTGCGCACCCAACCAGAGCGACGGGAGGAGCACATTTCAGAAAACGTGCTCAGCTCGTCGAGAGAATGCGATTTAAGCAATAAAATTAAAAATGCACCTAAAACCTAAACCAAACGTTGCAGGTGCTTATTTCTTCGTGCGCAGTGGTCAACGCGGAACTTCCTAGCTGCCAGGAGCTCTTTTTACTGTGCGCACCCAACCAGAGCGACGGGAGGAGCACATTTCAGAAAACGTGCTCAGCTCGTCGAGAAAATGCGATTTAAGCAATAAAATTAAAAATGCAGCTAAAACCTAAACCAAACGTTGCAGGTGCTTATTTTTTCGTGCACAGTGGTCAACGCGGAACTCCCTAGCTGCCAGGAGCACTTTTTACTGTGCAAACCCAACCAGAGTGACGGGAGGAGCACATTTCAGAAAACGTGCTCAGCTCGTCGAGAAATTGCGATTTAAGCAATAAAATTAAAAATGCACCTAAAACCTAAACCAAACGTTGCAGGTGCTTATTTCTTCATGCGCAGTGGTCAACGCGGCACTCTCTAGCTGCCAAGAGCACTTTTTACTGTGCGTACCCAACCAGAGTGACGGGAGGAGCACATTTCAGAAAACGTGCTCATCTCGTCGAGAAAATGCGATTTAAGCAATAAGATTAAAAATGCACCTAAAACCTAAACCAAACGTTGCAGGTGCTTATTTCTTCATGCGCAGTGGTCAACGCGGCACTCTCTAGCTGCCAGGAGCACTTTTTACTACGCGCACCCAACCAGAGCGACGGGAGGAGCACATTTCAGAAAACGTGCTCAGCTCGTCGAGAGAATGCGATTTAAGCAATAAAATTAAAAATGCACCTAAAACCTAAACCAAACGTTGCAGGTGCTTATTTCTTCGTGCGCAGTGGTCAACGCGGCACTCCCTAGCTGCCAAGAGCTCTTTTTACTGTGCGCACCCAACCAGAGCGACGGGAGGAGCACATTTCAGAAAACGTGCTCAGCTTGTCGAGAAAATGCGATTTAAGCAATAAAATTAAAAATGCACCTAAAACCTAAACCAAACGTTGCAGGTTCTTATTTCTTCTTGCGCAGTGGTCAACGCGGCACTCTCTAGCTGCCAGAAGCACTTTTTACTATGCGCGCCCAACCAGAGCGACGGGAGGAGCACATTTCAGAAAACGTGCTCAGCTCGTCGAGAAAATGCGATTTAAGCAATAAAATTAAAAATGCACCTAAAACCTAAACCAAACGTTGCAGGTGCTTATTTCTTTGTGCGCAGTGGTCAACGCGGCACTCTTTAGCTGCCAAGAGCACTTTTTACTATGCGCACCCAACCAGAGTGACGGGAGGAGCACATTTCAGAAAACGTGCTCAGCTCGTCGAGAAAATGCGATTTAAGCAATAAAATTAAAAATGCACCTAAAACCTAAACCAAACGTTGCAGGTGGTTATTTCTACATGCGCAGTGGTCAACGCGGCACTCTCTAGCTGCCAAGAGCACTTTTTACTGTGCGCACCCAACCAGAGTCACGGGAGGAGCACATTTCAGAAAACGTGCTCAGCTCGTCGAGAAAATGCGATTTAAGCAATAAAATTAAAAATGCACCTAAAACCTAAAGCAAACGTTGCAGGTGCTTATTTCGTCATGCGCAGTGGTCAACGCGGCACTCCCTAGCTGCCAAGAGCACTTTTTACTGTGCGCACCCAACCAGAGCGACGGGAGGAGCCCATTTCAGAAAACGTGCTCAGCTCGTCGAGAAAATGCGATTTAAGCAATAAAATTAAAAATGCACCTAAAACCTAAACCAAACGTTGCAGGTGCTTATTTCTTCGTGCGCAGTGCTCAACGCGGCACTCCCTAGCTGCCAGGAGCTCTTTTTACTGTGCGCACCCAACCAGAGCGACGGGAGGAGCACATTTCAGAAAACGTGCTCAGCTTGTCGAGAAAATGCGATTTAAGCAATAAAATTAAAAATGCACCTAAAACCTAAACCAAACGTTGCAGGTTCTTATTTCTTCTTGCGCAGTGGTCAACGCGGCACTCTCTAGCTGCCAGGAGCACTTTTTACTATGCGCGCCCAACCAGAGCGACGGGAGGAGCACATTTCAGAAAACGTGCTCAGCTCGTCGAGAAAATGCGATTTAAGCAATAAAATTAAAAATGCACCTAAAACCTAAACCAAACGTTGCAGGTGCTTATTTCTTCATGCGCAGTGGTCAACGCGGCACTCCCGAGCTGCCAAGAGCACTTTTTACTGTGCGCACCCAACCAGAGCGACGGGAGGAGCACATTTCAGAAAACGTGCTCAGCTCGTCGAGAGAATGCGATTTAAGCAATAAAATTAAAAATGCACCTAAAACCTAAACCAAACATTGCAGGTGCTTATTTCTTCGTGCGCAGTGGTCAACGCGGAACTCCCTAGCTGCCAGGAGCTCTTTTTACTGTGCGCACCCAACCAGAGCGACGGGAGGAGCACATTTCAGAAAACGTGCTCAGCTCTTCGAGAGAATGCGATTTAAGCAATAAAATTAAAAATGCACCTAAAACCTAAACCAAACGTTGCAGGTGCTTATTTCTTCGTGCGCAGTGCTCAACGCGGCACTCCCTAGCTGCCAGGAGCACTTTTTACTGTGCGCACCCAACCAGAGTGACGGGAGGAGCACATTTCAGAAAACGTGCTCAGCTCGTCGAGAAAATGCGATTTAAGCAATAAAATTAAAAATGCACCTAAAACCTAAACCAAACGTTGCAGGTGCTTATTTCTTCATGCGCAGTGGTCAACGCGGCACTCTCTAGCTGCCAAGAGCACTTTTTACTGTGCGCACCCAACCAGAGTGACGGGAGGAGCACATTTCAGAAAACGTGCTCAGCTCGTCGAGAAAATGCGATTTAAGCAATAAGATTAAAAATGCACCTAAAACCTAAACCAAACGTTGCAGGTGCTTATTTTTTCATGCGCAGTGGTCGACGCGGCACTCTCTAGCTGCCAGGAGCACTTTTTACTACGCGCACCCAACCAGAGCGACGGGAGGAGCACATTTCAGAAAACGTGCTCAGCTCGTCGAGAAAATGCGATTTAAGCAATAAAATTAAAAATGCAGCTAAAACCTAAACCAAACGTTGCAGGTGCTTATTTTTTCGTGCACAGTGGTCAACGCGGAACTCCCTAGCTGCCAGGAGCACTTTTTACTGTGCGCACCCAACCAGAGTGACGGGAGGAGCACATTTCAGAAAACGTGCTCAGCTCGTCGAGAAAATGCGATTTCAGCAATAAAATTAAAAATGCACCTAAAACCTAAACCAAACGTTGCAGGTGCTTATTTCTTCATGCGCAGTGGTCAACGCGGCACTCTCTAGCTGCCAAGAGCACTTTTTACTGTGCGCACCCAACCAGAGTGACGGGAGGAGCACATTTCAGAAAACGTGCTCATCTCGTCGAGAAAATGCGATTTAAGCAATAAGATTAAAAATGCACCTAAAACCTAAACCAAACGTTGCAGGTGCTTATTTCTTCATGCGCAGTGGTCAACGCGGCACTCTCTAGCTGCCAGGAGCACTTTTTACTACGCGCACCCAACCAGAGCGACGGGAGGAGCACATTTCAGAAAACGTGCTCAGCTCGTCGAGAGAATGCGATTTAAGCAATAAAATTAAAAATGCACCTAAAACCTAAACCAAACGTTGCAGGTGCTTATTTCTTCGTGCGCAGTGGTCAACGCGGCACTCCCTAGCTGCCAAGAGCTCTTTTTACTGTGCGCACCCAACCAGAGCGACGGGAGGAGCACATTTCAGAAAACGTGCTCAGCTTGTCGAGAAAATGCGATTTAAGCAATAAAATTAAAAATGCAACTAAAACCTAAACCAAACGTTGCAGGTTCTTATTTCTTCTTGCGCAGTGGTCAACGCGGCACTCTCTAGCTGCCAGGAGCACTTTTTACTATGCGCGCCCAACCAGAGCGACGGGAGGAGCACATTTCAGAAAACGTGCTCAGCTCGTCGAGAAAATGCGATTTAAGCAATAAAATTAAAAATGCACCTAAAACCTAAACCAAACGTTGCAGGTGCTTATTTCTTTGTGCGCAGTGGTCAACGCGGCACTCTTTAGCTGCCAAGAGCACTTTTTACTATGCGCACCCAACCAGAGTGACGGGAGGAGCACATTTCAGAAAACGTGCTCAGCTCGTCGAGAAAATGCGATTTAAGCAATAAAATTAAAAATGCACCTAAAACCTAAACCAAACGTTGCAGGTGGTTATTTCTACATGCGCAGTGGTCAACGCGGCACTCTCTAGCTGCCAAGAGCACTTTTTACTGTGCGCACCCAACCAGAGTCACGGGAGGAGCACATTTCAGAAAACGTGCTCAGCTCGTCGAGAAAATGCGATTTAAGCAATAAAATTAAAAATGCACCTAAAACCTAAAGCAAACGTTGCAGGTGCTTATTTCGTCATGCGCAGTGGTCAACGCGGCACTCCCTAGCTGCCAAGAGCACTTTTTACTGTGCGCACCCAACCAGAGCGACGGGAGGAGCCCATTTCAGAAAACGTGCTCAGCTCGTCGAGAAAATGCGATTTAAGCAATAAAATTAAAAATGCACCTAAAACCTAAACCAAACGTTGCAGGTGCTTATTTCTTCGTGCGCAGTGCTCAACGCGGCACTCCCTAGCTGCCAGGAGCTCTTTTTACTGTGCGCACCCAACCAGAGCGACGGGAGGAGCACATTTCAGAAAACGTGCTCAGCTTGTCGAGAAAATGCGATTTAAGCAATAAAATTAAAAATGCACCTAAAACCTAAACCAAACGTTGCAGGTTCTTATTTCTTCTTGCGCAGTGGTCAACGCGGCACTCTCTAGCTGCCAGGAGCACTTTTTACTATGCGCGCCCAACCAGAGCGACGGGAGGAGCACATTTCAGAAAACGTGCTCAGCTCGTCGAGAAAATGCGATTTAAGCAATAAAATTAAAAATGCACCTAAAACCTAAACCAAACGTTGCAGGTGCTTATTTCTTCATGCGCAGTGGTCAACGCGGCACTCCCGAGCTGCCAAGAGCACTTTTTACTGTGCGCACCCAACCAGAGCGACGGGAGGAGCACATTTCAGAAAACGTGCTCAGCTCGTCGAGAGAATGCGATTTAAGCAATAAAATTAAAAATGCACCTAAAACCTAAACCAAACGTTGCAGCTGCTTATTTCTTCGTGCGCAGTGGTCAACGCGGAACTTCCTAGCTGCCAGGAGCTCTTTTTACTGTGCGCACCCAACCAGAGCGACGGGAGGAGCACATTTCAGAAAACGTGCTCAGCTCGTCGAGAAAATGCGATTTAAGCAATAAAATTAAAAATGCAGCTAAAACCTACACCAAACGTTGCAGGTGCTTATTTTTTCGTGCGCAGTGGTCAACGCGGAACTCCCTAGCTGCCAGGAGCACTTTTTACTGTGCGCACCCAACCAGAGTGACGGGAGGAGCACATTTCAGAAAACGTGCTCAGCTCGTCGAGAAAATGCGATTTAAGCACTAAAATTAAAAATGCACCTAAAACCTAAACCAAACGTTGCAGGTGCTTATTTCTTCATGCGCAGTGGTCAACGCGGCACTCTCTAGCTGCCAAGAGCACTTTTTACTGTGCGCACCCAACCAGAGTGACGGGAGGAGCACATTTCAGAAAACGTGCTCATCTCGTCGAGAAAATGCGATTTAAGCAATAAGATTAAAAATGCACCTAAAACCTAAACCAAACGTTGCAGGTGCTTATTTCTTCATGCGCAGTGGTCAACGCGGCACTCTCTAGCTGCCAGGAGCACTTTTTACTACGCGCACCCAACCAGAGCGACGGGAGGAGCACATTTCAGAAAACGTGCTCAGCTCGTCGAGAGATCGCGATTTAAGCAATAAAATTAAAAATGCACCTAAAACCTAAACCAAACGTTGCAGGTGCTTATTTCTTCGTGCGCAGTGGTCAACGCGGCACTCCCTAGCTGCCAGGAGCTCTTTTTACTGTGCGCACCCAACCAGAGCGACGGGAGGAGCACATTTCAGAAAACGTGCTCAGCTTGTCGAGAAAATGCGATTTAAGCAATAAAATTAAAAATGCACCTAAAACCTAAACCAAACGTTGCAGGTTCTTATTTCTTCTTGCGCAGTGGTCAACGCGGCACTCTCTAGCTGCCAGGAGCACTTTTTACTATGCGCGCCCAACCAGAGCGACGGGAGGAGCACATTTCAGAAAACGTGCTCAGCTCGTCGAGAAAATGCGATTTAAGCAATAAAATTAAAAATGCACCTAAAACCTAAACCAAACGTTGCAGGTGCTTATTTCTTCATGCGCAGTGGTCAACGCGGCACTCCCGAGCTGCCAAGAGCACTTTTTACTGTGCGCACCCAACCAGAGCGACGGGAGGAGCACATTTCAGAAAACGTGCTCAGCTCGTCGAGAGAATGCGATTTAAGCAATAAAATTAAAAATGCACCTAAAACCTAAACCAAACGTTGCAGGTGCTTATTTCTTCGTGCGCAGTGGTCAACGCGGAACTCCCTAGCTGCCAGGAGCTCTTTTTACTGTGCACACCCAACCAGAGCGACGGGAGGAGCACATTTCAGAAAACGTGCTCAGCTCGTCGAGAAAATGCAATTTAAGCAATAAAATTAAAAATGCAGCTAAAACCTAAACCAAACGTTGCAGGTGCTTATTTCTTCGTGCGCAGTGGTCAACGCGGAACTCCCTAGCTGCCAGCAGCACTTTTTACTGTGCGCACCCAACCAGAGTGACGGGAGGAGCACATTTCAGAAAACGTGCTCAGCTCGTCGAGAAAATGCGATTTAAGCAATAAAATTAAAAATGCACCCAAAACCTAAACCAAACGTTGCAGGTGCTTATTTCTTTGTGCGCAGTGGTCAACGCGGCACTCTCTAGCTGCCAAGAGCACTTTTTACTATGCGCACCCAACCAGAGTGACGGGAGGAGCACATTTCAGAAAACGTGCTCAGCTCGTCGAGAAAATGCGATTTAAGCAATAAGATTAAAAATGCACCTAAAACCTAAACCAAACGTTGCAGGTGCTTATTTCTTCATGCGCAGTGGTCAACGCGGCACTCTCTAGCTGCCAAGAGCACTTTTTACTGTGCGCACCCAACCAGAGTGACGGGAGGAGCACATTTCAGAAAACGTGCTCAGCTCGTCGAGAAAATGCGATTTAAGCAATAAGATTAAAAATGCACCTAAAACCTAAACCAAACGTTGCAGGTGCTTATTTCTTCATGCGCAGTGGTCAACGCGGCACTCCCGAGCTGCCAAGAGCACTTTTTACTGTGCGCACCCAACCAGAGCGACGGGAGGAGCACATTTCAGAAAACGTGCTCAGCTCGTCGAGAGAATGCGATTTAAGCAATAAAATTAAAAATGCACCTAAAACCTAAACCAAACATTGCAGGTGCTTATTTCTTCGTGCGCAGTGGTCAACGCGGAACTCCCTAGCTGCCAGGAGCTCTTTTTACTGTGCGCACCCAACCAGAGCGACGGGAGGAGCACATTTCAGAAAACGTGCTCAGCTCTTCGAGAGAATGCGATTTAAGCAATAAAATTAAAAATGCACCTAAAACCTAAACCAAACGTTGCAGGTGCTTATTTCTTCGTGCGCAGTGCTCAACGCGGCACTCCCTAGCTGCCAGGAGCACTTTTTACTGTGCGCACCCAACCAGAGTGACGGGAGGAGCACATTTCAGAAAACGTGCTCAGCTCGTCGAGAAAATGCGATTTAAGCAATAAAATTAAAAATGCACCTAAAACCTAAACCAAACGTTGCAGGTGCTTATTTCTTCATGCGCAGTGGTCAACGCGGCACTCTCTAGCTGCCAAGAGCACTTTTTACTGTGCGCACCCAACCAGAGTGACGGGAGGAGCACATTTCAGAAAACGTGCTCAGCTCGTCGAGAAAATGCGATTTAAGCAATAAGATTAAAAATGCACCTAAAACCTAAACCAAACGTTGCAGGTGCTTATTTTTTCATGCGCAGTGGTCGACGCGGCACTCTCTAGCTGCCAGGAGCACTTTTTACTACGCGCACCCAACCAGAGCGACGGGAGGAGCACATTTCAGAAAACGTGCTCAGCTCGTCGAGAAAATGCGATTTAAGCAATAAAATTAAAAATGCAGCTAAAACCTAAACCAAACGTTGCAGGTGCTTATTTTTTCGTGCACAGTGGTCAACGCGGAACTCCCTAGCTGCCAGGAGCACTTTTTACTGTGCGCACCCAACCAGAGTGACGGGAGGAGCACATTTCAGAAAACGTGCTCAGCTCGTCGAGAAAATGCGATTTCAGCAATAAAATTAAAAATGCACCTAAAACCTAAACCAAACGTTGCAGGTGCTTATTTCTTCATGCGCAGTGGTCAACGCGGCACTCTCTAGCTGCCAAGAGCACTTTTTACTGTGCGCACCCAACCAGAGTGACGGGAGGAGCACATTTCAGAAAACGTGCTCATCTCGTCGAGAAAATGCGATTTAAGCAATAAGATTAAAAATGCACCTAAAACCTAAACTAAACGTTGCAGGTGCTTATTTCTTCATGCGCAGTGGTCAACGCGGCACTCTCTAGCTGCCAGGAGCACTTTTTACTACGCGCACCCAACCAGAGCGACGGGAGGAGCACATTTCAGAAAACGTGCTCAGCTCGTCGAGAGAATGCGATTTAAGCAATAAAATTAAAAATGCACCTAAAACCTAAACCAAACGTTGCAGGTGCTTATTTCTTCGTGCGCAGTGGTCAACGCGGCACTCCCTAGCTGCCAAGAGCTCTTTTTACTGTGCGCACCCAACCAGAGCGACGGGAGGAGCACATTTCAGAAAACGTGCTCAGCTTGTCGAGAAAATGCGATTTAAGCAATAAAATTAAAAATGCAACTAAAACCTAAACCAAACGTTGCAGGTTCTTATTTCTTCTTGCGCAGTGGTCAACGCGGCACTCTCTAGCTGCCAGGAGCACTTTTTACTATGCGCGCCCAACCAGAGCGACGGGAGGAGCACATTTCAGAAAACGTGCTCAGCTCGTCGAGAAAATGCGATTTAAGCAATAAAATTAAAAATGCACCTAAAACCTAAACCAAACGTTGCAGGTGCTTATTTCTTTGTGCGCAGTGGTCAACGCGGCACTCTTTAGCTGCCAAGAGCACTTTTTACTATGCGCACCCAACCAGAGTGACGGGAGGAGCACATTTCAGAAAACGTGCTCAGCTCGTCGAGAAAATGCGATTTAAGCAATAAAATTAAAAATGCACCTAAAACCTAAACCAAACGTTGCAGGTGGTTATTTCTACATGCGCAGTGGTCAACGCGGCACTCTCTAGCTGCCAAGAGCACTTTTTACTGTGCGCACCCAACCAGAGTCACGGGAGGAGCACATTTCAGAAAACGTGCTCAGCTCGTCGAGAAAATGCGATTTAAGCAATAAAATTAAAAATGCACCTAAAACCTAAAGCAAACGTTGCAGGTGCTTATTTCGTCATGCGCAGTGGTCAACGCGGCACTCCCTAGCTGCCAAGAGCACTTTTTACTGTGCGCACCCAACCAGAGCGACGGGAGGAGCCCATTTCAGAAAACGTGCTCAGCTCGTCGAGAAAATGCGATTTAAGCAATAAAATTAAAAATGCACCTAAAACCTAAACCAAACGTTGCAGGTGCTTATTTCTTCGTGCGCAGTGCTCAACGCGGCACTCCCTAGCTGCCAGGAGCTCTTTTTACTGTGCGCACCCAACCAGAGCGACGGGAGGAGCACATTTCAGAAAACGTGCTCAGCTTGTCGAGAAAATGCGATTTAAGCAATAAAATTAAAAATGCACCTAAAACCTAAACCAAACGTTGCAGGTTCTTATTTCTTCTTGCGCAGTGGTCAACGCGGCACTCTCTAGCTGCCAGGAGCACTTTTTACTATGCGCGCCCAACCAGAGCGACGGGAGGAGCACATTTCAGAAAACGTGCTCAGCTCGTCGAGAAAATGCGATTTAAGCAATAAAATTAAAAATGCACCTAAAACCTAAACCAAACGTTGCAGGTGCTTATTTCTTCATGCGCAGTGGTCAACGCGGCACTCCCGAGCTGCCAAGAGCACTTTTTACTGTGCGCACCCAACCAGAGCGACGGGAGGAGCACATTTCAGAAAACGTGCTCAGCTCGTCGAGAGAATGCGATTTAAGCAATAAAATTAAAAATGCACCTAAAACCTAAACCAAACATTGCAGGTGCTTATTTCTTCGTGCGCAGTGGTCAACGCGGAACTCCCTAGCTGCCAGGAGCTCTTTTTACTGTGCGCACCCAACCAGAGCGACGGGAGGAGCACATTTCAGAAAACGTGCTCAGCTCTTCGAGAGAATGCGATTTAAGCAATAAAATTAAAAATGCACCTAAAACCTAAACCAAACGTTGCAGGTGCTTATTTCTTCGTGCGCAGTGCTCAACGCGGCACTCCCTAGCTGCCAGGAGCACTTTTTACTGTGCGCACCCAACCAGAGTGACGGGAGGAGCACATTTCAGAAAACGTGCTCAGCTCGTCGAGAAAATGCGATTTAAGCAATAAAATTAAAAATGCACCTAAAACCTAAACCAAACGTTGCAGGTGCTTATTTCTTCATGCGCAGTGGTCAACGCGGCACTCTCTAGCTGCCAAGAGCACTTTTTACTGTGCGCACCCAACCAGAGTGACGGGAGGAGCACATTTCAGAAAACGTGCTCAGCTCGTCGAGAAAATGCGATTTAAGTAATAAGATTAAAAATGCACCTAAAACCTAAACCAAACGTTGCAGGTGCTTATTTTTTCATGCGCAGTGGTCGACGCGGCACTCTCTAGCTGCCAGGAGCACTTTTTACTACGCGCACCCAACCAGAGCGACGGGAGGAGCACATTTCAGAAAACGTGCTCAGCTCGTCGAGAGAATGCGATTCAAGCAATAAAATAAAAAATGCACCTAAAACCTAAACCAAACGTTGCAGGTGCTTATTTCTTCGTGCGCAGTGGTCAACGCGGCACTCCCTAGCTGCCAGGAGCTCTTTTTACTGTGCGCACCCAACCAGAACGACGGGAGGAGCACATTTCAGAAAACGTGCTCAGCTCGTCGAGAAAATGCAATTTAAGCAATAAAATTAAAAATGCACCTAAAACCTAAACCAAACGTTGCAGGTGCTTATTTCTTCATGCGCAGTGGTCAACGCGGCACTCCCTAGCTGCCAAGAGCACTTTTTACTGTGCGCACCCAACCAGAGAGACGGGAGGAGCACATTTCAGAAAACGTGCTCAGCTCGTCGAGAAAATGCGATTCAAGCAATAAAATTAAAAATGCCCCTAAAACCTAAACCAAACGTTGCAGGTGCTTATTTCTTCATGCGCAGTGGTCAACGCGGCACTTTCTAGCTGCCAGGAGCACTTTTTACTATGCGCGCCCAACCAGAGCGACGGGAGGAGCACATTTCAGAAAACGTGCTCAGCTCGTCGAGAAAATGCGATTTAAGCAATAAAATTAAAAATGCACCTAAAACCTAAACCAAAGGTTGCAGGTGCTTATTTCTTCATGCGCAGTGGTCAACGCGGCACTCCCGAGCTGCCAGGAGCACTTTTTACTACGCGCACCCAACCACAGCGACGGGAGGAGCACATTTCAGAAAACGTGCTCAGCTCGTCGAGAAAATGCGATTTAAGCAATAAGATTAAAAATGCACCTAAAACCTAAACCAAACATTGCAGGTGCTTATTTCTTCGTGCGCAGTGGTCAACGCGGAACTCCCTAGCTGCCAGGAGCTCTTTTTACTGTGCGCACCCAACCAGAGCGACGGGAGGAGCACATTTCAGAAAACGTGCTCAGCTCGTCGAGAAAATGCGATTTAAGCAATAAAATTAAAAATGCACCTAAAACCTAAACCAAACGTTGCAGGTGCTTATTTCTTCGTGCGCAGTGCTCAACGCGGCACTCCCTAGCTGCCAGGAGCACTTTTTACTGTGCGCACCCAACCAGAGTGACGGGAGGAGCACATTTCAGAAAACGTGCTCAGCTCGTCGAGAAAATGCGATTTAAGCAATAAAATTAAAAATGCACCTAAAACCTAAACCAAACGTTGCAGGTGCTTATTTCTTCATGCGCAGTGGTCAACGCGGCACTCTCTAGCTGCCAAGAGCACTTTTTACTGTGCGCACCCAACCAGAGTGACGGGAGGAGCACATTTCAGAAAACGTGCTCAGCTCGTCGAGAAAATGCGATTTAAGCAATAAGATTAAAAATGCACCTAAAACCTAAACCAAACGTTGCAGGTGCTTATTTCTTCATGCGCAGTGGTCGACGCGGCACTCTCTAGCTGCCAGGAGCACTTTTTACTACGCGCACCCAACCAGAGCGACGGGAGGAGCACATTTCAGAAAACGTGCTCAGCTCGTCGAGAGAATGCGATTTAAGCAATAAAATAAAAAATGCACCTAAAACCTAAACCAAACGTTGCAGGTGCTTATTTCTTCGTGCGCAGTGGTCAACGCGGCACTCCCTAGCTGCCAGGAGCTCTTTTTACTGTGCGCACCCAACCAGAACGACGGGAGGAGCACATTTCAGAAAACGTGCTCAGCTCGTCGAGAAAATGCGATTTAAGCAATAAAATTAAAAATGCACCTAAAACCTAAACCAAACGTTGCAGGTGCTTATTTCTTCATGCGCAGTGGTCAACGCGGCACTCCCTAGCTGCCAAGAGCACTTTTTACTGTGCGCACCCAACCAGAGAGACGGGAGGAGCACATTTCAGAAAACGTGCTCAGCTCGTCGAGAAAATGCGATTCAAGCAATAAAATTAAAAATGCCCCTAAAACCTAAACCAAACGTTGCAGGTGCTTATTTCTTCATGCGCAGTGGTCAACGCGGCACTTTCTAGCTGCCAGGACGACTTTTTACTACGCACACCCAACTAGAGCGACGGGAGGAGCACATTTCAGAAAACGCGCTCAGCTCGTCGAGAGAATGCGATTTAAGCAATAAAATAAAAAATGCACCTAAAACCTAAACCAAACGTTGCAGGTGCTTATTTCTTCGTGCGCAGTGGTCAACGCGGAACTCCCTAGCTGCCAGGAGCTCTTTTTACTGTGCGCACCCAACCAGAGCGACGGGAGGAGCACATTTCAGAAAACGTGCTCAGCTCGTCGAGAGAATGCGATTTAAGCAATAAAATTAAAAATGCACCTAAAACCTAAACCAAACGTTGCAGGTGCTTATTTCTTCATGCGCAGTGGTCAACGCGGCACTCTCTAGCTGCCAGGAGCACTTTTTACTACGCGCACCCAACCACAGCGACGGGAGGAGCACATTTCAGAAAACGTGCTCAGCTCGTCGAGAAAATGCGATTTAAGCAATAAGATTAAAAATGCACCTAAAATCTAAACCAAACGTTGCAGGTGCTTATTTCTTCATGCGCAGTGGTCGACGCGGCACTCTCTAGCTGCCAGGAGCACTTTTTACTACGCGCACCCAACCAGAGCGACGGGAGGAGCACATTTCAGAAAACGTGCTCAGCTCGTCGAGAGAATGCGATTTAAGCAATAAAATAAAAAATGCACCTAAAACCTAAACCAAACGTTGCAGGTGCTTATTTCTTCGTGCGCAGTGGTCAACGCGGCACTCCCTAGCTGCCAGGAGCTCTTTTTACTGTGCGCACCCAACCAGAACGACGGGAGGAGCACATTTCAGAAAACGTGCTCAGCTCGTCGAGAAAATGCGATTTAAGCAATAAAATTAAAAATGCACCTAAAACCTAAACCAAACGTTGCAGGTGCTTATTTCTTCATGCGCAGTGGTCAACGCGGCACTCTCTAGCTGCCAAGAGCACTTTTTACTGTGCGCACCCAACCAGAGTGACGGGAGGAGCACATTTCAGAAAACGTGCTCAGCTCGTCGAGAAAATGCGATTTAAGCAATAAAATTAAAAATGCACCTAAAACCTACACCAAACGTTGCAGGTGCTTATTTTTTCGTGCGCAGTGGTCAACGCGGAACTCCCTAGCTGCCAGGAGCACTTTTTACTGTGCGCACCCAACCAGAGTGACGGGAGGAGCACATTTCAGAAAACGTGCTCAGCTCGTCGAGAAAATGCGATTTAAGCACTAAAATTAAAAATGCACCTAAAACCTAAACCAAACGTTGCAGGTGCTTATTTCTTCATGCGCAGTGGTCAACGCGGCACTCTCTAGCTGCCAAGAGCACTTTTTACTGTGCGCACCCAACCAGAGTGACGGGAGGAGCACATTTCAGAAAACGTGCTCATCTCGTCGAGAAAATGCGATTTAAGCAATAAGATTAAAAATGCACCTAAAACCTAAACCAAACGTTGCAGGTGCTTATTTCTTCATGCGCAGTGGTCAACGCGGCACTCTCTAGCTGCCAGGAGCACTTTTTACTACGCGCACCCAACCAGAGCGACGGGAGGAGCACATTTCAGAAAACGTGCTCAGCTCGTCGAGAGATCGCGATTTAAGCAATAAAATTAAAAATGCACCTAAAACCTAAACCAAACGTTGCAGGTGCTTATTTCTTCGTGCGCAGTGGTCAACGCGGCACTCCCTAGCTGCCAGGAGCTCTTTTTACTGTGCGCACCCAACCAGAGCGACGGGAGGAGCACATTTCAGAAAACGTGCTCAGCTTGTCGAGAAAATGCGATTTAAGCAATAAAATTAAAAATGCACCTAAAACCTAAACCAAACGTTGCAGGTTCTTATTTCTTCTTGCGCAGTGGTCAACGCGGCACTCTCTAGCTGCCAGGAGCACTTTTTACTATGCGCGCCCAACCAGAGCGACGGGAGGAGCACATTTCAGAAAACGTGCTCAGCTCGTCGAGAAAATGCGATTTAAGCAATAAAATTAAAAATGCACCTAAAACCTAAACCAAACGTTGCAGGTGCTTATTTCTTCATGCGCAGTGGTCAACGCGGCACTCCCGAGCTGCCAAGAGCACTTTTTACTGTGCGCACCCAACCAGAGCGACGGGAGGAGCACATTTCAGAAAACGTGCTCAGCTCGTCGAGAGAATGCGATTTAAGCAATAAAATTAAAAATGCACCTAAAACCTAAACCAAACGTTGCAGGTGCTTATTTCTTCGTGCGCAGTGGTCAACGCGGAACTCCCTAGCTGCCAGGAGCTCTTTTTACTGTGCGCACCCAACCAGAGCGACGGGAGGAGCACATTTCAGAAAACGTGCTCAGCTCGTCGAGAAAATGCAATTTAAGCAATAAAATTAAAAATGCAGCTAAAACCTAAACCAAACGTTGCAGGTGCTTATTTCTTCGTGCGCAGTGGTCAACGCGGAACTCCCTAGCTGCCAGGAGCACTTTTTACTGTGCGCACCCAACCAGAGTGACGGGAGGAGCACATTTCAGAAAACGTGCTCAGCTCGTCGAGAAAATGCGATTTAAGCAATAAAATTAAAAATGCACCCAAAACCTAAACCAAACGTTGCAGGTGCTTATTTCTTTGTGCGCAGTGGTCAACGCGGCACTCTCTAGCTGCCAAGAGCACTTTTTACTATGCGCACCCAACCAGAGTGACGGGAGGAGCACATTTCAGAAAACGTGCTCAGCTCGTCGAGAAAATGCGATTTAAGCAATAAGATTAAAAATGCACCTAAAACCTAAACCAAACGTTGCAGGTGCTTATTTCTTCATGCGCAGTGGTCAACGCGGCACTCTCTAGCTGCCAAGAGCACTTTTTACTGTGCGCACCCAACCAGAGTGACGGGAGGAGCACATTTCAGAAAACGTGCTCAGCTCGTCGAGAAAATGCGATTTAAGCAATAAGATTAAAAATGCACCTAAAACCTAAACCAAACGTTGCAGGTGCTTATTTCTTCGTGCGCAGTGGTCAACGCGGAACTCCCTAGCTGCCAGGAGCTCTTTTTACTGTGCGCACCCAACCAGAGCGACGGGAGGAGCCCATTTCAGAAAACGTGCTCAGCTCGTCGAGAAAATGCGATTTAAGCAATAAAATTAAAAATGCACCTAAAACCTAAACCAAACGTTGCAGGTGCTTATTTCTTCATGCGCAGTGGTCAACGCGGCACTCCCGAGCTGCCAAGAGCACTTTTTACTATGCGCGCCCAACCAGAGCGACGGGAGGAGCACATTTCAGAAAACGTGCTCAGCTCGTCGAGAAAATGCGATTTAAGCAATAAAATTAAAAATGCACCTAAAACCTAAACCAAACGTTGCAGGTGCTTATTTCTTCATGCGCAGTGGTCAACGCGGCACTCTCTAGCTGCCAGGAGCACTTTTTACTATGCGCGCCCAACCAGAGCAACGGGAGGAGCACATTTCAGAAAACGTGCTCAGCTCGTCGAGAGAACGCGATTTAAGCAATAAAATTAAAAATGCACCTAAAACCTAAACCAAACGTTGCAGGTGCTTATTTCTTCGTGCGCAGTGGTCAACGCGGCACTCCCTAGCTGCCAGGAGCTCTTTTTACTGTGCGCACCCAACCAGAGCGACGGGAGGAGCACATTTCAGAAAACGTGCTCAGCTTGTCGAGAAAATGCGATTTAAGCAATAAAATTAAAAATGCACCTAAAACCTAAACCAAACGTTGCAGGTGCTTATTTTTTCGTGCGCAGTGCTCAACGCGGCACTCCCTAGCTGCCAGGAGTACTTTTTACTATGCGCGCCCAACCAGAGCGACGGGAGGAGCACATTTCAGAAAACGTGCTCAGCTCGTCGAGAAAATGCGATTTAAGCAATAAAATTAAAAATGCACCTAAAACCCAAACCAAACGTTGCAGGTGCTTATTTCTTCATGCGCAGTGGTCAACGCGGCACTCCCGAGCTGCCAAGAGCACTTTTTACTGTGCGCACCCAACCAGAGCGACGGGAGGAGCACATTTCAGAAAACGTGCTCAGCTCGTCGAGAGAATGCGATTCAAGCAATAAAATTAAAAATGCACCTAAAACCTAAACCAAACGTTGCAGGTGCTTATTTCTTCGTGCGCAGTGGTCAACGCGGCACTCCCTAGCTGCCAGGAGCTCTTTTTACTGTGCGCACCCAACCAGAGCGACGGGAGGAGCACATTTCAGAAAACGTGCTCAGCTTGTCGAGAAAATGCGATTTAAGCAATAAAATTAAAAATGCACCTAAAACCTAAACCAAACGTTGCAGGTGCTTATTTCTTCATGCGCAGTGGTCAACGCGGCACTCTCTAGCTGCCAGGAGCACTTTTTACTACGCGCACCCAACCACAGCGACGGGAGGAGCACATTTCAGAAAACGTGCTCAGCTCGTCGAGAGAATGCGATTTAAGCAATAAAATAAAAAATGCACCTAAAACCTAAACCAAACGTTGCAGGTGCTTATTTCTTCGTGCAAAGTGGTCAACGCGGCACTCCCGAGCTGCCAAGAACACTTTTTACTGTGCGCACCCAACCAGAGCGACGGGAGGAGCACATTTCAGAAAACGTGCTCAGCTCGTCGAGAGAATGCGATTTAAGCAATAAAATTAAAAATGCACCTAAAACCTAAACCAAACGTTGCAGGTGCTTATTTCTTCGTGCGCAGTGGTCAACGCGGAACTTCCTAGCTGCCAGGAGCTCTTTTTACTGTGCGCACCCAACCAGAGCGACGGGAGGAGCACATTTCAGAAAACGTGCTCAGCTCGTCGAGAAAATGCGATTTAAGCAATAAAATTAAAAATGCAGCTAAAACCTAAACCAAACGTTGCAGGTGCTTATTTTTTCGTGCACAGTGGTCAACGCGGAACTCCCTAGCTGCCAGGAGCACTTTTTACTGTGCGCACCCAACCAGAGTGACGGGAGGAGCACATTTCAGAAAACGTGCTCAGCTCGTCGAGAAAATGCGATTTAAGCAATAAAATTAAAAATGCACCTAAAACCTAAACCAAACGTTGCAGGTGCTTATTTCTTCATGCGCAGTGGTCAACGCGGCACTCTCTAGCTGCCAAGAGCACTTTTTACTGTGCGCACCCAACCAGAGTGACGGGAGGAGCACATTTCAGAAAACGTGCTCATCTCGTCGAGAAAATGCGATTTAAGCAATAAGATTAAAAATGCACCTAAAACCTAAACCAAACGTTGCAGGTGCTTATTTCTTCGTGCGCAGTGCTCAACGCGGCACTCCCTAGCTGCCAGGAGCACTTTTTACTGTGCGCACCCAACCAGAGTGACGGGAGGAGCATATTTCAGAAAACGTGCTCAGCTCGTCGAGAAAATGCGATTTAAGCAATAAAATTAAAAATGCACCTAAAACCTAAACCAAACGTTGCAGGTGCTTATTTCTTCATGTGCAGTGGTCAACGCGGCACTCTCTAGCTGCCAGGAGCACTTTTTACTATGCGCGCACAACCAGAGTGACGGGAGGAGCACATTTCAGAAAACGTGCTCAGCTCGTCGAGAAAATGCGATTTAAGCAATAAAATTAAAAATGCACCTAAAACCTAAACCAAACGTTGCAGGTGGTTATTTCTTCATGCGCAGTGGTCAACGCGGCACTCTCTAGCTGCCAAGAGCACTTTTTACTGTGCGCACCCAACCAGAGTGACGGGAGGAGCACATTTCAGAAAACGTGCTCAGCTCGTCGAGAAAATGCGATTTAAGCAATAAAATTAAAAATGCACCTAAAACCTAAACCAAACGTTGCAGGTGCTTATTTCTTCATGTGCAGTGGTCAACGCGGCACTCCCTAGCTGCCAAGAGCACTTTTTACTATGCGCACCCAACCAGAGTGACGGGAGGAGCACATTTCAGAAAACGTGCTCAGCTCGTCGAGAAAACGCGATTTAAGCAATAAGATTAAAAATGCACCTAAAACCTAAATCAAACGTTGCAGGTGCTTATTTCTTCATGCGCAGTGGTCAACGCGGAACTCTCTAGCTGCCAGGAGCACTTTTTACTGTGCGCACCCAACCAGAGTGGCGGCAGGAGCACATTTCAGAAAACGTGCTCAGCTCGTCGAGAAAATGCGATTTAAGCAATAAAATTAAAAATGCACCTAAAACCTAAACCAAACGTTGCAGGTGCTTATTTCTTCATGCGCAGTTGTCAACGCGGCACTCTCTAGCTGCCAAGAGCACTTTTTACTGTGCGCACCCAACCAGAGTGACGGGAGGAGCACATTTCAGAAAACGTGCTCAGCTCGTCGAGAAAATGCGATTTAAGCAATAAGA
Source organism: Syngnathus floridae (assembly GCF_059516105.1). NCBI lineage: Eukaryota > Metazoa > Chordata > Actinopteri > Syngnathiformes > Syngnathidae > Syngnathus > Syngnathus floridae. Next base: position 4,061,227 of record NC_142416.1, on the reverse strand, counting down.
TTAAAAATGCACCTAAAACCTAAACCAAACGTTGCAGGTGCTTATTTCTTCATGCGCAGTGGTCAACGCGGCACTCTCTAGCTGCCAGGAGCACTTTTTACTACGCGCACCCAACCAGAGCGACGGGAGGAGCACATTTCAGAAAACGTGCTCAGCTCGTCGAGAGAATGCGATTTAAGCAATAAAATAAAAAAATGCACCTAAAACCTAAACCAAACGTTGCAGGTGCTTATTTCTTCGAGCGCAGTGGTCAACGCGGCACTCCCTAGCTGCCAGGAGCACTTTTTACTGTGCGCACCCAACCAGAGTGACGGGAGGAGCACATTTCAGAAAACGTGCTCAGCTCGTCGAGAAAATGCGATTTAAGCAATAAAATTAAAAATGCACCTAAAACCTAAACCAAACGTTGCAGGTGCTTATTTCTTCATGCGCAGTGGTCAACGCGGAACTCTTTAGCTGCCAAGAGCACTTTTTACTATGCGCACCCAACCAGAGTGACGGGAGGAGCACATTTCAGAAAACGTGCTCAGCTCGTCGAGAAAATGCGATTTAAGCAATAAAATTAAAAATGCACCTAAAACCTAAACCAAACGTTGCAGGTGGTTATTTCTTCATGCGCAGTGGTCAACGCGGCACTCTCTAGCTGCCAAGAGCACTTTTTACTGTGCGCACCCAACCAGAGTGACGGGAGGAGCACATTTCAGAAAACGTGCTCAGCTCGTCGAGAAAATGCGATTTAAGCAATAAAATTAAAAATGCACCTAAAACCTAAACCAAACGTTGCAGGTGCTTATTTCTTCATGTGCAGTGGTCAACGCGGCACTCTCTAGCTGCCAGGAGCACTTTTTACTATGCGCGCACAACCAGAGCGACGGGAGGAGCACATTTCAGAAAACGTGCTCAGCTCGTCGAGAAAATGCGATTTAAGCAATAACATTTAAAATGCACCTAAAACCTAAACCAAAGGTTGCAGGTGCTTATTTCTTTGTGCGCAGTGGTCAACGCGGCACTCCCTAGCTGCCAAGAGCACTTTTTACTATGCGCACCCAACCAGAGTGACGGGAGGAGCACATTTCAGAAAACGTGCTCAGCTCGTCGAGAAAATGCGATTTAAGCAATAAAATTAAAAATGCACCTAAAACCTAAACCAAACGTTGCAGGTGGTTATTTCTTCATGCGCAGTGGTCAACGCGGCACTCTCTAGCTGCCAAGAGCACTTTTTACTGTGCGCACCCAACCAGAGTGACGGGAGGAGCACATTTCAGAAAACGTGCTCAGCTCGTCGAGAAAATGCGATTTAAGCAATAAAATTAAAAATGCACCTAAAACCTAAACCAAACGTTGCAGGTGCTTATTTCTTCATGTGCAGTGGTCAACGCGGCACTCCCTAGCTGCCAAGAGCACTTTTTACTATGCGCACCCAACCAGAGTGACGGGAGGAGCACATTTCAGAAAACGTGCTCAGCTCGTCGAGAAAACGCGATTTAAGCAATAAGATTAAAAATGCACCTAAAACCTAAATCAAACGTTGCAGGTGCTTATTTCTTCATGCGCAGTGGTCAACGCGGAACTCTCTAGCTGCCAGGAGCACTTTTTACTGTGCGCACCCAACCAGAGTGGCGGCAGGAGCACATTTCAGAAAACGTGCTCAGCTCGTCGAGAAAATGCGATTTAAGCAATAAAATTAAAAATGCACCTAAAACCTAAACCAAACGTTGCAGGTGCTTATTTCTTCATGCGCAGTTGTCAACGCGGCACTCTCTAGCTGCCAAGAGCACTTTTTACTGTGCGCACCCAACCAGAGTGACGGGAGGAGCACATTTCAGAAAACGTGCTCAGCTCGTCGAGAAAATGCGATTTAAGCAATAAGATTAAAAATGCACCTAAAACCTAAACCAAACGTTGCAGGTGCTTATTTCTTCATGCGCAGTGGTCAACGCGGCACTCTCTAGCTGCCAGGAGCACTTTTTACTACGCGCACCCAACCAGAGCGACGGGAGGAGCACATTTCAGAAAACGTGCTCAGCTCGTCGAGAGAATGCGATTTAAGCAATAAAATAAAAAAATGCACCTAAAACCTAAACCAAACGTTGCAGGTGCTTATTTCTTCGAGCGCAGTGGTCAACGCGGCACTCCCTAGCTGCCAGGAGCACTTTTTACTGTGCGCACCCAACCAGAGTGACGGGAGGAGCACATTTCAGAAAACGTGCTCAGCTCGTCGAGAAAATGCGATTTAAGCAATAAAATTAAAAATGCACCTAAAACCTAAACCAAACGTTGCAGGTGCTTATTTCTTCATGCGCAGTGGTCAACGCGGAACTCTTTAGCTGCCAGGAGCACTTTTTACTATGCGCGCCCAACCAGAGCGACGGGAGGAGCACATTTCAGAAAACGTGCTCAGCTCGTCGAGAAAATGCGATTTAAGCAATAAAATTAAAAATGCACCTAAAACCTAAACCAAACGTTGCAGGTGCTTATTTCTTTGTGCGCAGTGGTCAACGCGGCACTCTTTAGCTGCCAAGAGCACTTTTTACTATGCGCACCCAACCAGAGTGACGGGAGGAGCACATTTCAGAAAACGTGCTCAGCTCGTCGAGAAAATGCGATTTAAGCAATAAAATTAAAAATGCACCTAAAACCTAAACCAAACGTTGCAGGTGGTTATTTCTTCATGCGCAGTGGTCAACGCGGCACTCTCTAGCTGCCAAGAGCACTTTTTACTGTGCGCACCCAACCAGAGTGACGGGAGGAGCACATTTCAGAAAACGTGCTCAGCTCGTCGAGAAAATGCGATTTAAGCAATAAAATTAAAAATGCACCTAAAACCTAAACCAAACGTTGCAGGTGCTTATTTCTTCATGTGCAGTGGTCAACGCGGCACTCCCTAGCTGCCAAGAGCACTTTTTACTATGCGCACCCAACCAGAGTGACGGGAGGAGCACATTTCAGAAAACGTGCTCAGCTCGTCGAGAAAACGCGATTTAAGCAATAAGATTAAAAATGCACCTAAAACCTAAATCAAACGTTGCAGGTGCTTATTTCTTCATGCGCAGTGGTCAACGCGGAACTCTCTAGCTGCCAGGAGCACTTTTTACTGTGCGCACCCAACCAGAGTGGCGGCAGGAGCACATTTCAGAAAACGTGCTCAGCTCGTCGAGAAAATGCGATTTAAGCAATAAAATTAAAAATGCACCTAAAACCTAAACCAAACGTTGCAGGTGCTTATTTCTTCATGCGCAGTTGTCAACGCGGCACTCTCTAGCTGCCAAGAGCACTTTTTACTGTGCGCACCCAACCAGAGTGACGGGAGGAGCACATTTCAGAAAACGTGCTCAGCTCGTCGAGAAAATGCGATTTAAGCAATAAGATTAAAAATGCACCTAAAACCTAAACCAAACGTTGCAGGTGCTTATTTCTTCATGCGCAGTGGTCAACGCGGCACTCTCTAGCTGCCAGGAGCACTTTTTACTACGCGCACCCAACCAGAGCGACGGGAGGAGCACATTTCAGAAAACGTGCTCAGCTCGTCGAGAGAATGCGATTTAAGCAATAAAATAAAAAAATGCACCTAAAACCTAAACCAAACGTTGCAGGTGCTTATTTCTTCGAGCGCAGTGGTCAACGCGGCACTCCCTAGCTGCCAGGAGCACTTTTTACTGTGCGCACCCAACCAGAGTGACGGGAGGAGCACATTTCAGAAAACGTGCTCAGCTCGTCGAGAAAATGCGATTTAAGCAATAAAATTAAAAATGCACCTAAAACCTAAACCAAACGTTGCAGGTGCTTATTTCTTCATGCGCAGTGGTCAACGCGGAACTCTTTAGCTGCCAGGAGCACTTTTTACTATGCGCGCCCAACCAGAGCGACGGGAGGAGCACATTTCAGAAAACGTGCTCAGCTCGTCGAGAAAATGCGATTAAAGCAATAAAATTAAAAATGCACCTAAAACCTAAACCAAACGTTGCAGGTGCTTATTTCTTTGTGCGCAGTGGTCAACGCGGCACTCTTTAGCTGCCAAGAGCACTTTTTACTATGCGCACCCAACCAGAGTGACGGGAGGAGCACATTTCAGAAAACGTGCTCAGCTCGTCGAGAAAATGCGATTTAAGCAATAAAATTAAAAATGCACCTAAAACCTAAACCAAACGTTGCAGGTGGTTATTTCTACATGCGCAGTGGTCAACGCGGCACTCTCTAGCTGCCAAGAGCACTTTTTACTGTGCGCACCCAACCAGAGTCACGGGAGGAGCACATTTCAGAAAACGTGCTCAGCTCGTCGAGAAAATGCGATTTAAGCAATAAAATTAAAAATGCACCTAAAACCTAAAGCAAACGTTGCAGGTGCTTATTTCGTCATGCGCAGTGGTCAACGCGGCACTCCCTAGCTGCCAAGAGCACTTTTTACTATGCGCACCCAACCAGAGTGACGGGAGGAGCACATTTCAGAAAACGTGCTCAGCTCGTCGAGAAAATGCGATTTAAGCAATAAAATTAAAAATGCACCCAAAACCTAAACCAAACGTTGCAGGTGGTTATTTCTTCAAGCGCAGTGGTCAACGCGGCACTCTCTAGCTGCCAAGAGCACTTTTTCCTATGCGCACCCAACCAGAGCGACGGGAGGAGCACATTTCAGAAAACGTGCTCAGCTTGTCGAGAAAATGCGATTTAAGCAATAAAATTAAAAATGCACCTAAAACCTAAACCAAACGTTGCAGGTGCTTATTTCTTCGTGCGCAGTGGTCAACGCGGAACTCCCTAGCTGCCAGGAGCTCTTTTTACTGTGCGCACCCAACCAGAGCGACGGGAGGAGCACATTTCAGAAAACGTGCTCAGCTTGTCGAGAAAATGCGATTTAAGCAATAAAAATAAAAATGCAGCTAAAACCTAAACCAAACGTTGGAGGTGCTTATTTCTTCGTGCGTAGTGCTCAACGCGGCACTCCCTAGCTGCCAGGAGCACTTTTTACTGTGCGCACCCAACCAGAGTGACGGGAGGAGCACATTTCAGAAAACGTGCTCAGCTCGTCGAGAGAATGCGATTTAAGCAATAAAATTAAAAATGTACCTAAAACCTAAACCAAACGTTGCAGGTGCTTATTTCTTCGTGCGCAGTGGTCAACGCGGCACTCCCTAGCTGCCAGGAGCTCTTTTTACTGTGCGCACCCAACCAGAGCGACGGGAGGAGCAAATTTCAGAAAACGTGCTCAGCTTGTCGAGAAAATGCGATTTAAGCAATACAATTAAAAATGCACCTAAAACCTAAACCAAACGTTGCAGGTGCTTATTTCTTCTTGCGCAGTGGTCAACGCGGCACTCTCTAGCTGCCAGGAGCAATTTTTACTATGCGCACCCAACCAGAGCGACGGGAGGAGCACATTTCAGAAAACGTGCTCAGCTCGTCGAGAAAATGCGATTTAAGCAATAAAATTAAAAATGCACCTAAAACCTAAACCAAACGTTGCAGGTGCTTATTTCTTCATGCGCAGTGGTCAACGCGGCACTCCCGAGCTGCCAAGAGCACTTTTTACTGTGCGCACCCAACCAGAGCGACGGGAGGAGCACATTTCAGAAAACGTGCTCAGCTCGTCGAGAGAATGCGATTTAAGCAATAAAATTAAAAATGCACCTAAAACCTAAACCAAACGTTGCAGGTGCTTATTTCTTTGTGCGCAGTGGTCAACGCGGAACTCCCTAGCTGCCAGGAGCTCTTTTTACTGTGCGCACCCAACCAGAGCGACGGGAGGAGCACATTTCAGAAAACGTGCTCAGCTCGTCGAGAAAATGCGATTTAAGCAATAAAATTAAAAATGCTGCTAAAACCTAAACCAAACGTTGCAGGTGCTTATTTCTTCGTGCGTAGTGCTCAACGCGGCACTCCCTAGCTGCCAGGAGCACTTTTTACTGTGCGCACCCAACCAGAGTGACGGGAGGAGCACATTTCAGAAAACGTGCTCAGCTCGTCGAGAAAATGCGATTTAAGCAATAAAATTAAAAATGCACCTAAAACCTAAACCAAACGTTGCAGGTGCTTATTTCTTCATGCGCAGTGGTCAACGCGGCACTCTCTAGCTGACAAGAGCACTTTTTACTGTGCGCACCCAACCAGAGTGACCGGAGGAGCACATTTCAGAAAACGTGCTCAGCTCGTCGAGAGAATGCGATTTAAGCAATAAAATAAAAAATGCACCTAAAACCTAAACCAAACGTTGCAGGTGCTTATTTCTTCGTGCGCAGTGGTCAACGCGGCACTCCCTAGCTGCCAGGAGCTCTTTTTACTGTGTGCACCCAACCAGAGCGACGGGAGGAGCATATTTCAGAAAACGTGCTCAGCTCGTCGAGAGAATGCGATTTAAGCAATAAAATAAAAAATGCACCTAAAACCTAAACCAAACGTTGCAGGTGCTTATTTCTTCGTGCGCAGTGGTCAACGCAGAACTCCCTAGCTGCCAGGAGCTCTTTTTACTGTGCCCACCCAACCAGAGCGACGGGAGGAGCCCATTTCAGAAAACGTGCTCAGCTCGTCGAGAAAATGCGATTTAAGCAATAAAATTAAAAATGCACCTAAAACCTAAACCAAACGTTGCAGGTGCTTATTTCTTCGTGCGCAGTGCTCAACGCGGCACTCCCTAGCTGCCAGGAGCACTTTTTACTGTGCGCACCAACCAGAGTGACGGGAGGAGCACATTTCAGAAAACGTGCTCAGCTCGTCGAGAAAATGCGATTTAAGCAATAAAATTAAAAATGCACCTAAAACCTAAACCAAACGTTGCAGGTGCTTATTTCTTCATGCGCAGTGGTCAACGCGGCACTCTCTAGCTGCCAGGAGCACTTTTTACTATGCGCGCACAACCAGAACGACGGGAGGAGCACATTTCAGAAAACGTGCTCAGCTCGTCGAGAAAATGCGATTTAAGCAATAAAATTTAAAATGCACCTAAAACCTAAACCAAACGTTGCAGGTGCTTATTTCTTTGTGCGCAGTGGTCAACGCGGCACTTTTTAGCTGCCAAGAGCACTTTTTACTATGCGCACCCAACCAGAGCGACGGGGGGAGCACATTTCAGAAAACGTGCTCAGCTTGTCGAGAAAATGCGATTTAAGCAATAAAATTAAAAATGCACCTAAAACCTAAACCAAACGTTGCAGGTGGTTATTTCTTCATGCGCAGTGGTCAACGCGGCACTCTCTAGCTGCCAAGAGCACTTTTTACTGTGCGCACCCAACCAGAGTGACGGGAGGAGCACATTTCAGAAAACGTGCTCAGCTCGTCGAGAAAATGCGATTTAAGCAATAAAATTAAAAATGCACCTAAAACCTAAACCAAACGTTGCAGGTGCTTATTTCTTCATGTGCAGTGGTCAACGCGGCACTCCCTAGCTGCCAAGAGCACTTTTTACTATGCGCACCCAACCAGAGTGACGGGAGGAGCACATTTCAGAAAACGTGCTCAGCTCGTCGAGAAAACGCGATTTAAGCAATAAGATTAATAATGCACCTAAAACCTGAATCAAACGTTGCAGGTGCTTATTTCTTCATGCGCAGTGGTCAACGCGGCACTCTCTAGCTGCCAGGAGCACTTTTTACTATGCGCGCCCAACCAGAGCGACGGGAGGAGCACATTTCAGAAAACGTGCTCAGCTCGTCGAGAAAATGCGATTTAAGCAATAAAATTAAAAATGCACCTAAAACCTAAACCAAACGTTGCAGGTGCTTATTTCTTCATGCGCAGTGGTCAACGCGGCACTCTCTAGCTGCCAGGAGCACTTTTTACTATGCGCGCCCAACCAGAGCAACGGGAGGAGCACATTTCAGAAAACGTGCTCAGCTCGTCGAGAGAACGCGATTTAAGCAATAAAATTAAAAATGCACCTAAAACCTAAACCAAACGTTGCAGGTGCTTATTTCTTCGTGCGCAGTGGTCAACGCGGCACTCCCTAGCTGCCAGGAGCTCTTTTTACTGTGCGCACCCAACCAGAGCGACGGGAGGAGCACATTTCAGAAAACGTGCTCAGCTTGTCGAGAAAATGCGATTTAAGCAATAAAATTAAAAATGCACCTAAAACCTAAACCAAACGTTGCAGGTGCTTATTTCTTCGTGCGCAGTGCTCAACGCGGCACTCCCTAGCTGCCAGGAGCACTTTTTACTATGCGCGCCCAACCAGAGCGACGGGAGGAGCACATTTCAGAAAACGTGCTCAGCTCGTCGAGAAAATGCGATTTAAGCAATAAAATTAAAAATGCACCTAAAACCCAAACCAAACGTTGCAGGTGCTTATTTCTTCATGCGCAGTGGTCAACGCGGCACTCCCGAGCTGCCAAGAGCACTTTTTACTGTGCGCACCCAACCAGAGCGACGGGAGGAGCACATTTCAGAAAACGTGCTCAGCTCGTCGAGAGAATGCGATTCAAGCAATAAAATTAAAAATGCACCTAAAACCTAAACCAAACGTTGCAGGTGCTTATTTCTTCGTGCGCAGTGGTCAACGCGGCACTCCCTAGCTGCCAGGAGCTCTTTTTACTGTGCACACCCAACAAGAGCGACGGGAGGAGCACATTTCAGAAAACGTGCTCAGCTTGTCGAGAAAATGCGATTTAAGCAATAAAATTAAAAATGCACCTAAAACCTAAACCAAACGTTGCAGGTGCTTATTTCTTCATGCGCAGTGGTCAACGCGGCACTCTCTAGCTGCCAGGAGCACTTTTTACTACGCGCACCCAACCACAGCGACGGGAGGAGCACATTTCAGAAAACGTGCTCAGCTCGTCGAGAGAATACGATTTAAGCAATAAAATAAAAAATGCACCTAAAACCTAAACCAAACGTTGCAGGTGCTTATTTCTTCGTGCGCAGTGGTCAACGCGGCACTCCCGAGCTGCCAAGAACACTTTTTACTGTGCGCACCCAACCAGAGCGACGGGAGGAGCACATTTCAGAAAACGTGCTCAGCTCGTCGAGAGAATGCGATTTAAGCAATAAAATTAAAAATGCACCTAAAACCTAAACCAAACGTTGCAGGTGCTTATTTCTTCGTGCGCAGTGGTCAACGCGGAACTTCCTAGCTGCCAGGAGCTCTTTTTACTGTGCGCACCCAACCAGAGCGACGGGAGGAGCACATTTCAGAAAACGTGCTCAGCTCGTCGAGAAAATGCGATTTAAGCAATAAAATTAAAAATGCAGCTAAAACCTAAACCAAACGTTGCAGGTGCTTATTTTTTCGTGCACAGTGGTCAACGCGGAACTCCCTAGCTGCCAGGAGCACTTTTTACTGTGCAAACCCAACCAGAGTGACGGGAGGAGCACATTTCAGAAAACGTGCTCAGCTCGTCGAGAAAATGCGATTTAAGCAATAAAATTAAAAATGCACCTAAAACCTAAACCAAACGTTGCAGGTGCTTATTTCTTCATGCGCAGTGGTCAACGCGGCACTCTCTAGCTGCCAAGAGCACTTTTTACTGTGCGCACCCAACCAGAGTGACGGGAGGAGCACATTTCAGAAAACGTGCTCAGCTCGTCGAGAAAATGCGATTTAAGCAATAAGATTAAAAATGCACCTAAAACCTAAACCAAACGTTGCAGGTGCTTATTTTTTCATGCGCAGTGGTCGACGCGGCACTCTCTAGCTGCCAGGAGCACTTTTTACTACGCGCACCCAACCAGAGCGACGGGAGGAGCACATTTCAGAAAACGTGCTCAGCTCGTCGAGAGAATGCGATTTAAGCAATAAAATAAAAAATGCACCTAAAACCTAAACCAAACGTTGCAGGTGCTTATTTCTTCGTGCGCAGTGGTCAACGCGGCACTCCCTAGCTGCCAGGAGCTCTTTTTACTGTGCGCACCCAACCAGAACGACGGGAGGAGCACATTTCAGAAAACGTGCTCAGCTCGTCGAGAAAATGCAATTTAAGCAATAAAATTAAAAATGCACCTAAAACCTAAACCAAACGTTGCAGGTGCTTATTTCTTCATGCGCAGTGGTCAACGCGGCACTCCCTAGCTGCCAAGAGCACTTTTTACTGTGCGCACCCAACCAGAGAGACGGGAGGAGCACATTTCAGAAAACGTGCTCAGCTCGTCGAGAAAATGCGATTCAAGCAATAAAATTAAAAATGCCCCTAAAACCTAAACCAAACGTTGCAGGTGCTTATTTCTTCATGCGCAGTGGTCAACGCGGCACTTTCTAGCTGCCAGGAGCACTTTTTACTATGCGCGCCCAACCAGAGCGACGGGAGGAGCACATTTCAGAAAACGTGCTCAGCTCGTCGAGAAAATGCGATTTAAGCAATAAAATTAAAAATGCACCTAAAACCTAAACCAAAGGTTGCAGGTGCTTATTTCTTCATGCGCAGTGGTCAACGCGGCACTCCCGAGCTGCCAGGAGCACTTTTTACTACGCGCACCCAACCACAGCGACGGGAGGAGCACATTTCAGAAAACGTGCTCAGCTCGTCGAGAAAATGCGATTTAAGCAATAAGATTAAAAATGCACCTAAAACCTAAACCAAACATTGCAGGTGCTTATTTCTTCGTGCGCAGTGGTCAACGCGGAACTCCCTAGCTGCCAGGAGCTCTTTTTACTGTGCGCACCCAACCAGAGCGACGGGAGGAGCACATTTCAGAAAACGTGCTCAGCTCGTCGAGAAAATGCGATTTAAGCAATAAAATTAAAAATGCACCTAAAACCTAAACCAAACGTTGCAGGTGCTTATTTCTTGGTGCGCAGTGCTCAACGCGGCACTCCCTAGCTGCCAGGAGCACTTTTTACTGTGCGCACCCAACCAGAGTGACGGGAGGAGCACATTTCAGAAAACGTGCTCAGCTCGTCGAGAAAATGCGATTTAAGCAATAAAATTAAAAATGCACCTAAAACCTAAACCAAACGTTGCAGGTGCTTATTTCTTCATGCGCAGTGGTCAACGCGGCACTCTCTAGCTGCCAAGAGCACTTTTTACTGTGCGCACCCAACCAGAGTGACGGGAGGAGCACATTTCAGAAAACGTGCTCAGCTCGTCGAGAAAATGCGATTTAAGCAATAAGATTAAAAATGCACCTAAAACCTAAACCAAACGTTGCAGGTGCTTATTTCTTCATGCGCAGTGGTCGACGCGGCACTCTCTAGCTGCCAGGAGCACTTTTTACTACGCGCACCCAGCCAGAGCGACGGGAGGAGCACATTTCAGAAAACGTGCTCAGCTCGTCGAGAGAATGCGATTTAAGCAATAAAAAAAAAATGCACCTAAAACCTAAACCAAACGTTGCAGGTGCTTATTTCTTCGTGCGCAGTGGTCAACGCGGCACTCCCTAGCTGCCAGGAGCTCTTTTTACTGTGCGCACCCAACCAGAACGACGGGAGGAGCACATTTCAGAAAACGTGCTCAGCTCGTCGAGAAAATGCGATTTAAGCAATAAAATTAAAAATGCACCTAAAACCTAAACCAAACGTTGCAGGTGCTTATTTCTTCATGCGCAGTGGTCAACGCGGCACTCCCTAGCTGCCAAGAGCACTTTTTACTGTGCGCACCCAACCAGAGAGACGGGAGGAGCACATTTCAGAAAACGTGCTCAGCTCGTCGAGAAAATGCGATTCAAGCAATAAAATTAAAAATGCCCCTAAAACCTAAACCAAACGTTGCAGGTGCTTATTTCTTCGTGCGCAGTGCTCAACGCGGCACTCCCTAGCTGCCAGGAGCTCTTTTTACTGTGCGCACCCAACCAGAGCGACGGGAGGAGCACATTTCAGAAAATGTGCTCAGCTTGTCGAGAAAATGCGATTTAAGCAATAAAATTAAAAATGCACCTAAAACCTAAACCAAACGTTGCAGGTTCTTATTTCTTCTTGCGCAGTGGTCAACGCGGCACTCTCTAGCTGCCAGGAGCACTTTTTACTATGCGCGCCCAACCAGAGCGACGGGAGGAGAACATTTCAGAAAACGTGCTCAGCTCGTCGAGAAAATGCGATTTAAGCAATAAAATTAAAAATGCACCTAAAACCTAAACCAAACGTTGCAGGTGCTTATTTCTTCATGCGCAGTGGTCAACGCGGCACTCCCGAGCTGCCAAGAGCACTTTTTACTGTGCGCACCCAACCAGAGCGACGGGAGGAGCACATTTCAGAAAACGTGCTCAGCTCGTCGAGAGAATGCGATTTAAGCAATAAAATTAAAAATGCACCTAAAACCTAAACCAAACATTGCAGGTGCTTATTTCTTCGTGCGCAGTGGTCAACGCGGAACTCCCTAGCTGCCAGGAGCACTTTTTACTACGCGCACCCAACCACAGCGACGGGAGGAGCACATTTCAGAAAACGTGCTCAGCTCGTCGAGAAAATGCGATTTAAGCAATAAGATTAAAAATGCACCTAAAACCTAAACCAAACATTGCAGGTGCTTATTTCTTCGTGCGCAGTGGTCAACGCGGAACTCCCTAGCTGCCAGGAGCTCTTTTTACTGTGCGCACCCAACCAGAGCGACGGGAGGAGCACATTTCAGAAAACGTGCTCAGCTCGTCGAGAAAATGCATTTTAAGCAATAAAATTAAAAATGCACCTAAAACCTAAACCAAACGTTGCAGGTGCTTATTTCTTCGTGCGCAGTGCTCAACGCGGCACTCCCTAGCTGCCAGGAGCACTTTTTACTGTGCGCACCCAACCAGAGTGACGGGAGGAGCACATTTCAGAAAACGTGCTCAGCTCGTCGAGAAAATGCGATTTAAGCAATAAAATTAAAAATGCACCTAAAACCTAAACCAAACGTTGCAGGTGCTTATTTCTTCATGCGCAGTGGTCAACGCGGCACTCTCTAGCTGCCAAGAGCACTTTTTACTGTGCGCACCCAACCAGAGTGACGGGAGGAGCACATTTCAGAAAACGTGCTCAGCTCGTCGAGAAAATGCGATTTAAGCAATAAGATTAAAAATGCACCTAAAACCTAAACCAAACGTTGCAGGTGCTTATTTCTTCATGCGCAGTGGTCGACGCGGCACTCTCTCGCTGCCAGGAGCACTTTTTACTACGCGCACCCAACCAGAGCGACGGGAGGAGCACATTTCAGAAAACGTACTCAGCTCGTCGAGAGAATGCGATTTAAGCAATAAAATAAAAAATGCACCTAAAACCTAAACCAAACGTTGCAGGTGCTTATTTCTTCGTGCGCAGTGGTCAACGCGGCACTCCCTAGCTGCCAGGAGCTCTTTTTACTGTGCACACCCAACCAGAACGACGGGAGGAGCACATTTCAGAAAACGTGCTCAGCTCGTCGAGAAAATGCGATTTAAGCAATAAAATTAAAAATGCACCTAAAACCTAAACCAAACGTTGCAGGTGCTTATTTCTTCATGCGCAGTGGTCAACGCGGCACTCCCTAGCTGCCAAGAGCACTTTTTACTGTGCGCACCCAACCAGAGAGACGGGAGGAGCACATTTCAGAAAACGTGCTCAGCTCGTCGAGAAAATGCGATTCAAGCAATAAAATTAAAAATGCCCCTAAAACCTAAACCAAACGTTGCAGGTGCTTATTTCTTCATGCGCAGTGGTCAACGCGGCACTTTCTAGCTGCCAGGACGACTTTTTACTACGCACACCCAACTAGAGCGACGGGAGGAGCACATTTCAGAAAACGCGCTCAGCTCGTCGAGAGAATGCGATTTAAGCAATAAAATAAAAAATGCACCTAAAACCTAAACCAAACGTTGCAGGTGCTTATTTCTTCGTGCGCAGTGGTCAACGCGGAACTCCCTAGCTGCCAGGAGCTCTTTTTACTGTGCGCACCCAACCAGAGCGACGGGAGGAGCACATTTCAGAAAACGTGCTCAGCTCGTCGAGAGAATGCGATTTAAGCAATAAAATTAAAAATGCACCTAAAACCTAAACCAAACGTTGCAGGTGCTTATTTCTTCATGCGCAGTGGTCAACGCGGCACTCTCTAGCTGCCAGGAGCACTTTTTACTACGCGCACCCAACCACAGCGACGGGAGGAGCACATTTCAGAAAACGTGCTCAGCTCGTCGAGAAAATGCGATTTAAGCAATAAGATTAAAAATGCACCTAAAATCTAAACCAAACGTTGCAGGTGCTTATTTCTTCATGCGCAGTGGTCGACGCGGCACTCTCTAGCTGCCAGGAGCACTTTTTACTACGCGCACCCAACCAGAGCGACGGGAGGAGCACATTTCAGAAAACGTGCTCAGCTCGTCGAGAGAATGCGATTTAAGCAATAAGATTAAAAATGCACCTAAAACCTAAACCAAACGTTGCAGGTGCTTATTTCTTCATGCGCAGTGGTCAACGCGGCACTCCCTAGCTGCCAGGAGCTCTTTTTACTGTGCGCACCCAACCAGAACGACGGGAGGAGCACATTTCAGAAAACGTGCTCAGCTCGTCGAGAAAATGCGATTTAAGCAATAAAATTAAAAATGCAGCTAAAACCTAAACCAAACGTTGCAGGTGCTTATTTCTTCGTGCGCAGTGGTCAACGCGGAACTCCCTAGCTGCCAGGAGCTCTTTTTACTGTGCGCACCCAACCAGAGCGACGGGAGGAGCCCATTTCAGAAAACGTGCTCAGCTCGTCGAGAAAATGCGATTTAAGCAATAAAATTAAAAATGCACCTAAAACCTAAACCAAACGTTGCAGGTGCTTATTTCTTCGTGCGCAGTGCTCAACGCGGCACTCCCTAGCTGCCAGGAGCTCTTTTTACTGTGCGCACCCAACCAGAGCGACGGGAGGAGCACATTTCAGAAAACGTGCTCAGCTTGTCGAGAAAATGCGATTTAAGCAATAAAATTAAAAATGCACCTAAAACCTAAACCAAACGCTGCAGGTGCTTATTTCTTCGTGCGCAGTGGTCAACGCGGCACTCCCGAGCTGCCAAGAACACTTTTTACTGTGCGCACCCAACCAGAGCGACGGGAGGAGCACATTTCAGAAAACGTGCTCAGCTCGTCGAGAGAATGCGATTTAAGCAATAAAATTAAAAATGCACCTAAAACCTAAACCAAACGTTGCAGGTGCTTATTTCTTCATGCGCAGTGGTCAACGCGGCACTCTCTAGCTGCCAGGAGCACTTTTTACTACGCGCACCCAACCAGAGCGACGGGAGGAGCACATTTCAGAAAACGTGCTCAGCTCGTCGAGAGAATGCGATTTAAGCAATAAAATAAAAAATGCACCTAAAACCTAAACCAAACGTTGCAGGTGCTTATTTCTTCATGTGCAGTGGTCAACGCGGCACTCCCTAGCTGCCAAGAGCACTTTTTACTATGCGCACCCAACCAGAGTGACGGGAGGAGCACATTTCAGAAAACGTGCTCAGCTCGTCGAGAAAACGCGATTTAAGCAATAAGATTAAAAATGCACCTAAAACCTAAATTAACGTTGCATGTGCTTATTTCTTCATGCGCAGTGGTCAACGCGGAACTCTCTAGCTGCCAGGAGCACTTTTTACTGTGCGCACCCAACCAGAGTGGCGGCAGGAGCACATTTCAGAAAACGTGCTCAGCTCGTCGAGAAAATGCGATTTAAGCAATAAAATTAAAAATGCACCTAAAACCTAAACCAAACGTTGCAGGTGCTTATTTCTTCATGCGCAGTGGTCAACGCGGCACTCTCTAGCTGCCAAGAGCACTTTTTACTGTGCGCACCCAACCAGAGCAACGGGAGGAGCACATTTCAGAAAACGTGCTCAGCTCGTCGAGAAAATGCGATTTAAGCAATAAGATTAAAAATGCACCTAAAACCTAAACCAAACGTTGCAGGTGCTTATTTCTTCATGCGCAGTGGTCAACGCGGCACTCTCTAGCTGCCAGGAGCACTTTTTACTACGCGCACCCAACCAGAGCGACGGGAGGAGCACATTTCAGAAAACGTGCTCAGCTCGTCGAGAGAATGCGATTTAAGCAATAAAATAAAAAAATGCACCTAAAACCTAAACCCAACGTTGCAGGTGCTTATTTCTTCGAGCGCAGTGGTCAACGCGGCACTCCCTAGCTGCCAGGAGCACTTTTTACTGTGCGCACCCAACCAGAGCGACGGGAGGAGCACATTTCAGAAAACGTGCTCAGCTTGTCGAGAAAATGCGATTTAAGCAATAAAAATAAAAATGCAGCTAAAACCTAAACCAAACGTTGCAGGTGCTTATTTCTTCGTGCGTAGTGCTCAACGCGGCACTCCCTAGCTGCCAGGAGCACTTTTTACTGTGCGCACCCAACCAGAGTGACGGGAGGAGCACATTTCAGAAAACGTGCTCAGCTCGTCGAGAGAATGCGATTTAAGCAATAAAATTAAAAATGCACCTAAAACCTAAACCAAACGTTGCAGGTGCTTATTTCTTCGTGCGCAGTGGTCAACGCGGCACTCCCTAGCTGCCAGGAGCTCTTTTTACTGTGCGCACCCAACCAGAGCGACGGGAGGAGCAAATTTCAGAAAACGTGCTCAGCTTGTCGAGAAAATGCGATTTAAGCAATACAATTAAAAATGCACCTAAAACCTAAACCAAACGTTGCAGGTGCTTATTTCTTCTTGCGCAGTGGTCAACGCGGCACTCTCTAGCTGCCAGGAGCAATTTTTACTATGCGCACCCAACCAGAGCGACGGGAGGAGCACATTTCAGAAAACGTGCTCAGCTCGTCGAGAAAATGCGATTTAAGCAATAAAATTAAAAATGCACCTAAAACCTAAACCAAACGTTGCAGGTGCTTATTTCTTCATGCGCAGTGGTCAACGCGGCACTCCCGAGCTGCCAAGAGCACTTTTTACTGTGCGCACCCAACCAGAGCGACGGGAGGAGCACATTTCAGAAAACGTGCTCAGCTTGTCGAGAGAATGCGATTTAAGCAATAAAATTAAAAATGCACCTAAAACCTAAACCAAACGTTGCAGGTGCTTATTTCTTCGTGCGCAGTGGTCAACGCGGAACTCCCTAGCTGCCAGGAGCTCTTTTTACTGTGCGCACCCAACCAGAGCGACGGGAGGAGCACATTTCAGAAAACGTGCTCAGCTCGTCGAGAAAATGCGATTTAAGCAATAAAATTAAAAATGCTGCTAAAACCTAAACCAAACGTTGCAGGTGCTTATTTCTTCGTGCGTAGTGCTCAACGCGGCACTCCCTAGCTGCCAGGAGCACTTTTTACTGTGCGCACCCAACCAGAGTGACGGGAGGAGCACATTTCAGAAAACGTGCTCAGCTCGTCGAGAAAATGCGATTTAAGCAATAAAATTAAAAATGCACCTAAAACCTAAACCAAACGTTGCAGGTGCTTATTTCTTCATGCGCAGTGGTCAACGCGGCACTCTCTAGCTGACAAGAGCACTTTTTACTGTGCGCACCCAACCAGAGTGACCGGAGGAGCACATTTCAGAAAACGTGCTCAGCTCGTCGAGAAAATGCAATTTAAGCAATAAGATTAAAAATGCACCTAAAACCTAAACCAAACGTTGCAGGTGCTTATTTCTTCATGCGCAGTGGTCAACGCGGCACTCTCTAGCTGCCAGGAGCACTTTTTACTACGCGCACCCAACCAGAGCGACGGGAGGAGCACATTTCAGAAAACGTGCTCAGCTCGTCGAGAGAATGCGATTTAAGCAATAAAATAAAAAATGCACCTAAAACCTAAACCAAACGTTGCAGGTGCTTATTTCTTCGTGCGCAGTGGTCAACGCGGCACTCCCTAGCTACCAGGAGCTCTTTTTACTGTGTGCACCCAACCAGAGCGACGGGAGGAGCATATTTCAGAAAACGTGCTCAGCTCGTCGAGAGAATGCGATTTAAGCAATAAAATAAAAAATGCACCTAAAACCTAAACCAAACGTTGCAGGTGCTTATTTCTTCGTGCGCAGTGGTCAACGCAGAACTCCCTAGCTGCCAGGAGCTCTTTTTACTGTGCCCACCCAACCAGAGCGACGGGAGGAGCCCATTTCAGAAAACGTGCTCAGCTCGTCGAGAAAATGCGATTTAAGCAATAAAATTAAAAATGCACCTGAAACCTAAACCAAACGTTGCAGGTGCTTATTTCTTCATGCGCAGTGGTCAACGCGGCACTCTCTAGCTGCCAAGAGCACTTTTTACTGTGCGCACCCAACCAGAGTGACGGGAGGAGCACATTTCAGAAAACGTGCTCAGCTCGTCGAGAAAATGCGATTTAAGCAATAAGATTAAAAATGCACCTAAAACCTAAACCAAACGTTGCAGGTGCTTATTTTTTCATGCGCAGTGGTCGACGCGGCACTCTCTAGCTGCCAGGAGCACTTTTTACTACGCGCACCCAACCAGAGCGACGGGAGGAGCACATTTCAGAAAACGTGCTCAGCTCGTCGAGAAAATGCGATTTAAGCAATAAAATTAAAAATGCAGCTAAAACCTAAACCAAACGTTGCAGGTGCTTATTTTTTCGTGCACAGTGGTCAACGCGGAACTCCCTAGCTGCCAGGAGCACTTTTTACTGTGCGCACCCAACCAGAGTGACGGGAGGAGCACATTTCAGAAAACGTGCTCAGCTCGTCGAGAAAATGCGATTTAAGCAATAAAATTAAAAATGCACCTAAAACCTAAACCAAACGTTGCAGGTGCTTATTTCTTCATGCGCAGTGGTCAACGCGGCACTCTCTAGCTGCCAAGAGCACTTTTTACTGTGCGCACCCAACCAGAGTGACGGGAGGAGCACATTTCAGAAAACGTGCTCATCTCGTCGAGAAAATGCGATTTAAGCAATAAGATTAAAAATGCACCTAAAACCTAAACCAAACGTTGCAGGTGCTTATTTCTTCATGCGCAGTGGTCAACGCGGCACTCTCTAGCTGCCAGGAGCACTTTTTACTACGCGCACCCAACCAGAGCGACGGGAGGAGCACATTTCAGAAAACGTGCTCAGCTCGTCGAGAGAATGCGATTTAAGCAATAAAATTAAAAATGCACCTAAAACCTAAACCAAACGTTGCAGGTGCTTATTTCTTCGTGCGCAGTGGTCAACGCGGCACTCCCTAGCTGCCAAGAGCTCTTTTTACTGTGCGCACCCAACCAGAGCGACGGGAGGAGCACATTTCAGAAAACGTGCTCAGCTTGTCGAGAAAATGCGATTTAAGCAATAAAATTAAAAATGCACCTAAAACCTAAACCAAACGTTGCAGGTTCTTATTTCTTCTTGCGCAGTGGTCAACGCGGCACTCTCTAGCTGCCAGGAGCACTTTTTACTATGCGCGCCCAACCAGAGCGACGGGAGGAGCACATTTCAGAAAACGTGCTCAGCTCGTCGAGAAAATGCGATTTAAGCAATAAAATTAAAAATGCACCTAAAACCTAAACCAAACGTTGCAGGTGCTTATTTCTTTGTGCGCAGTGGTCAACGCGGCACTCTTTAGCTGCCAAGAGCACTTTTTACTATGCGCACCCAACCAGAGTGACGGGAGGAGCACATTTCAGAAAACGTGCTCAGCTCGTCGAGAAAATGCGATTTAAGCAATAAAATTAAAAATGCACCTAAAACCTAAACCAAACGTTGCAGGTGGTTATTTCTACATGCGCAGTGGTCAACGCGGCACTCTCTAGCTGCCAAGAGCACTTTTTACTGTGCGCACCCAACCAGAGTCACGGGAGGAGCACATTTCAGAAAACGTGCTCAGCTCGTCGAGAAAATGCGATTTAAGCAATAAAATTAAAAATGCACCTAAAACCTAAAGCAAACGTTGCAGGTGCTTATTTCGTCATGCGCAGTGGTCAACGCGGCACTCCCTAGCTGCCAAGAGCACTTTTTACTGTGCGCACCCAACCAGAGCGACGGGAGGAGCCCATTTCAGAAAACGTGCTCAGCTCGTCGAGAAAATGCGATTTAAGCAATAAAATTAAAAATGCACCTAAAACCTAAACCAAACGTTGCAGGTGCTTATTTCTTCGTGCGCAGTGCTCAACGCGGCACTCCCTAGCTGCCAGGAGCTCTTTTTACTGTGCGCACCCAACCAGAGCGACGGGAGGAGCACATTTCAGAAAACGTGCTCAGCTTGTCGAGAAAATGCGATTTAAGCAATAAAATTAAAAATGCACCTAAAACCTAAACCAAACGTTGCAGGTTCTTATTTCTTCTTGCGCAGTGGTCAACGCGGCACTCTCTAGCTGCCAGGAGCACTTTTTACTATGCGCGCCCAACCAGAGCGACGGGAGGAGCACATTTCAGAAAACGTGCTCAGCTCGTCGAGAAAATGCGATTTAAGCAATAAAATTAAAAATGCACCTAAAACCTAAACCAAACGTTGCAGGTGCTTATTTCTTCGTGCGCAGTGGTCAACGCGGCACTCCCGAGCTGCCAAGAACACTTTTTACTGTGCGCACCCAACCAGAGCGACGGGAGGAGCACATTTCAGAAAACGTGCTCAGCTCGTCGAGAGAATGCGATTTAAGCAATAAAATTAAAAATGCACCTAAAACCTAAACCAAACGTTGCAGGTGCTTATTTCTTCGTGCGCAGTGGTCAACGCGGAACTTCCTAGCTGCCAGGAGCTCTTTTTACTGTGCGCACCCAACCAGAGCGACGGGAGGAGCACATTTCAGAAAACGTGCTCAGCTCGTCGAGAAAATGCGATTTAAGCAATAAAATTAAAAATGCAGCTAAAACCTAAACCAAACGTTGCAGGTGCTTATTTTTTCGTGCGCAGTGGTCAACGCGGAACTCCCTAGCTGCCAGGAGCACTTTTTACTGTGCGCACCCAACCAGAGTGACGGGAGGAGCACATTTCAGAAAACGTGCTCAGCTCGTCGAGAAAATGCGATTTAAGCACTAAAATTAAAAATGCACCTAAAACCTAAACCAAACGTTGCAGGTGCTTATTTCTTCATGCGCAGTGGTCAACGCGGCACTCTCTAGCTGCCAAGAGCACTTTTTACTGTGCGCACCCAACCAGAGTGACGGGAGGAGCACATTTCAGAAAACGTGCTCATCTCGTCGAGAAAATGCGATTTAAGCAATAAGATTAAAAATGCACCTAAAACCTAAACCAAACGTTGCAGGTGCTTATTTCTTCATGCGCAGTGGTCAACGCGGCACTCTCTAGCTGCCAGGAGCACTTTTTACTACGCGCACCCAACCAGAGCGACGGGAGGAGCACATTTCAGAAAACGTGCTCAGCTCGTCGAGAGATCGCGATTTAAGCAATAAAATTAAAAATGCACCTAAAACCTAAACCAAACGTTGCAGGTGCTTATTTCTTCGTGCGCAGTGGTCAACGCGGCACTCCCTAGCTGCCAGGAGCTCTTTTTACTGTGCGCACCCAACCAGAGCGACGGGAGGAGCACATTTCAGAAAACGTGCTCAGCTTGTCGAGAAAATGCGATTTAAGCAATAAAATTAAAAATGCACCTAAAACCTAAACCAAACGTTGCAGGTTCTTATTTCTTCTTGCGCAGTGGTCAACGCGGCACTCTCTAGCTGCCAGGAGCACTTTTTACTACGCGCACCCAACCAGAGCGACGGGAGGAGCACATTTCAGAAAACGTGCTCAGCTCGTCGAGAGAATGCGATTTAAGCAATAAAATAAAAAATGCACCTAAAACCTAAACCAAACGTTGCAGGTGCTTATTTCTTCGTGCGCAGTGGTCAACGCGGCACTCCCTAGCTGCCAGGAGCTCTTTTTACTGTGCGCACCCAACCAGAACGACGGGAGGAGCACATTTCAGAAAACGTGCTCAGCTCGTCGAGAAAATGCGATTTAAGCAATAAAATTAAAAATGCACCTAAAACCTAAACCAAACGTTGCAGGTGCTTATTTCTTCATGCGCAGTGGTCAACGCGGCACTCTCTAGCTGCCAGGAGCACTTTTTACTACGCGCACCCAACCACAGCGACGGGAGGAGCACATTTCAGAAAACGTGCTCAGCTCGTCGAGAGAATGCGATTTAAGCAATAAAATAAAAAATGCACCTAAAACCTAAACCAAACGTTGCAGGTGCTTATTTCTTCGTGCGCAGTGGTCAACGCGGCACTCCCGAGCTGCCAAGAACACTTTTTACTGTGCGCACCCAACCAGAGCGACGGGAGGAGCACATTTCAGAAAACGTGCTCAGCTCGTCGAGAGAATGCGATTTAAGCAATAAAATTAAAAATGCACCTAAAACCTAAACCAAACGTTGCAGGTGCTTATTTCTTCGTGCGCAGTGGTCAACGCGGAACTTCCTAGCTGCCAGGAGCTCTTTTTACTGTGCGCACCCAACCAGAGCGACGGGAGGAGCACATTTCAGAAAACGTGCTCAGCTCGTCGAGAAAATGCGATTTAAGCAATAAAATTAAAAATGCAGCTAAAACCTAAACCAAACGTTGCAGGTGCTTATTTTTTCGTGCGCAGTGGTCAACGCGGAACTCCCTAGCTGCCAGGAGCACTTTTTACTGTGCGCACCCAACCAGAGTGACGGGAGGAGCACATTTCAGAAAACGTGCTCAGCTCGTCGAGAAAATGCGATTTAAGCACTAAAATTAAAAATGCACCTAAAACCTAAACCAAACGTTGCAGGTGCTTATTTCTTCATGCGCAGTGGTCAACGCGGCACTCTCTAGCTGCCAAGAGCACTTTTTACTGTGCGCACCCAACCAGAGTGACGGGAGGAGCACATTTCAGAAAACGTGCTCATCTCGTCGAGAAAATGCGATTTAAGCAATAAGATTAAAAATGCACCTAAAACCTAAACCAAACGTTGCAGGTGCTTATTTCTTCATGCGCAGTGGTCAACGCGGCACTCTCTAGCTGCCAGGAGCACTTTTTACTACGCGCACCCAACCAGAGCGACGGGAGGAGCACATTTCAGAAAACGTGCTCAGCTCGTCGAGAGATCGCGATTTAAGCAATAAAATTAAAAATGCACCTAAAACCTAAACCAAACGTTGCAGGTGCTTATTTCTTCGTGCGCAGTGGTCAACGCGGCACTCCCTAGCTGCCAGGAGCTCTTTTTACTGTGCGCACCCAACCAGAGCGACGGGAGGAGCACATTTCAGAAAACGTGCTCAGCTTGTCGAGAAAATGCGATTTAAGCAATAAAATTAAAAATGCACCTAAAACCTAAACCAAACGTTGCAGGTTCTTATTTCTTCTTGCGCAGTGGTCAACGCGGCACTCTCTAGCTGCCAGGAGCACTTTTTACTATGCGCGCCCAACCAGAGCGACGGGAGGAGCACATTTCAGAAAACGTGCTCAGCTCGTCGAGAAAATGCGATTTAAGCAATAAAATTAAAAATGCACGTAAAACCTAAACCAAACGTTGCAGGTGCTTATTTCTTCATGCGCAGTGGTCAACGCGGCACTCCCGAGCTGCCAAGAGCACTTTTTACTGTGCGCACCCAACCAGAGCGACGGGAGGAGCACATTTCAGAAAACGTGCTCAGCTCGTCGAGAGAATGCGATTTAAGCAATAAAATTAAAAATGCACCTAAAACCTAAACCAAACGTTGCAGGTGCTTATTTCTTCGTGCGCAGTGGTCAACGCGGAACTCCCTAGCTGCCAGGAGCTCTTTTTACTGTGCGCACCCAACCAGAGCGACGGGAGGAGCACATTTCAGAAAACGTGCTCAGCTCGTCGAGAAAATGCAATTTAAGCAATAAAATTAAAAATGCAGCTAAAACCTAAACCAAACGTTGCAGGTGCTTATTTATTCGTGCGCAGTGGTCAACGCGGAACTCCCTAGCTGCCAGGAGCACTTTTTACTGTGCGCACCCAACCAGAGTGACGGGAGGAGCACATTTCAGAAAACGTGCTCAGCTCGTCGAGAAAATGCGATTTAAGCAATAAAATTAAAAATGCACCCAAAACCTAAACCAAACGTTGCAGGTGCTTATTTCTTTGTGCGCAGTGGTCAACGCGGCACTCTCTAGCTGCCAAGAGCACTTTTTACTATGCGCACCCAACCAGAGTGACGGGAGGAGCACATTTCAGAAAACGTGCTCAGCTCGTCGAGAAAATGCGATTTAAGCAATAAGATTAAAAATGCACCTAAAACCTAAACCAAACGTTGCAGGTGCTTATTTCTTCATGCGCAGTGGTCAACGCGGCACTCTCTAGCTGCCAAGAGCACTTTTTACTGTGCGCACCCAACCAGAGTGACGGGAGGAGCACATTTCAGAAAACGTGCTCAGCTCGTCGAGAAAATGCGATTTAAGCAATAAGATTAAAAATGCACCTAAAACCTAAACCAAACGTTGCAGGTGCTTATTTCTTCGTGCGCAGTGGTCAACGCGGAACTCCCTAGCTGCCAGGAGCTCTTTTTACTGTGCGCACCCAACCAGAGCGACGGGAGGAGCCCATTTCAGAAAACGTGCTCAGCTCGTCGAGAAAATGCGATTTAAGCAATAAAATTAAAAATGCACCTAAAACCTAAACCAAACGTTGCAGGTGCTTATTTCTTCATGCGCAGTGGTCAACGCGGCACTCCCGAGCTGCCAAGAGCACTTTTTACTATGCGCGCCCAACCAGAGCGACGGGAGGAGCACATTTCAGAAAACGTGCTCAGCTCGTCGAGAAAATGCGATTTAAGCAATAAAATTAAAAATGCACCTAAAACCTAAACCAAACGTTGCAGGTGCTTATTTCTTCATGCGCAGTGGTCAACGCGGCACTCTCTAGCTGCCAGGAGCACTTTTTACTATGCGCGCCCAACCAGAGCAACGGGAGGAGCACATTTCAGAAAACGTGCTCAGCTCGTCGAGAGAACGCGATTTAAGCAATAAAATTAAAAATGCACCTAAAACCTAAACCAAACGTTGCAGGTGCTTATTTCTTCGTGCGCAGTGGTCAACGCGGCACTCCCTAGCTGCCAGGAGCTCTTTTTACTGTGCGCACCCAACCAGAGCGACGGGAGGAGCACATTTCAGAAAACGTGCTCAGCTTGTCGAGAAAATGCGATTTAAGCAATAAAATTAAAAATGCACCTAAAACCTAAACCAAACGTTGCAGGTGCTTATTTCTTCGTGCGCAGTGCTCAACGCGGCACTCCCTAGCTGCCAGGAGCACTTTTTACTATGCGCGCCCAACCAGAGCGACGGGAGGAGCACATTTCAGAAAACGATCTCAGCTCGTCGAGAAAATGCGATTTAAGCAATAAAATTAAAAATGCACCTAAAACCCAAACCAAACGTTGCAGGTGCTTATTTCTTCATGCGCAGTGGTCAACGCGGCACTCCCGAGCTGCCAAGAGCACTTTTTACTGTGCGCACCCAACCAGAGCGACGGGAGGAGCACATTTCAGAAAACGTGCTCAGCTCGTCGAGAGAATGCGATTCAAGCAATAAAATTAAAAATGCACCTAAAACCTAAACCAAACGTAGCAGGTGCTTATTTCTTCGTGCGCAGTGGTCAACGCGGCACTCCCTAGCTGCCAGGAGCTCTTTTTACTGTGCGCACCCAACCAGAGCGACGGGAGGAGCACATTTCAGAAAACGTGCTCAGCTTGTCGAGAAAATGCGATTTAAGCAATAAAACTAAAAATGCACCTAAAACCTAAACCAAACGTTGCAGGTGCTTATTTCTTCATGCGCAGTGGTCAACGCGGCACTCTCTAGCTGCCAGGAGCACTTTTTACTACGCGCACCCAACCACAGCGACGGGAGGAGCACATTTCAGAAAACGTGCTCAGCTCGTCGAGAGAATGCGATTTAAGCAATAAAATAAAAAATGCACCTAAAACCTAAACCAAACGTTGCAGGTGCTTATTTCTTCGTGCGCAGTGGTCAACGCGGCACTCCCGAGCTGCCAAGAACACTTTTTACTGTGCGCACCCAACCAGAGCGACGGGAGGAGCACATTTCAGAAAACGTGCTCAGCTCGTCGAGAGAATGCGATTTAAGCAATAAAATTAAAAATGCACCTAAAACCTAAACCAAACGTTGCAGGTGCTTATTTCTTCGTGCGCAGTGGTCAACGCGGAACTTCCTAGCTGCCAGGAGCTCTTTTTACTGTGCGCACCCAACCAGAGCGACGGGAGGAGCACATTTCAGAAAACGTGCTCAGCTCGTCGAGAAAATGCGATTTAAGCAATAAAATTAAAAATGCAGCTAAAACCTAAACCAAACGTTGCAGGTGCTTATTTTTTCGTGCACAGTGGTCAACGCGGAACTCCCTAGCTGCCAGGAGCACTTTTTACTGTGCGCACCCAACCAGAGTGACGGGAGGAGCACATTTCAGAAAACGTGCTCAGCTCGTCGAGAAAATGCGATTTAAGCAATAAAATTAAAAATGCACCTAAAACCTAAACCAAACGTTGCAGGTGCTTATTTCTTCATGCGCAGTGGTCAACGCGGCACTCTCTAGCTGCCAAGAGCACTTTTTACTGTGCGCACCCAACCAGAGTGACGGGAGGAGCACATTTCAGAAAACGTGCTCATCTCGTCGAGAAAATGCGATTTAAGCAATAAGATTAAAAATGCACCTAAAACCTAAACCAAACGTTGCAGGTGCTTATTTCTTCGTGCGCAGTGGTCAACGCGGCACTCCCTAGCTGCCAGGAGCTCTTTTTACTGTGCGCACCCAACCAGAGCGACGGGAGGAGCACATTTCAGAAAACGTGCTCAGCTCGTCGAGAAAATGCGATTTAAGCAATAAAATTAAAAATGCACCTAAAACCTAAACCAAACGTTGCAGGTGCTTATTTCTTCATGCGCAGTGGTCAACGCGGAACTCTTTAGCTGCCAGGAGCACTTTTTACTATGCGCGCCCAACCAGAGCGACGGGAGGAGCACATTTCAGAAAACGTGCTCAGCTCGTCGAGAAAATGCGATTTAAGCAATAAAATTAAAAATGCACCTAAAACCTAAACCAAACGTTGCAGGTGCTTATTTCTTTGTGCACAGTGGTCAACGCGGCACTCTTTAGCTGCCAAGAGCACTTTTTACTATGCGCACCCAACCAGAGTGACGGGAGGAGCACATTTCAGAAAACGTGCTCAGCTCGTCGAGAAAATGCGATTTAAGCAATAAAATTAAAAATGCACCTAAAACCTAAACCAAACGTTGCAGGTGGTTATTTCTACATGCGCAGTGGTCAACGCGGCACTCTCTAGCTGCCAAGAGCACTTTTTACTGTGCGCACCCAACCAGAGTCACGGGAGGAGCACATTTCAGAAAACGTGCTCAGCTCGTCGAGAAAATGCGATTTAAGCAATAAAATTAAAAATGCACCTAAAACCTAAAGCAAACGTTGCAGGTGCTTATTTCGTCATGCGCAGTGGTCAACGCGGCACTCCCTAGCTGCCAAGAGCACTTTTTACTGTGCGCACCCAACCAGAGTGACGGGAGGAGCCCATTTCAGAAAACGTGCTCAGCTCGTCGAGAAAATGCGATTTAAGCAATAAAATTAAAAATGCACCTAAAACCTAAACCAAACGTTGCAGGTGCTTATTTCTTCGTGCGCAGTGCTCAACGCGGCACTCCCTAGCTGCCAGGAGCTCTTTTTACTGTGCGCACCCAACCAGAGCGACGGGAGGAGCACATTTCAGAAAATGTGCTCAGCTTGTCGAGAAAATGCGATTTAAGCAATAAAATTAAAAATGCACCTAAAACCTAAACCAAACGTTGCAGGTTCTTATTTCTTCTTGCGCAGTGGTCAACGCGGCACTCTCTAGCTGCCAGGAGCACTTTTTACTATGCGCGCCCAACCAGAGCGACGGGAGGAGAACATTTCAGAAAACGTGCTCAGCTCGTCGAGAAAATGCGATTTAAGCAATAAAATTAAAAATGCACCTAAAACCTAAACCAAACGTTGCAGGTGCTTATTTCTTCATGCGCAGTGGTCAACGCGGCACTCCCGAGCTGCCAAGAGCACTTTTTACTGTGCGCACCCAACCAGAGCGACGGGAGGAGCACATTTCAGAAAACGTGCTCAGCTCGTCGAGAGAATGCGATTTAAGCAATAAAATTAAAAATGCACCTAAAACCTAAACCAAACATTGCAGGTGCTTATTTCTTCGTGCGCAGTGGTCAACGCGGAACTCCCTAGCTGCCAGGAGCACTTTTTACTACGCGCACCCAACCACAGCGACGGGAGGAGCACATTTCAGAAAACGTGCTCAGCTCGTCGAGAAAATGCGATTTAAGCAATAAGATTAAAAATGCACCTAAAACCTAAACCAAACATTGCAGGTGCTTATTTCTTCGTGCGCAGTGGTCAACGCGGAACTCCCTAGCTGCCAGGAGCTCTTTTTACTGTGCGCACCCAACCAGAGCGACGGGAGGAGCACATTTCAGAAAACGTGCTCAGCTCGTCGAGAAAATGCATTTTAAGCAATAAAATTAAAAATGCACCTAAAACCTAAACCAAACGTTGCAGGTGCTTATTTCTTCGTGCGCAGTGCTCAACGCGGCACTCCCTAGCTGCCAGGAGCACTTTTTACTGTGCGCACCCAACCAGAGTGACGGGAGGAGCACATTTCAGAAAACGTGCTCAGCTCGTCGAGAAAATGCGATTTAAGCAATAAAATTAAAAATGCACCTAAAACCTAAACCAAACGTTGCAGGTGCTTATTTCTTCATGCGCAGTGGTCAACGCGGCACTCTCTAGCTGCCAAGAGCACTTTTTACTGTGCGCACCCAACCAGAGTGACGGGAGGAGCACATTTCAGAAAACGTGCTCAGCTCGTCGAGAAAATGCGATTTAAGCAATAAGATTAAAAATGCACCTAAAACCTAAACCAAACGTTGCAGGTGCTTATTTCTTCATGCGCAGTGGTCGACGCGGCACTCTCTCGCTGCCAGGAGCACTTTTTACTACGCGCACCCAACCAGAGCGACGGGAGGAGCACATTTCAGAAAACGTGCTCAGCTCGTCGAGAGAATGCGATTTAAGCAATAAAATAAAAAATGCACCTAAAACCTAAACCAAACGTTGCAGGTGCTTATTTCTTCGTGCGCAGTGGTCAACGCGGCACTCCCTAGCTGCCAGGAGCTCTTTTTACTGTGCACACCCAACCAGAACGACGGGAGGAGCACATTTCAGAAAACGTGCTCAGCTCGTCGAGAAAATGCGATTTAAGCAATAAAATTAAAAATGCACCTAAAACCTAAACCAAACGTTGCAGGTGCTTATTTCTTCATGCGCAGTGGTCAACGCGGCACTCCCTAGCTGCCAAGAGCACTTTTTACTGTGCGCACCCAACCAGAGAGACGGGAGGAGCACATTTCAGAAAACGTGCTCAGCTCGTCGAGAAAATGCGATTCAAGCAATAAAATTAAAAATGCCCCTAAAACCTAAACCAAACGTTGCAGGTGCTTATTTCTTCATGCGCAGTGGTCAACGCGGCACTTTCTAGCTGCCAGGACGACTTTTTACTACGCACACCCAACTAGAGCGACGGGAGGAGCACATTTCAGAAAACGCGCTCAGCTCGTCGAGAGAATGCGATTTAAGCAATAAAATAAAAAATGCACCTAAAACCTAAACCAAACGTTGCAGGTGCTTATTTCTTCGTGCGCAGTGGTCAACGCGGAACTCCCTAGCTGCCAGGAGCTCTTTTTACTGTGCGCACCCAACCAGAGCGACGGGAGGAGCACATTTCAGAAAACGTGCTCAGCTCGTCGAGAGAATGCGATTTAAGCAATAAAATTAAAAATGCACCTAAAACCTAAACCAAACGTTGCAGGTGCTTATTTCTTCATGCGCAGTGGTCAACGCGGCACTCTCTAGCTGCCAGGAGCACTTTTTACTACGCGCACCCAACCACAGCGACGGGAGGAGCACATTTCAGAAAACGTGCTCAGCTCGTCGAGAAAATGCGATTTAAGCAATAAGATTAAAAATGCACCTAAAATCTAAACCAAACGTTGCAGGTGCTTATTTCTTCATGCGCAGTGGTCGACGCGGCACTCTCTAGCTGCCAGGAGCACTTTTTACTACGCGCACCCAACCAGAGCGACGGGAGGAGCACATTTCAGAAAACGTGCTCAGCTCGTCGAGAGAATGCGATTTAAGCAATAAGATTAAAAATGCACCTAAAACCTAAACCAAACGTTGCAGGTGCTTATTTCTTCATGCGCAGTGGTCAACGCGGCACTCCCTAGCTGCCAGGAGCTCTTTTTACTGTGCGCACCCAACCAGAACGACGGGAGGAGCACATTTCAGAAAACGTGCTCAGCTCGTCGAGAAAATGCGATTTAAGCAATAAAATTAAAAATGCAGCTAAAACCTAAACCAAACGTTGCAGGTGCTTATTTCTTCGTGCGCAGTGGTCAACGCGGAACTCCCTAGCTGCCAGGAGCTCTTTTTACTGTGCGCACCCAACCAGAGCGACGGGAGGAGCCCATTTCAGAAAACGTGCTCAGCTCGTCGAGAAAATGCGATTTAAGCAATAAAATTAAAAATGCACCTAAAACCTAAACCAAACGTTGCAGGTGCTTATTTCTTCGTGCGCAGTGCTCAACGCGGCACTCCCTAGCTGCCAGGAGCTCTTTTTACTGTGCGCACCCAACCAGAGCGACGGGAGGAGCACATTTCAGAAAACGTGCTCAGCTTGTCGAGAAAATGCGATTTAAGCAATAAAATTAAAAATGCACCTAAAACCTAAACCAAACGCTGCAGGTGCTTATTTCTTCGTGCGCAGTGGTCAACGCGGCACTCCCGAGCTGCCAAGAACACTTTTTACTGTGCGCACCCAACCAGAGCGACGGGAGGAGCACATTTCAGAAAACGTGCTCAGCTCGTCGAGAGAATGCGATTTAAGCAATAAAATTAAAAATGCACCTAAAACCTAAACCAAACGTTGCAGGTGCTTATTTCTTCATGCGCAGTGGTCAACGCGGCACTCTCTAGCTGCCAGGAGCACTTTTTACTACGCGCACCCAACCAGAGCGACGGGAGGAGCACATTTCAGAAAACGTGCTCAGCTCGTCGAGAGAATGCGATTTAAGCAATAAAATAAAAAATGCACCTAAAACCTAAACCAAACGTTGCAGGTGCTTATTTCTTCATGTGCAGTGGTCAACGCGGCACTCCCTAGCTGCCAAGAGCACTTTTTACTATGCGCACCCAACCAGAGTGACGGGAGGAGCACATTTCAGAAAACGTGCTCAGCTCGTCGAGAAAACGCGATTTAAGCAATAAGATTAAAAATGCACCTAAAACCTAAATTAACGTTGCATGTGCTTATTTCTTCATGCGCAGTGGTCAACGCGGAACTCTCTAGCTGCCAGGAGCACTTTTTACTGTGCGCACCCAACCAGAGTGGCGGCAGGAGCACATTTCAGAAAACGTGCTCAGCTCGTCGAGAAAATGCGATTTAAGCAATAAAATTAAAAATGCACCTAAAACCTAAACCAAACGTTGCAGGTGCTTATTTCTTCATGCGCAGTGGTCAACGCGGCACTCTCTAGCTGCCAAGAGCACTTTTTACTGTGCGCACCCAACCAGAGCAACGGGAGGAGCACATTTCAGAAAACGTGCTCAGCTCGTCGAGAAAATGCGATTTAAGCAATAAGATTAAAAATGCACCTAAAACCTAAACCAAACGTTGCAGGTGCTTATTTCTTCATGCGCAGTGGTCAACGCGGCACTCTCTAGCTGCCAGGAGCACTTTTTACTACGCGCACCCAACCAGAGCGACGGGAGGAGCACATTTCAGAAAACGTGCTCAGCTCGTCGAGAGAATGCGATTTAAGCAATAAAATAAAAAAATGCACCTAAAACCTAAACCCAACGTTGCAGGTGCTTATTTCTTCGAGCGCAGTGGTCAACGCGGCACTCCCTAGCTGCCAGGAGCACTTTTTACTGTGCGCACCCAACCAGAGCGACGGGAGGAGCACATTTCAGAAAACGTGCTCAGCTTGTCGAGAAAATGCGATTTAAGCAATAAAAATAAAAATGCAGCTAAAACCTAAACCAAACGTTGCAGGTGCTTATTTCTTCGTGCGTAGTGCTCAACGCGGCACTCCCTAGCTGCCAGGAGCACTTTTTACTGTGCGCACCCAACCAGAGTGACGGGAGGAGCACATTTCAGAAAACGTGCTCAGCTCGTCGAGAGAATGCGATTTAAGCAATAAAATTAAAAATGCACCTAAAACCTAAACCAAACGTTGCAGGTGCTTATTTCTTCGTGCGCAGTGGTCAACGCGGCACTCCCTAGCTGCCAGGAGCTCTTTTTACTGTGCGCACCCAACCAGAGCGACGGGAGGAGCAAATTTCAGAAAACGTGCTCAGCTTGTCGAGAAAATGCGATTTAAGCAATACAATTAAAAATGCACCTAAAACCTAAACCAAACGTTGCAGGTGCTTATTTCTTCTTGCGCAGTGGTCAACGCGGCACTCTCTAGCTGCCAGGAGCAATTTTTACTATGCGCACCCAACCAGAGCGACGGGAGGAGCACATTTCAGAAAACGTGCTCAGCTCGTCGAGAAAATGCGATTTAAGCAATAAAATTAAAAATGCACCTAAAACCTAAACCAAACGTTGCAGGTGCTTATTTCTTCATGCGCAGTGGTCAACGCGGCACTCCCGAGCTGCCAAGAGCACTTTTTACTGTGCGCACCCAACCAGAGCGACGGGAGGAGCACATTTCAGAAAACGTGCTCAGCTTGTCGAGAGAATGCGATTTAAGCAATAAAATTAAAAATGCACCTAAAACCTAAACCAAACGTTGCAGGTGCTTATTTCTTCGTGCGCAGTGGTCAACGCGGAACTCCCTAGCTGCCAGGAGCTCTTTTTACTGTGCGCACCCAACCAGAGCGACGGGAGGAGCACATTTCAGAAAACGTGCTCAGCTCGTCGAGAAAATGCGATTTAAGCAATAAAATTAAAAATGCTGCTAAAACCTAAACCAAACGTTGCAGGTGCTTATTTCTTCGTGCGTAGTGCTCAACGCGGCACTCCCTAGCTGCCAGGAGCACTTTTTACTGTGCGCACCCAACCAGAGTGACGGGAGGAGCACATTTCAGAAAACGTGCTCAGCTCGTCGAGAAAATGCGATTTAAGCAATAAAATTAAAAATGCACCTAAAACCTAAACCAAACGTTGCAGGTGCTTATTTCTTCATGCGCAGTGGTCAACGCGGCACTCTCTAGCTGACAAGAGCACTTTTTACTGTGCGCACCCAACCAGAGTGACCGGAGGAGCACATTTCAGAAAACGTGCTCAGCTCGTCGAGAAAATGCAATTTAAGCAATAAGATTAAAAATGCACCTAAAACCTAAACCAAACGTTGCAGGTGCTTATTTCTTCATGCGCAGTGGTCAACGCGGCACTCTCTAGCTGCCAGGAGCACTTTTTACTACGCGCACCCAACCAGAGCGACGGGAGGAGCACATTTCAGAAAACGTGCTCAGCTCGTCGAGAGAATGCGATTTAAGCAATAAAATAAAAAATGCACCTAAAACCTAAACCAAACGTTGCAGGTGCTTATTTCTTCGTGCGCAGTGGTCAACGCGGCACTCCCTAGCTACCAGGAGCTCTTTTTACTGTGTGCACCCAACCAGAGCGACGGGAGGAGCATATTTCAGAAAACGTGCTCAGCTCGTCGAGAGAATGCGATTTAAGCAATAAAATAAAAAATGCACCTAAAACCTAAACCAAACGTTGCAGGTGCTTATTTCTTCGTGCGCAGTGGTCAACGCAGAACTCCCTAGCTGCCAGGAGCTCTTTTTACTGTGCCCACCCAACCAGAGCGACGGGAGGAGCCCATTTCAGAAAACGTGCTCAGCTCGTCGAGAAAATGCGATTTAAGCAATAAAATTAAAAATGCACCTAAAACCTAAACCAAACGTTGCAGGTGCTTATTTCTTGGTGCGCAGTGCTCAACGCGGCACTCCCTAGCTGCCAGGAGCACTTTTTACTGTGCGCACCAACCAGAGTGACGGGAGGAGCACATTTCAGAAAACGTGCTCAGCTCGTCGAGAAAATGCGATTTAAGCAATAAAATTAAAAATGCACCTAAAACCTAAACCAAACGTTGCAGGTGCTTATTTCTTCATGCGCAGTGGTCAACGCGGCACTCTCTAGCTGCCAGGAGCACTTTTTACTATGCGCGCACAACCAGAGCGACGGGAGGAGCACATTTCAGAAAACGTGCTCAGCTCGTCGAGAAAATGCGATTTAAGCAATAAAATTTAAAATGCACCTAAAACCTAAACCAAACGTTGCAGGTGCTTATTTCTTTGTGCGCAGTGGTCAACGCGGCACTTTTTAGCTGCCAAGAGCACTTTTTACTATGCGCACCCAACCAGAGCGACGGGGGGAGCACATTTCAGAAAACGTGCTCAGCTTGTCGAGAAAATGCGATTTAAGCAATAAAATTAAAAATGCACCTAAAACCTAAACCAAACGTTGCAGGTGGTTATTTCTTCATGCGCAGTGGTCAACGCGGCACTCTCTAGCTGCCAAGAGCACTTTTTACTGTGCGCACCCAACCAGAGTGACGGGAGGAGCACATTTCAGAAAACGTGCTCAGCTCGTCGAGAAAATGCGATTTAAGCAATAAAATTAAAAATGCACCTAAAACCTAAACCAAACGTTGCAGGTGCTTATTTCTTCATGTGCAGTGGTCAACGCGGCACTCCCTAGCTGCCAAGAGCACTTTTTACTATGCGCACCCAACCAGAGTGACGGGAGGAGCACATTTCAGAAAACGTGCTCAGCTCGTCGAGAAAACGCGATTTAAGCAATAAGATTAAAAATGCACCTAAAACCTGAATCAAACGTTGCAGGTGCTTATTTCTTCATGCGCAGTGGTCAACGCGGCACTCTCTAGCTGCCAGGAGCACTTTTTACTATGCGCGCCCAACCAGAGCGACGGGAGGAGCACATTTCAGAAAACGTGCTCAGCTCGTCGAGAAAATGCGATTTAAGCAATAAAATTAAAAATGCACCTAAAACCTAAACCAAACGTTGCAGGTGCTTATTTCTTCATGCGCAGTGGTCAACGCGGCGCTCTCTAGCTGCCAGGAGCACTTTTTACTATGCGCGCCCAACCAGAGCAACGGGAGGAGCACATTTCAGAAAACGTGCTCAGCTCGTCGAGAGAACGTGATTTAAGCAATAAAATTAAAAATGCACCTAAAACCTAAACCAAACGTTGCAGGTGCTTATTTCTTCGTGCGCAGTGGTCAACGCGGCACTCCCTAGCTGCCAGGAGCTCTTTTTACTGTGCGCACCCAACCAGAGCGACGGGAGGAGCACATTTCAGAAAACGTGCTCAGCTTGTCGAGAAAATGCGATTTAAGCAATAAAATTAAAAATGCACCTAAAACCTAAACCAAACGTTGCAGGTGCTTATTTCTTCGTGCGCAGTGCTCAACGCGGCACTCCCTAGCTGCCAGGAGCACTTTTTACTATGCGCGCCCAACCAGAGCGACGGGAGGAGCACATTTCAGAAAACGTGCTCAGCTCGTCGAGAAAATGCGATTTAAGCAATAAAATTAAAAATGCACCTAAAACCTAAACCAAACGTTGCAGGTGCTTATTTCTTCATGCGCAGTGGTCAACGCGGCACTCCCGAGCTGCCAAGAGCACTTTTTACTGTGCGCACCCAACCAGAGCGACGGGAGGAGCACATTTCAGAAAACGTGCTCAGCTCGTCGAGAGAATGCGATTCAAGCAATAAAATTAAAAATGCACCTAAAACCTAAACCAAACGTTGCAGGTGCTTATTTCTTCGTGCGCAGTGGTCAACGCGGAACTCCCTAGCTGCCAGGAGCTCTTTTTACTGTGCTCACCCAACCAGAGCGACGGGAGGAGCACATTTCAGAAAACGTGCTCAGCTCGTCGAGAAAATGCGATTTAAGCAATAAAATTAAAAATGCAGCTAAAACCTAAACCAAACGTTGCAGGTGCTTATTTCTTCATGCGCAGTGGTCAACGCGGCACTCTCTAGCTGCCAGGAGCACGTTTTACTATGCGCGCCCAACCAGAGCAACGGGAGGAGCACATTTCAGAAAACGTGCTCAGCTCGTCGAGAGAACGCGATTTAAGCAATAAAATTAAAAATGCACCTAAAACCTAAACCAAACGTTGCAGGTGCTTATTTCTTCGTGCGCTGTGGTCAACGCGGCACTCCCTAGCTGCCAGGAGCTCTTTTTACTGTGCGCACCCAACCAGAGCGACCGGAGGAGCACATTTCAGAAAACGTGCTCAGCTTGTCGAGAAAATGCGATTTAAGCAATAAAATTAAAAATGCACCTAAAACCTAAACCAAACGTTGCAGGTGATTATTTCTTCGTGCGCAGTGGTCAACGCGGAACTCCCTAGCTGCCAGGAGCACTTTTTACTGTGCGCACCCAACTAGAGTGACGGGAGGAGCACATTTCAGAAAACGTGCTCAGCTCGTCGAGAAAATGCGATTTAAGCAATAAAATTAAAAATGCACCCAAAACCTAAACCAAACGTTGCAGGTGCTTATTTCTTTGTGCGCAGTGGTCAACGCGGCACTCTCTAGCTGCCAAGAGCACTTTTTACTATGCGCACCCAACCAGAGTGACGGGAGGAGCACATTTCAGAAAACGTGCTCAGCTCGTCGAGAAAATGCGATTTAAGCAATAAGATTAAAAATGCACCTAAAACCTAAACCAAACGTTGCAGGTGCTTATTTCTTCATGCGCAGTGGTCAACGCGGCACTCTCTAGCTGCCAAGAGCACTTTTTACTGTGCGCACCCAACCAGAGTGACGGGAGGAGCACATTTCAGAAAACGTGCTCAGCTCGTCGAGAAAATGCGATTTAAGCAATAAGATTAAAAATGCACCTAAAACCTAAACCAAACGTTGCAGGTGCTTATTTTTTCATGCGCAGTGGTCGACGCGGCACTCTCTAGCTGCCAGGAGCACT
The DNA here is from genome assembly GCF_059516105.1 of Syngnathus floridae. Taxonomy (NCBI): domain Eukaryota; kingdom Metazoa; phylum Chordata; class Actinopteri; order Syngnathiformes; family Syngnathidae; genus Syngnathus; species Syngnathus floridae. Next base: position 4,024,480 of record NC_142416.1, on the reverse strand, counting down.
TTTTACTACGCGCACCCAACCAGAGCGACGGGAGGAGCACATTTCAGAAAACGTGCTCAGCTCGTCGAGAAAATGCGATTTAAGCAATAAAATTAAAAATGCAGCTAAAACCTAAACCAAACGTTGCAGGTGCTTATTTTTTCGTGCACAGTGGTCAACGCGGAACTCCCTAGCTGCCAGGAGCACTTTTTACTGTGCGCACCCAACCAGAGTGACGGGAGGAGCACATTTCAGAAAACGTGCTCAGCTCGTCGAGAAAATGCGATTTAAGCAATAAAATTAAAAATGCACCTAAAACCTAAACCAAACGTTGCAGGTGCTTATTTCTTCATGCGCAGTGGTCAACGCGGCACTCTCTAGCTGCCAAGAGCACTTTTTACTGTGCGCACCCAACCAGAGTGACGGGAGGAGCACATTTCAGAAAACGTGCTCATCTCGTCGAGAAAATGCGATTTAAGCAATAAGATTAAAAATGCACCTAAAACCTAAACCAAACGTTGCAGGTGCTTATTTCTTCATGCGCAGTGGTCAACGCGGCACTCTCTAGCTGCCAGGAGCACTTTTTACTACGCGCACCCAACCAGAGCGACGGGAGGAGCACATTTCATAAAACGTGCTCAGCTCGTCGAGAGAATGCGATTTAAGCAATAAAATTAAAAATGCACCTAAAACCTAAACCAAACGTTGCAGGTGCTTATTTCTTCGTGCGCAGTGGTCAACGCGGCACTCCCTAGCTGCCAAGAGCTCTTTTTACTGTGCGCACCCAACCAGAGCGACGGGAGGAGCACATTTCAGAAAACGTGCTCAGCTTGTCGAGAAAATGCGATTTAAGCAATAAAATTAAAAATGCACCTAAAACCTAAACCAAACGTTGCAGGTTCTTATTTCTTCTTGCGCAGTGGTCAACGCGGCACTCTCTAGCTGCCAGGAGCACTTTTTACTATGCGCGCCCAACCAGAGCGACGGGAGGAGCACATTTCAGAAAACGTGCTCAGCTCGTCGAGAAAATGCGATTTAAGCAATAAAATTAAAAATGCACCTAAAACCTAAACCAAACGTTGCAGGTGCTTATTTCTTTGTGCGCAGTGGTCAACGCGGCACTCTTTAGCTGCCAAGAGCACTTTTTACTATGCGCACCCAACCAGAGTGACGGGAGGAGCACATTTCAGAAAACGTGCTCAGCTCGTCGAGAAAATGCGATTTAAGCAATAAAATTAAAAATGCACCTAAAACCTAAACCAAACGTTGCAGGTGGTTATTTCTACATGCGCAGTGGTCAACGCGGCACTCTCTAGCTGCCAAGAGCACTTTTTACTGTGCGCACCCAACCAGAGTCACGGGAGGAGCACATTTCAGAAAACGTGCTCAGCTCGTCGAGAAAATGCGATTTAAGCAATAAAATTAAAAATGCACCTAAAACCTAAAGCAAACGTTGCAGGTGCTTATTTCGTCATGCGCAGTGGTCAACGCGGCACTCCCTAGCTGCCAAGAGCACTTTTTACTGTGCGCACCCAACCAGAGCGACGGGAGGAGCCCATTTCAGAAAACGTGCTCAGCTCGTCGAGAAAATGCGATTTAAGCAATAAAATTAAAAATGCACCTAAAACCTAAACCAAACGTTGCAGGTGCTTATTTCTTCGTGCGCAGTGCTCAACGCGGCACTCCCTAGCTGCCAGGAGCTCTTTTTACTGTGCGCACCCAACCAGAGCGACGGGAGGAGCACATTTCAGAAAACGTGCTCAGCTTGTCGAGAAAATGCGATTTAAGCAATAAAATTAAAAATGCACCTAAAACCTAAACCAAACGTTGCAGGTTCTTATTTCTTCTTGCGCAGTGGTCAACGCGGCACTCTCTAGCTGCCAGGAGCACTTTTTACTATGCGCGCCCAACCAGAGCGACGGGAGGAGCACATTTCAGAAAACGTGCTCAGCTCGTCGAGAAAATGCGATTTAAGCAATAAAATTAAAAATGCACCTAAAACCTAAACCAAACGTTGCAGGTGCTTATTTCTTCGTGCGCAGTGGTCAACGCGGCACTCCCGAGCTGCCAAGAACACTTTTTACTGTGCGCACCCAACCAGAGCGACGGGAGGAGCACATTTCAGAAAACGTGCTCAGCTCGTCGAGAGAATGCGATTTAAGCAATAAAATTAAAAATGCACCTAAAACCTAAACCAAACGTTGCAGGTGCTTATTTCTTCGTGCGCAGTGGTCAACGCGGAACTTCCTAGCTGCCAGGAGCTCTTTTTACTGTGCGCACCCAACCAGAGCGACGGGAGGAGCACATTTCAGAAAACGTGCTCAGCTCGTCGAGAAAATGCGATTTAAGCAATAAAATTAAAAATGCAGCTAAAACCTAAACCAAACGTTGCAGGTGCTTATTTTTTCGTGCGCAGTGGTCAACGCGGAACTCCCTAGCTGCCAGGAGCACTTTTTACTGTGCGCACCCAACCAGAGTGACGGGAGGAGCACATTTCAGAAAACGTGCTCAGCTCGTCGAGAAAATGCGATTTAAGCACTAAAATTAAAAATGCACCTAAAACCTAAACCAAACGTTGCAGGTGCTTATTTCTTCATGCGCAGTGGTCAACGCGGCACTCTCTAGCTGCCAAGAGCACTTTTTACTGTGCGCACCCAACCAGAGTGACGGGAGGAGCACATTTCAGAAAACGTGCTCATCTCGTCGAGAAAATGCGATTTAAGCAATAAGATTAAAAATGCACCTAAAACCTAAACCAAACGTTGCAGGTGCTTATTTCTTCATGCGCAGTGGTCAACGCGGCACTCTCTAGCTGCCAGGAGCACTTTTTACTACGCGCACCCAACCAGAGCGACGGGAGGAGCACATTTCAGAAAACGTGCTCAGCTCGTCGAGAGATCGCGATTTAAGCAATAAAATTAAAAATGCACCTAAAACCTAAACCAAACGTTGCAGGTGCTTATTTCTTCGTGCGCAGTGGTCAACGCGGCACTCCCTAGCTGCCAGGAGCTCTTTTTACTGTGCGCACCCAACCAGAGCGACGGGAGGAGCACATTTCAGAAAACGTGCTCAGCTTGTCGAGAAAATGCGATTTAAGCAATAAAATTAAAAATGCACCTAAAACCTAAACCAAACGTTGCAGGTTCTTATTTCTTCTTGCGCAGTGGTCAACGCGGCACTCTCTAGCTGCCAGGAGCACTTTTTACTACGCGCACCCAACCAGAGCGACGGGAGGAGCACATTTCAGAAAACGTGCTCAGCTCGTCGAGAGAATGCGATTTAAGCAATAAAATAAAAAATGCACCTAAAACCTAAACCAAACGTTGCAGGTGCTTATTTCTTCGTGCGCAGTGGTCAACGCGGCACTCCCTAGCTGCCAGGAGCTCTTTTTACTGTGCGCACCCAACCAGAACGACGGGAGGAGCACATTTCAGAAAACGTGCTCAGCTCGTCGAGAAAATGCGATTTAAGCAATAAAATTAAAAATGCACCTAAAACCTAAACCAAACGTTGCAGGTGCTTATTTCTTCATGCGCAGTGGTCAACGCGGCACTCTCTAGCTGCCAGGAGCACTTTTTACTACGCGCACCCAACCACAGCGACGGGAGGAGCACATTTCAGAAAACGTGCTCAGCTCGTCGAGAGAATGCGATTTAAGCAATAAAATAAAAAATGCACCTAAAACCTAAACCAAACGTTGCAGGTGCTTATTTCTTCGTGCGCAGTGGTCAACGCGGCACTCCCGAGCTGCCAAGAACACTTTTTACTGTGCGCACCCAACCAGAGCGACGGGAGGAGCACATTTCAGAAAACGTGCTCAGCTCGTCGAGAGAATGCGATTTAAGCAATAAAATTAAAAATGCACCTAAAACCTAAACCAAACGTTGCAGGTGCTTATTTCTTCGTGCGCAGTGGTCAACGCGGAACTTCCTAGCTGCCAGGAGCTCTTTTTACTGTGCGCACCCAACCAGAGCGACGGGAGGAGCACATTTCAGAAAACGTGCTCAGCTCGTCGAGAAAATGCGATTTAAGCAATAAAATTAAAAATGCAGCTAAAACCTAAACCAAACGTTGCAGGTGCTTATTTTTTCGTGCGCAGTGGTCAACGCGGAACTCCCTAGCTGCCAGGAGCACTTTTTACTGTGCGCACCCAACCAGAGTGACGGGAGGAGCACATTTCAGAAAACGTGCTCAGCTCGTCGAGAAAATGCGATTTAAGCACTAAAATTAAAAATGCACCTAAAACCTAAACCAAACGTTGCAGGTGCTTATTTCTTCATGCGCAGTGGTCAACGCGGCACTCTCTAGCTGCCAAGAGCACTTTTTACTGTGCGCACCCAACCAGAGTGACGGGAGGAGCACATTTCAGAAAACGTGCTCATCTCGTCGAGAAAATGCGATTTAAGCAATAAGATTAAAAATGCACCTAAAACCTAAACCAAACGTTGCAGGTGCTTATTTCTTCATGCGCAGTGGTCAACGCGGCACTCTCTAGCTGCCAGGAGCACTTTTTACTACGCGCACCCAACCAGAGCGACGGGAGGAGCACATTTCAGAAAACGTGCTCAGCTCGTCGAGAGATCGCGATTTAAGCAATAAAATTAAAAATGCACCTAAAACCTAAACCAAACGTTGCAGGTGCTTATTTCTTCGTGCGCAGTGGTCAACGCGGCACTCCCTAGCTGCCAGGAGCTCTTTTTACTGTGCGCACCCAACCAGAGCGACGGGAGGAGCACATTTCAGAAAACGTGCTCAGCTTGTCGAGAAAATGCGATTTAAGCAATAAAATTAAAAATGCACCTAAAACCTAAACCAAACGTTGCAGGTTCTTATTTCTTCTTGCGCAGTGGTCAACGCGGCACTCTCTAGCTGCCAGGAGCACTTTTTACTATGCGCGCCCAACCAGAGCGACGGGAGGAGCACATTTCAGAAAACGTGCTCAGCTCGTCGAGAAAATGCGATTTAAGCAATAAAATTAAAAATGCACGTAAAACCTAAACCAAACGTTGCAGGTGCTTATTTCTTCATGCGCAGTGGTCAACGCGGCACTCCCGAGCTGCCAAGAGCACTTTTTACTGTGCGCACCCAACCAGAGCGACGGGAGGAGCACATTTCAGAAAACGTGCTCAGCTCGTCGAGAGAATGCGATTTAAGCAATAAAATTAAAAATGCACCTAAAACCTAAACCAAACGTTGCAGGTGCTTATTTCTTCGTGCGCAGTGGTCAACGCGGAACTCCCTAGCTGCCAGGAGCTCTTTTTACTGTGCGCACCCAACCAGAGCGACGGGAGGAGCACATTTCAGAAAACGTGCTCAGCTCGTCGAGAAAATGCAATTTAAGCAATAAAATTAAAAATGCAGCTAAAACCTAAACCAAACGTTGCAGGTGCTTATTTATTCGTGCGCAGTGGTCAACGCGGAACTCCCTAGCTGCCAGGAGCACTTTTTACTGTGCGCACCCAACCAGAGTGACGGGAGGAGCACATTTCAGAAAACGTGCTCAGCTCGTCGAGAAAATGCGATTTAAGCAATAAAATTAAAAATGCACCCAAAACCTAAACCAAACGTTGCAGGTGCTTATTTCTTTGTGCGCAGTGGTCAACGCGGCACTCTCTAGCTGCCAAGAGCACTTTTTACTATGCGCACCCAACCAGAGTGACGGGAGGAGCACATTTCAGAAAACGTGCTCAGCTCGTCGAGAAAATGCGATTTAAGCAATAAGATTAAAAATGCACCTAAAACCTAAACCAAACGTTGCAGGTGCTTATTTCTTCATGCGCAGTGGTCAACGCGGCACTCTCTAGCTGCCAAGAGCACTTTTTACTGTGCGCACCCAACCAGAGTGACGGGAGGAGCACATTTCAGAAAACGTGCTCAGCTCGTCGAGAAAATGCGATTTAAGCAATAAGATTAAAAATGCACCTAAAACCTAAACCAAACGTTGCAGGTGCTTATTTCTTCGTGCGCAGTGGTCAACGCGGAACTCCCTAGCTGCCAGGAGCTCTTTTTACTGTGCGCACCCAACCAGAGCGACGGGAGGAGCCCATTTCAGAAAACGTGCTCAGCTCGTCGAGAAAATGCGATTTAAGCAATAAAATTAAAAATGCACCTAAAACCTAAACCAAACGTTGCAGGTGCTTATTTCTTCATGCGCAGTGGTCAACGCGGCACTCCCGAGCTGCCAAGAGCACTTTTTACTATGCGCGCCCAACCAGAGCGACGGGAGGAGCACATTTCAGAAAACGTGCTCAGCTCGTCGAGAAAATGCGATTTAAGCAATAAAATTAAAAATGCACCTAAAACCTAAACCAAACGTTGCAGGTGCTTATTTCTTCATGCGCAGTGGTCAACGCGGCACTCTCTAGCTGCCAGGAGCACTTTTTACTATGCGCGCCCAACCAGAGCAACGGGAGGAGCACATTTCAGAAAACGTGCTCAGCTCGTCGAGAGAACGCGATTTAAGCAATAAAATTAAAAATGCACCTAAAACCTAAACCAAACGTTGCAGGTGCTTATTTCTTCGTGCGCAGTGGTCAACGCGGCACTCCCTAGCTGCCAGGAGCTCTTTTTACTGTGCGCACCCAACCAGAGCGACGGGAGGAGCACATTTCAGAAAACGTGCTCAGCTTGTCGAGAAAATGCGATTTAAGCAATAAAATTAAAAATGCACCTAAAACCTAAACCAAACGTTGCAGGTGCTTATTTCTTCGTGCGCAGTGCTCAACGCGGCACTCCCTAGCTGCCAGGAGCACTTTTTACTATGCGCGCCCAACCAGAGCGACGGGAGGAGCACATTTCAGAAAACGTGCTCAGCTCGTCGAGAAAATGCGATTTAAGCAATAAAATTAAAAATGCACCTAAAACCCAAACCAAACGTTGCAGGTGCTTATTTCTTCATGCGCAGTGGTCAACGCGGCACTCCCGAGCTGCCAAGAGCACTTTTTACTGTGCGCACCCAACCAGAGCGACGGGAGGAGCACATTTCAGAAAACGTGCTCAGCTCGTCGAGAGAATGCGATTCAAGCAATAAAATTAAAAATGCACCTAAAACCTAAACCAAACGTAGCAGGTGCTTATTTCTTCGTGCGCAGTGGTCAACGCGGCACTCCCTAGCTGCCAGGAGCTCTTTTTACTGTGCGCACCCAACCAGAGCGACGGGAGGAGCACATTTCAGAAAACGTGCTCAGCTTGTCGAGAAAATGCGATTTAAGCAATAAAATTAAAAATGCACCTAAAACCTAAACCAAACGTTGCAGGTGCTTATTTCTTCATGCGCAGTGGTCAACGCGGCACTCTCTAGCTGCCAGGAGCACTTTTTACTACGCGCACCCAACCACAGCGACGGGAGGAGCACATTTCAGAAAACGTGCTCAGCTCGTCGAGAGAATGCGATTTAAGCAATAAAATAAAAAATGCACCTAAAACCTAAACCAAACGTTGCAGGTGCTTATTTCTTCGTGCGCAGTGGTCAACGCGGCACTCCCGAGCTGCCAAGAACACTTTTTACTGTGCGCACCCAACCAGAGCGACGGGAGGAGCACATTTCAGAAAACGTGCTCAGCTCGTCGAGAGAATGCGATTTAAGCAATAAAATTAAAAATGCACCTAAAACCTAAACCAAACGTTGCAGGTGCTTATTTCTTCGTGCGCAGTGGTCAACGCGGAACTTCCTAGCTGCCAGGAGCTCTTTTTACTGTGCGCACCCAACCAGAGCGACGGGAGGAGCACATTTCAGAAAACGTGCTCAGCTCGTCGAGAAAATGCGATTTAAGCAATAAAATTAAAAATGCAGCTAAAACCTAAACCAAACGTTGCAGGTGCTTATTTTTTCGTGCACAGTGGTCAACGCGGAACTCCCTAGCTGCCAGGAGCACTTTTTACTGTGCGCACCCAACCAGAGTGACGGGAGGAGCACATTTCAGAAAACGTGCTCAGCTCGTCGAGAAAATGCGATTTAAGCAATAAAATTAAAAATGCACCTAAAACCTAAACCAAACGTTGCAGGTGCTTATTTCTTCATGCGCAGTGGTCAACGCGGCACTCTCTAGCTGCCAAGAGCACTTTTTACTGTGCGCACCCAACCAGAGTGACGGGAGGAGCACATTTCAGAAAACGTGCTCATCTCGTCGAGAAAATGCGATTTAAGCAATAAGATTAAAAATGCACCTAAAACCTAAACCAAACGTTGCAGGTGCTTATTTCTTCATGCGCAGTGGTCAACGCGGCACTCTCTAGCTGCCAGGAGCACTTTTTACTACGCGCATCCAACCAGAGCGACGGGAGGAGCACATTTCAGAAAACGTGCTCAGCTCGTCGAGAGAATGCGATTTAAGCAATAAAATTAAAAATGCACCTAAAACCTAAACCAAACGTTGCAGGTGCTTATTTCTTCGTGCGCAGTGGTCAACGCGGCACTCCCTAGCTGCCAGGAGCTCTTTTTACTGTGCGCACCCAACCAGAGCGACGGGAGGAGCACATTTCAGAAAACGTGCTCAGCTTGTCGAGAAAATGCGATTTAAGCAATAAAATTAAAAATACACCTAAAACCTAAACCAAACGTTGCAGGTGCTTATTTCTTCGTGCGCAGTGCTCAACGCGGCACTCCCTAGCTGCCAGGAGCACTTTTTACTGTGCGCACCCAACCAGAGTGACGGGAGGAGCACATTTCAGAAAACGTGCTCAGCTCGTCGAGAAAATGCGATTTAAGCAATAAAATTAAAAATGCACCTAAAACCTAAACCAAACGTTGCAGGTGCTTATTTCTTCATGCGCAGTGGTCAACGCGGCACTCTCTAGCTGCCAAGAGCACTTTTTACTGTGCGCACCCAACCAGAGTGACGGGAGGAGCACATTTCAGAAAACGTGCTCAGCTCGTCGAGAAAATGCGATTTAAGCAATAAAATTAAAAATGCACCTAAAACCTAAACCAAACGTTGCAGGTGCTTATTTCTTCGTGCGCAGTGCTCAACGCGGCACTCCCTAGCTGCCAGGAGCACTTTTTACTGTGCGCACCCAACCAGAGTGACGGGAGAAGCACATTTCAGAAAACGTGCTCAGCTCGTCGAGACAATGCAATTTAAGCAATAAAATTAAAAATGCACCTAAAACCTAAACCAAACGTTGCAGGTGCTTATTTCTTCGTGCGCAGTGCTCAACGCGGCACTCCCTAGCTGCCAGGAGCACTTTTTACTGTGCGCACCCAACCAGAGTGACGGGAGGAGCATATTTCAGAAAACGTGCTCAGCTCGTCGAGAAAATGCGATTTAAGCAATAAAATTAAAAATGCACCTAAAACCTAAACCAAACGTTGCAGGTGCTTATTTCTTCATGTGCAGTGGTCAACGCGGCACTCTCTAGCTGCCAGGAGCACTTTTTACTATGCGCGCACAACCAGAGCGACGGGAGGAGCACATTTCAGAAAACGTGCTCAGCTCGTCGAGAAAATGCGATTTAAGCAATAAAATTTAAAATGCACCTAAAACCTAAACCAAACGTTGCAGGTGCTTATTTCTTTGTGCGCAGTGGTCAACGCGGCACTCCCTAGCTGCCAAGAGCACTTTTTACTATGCGCACCCAACCAGAGTGACGGGAGGAGCACATTTCAGAAAACGTGCTCAGCTCGTCGAGAAAATGCGATTTAAGCAATAAAATTAAAAATGCACCTAAAACCTAAACCAAACGTTGCAGGTGGTTATTTCTTCATGCGCAGTGGTCAACGCGGCACTCTCTAGCTGCCAAGAGCACTTTTTACTGTGCGCACCCAACCAGAGTGACGGGAGGAGCACATTTCAGAAAACGTGCTCAGCTCGTCGAGAAAATGCGATTTAAGCAATAAAATTAAAAATGCACCTAAAACCTAAACCAAACGTTGCAGGTGCTTATTTCTTCATGTGCAGTGGTCAACGCGGCACTCCCTAGCTGCCAAGAGCACTTTTTACTATGCGCACCCAACCAGAGTGACGGGAGGAGAACATTTCAGAAAACGTGCTCAGCTCGTCGAGAAAACGCGATTTAAGCAATAAGATTAAAAATGCACCTAAAACCTAAATCAAACGTTGCAGGTGCTTATTTCTTCATGCGCAGTGGTCAACGCGGAACTCTCTAGCTGCCAGGAGCACTTTTTACTGTGCGCACCCAACCAGAGTGGCGGCAGGAGCACATTTCAGAAAACGTGCTCAGCTCGTCGAGAAAATGCGATTTAAGCAATAAAATTAAAAATGCACCTAAAACCTAAACCAAACGTTGCAGGTGCTTATTTCTTCATGCGCAGTGGTCAACGCGGCACTCTCTAGCTGCCAAGAGCACTTTTTACTGTGCGCACCCAACCAGAGTGACGGGAGGAGCACATTTCAGAAAACGTGCTCAGCTCGTCGAGAAAATGCGATTTAAGCAATAAGATTAAAAATGCACCTAAAACCTAAACCAAACGTTGCAGGTGCTTATTTCTTCATGCGCAGTGGTCAACGCGGCACTCTCTAGCTGCCAGGAGCACTTTTTACTACGCGCACCCAACCAGAGCGACGGGAGGAGCACATTTCAGAAAACGTGCTCAGCTCGTCGAGAGAATGCGATTTAAGCAATAAAATAAAAAAATGCACCTAAAACCTAAACCAAACGTTGCAGGTGCTTATTTCTTCGAGCGCAGTGGTCAACGCGGCACTCCCTAGCTGCCAGGAGCACTTTTTACTGTGCGCACCCAACCAGAGTGACGGGAGGAGCACATTTCAGAAAACGTGCTCAGCTCGTCGAGAAAATGCGATTTAAGCAATAAAATTAAAAATGCACCTAAAACCTAAACCAAACGTTGCAGGTGCTTATTTCTTCATGCGCAGTGGTCAACGCGGAACTCTTTAGCTGCCAGGAGCACTTTTTACTATGCGCGCCCAACCAGAGCGACGGGAGGAGCACATTTCAGAAAACGTGCTCAGCTCGTCGAGAGAATGCGATTTAAGCAATAAAATTAAAAATGCACCTAAAACCTAAACCAAACGTTGCAGGTGCTTATTTCTTTGTGCGCAGTGGTCAACGCGGAACTCCCTAGCTGCCAGGAGCTCTTTTTACTGTGCGCACCCAACCAGAGCGACGGGAGGAGCACATTTCAGAAAACGTGCTCAGCTCGTCGAGAAAATGCGATTTAAGCAATAAAATTAAAAATGCTGCTAAAACCTAAACCAAACGTTGCAGGTGCTTATTTCTTCGTGCGTAGTGCTCAACGCGGCACTCCCTAGCTGCCAGGAGCACTTTTTACTGTGCGCACCCAACCAGAGTGACGGGAGGAGCACATTTCAGAAAACGTGCTCAGCTCGTCGAGAAAATGCGATTTAAGCAATAAAATTAAAAATGCACCTAAAACCTAAACCAAACGTTGCAGGTGCTTATTTCTTCATGCGCAGTGGTCAACGCGGCACTCTCTAGCTGACAAGAGCACTTTTTACTGTGCGCACCCAACCAGAGTGACCGGAGGAGCACATTTCAGAAAACGTGCTCAGCTCGTCGAGAAAATGCAATTTAAGCAATAAGATTAAAAATGCACCTAAAACCTAAACCAAACGTTGCAGGTGCTTATTTCTTCATGCGCAGTGGTCAACGCGGCACTCTCTAGCTGCCAGGAGCACTTTTTACTACGCGCACCCAACCAGAGCGACGGGAGGAGCACATTTCAGAAAACGTGCTCAGCTCGTCGAGAGAATGCGATTTAAGCAATAAAATAAAAAATGCACCTAAAACCTAAACCAAACGTTGCAGGTGCTTATTTCTTCGTGCGCAGTGGTCAACGCGGCACTCCCTAGCTGCCAGGAGCTCTTTTTACTGTGTGCACCCAACCAGAGCGACGGGAGGAGCATATTTCAGAAAACGTGCTCAGCTCGTCGAGAGAATGCGATTTAAGCAATAAAATAAAAAATGCACCTAAAACCTAAACCAAACGTTGCAGGTGCTTATTTCTTCGTGCGCAGTGGTCAACGCAGAACTCCCTAGCTGCCAGGAGCTCTTTTTACTGTGCCCACCCAACCAGAGCGACGGGAGGAGCCCATTTCAGAAAACGTGCTCAGCTCGTCGAGAAAATGCGATTTAAGCAATAAAATTAAAAATGCACCTAAAACCTAAACCAAACGTTGCAGGTGCTTATTTCTTCGTGCGCAGTGCTCAACGCGGCACTCCCTAGCTGCCAGGAGCACTTTTTACTGTGCGCACCAACCAGAGTGACGGGAGGAGCACATTTCAGAAAACGTGCTCAGCTCGTCGAGAAAATGCGATTTAAGCAATAAAATTAAAAATGCACCTAAAACCTAAACCAAACGTTGCAGGTGCTTATTTCTTCATGCGCAGTGGTCAACGCGGCACTCTCTAGCTGCCAGGAGCACTTTTTACTATGCGCGCACAACCAGAGCGACGGGAGGAGCACATTTCAGAAAACGTGCTCAGCTCGTCGAGAAAATGCGATTTAAGCAATAAAATTTAAAATGCACCTAAAACCTAAACCAAACGTTGCAGGTGCTTATTTCTTTGTGCGCAGTGGTCAACGCGGCACTTTTTAGCTGCCAAGAGCACTTTTTACTAAGCGCACCCAACCAGAGCGACGGGGGGAGCACATTTCAGAAAACGTGCTCAGCTTGTCGAGAAAATGCGATTTAAGCAATAAAATTAAAAATGCACCTAAAACCTAAACCAAACGTTGCAGGTGGTTATTTCTTCATGCGCAGTGGTCAACGCGGCACTCTCTAGCTGCCAAGAGCACTTTTTACTGTGCGCACCCAACCAGAGTGACGGGAGGAGCACATTTCAGAAAACGTGCTCAGCTCGTCGAGAAAATGCGATTTAAGCAATAAAATTAAAAATGCACCTAAAACCTAAACCAAACGTTGCAGGTGCTTATTTCTTCATGTGCAGTGGTCAACGCGGCACTCCCTAGCTGCCAAGAGCACTTTTTACTATGCGCACCCAACCAGAGTGACGGGAGGAGCACATTTCAGAAAACGTGCTCAGCTCGTCGAGAAAACGCGATTTAAGCAATAAGATTAAAAATGCACCTAAAACCTGAATCAAACGTTGCAGGTGCTTATTTCTTCATGCGCAGTGGTCAACGCGGCACTCTCTAGCTGCCAGGAGCACTTTTTACTATGCGCGCCCAACCAGAGCGACGGGAGGAGCACATTTCAGAAAACGTGCTCAGCTCGTCGAGAAAATGCGATTTAAGCAATAAAATTAAAAATGCACCTAAAACCTAAACCAAACGTTGCAGGTGCTTATTTCTTCATGCGCAGTGGTCAACGCGGCACTCTCTAGCTGCCAGGAGCACTTTTTACTATGCGCGCCCAACCAGAGCAACGGGAGGAGCACATTTCAGAAAACGTGCTCAGCTCGTCGAGAGAACGCAATTTAAGCAATAAAATTAAAAATGCACCTAAAACCTAAACCAAACGTTGCAGGTGCTTATTTCTTCGTGCGCAGTGGTCAACGCGGCACTCCCTAGCTGCCAGGAGCTCTTTTTACTGTGCGCACCCAACCAGAGCGACGGGAGGAGCACATTTCAGAAAACGTGCTCAGCTTGTCGAGAAAATGCGATTTAAGCAATAAAATTAAAAATGCACCTAAAACCTAAACCAAACGTTGCAGGTGCTTATTTCTTCGTGCGCAGTGCTCAACGCGGCACTCCCTAGCTGCCAGGAGCACTTTTTACTATGCGCGCCCAACCAGAGCGACGGGAGGAGCACATTTCAGAAAACGTGCTCAGCTCGTCGAGAAAATGCGATTTAAGCAATAAAATTAAAAATGCAGCTAAAACTTAAACCAAACGTTGCAGGTGCTTATTTCTTCGTGTGCAGTGCTCAACGCGGCACTCCCTAGCTGCCAGGAGCACTTTTTACTGTGCGCACCCAACCAGAGTGACGGGAGGAGCACATTTCAGAAAACGTGCTCAGCTCGTCGAGAAAATGCGATTTAAGCAATAAAATTAAAAATGCACCCAAAACCTAAACCAAACGTTGCAGGTGCTTATTTCTTTGTGCGCAGTGGTCAACGCGGCACTCTCTAGCTGCCAAGAGCACTTTTTACTATGCGCACCCAACCAGAGTGACGGGAGGAGCACATTTCAGAAAACGTGCTCAGCTCGTCGAGAAAATGCGATTTAAGCAATAAAATTAAAAATGCTCCTAAAACCTAAACCAAACGTTGCAGGTGCTTATTTCTTCATGCGCAGTGGTCAACGCGGCACTCTCTAGCTGCCAGGAGCACTTTTTACTATGCGCACCCAACCAGAGCGACGGGAGGAGCACATTTCAGAAAACGTGCTCAGCTCGTCGAGAGAATGCGATTTAAGCAATAAAATTAAAAATGCACCTAAAACCTAAACCAAACGTTGCAGGTGCTTATTTCTTCGTGCGCAGTGGTCAACGCGGCACTCCCTAGCTGCCAGGAGCTCTTTTTACTGTGCGCACCCAACCAGAGCGACGGGAGGAGCACATTTCAGAAAACGTGCTCAGCTTGTCGAGAAAATGCGATTTAAGCAATAAAATAACAAATGCACCTAAAACCTAAACCAAACGTTGCAGGTTCTTATTTCTTCTTGCGCAGTGGTCAACGCGGCACTCTCTAGCTGCCAGGAGCACTTTTTACTATGCGCGCCCAACCAGAGCGACGGGAGGAGCACATTTCAGAAAACGTGCTCAGCTCGTCGAGAAAATGCGATTTAAGCAATAAAATTAAAAATGCACCTAAAACCTAAACCAAACGTTGCAGGTGCTTATTTCTTCATGCGCAGTGGTCAACGCGGCACTCCCGAGCTGCCAAGAGCACTTTTTACTGTGCGCACCCAACCAGAGCGACGGGAGGAGCACATTTCAGAAAACGTGCTAAGCTCGTCGAGAGAATGCGATTTAAGCAATAAAATTAAAAATGCACCTAAAACCTAAACCAAACGTTGCAGGTGCTTATTTCTTTGTGCGCAGTGGTCAACGCGGAACTCCCTAGCTGCCAGGAGCTCTTTTTACTGTGCGCACCCAACCAGAGCGACGGGAGGAGCACATTTCAGAAAACGTGCTCAGCTCGTCGAGAAAATGCGATTTAAGCAATAAAATTAAAAATGCAGCTAAAACCTAAACCAAACGTTGCAGGTGATTATTTCTTCGTGCGCAGTGGTCAACGCGGAACTCCCTAGCTGCCAGGAGCACTTTTTACTGTGCGCACCCAACCAGAGTGACGGGAGGAGCACATTTCAGAAAACGTGCTCAGCTCGTCGAGAAAATGCGATTTAAGCAATCAAATTAAAAATGCACCCAAAACCTAAACCAAACGTTGCAGGTGCTTATTTCTTTGTGCGCAGTGGTCAACGCGGCACTCTCTAGCTGCCAAGAGCACTTTTTACTATGCGCACCCAACCAGAGTGACGGGAGGAGCACATTTCAGAAAACGTGCTCAGCTCGTCGAGAAAATGCGATTTAAGCAATAAAATTAAAAATGCACCTAAAACCTAAACCAAACGTTGCAGGTGCTTATTTCTTCGTGCGCAGTGGTCAACGCGGAACTCCCTAGCTGCCAGGAGCTCTTTTTACTGTGCGCACCCAACCAGAGCGACGGGAGGAGCCCATTTCAGAAAACGTGCTCAGCTCGTCGAGAAAATGCGATTTAAGCAATAAAATTAAAAATACACCTAAAACCTAAACCAAACGTTGCAGGTGCTTATTTCTTCGTGCGCAGTGCTCAACGCGGCACTCCCTAGCTGCCAGGAGCACTTTTTACTGTGCGCACCCAACCAGAGTGACGGGAGGAGCACATTTCAGAAAACGTGCTCAGCTCGTCGAGAAAATGCGATTTAAGCAATAAAATTAAAAATGCACCTAAAACCTAAACCAAACGTTGCAGGTGCTTATTTCTTCATGCGCAGTGGTCAACGCGGCACTCTCTAGCTGCCAAGAGCACTTTTTACTGTGCGCACCCAACCAGAGTGACGGGAGGAGCACATTTCAGAAAACGTGCTCAGCTCGTCGAGAAAATGCGATTTAAGCAATAAAATTAAAAATGCACCTAAAACCTAAACCAAACGTTGCAGGTGCTTATTTCTTCGTGCGCAGTGCTCAACGCGGCACTCCCTAGCTGCCAGGAGCACTTTTTACTGTGCGCACCCAACCAGAGTGACGGGAGGAGCACATTTCAGAAAACGTGCTCAGCTCGTCGAGACAATGCAATTTAAGCAATAAAATTAAAAATGCACCTAAAACCTAAACCAAACGTTGCAGGTGCTTATTTCTTCGTGCGCAGTGCTCAACGCGGCACTCCCTAGCTGCCAGGAGCACTTTTTACTGTGCGCACCCAACCAGAGTGACGGGAGGAGCATATTTCAGAAAACGTGCTCAGCTCGTCGAGAAAATGCGATTTAAGCAATAAAATTAAAAATGCACCTAAAACCTAAACCAAACGTTGCAGGTGCTTATTTCTTCATGTGCCGTGGTCAACGCGGCACTCTCTAGCTGCCAGGAGCACTTTTTACTATGCGTGCACAACCAGAGCGACGGGAGGAGCACATTTCAGAAAACGTGCTCAGCTCGTCGAGAAAATGCGATTTAAGCAATAAAATTTAAAATGCACCTAAAACCTAAACCAAACGTTGCAGGTGCTTATTTCTTTGTGCGCAGTGGTCAACGCGGCACTTTTTAGCTGCCAAGAGCACTTTTTACTATGCGCACCCAACCAGAGTGACGGGAGGAGCACATTTCAGAAAACGTGCTCAGCTCGTCGAGAAAATGCGATTTAAGCAATAAAATTAAAAATGCACCTAAAACCTAAACCAAACGTTGCAGGTGGTTATTTCTTCATGCGCAGTGGTCAACGCGGCACTCTCTAGCTGCCAAGAGCACTTTTTACTGTGCGCACCCAACCAGAGTGACGGGAGGAGCACATTTCAGAAAACGTGCTCAGCTCGTCGAGAAAATGCGATTTAAGCAATAAAATTAAAAATGCACCTAAAACCTAAACCAAACGTTGCAGGTGCTTATTTCTTCATGTGCAGTGGTCAACGCGGCACTCCCTAGCTGCCAAGAGCACTTTTTACTATGCGCACCCAACCAGAGTGACGGGAGGAGCACATTTCAGAAAACGTGCTCAGCTCGTCGAGAAAACGCGATTTAAGCAATAAGATTAAAAATGCACCTAAAACCTAAATCAAACGTTGTAGGTGCTTATTTCTTCATGCGCAGTGGTCAACGCGGCACTCTCTAGCTGCCAGGAGCACTTTTTACTGTGCGCACCCAACCAGAGTGGCGGCAGGAGCACATTTCAGAAAACGTGCTCAGCTCGTCGAGAAAATGCGATTTAAGCAATAAAATTAAAAATGCACCTAAAACCTAAACCAAACGTTGCAGGTGCTTATTTCTTCATGCGCAGTGGTCAACGCGGCACTCTCTAGCTGCCAAGAGCACTTTTTACTGTGCGCACCCAACCAGAGTGACGGGAGGAGCACATTTCAGAAAACGTGCTCAGCTCGTCGAGAAAATGCGATTTAAGCAATAAGATTAAAAATGCACCTAAAACCTAAACCAAACGTTGCAGGTGCTTATTTCTTCATGCGCAGTGGTCAACGCGGCACTCTCTAGCTGCCAGGAGCACTTTTTACTACGCGCACCCAACCAGAGCGACGGGAGGAGCACATTTCAGAAAACGTGCTCAGCTCGTCGATAGAATGCGATTTAAGCAATAAAATAAAAAAATGCACCTAAAACCTAAACCAAACGTTGCAGGTGCTTATTTCTTCGAGCGCAGTGGTCAACGCGGCACTCCCTAGCTGCCAGGAGCACTTTTTACTGTGCGCACCCAACCAGAGTGACGGGAGGAGCACATTTCAGAAAACGTGCTCAGCTCGTCGAGAAAATGCGATTTAAGCAATAAAATTAAAAATGCACCTAAAACCTAAACCAAACGTTGCAGGTGCTTATTTCTTCATGCGCAGTGGTCAACGCGGCACTCTTTAGCTGCCAGGAGCACTTTTTACTATGCGCGCCCAACCAGAGCGACGGGAGGAGCACATTTCAGAAAACGTGCTCAGCTCGTCAAGAAAATGCGATTTAAGCAATAAAATTAAAAATGCACCTAAAACCTAAACCAAACGTTGCAGGTGCTTATTTCTTTGTGCGCAGTGGTCAACGCGGCACTCTTTAGCTGCCAAGAGCACTTTTTACTATGCGCACCCAACCAGAGTGACGGGAGGAGCACATTTCAGAAAACGTGCTCAGCTCGTCGAGAAAATGCGATTTAAGCAATAAAATTAAAAATGCACCTAAAACCTAAACCAAACGTTGCAGGTGGTTATTTCTACATGCGCAGTGGTCAACGCGGCACTCTCTAGCTGCCAAGAGCACTTTTTACTGTGCGCACCCAACCAGAGTCACGGGAGGAGCACATTTCAGAAAACGTGCTCAGCTCGTCGAGAAAATGCGATTTAAGCAATAAAATTAAAAATGCACCTAAAACCTAAACCAAACGTTGCAGGTGCTTATTTCGTCATGTGCAGTGGTCAACGCGGCACTCCCTAGCTGCCAAGAGCACTTTTTACTATGCGCACCCAAGCAGAGTGACGGGAGGAGCACATTTCAGAAAACGTGCTCAGCTCGTCGAGAAAATGCGATTTAAGCAATAAAATTAAAAATGCACCCAAAACCTAAACCAAACGTTGCAGGTGGTTATTTCTTCAAGCGCAGTGGTCAACGCGGCACTCTCTAGCTGCCAAGAGCACTTTTTCCTATGCGCACCCAACCAGAGCGACGGGAGGAGCACATTTCAGAAAACGTGCTCAGCTCGTCGAGAAAATGCGATTTAAGCAATAAAATTAAAAATGCACCTAAAACCTAAACCAAACGTTGCAGGTGCTTATTTCTTCATGCGCAGTGGTCAACGCGGCACTCCCGAGCTGCCAAGAGCACTTTTTACTGTGCGCACCCAACCAGAGCGACGGGAGGAGCACATTTCAGAAAACGTGCTCAGCTCGTCGAGAGAATGCGATTTAAGCAATAAAATTAAAAATGCACCTAAAACCTAAACCAAACATTGCAGGTGCTTATTTCTTCGTGCGCAGTGGTCAACGCGGAACTCCCTAGCTGCCAGGAGCTCTTTTTACTGTGCGCACCCAACCAGAGCGACGGGAGGAGCACATTTCAGAAAACGTGCTCAGCTCTTCGAGAGAATGCGATTTAAGCAATAAAATTAAAAATGCACCTAAAACCTAAACCAAACGTTGCAGGTGCTTATTTCTTCGTGCGCAGTGCTCAACGCGGCACTCCCTAGCTGCCAGGAGCACTTTTTACTGTGCGCACCCAACCAGAGTGACGGGAGGAAGAGAGAGTAATAGAAGGCGGCAGGCTTTGATGTCTATTCATATGCAAATGAGTTAGGAAGTCATAAAATTTTATGATCTATTGATGTTGATTTATGACGTATTTTATTGGGGGTCATAAATTCTTTAGCGGGTTGGTGGCATCAAGATGGCGCCAGTCGTGACGGCGCCATCTTTGACTGTCGCCATTTTGGTTTGCCGGCGCCATTTTTAAGATGTGGATATGTATGGGCATGTATTTTTATGAATCAAGACAGGTGGAGCACCTGTGCTAGCTTTGCTAACAGCCCTCTGAGCTACCTTTGCATCCGGCCCGTACGTGTGAGACTGAAGGGGAGCCTTTTTGTTGAGAAGGCGAAGGGGAGGGGGGTGTTTGTGATAGGGTGGGGGGTTTGTGACAGGAGGCAACATTATAGGTGTCAAAGTTGGCTGGAAGAGAGTCGCATATAATTTGAGAATCAATAGCTCAGCCAAAGTTATCTGAAAGCGAGAGACGCATGTAATTTGGTAAACATTGGTTTAGAGGATCAAAGGGCTTTTGTTGAGAAAATCACACTGTTACAAGTCACAAGTTATCTCTAATGTAATTTGACAAACAATAGCGGAGTCGGTATTACTGGAGCCAAGGATATGCTGTAGAGACTGTTTGAACCGTTTAATTTTGGAGGGAGACAGACGAAGGCCTCTGTTTTTTATGAAGGCTGTCTAAGTTTAAAACATATCCTGATTTTTTTAAAAAAAAACACGTGATACACAGAGGTGTGGTTTGAGAGAGGGGCTGGACCTGTTGTTCGTATATTTACGCGAGAGTATCGTGCTGATAGTTCATAGAAAAAAGAGCTAAAGCTGTGGTGTTAAACTGCAAACCTGAAGCTCGAATCATGATAGCAGAAACGCCGGTCAGTATCCATCTTTGCCGCAGAGGCCCCGATGGCCTGCTAGATGCCCCTAGAAAGAAGCAAATGTATCTCAGGCGCATGCAACAAAGGCCTACAGAAAAACTTGAACGGAGCTGGCAGCTAACACCAGAGACTCTATGGGGATTTAGTTTTTTTTACGAGACTGGTGAGTTGTCTTTCTTCATGAGAAACCAAGAGAGCTCCGGTTCAATCATCAACAACAACAACAACAACACTTGTGAGCAGACAGGTGCGTTTGGCTCGTTGAACTCGAATGACTGGGCTGTCTTAAATCAACTCTTGCCAGAGGTTTTGACTGAATTTCTCAAGGAATACGGGTTAGAAGGTGAGCTGAATGCAACTTGGATTTCAAAAATCACAGCCAGCGGGAGATGTTTTTTCCGGCTGAAAGTTTCTCCTCAAACTGTTGATGGGGTAGAAGACGGAGAGCTAATCGATTTAATGTTTCTAAAACTTGAAGTGTTCAACAGCGAATGCGGTGTTTTCCAGACAATTTTGAATATACCGTTATCCGAATGGGATCAGAAGATGCAAGCTTATGGTGAGAGTATTACAGGGCTTTTTCTATCAAGCCGTGTCTGGACAAATGTCGTCGGAGTGAAACGTAAACTGGCTTTAGATTAACCCTTACTAAAAAATTAAGTTTAAACCCCAGGCCCTCTTCAACACACAAGACTCTGTTCCTCCTCCTAACCCCTCCTAGTCTCCATCTTTTTCTCACCTGCAGTCAATGAAAGTTGAGGGGGTGATAGTCATTAGCATAACTCTATAAAGCCAGGTCCCCAGACTTCTCTTTCACACACGCACAGACGGTGGAAAGACAATGGCCCAAAAAATGCTTGCCAGAAGACTTTTACCACGTTTTATACCTATGGAGCATGGGCCTGACATCACATTCTGGTCCACCCCTGAAAACTCTGAGGCCGAAGCCGACGATGCTGACACAACTTTCATCGCATCGCCGGAACCAACACCAGCGCGGCCTGAGACATGGGCGGAAAGGTTTGAGATTCTTCCACTACCTACACCCGACCCGAGCGAATGCCTCTCACCCATATGCCTCGACGATCTGCAACCCGATTCTCTCTATGGAGCCTTGTCATCAACTTTTGACGTGTTTGAAACCCCTGAAACCTCGGGGGAGCAACAGCAGGAGGAGGAGCAGCAGAGACCGCAACAGCATGAACCGTGGTCCTCGTCACGAGCCATCGAATTGTTTGATGACGCCTGCGCACGCTATCCTGAAAACGGGATGGATTTGCCCAACTTGACTGCTGCTGACATTAGAGTCTTACTCGAAGAGGCAGAATCGCACCTGCCCGCTGATTTTGAGGAGGGTGATGACCCTCAGCAGGCCCTTGAGTTTGGGGTCGTTCCTTCGATGAGCTCGACGCCTGGGAAAATCAACACACAGCAAGGCTCAGAGTATAATATGTGTGTCGAACCACTTAATTGGTTGGTTATTGAAGATTACACACGTCTAAAACTGATGGTTGTTCATCTTTTGTATGATGCATTGATTAAGCATGCTAAATCTAACTGTGATGGATGTGCTCTTGATGATCTCAGCCAAATGGCGCACACGTGCTTGTATGTTGAGGATCGAGACTTTTATTTCTACGCGAATTATGAAACAGTGATGGCTGAGTTGTGTAATGCTGACTTCCTCCACACGTTGTCGACAATGTTTTTCTATTTTAAAACCTCTGCACCCCTTATAAACATTCGCAATTCTGTTTCTGCCATTCTACATGACCTAGCTCACGAGTGCAAGATCTTTACACGGCTCCGTGCGATAAAACAAGAAGCGCGTGACACTGTGTTGAGCAGCAGCGAAGTCGCTCTATTATTCAGAACGTTTGGAAAAACAGAATGGGAGGTATTGTGAAAAAAATGTGGAGCCGGTTGAAGGCTTTCCTAACAGTACTTTTAGATGTAACAGGGGGCCAGCTAAAAAAGTTTAAAGTAACACCAACTATGCTATCTTCATTCCTGCGTTATGTTAAACCTTAGGATTTATAGAAAGATGTTTTTACCATGTTTTACACGTGTTTCCGTTTACTAGTAATGTTTTTTTAAGAACTAGTTTGATTTTTTTTTTTTTATGTAATAAACTATTGTGACCGGAAAAGTGACTGTCTCTCTGTGTTTATTCAATGGCATGAGTTGTCTTCAGAGACTTTATAATTGTTGCTAAGAATCCTGTTAGTTTTAGGGCGAGAGACACGCCTACACAGGGGGAAAAAAAAAAAAAAAAAAAAAAAAAAACCAAATCGAAAGCGAGAGACCGCTCAAAGCAGCAGCAGTGCGTTCGGACCTCTCATCTCGCACGTTTACTAACTTCTCGACTTAACTCCCCGCTAAAATTTGAAATAATGCCCACTAAAAAGGGGCTCGTGTTGGACGCGCTGGAAAACCTATCCAACGAGAACTTCAAAAGGTTTGTTAAGGCGCTGGTGAACCGTCGCGGTAACATAAAGGTGGCGAAAAACAAGGTGCAAGATAAGGACTTTGTGGACGTAACCGAGGTGCTGGTGTCCACTTTCACCGAGGACAACGCTCCAGCCGTGGTCTCCGAATTGCTCATCTCCATTAACTGCGCCGACGAGGCCTAAAAGCTCAGTGTGTGTGTGTGTGTGTGAGGCCAGAGGGGGGCAGCTAATTTTTAAGAACTAGTTTGATTTTTCTGTAATAAACTATTGTGACCGGAAAAGTGACCGTTTCTCTGTGTTTATTCAATTCGAAATCGTAAGATATCATACCTGTTTGTTTTATTAACAGCGTCACAATCTGTTATCCGCCAGAACTGATCTAACAATGGGTGGCGACAGGTGTCTTCACAAACTCTATTTTTCTGCTGAGAATCCAGCTAGTTTTGGGGGAGAGAGACGCCTGCATAGAGGGGCGGTGGATAGCTGTAAAAACACCAACATTAAAAAAGTAAAAGCTTTTTTATCCGATCAGGACGCATACACTTTACACAGACCAGCCAGAATAACTTTTCCTAGAAATAAAGTTTTTGTTCGAGGGCCTATGAGACAGTTCCAGGCAGATTTATGCGATTTGCAATCACTTGCGCGTTACAACGATGGCTATAAATATTTACTAACCGTAATCGATATATTTTCGAAACGCGCGTATGTACGCGTTTTGAAAGCAAAAACAGGTACCCACGTTAGCGAAGCATTTGAAGATATCCTAGCAGTTAGCGGTTCACCATTACGCCTTCAAACAGATAAAGGGACGGAGTTTTTTAACAAACATTTCCAGAAATTAATGAGAAAGCACAATATTACACATTTTTCCACCGTCTCAGACACCAAAGCCCAGACGGTCGAGAGATTCAACAAAACATTAAAATCCCGCATGTGGAGGTATTTCACAGCTAAGAACACACACAGATACGTGGATGTAATTCAGGATTTTATTGTCAGTTATAACGACAGTTTTCACAGCAGTATAAAAATGGCACCTAACGCTGTAAACGAGGAGAATAAGAATGTCGTTTTCACTAACCTCTACGCACGAAATCCTTTCCGACGGGAGAACAAGTTCCGGTTCGCACCGGGCGACACTGTGCGAATTTCCAAAATAAAAGGGAATTTTGAAAAAGGTTATTTACAAAGTTACACGGATGAAATTTTCACAATAAGACAGCGTCTCCACCGCGTTCCTCCCGTCTATAAAATATCAGATTTGGATGGTATGCCTGTAGAAGGGAGTTTCTACGAGGCGGAATTACAAAAAGTGCAAATAAAAAAAAATAAAATTTTTCGCATACAGAAAATTCTTAAATCACGCACCGTGTCAGGTAAACGCGAGTCCCTCGTCCACTGGGTGGGCTGGCCATCCAAATTCGACAGTTGGGTACCCACAAAGAGTATTAAAAACATCTGACGATCTCTAAAACGGCCATTCTGTGGAAATTACAAGATGGGTGACCACCAGAGAGAATTCTACGTCACATTAGCGTCAAACGCAAGTGTACATCTTTTTAGTGCAAACACGCTCACAGAATTTAAAACGGAGCTGGCTCAACATATTGATTTAAAAGGCTCGTGGGAGGTTGGCCTGTGCGAAATATCGTACGTCAACACAATACCAACCATCCCTGAGAAAAAACGGAACTTTTATCTAAAACAACCTAAAAATCCGCTCCCTAGAGGTGATACATTCCAAGACGACTCAGAAACTCGACATATGCTCAAAACAAGGGGAGGTGTTTATCAAAATTATGACTCGTTAGCTTTGGACATTCAAACTCTATTAACTAAAGCGAGTTGCAAAAAGATTGACGTCCGATTTGATCAGCATAAACAAAGATTCATGTTTTCGGGCGAAGAAGGATTGAGAATTATGTTCAAGAGCCCCCTGGCGTATATTGTCGGGATAAATCCCGAGAATTGGCTGTCACTTAAACCGGAAGGCGTCAACGCACAACATCCTGCCGATATAAGAGCCGGATCATATTTTATGTTCATCTACACAGACATCATCCACCATCAGACAGTTGGCGACGCGTACGCCCCCATGCTTCGAACTCTACCGATAGAAGGGAATTACGGAGAAGTTGTGAACAGGACTTTTAATCCGGTTTACTATTTAGATGTGTGCAGGAGCCATATTGAAACCATTTCGGTTTACCTGCGATCAGACCAGAACAACCCGTTAGATTTCGAATACGGGAAGGTTATTCTCACTCTACATTTTAGATCGAAATAAAAAAAAATTAACAGAACAACCCGTTAGATTTCGAATACGGGAAGGTTATTCTCACTCTGCATTTTAGATCGAAATAAAAAAAAAAATGACGTCATCGTCAATGCACCCTGATTTGTACCGTTTTGTCGATTATTACGAAACACAAGTGGGGGGCTCTTTTCAAGGTTACGCGGGCGCACCGGTTCAGTACGGACGTGGAATTGGATCTATTTTTGCAAAATTATTTCGTTTCGTGATGCCTTTGTTCAAAAACGGGTTTAACTTGGCGAAGCCACATCTCCAAGCCGCCGCTAAAAACATAGCAACGGATGTAGCGGGGCGCGTCATTCAAAGAATCCACCAGAAACAAGGCCCCGAGCAAGAAGGTTCCGGGCTTGCTGTATTGTCACGTGGGACGATCCACCCTGGGGGGCGGAGAAAGAGGACCGTTAAAAGGAAAAGACGCTCCACCGGTCTCAGACCAGTTGTCAGGAAAAAGCGGAGAAGACGCAAGACAGATATTTTCTCTTAAAAAATGGCCCTTCTACATTTCAAGAGCCACGAGGCGACTTTATCAAGTCTGGACCTTTTTAGCGCTCCCTTGACCCAATTCTCCATAGAAGATAGCTCATATGTCGAATTCCAGCCATTGTCAGCAATTGTGGATCAGGGGCCTATAGAGTTCTTTATCCCCGGGGACGGCTCAAAATATTTAGATTTATCTGACACTTTACTACATCTCCGTGCAAAGGTGACGCGTAGGGATGGGACAAATATTCCACCGCAGGAGCAAGTCGGCATCGTGAATTTCCCTATAAACACAATTTTTAGTCAATTAGATATTTCGTTGGGTGGGCGGTTAATCTCACAATCTAGTGCTACACACGCATACAGATCCATCATCGAGCTGCTGTTAAATTTTTCAAAAGATTCTTTGGAGTCACAATTCACAGCAGGAATGTTCGCTATGGACACTAGGGGGCGTATGGACGCGATTTCGGTCGAAGAGGGCGTGGCTAACGCTGGTTTTGTGCGGCGCGCACAGCAGATTGCCGGCTCACGTGAATTCCATCTCACGGGGCCGCTTCATGGAGATATTTTCTTTTCCGAACGCCATCTATTGAATAATGTGGATCTACGTCTAAAGTTAACTAGAGCTTCTGATGATTTCTGTCTCATGAGCGCTCCAGACAGTGATTCGTGTCTCAAAATACTAGGAGCATCGTTATTTGTGAAAAAAGTATCAATTTCACCGGCTGTGGCGATAGGTCACGCCGCCGCTTTACAGAAAGGTAACGCCCTTTATCCGTTGACCAGAATCAATATGAAGACCTTCAGTATACCACAAAACTCACGAATTTGTCATCAGGATAATCTATTCCTCGGCCACATCCCCAAGCAAATTGTAATAGCTCTCGTAAACCACAACAGTTTCATGGGTCGGAGAGATTTAAACCCGTTTAATTTTTTGCATTATAACATAGAGTATTTAGCTCTCAGCCACGAAGGTCGACAAATACCTGCCAAAGCTTTTCAGCCCAATTTCGAAGCTGGGATATGTACACGTGAATTTCATAATTTATACACAGCAACAGGACGTTTTCTGAAAGACCTACCTCTTTGTATCGATCAACAGGATTTTAGTCAAGGCTACTCACTTTTTGTTTTCAATTTAAGTCAGGTAGATGATTCCGGGGCTTTGTCACCTGTGAATAACGGGGTCCTGAGACTCGATTTGCGCTTCAGAACCCCATTACCACATACCGCGACCCTTGTCGTATATGCTGCATACGATTCGCTTATCGAAATTAATGCTAAGAGGGAAGTATTGATGGACTATTATTAACACTATGAACGGTCGTGAACTGGACATGATTATGACCCGGATGCAGAGAGCATTATTCGGGGGTGTTTTCGCATCGGATGAGTTAGCTGACGTCAGAGACCCGCCTCCAAAATATTACATCGTCAACACGCATCCAAGACATTTACCCGGTGAGCACTGGCTCGCTTTGACTTTAGAATCGGACGGTTCGGCCACATTCTTTGATCCTTTTGGTCTGCCACCAGACAGCCCGTACTACCCGTCGAGTATATACAGATTTCTGAAGAAGCATTCTAAACGGGTCGACTATCAGAACGGGCAGTTGCAACACGAGCTCACAGACACCTGCGGTCAACATTGCGTGTATTATCTAAGTCAACGTGGGCGGGGCCTCACCTATCGCGAAGTGTTGACTCATTACAATTCGGATCCTCTCCATAACGACGCCATGGTTAGTGAGTTTGTCAAAAAATGTCGAAGGCCAGACCGGATGTGCGGCGGGCAAACATCATGTTCATTGCATAAATTTAAAAAATGTCATTGTCTGAAACCGTGTTAATGTTTTATAAAAATCTCTTTTATTCAATAAACATTGTTAAAGAGAGTTACAGAGTCATGTGTTTTTTTTTTTCACTAACAACAATAGAGTATCATCTAATAACTAACCCATTTTACTATCGGCGACGTTCTTTTTCTTTTTCTCTTACTCATCACGTTTACATCTTCTGCATAAGAAACATCCGCATCTTCACCTGTAGCGTATTTCAAACGTTTAAAATCTGCGCGAGCCAAGGGGTTGGAGATACTTGTTTCCGGCAGGTTTAATCGGGCTAGCGTCCGGAGAAATTCACTCCATCCTATCGGTTTCTCGTTGATTTTTTTCCCACTCGCACACAAATGTCTCAACAGATCGCTCATATGGGAGCCTTTGATAGTTTTCCCTCTAAAAATAAATTCACTTAACGGTGTCCAGCTTACATCTTCTGCCGACAGTCTTTTCAGCACATAGTTGGCGTTACGCCGAAAACGTGGACCTATGGCGTCCAAGATATCCTCATAGCGTCTACCTGTCACCTCGATCGTGGTCTCATCTCCGGTCTTTCTTTCTCCCTCCTCATTGGCTTCGTTGCGAATCGTAATAGGAATTTGCTCGGAGTCTTTTTGTTTGACCAGCCCCATGTAACGCTGCATTAAGGTCTGATAAATTTTGATCTTTTCATATTGATTTAAATTTTTATTATCCAAAACCTGTTTCATCTCTTCATCCAAAGAATGCTCTGCTGTATCACGGATGGTCGGAGCGGGTCGATTCAGCCTCTCGAACTGATAAGGTGAAATCAGGAACATTTTCTGAGCCGTTTTCAAACTCATTTTTTATGATTTGCTCATAAAGCCGCTAATGACACTCCCGAGAACAGGTGCGAAAGCGGCCAGCAACGGTAATATAAAACCACCTTTCTGAACTAACACAGCTCTTTTCTTCTTCAAAGTATTTTTCTTATCAGCCAAAAAGCGGATATTTTTCTTTTGCTTTTTAAGTCTCTTGTAAAGTTTTGATTTTAAGGGTACATGTCCTTTAAGAAGATTTAGAGCAATCTCACATAACGCTTTCACCAGACTACTAGGGCCTCTGAGTAGCAAATGCTTACGTTTGGCCGGTTTGGATGTAAACAGAGATTTGAGTAACGGTGCGTTTGTTTTTAAAAGCCTCGTCATCGTTTTATTGTTTGGGTATATAAACGACAGGCCACTGGTTATGTAGTACACCTGTACGTAGTCTATATTGTTCTGGGCATGAAGGTGTCAAATCTACCAGTAAATACCCATGCGGCTCTCTTGTAGCATCTTCAAAGCATTCCAGGAAAAACTTCCGGTTGCCGGGAGAAATTTGATTCGCCAGGACACTCACCTGCTGTTTATCACGGGGGTTTTTGAACAAAATCAAATAATTACTGTTTAAACTAATAGTACGGCTAAATTTGCCCTGATGGAATACATTCTGCGTTAGCATTATAACGCTTAAATTTTTATGATGTCTATATTGGGTGAATATTCGGACCACTTCGGGGTTATCCGAAGCTTGGAAGATGATGTCATCCAGAATCAGTAGATGGTGCTGGTGTGGCGGGAACAGCTTCTCGTCATCAAAAGATTCAGGCAGCCCCTTGATAAAAACAATGTCTTTATTCAGGTTTTTGAGTTCATCGTACATTGGTTGATGTGCTGTATAAACCCAGACAATATTATCAGGTTTTTTTCTTAGAACATGTTCAGGATTTTGCAATACATTTTTTACAAAGAAAGTCTTCCCACACCCTGAAGGCCCTGCGACTAAAGATGAGAAAGGAAGTTCTAATCTGGGGTCGAATTCAATCTGATTAAAAGCCATTTCCACACACGTAGACACACGTATGGATAGATAGAAATATCAGTAGCCAAACGGTTCAGTGGTGCCTCGCTCTAGCAGCCTTCTTTTATCGTACACCACACGAAGCCGCTTGGAAAATGACATGTTTCTGAGATGAAACCCTCTCTTATCGCGAACGATGTTATGTTGGGGGGCGTATAGCACATCTGAGTTTGCACATGCTGTATCTATGTACCCTTGAACCAAATTGAGCATGCTATCGAGATTGATGCTGCGAGCGCTTTCGTGACTTTGTGTGATACCCTTCACCTTCATGACCGTCTGAGATGATCCTCGTGTTTTGTAAGCGTATGTTTTGGGACCGGCTGAGACGAATTCTAAAATGCTGTCGTTCGAAAGCTCATCTGTCAAATCACCCAGATAATCACCTAAAGGGAGAACACTTTCACCTGGCTTCACAGTGTACACAAGGCTGTCTGTATCGGTGTAAAGGACACGCCTCTGTAAAATTTCTAAATAGCTGTACATTTTTAAGCGTGCATAGGCTGTTGTGAAACACGCTGCAGCCACGTTTGATGTTTTTGAGGCGGGGATCTCATTGTTTGTGTTGATACAATACTGCACAATTGAGAGCTTCTCATTGATAAAATGGAAGAATTTCACATTGTACAGACCTGAAAACAGAAGCTCAAAAAAATCCTCTGATTTTGTCACAATTTTTGTGTTTACCATGTTGTCACGTTGCGCTAGTTTTCCCCACAGATTGTTAAGACAGAGTTTTGACACTTGTCTTTTGCCAGGGTTTACAGCAATTTTGGAAGGATCGAGTTGGATACCTTGATGAACGGCATACTCTTCTATGTATCTTTCTCTATCAGCCTG
Source organism: Syngnathus floridae (assembly GCF_059516105.1). Lineage (NCBI taxonomy): Eukaryota > Metazoa > Chordata > Actinopteri > Syngnathiformes > Syngnathidae > Syngnathus > Syngnathus floridae. The sequence goes on along the minus strand of NC_142416.1, from coordinate 3,994,487 downwards.
GTTGACCACGTGAGCTGGATAACCTGAAGATTCTTGTTTACCTTTTAGAAATGTTCGCATGTAATCACGGAAAATTGTGTCGCTCGTTCTTGTGTAATGCCACACTTCTGTAATTTCCGCAACCGTGTACCCGAGATCTAGTGCCTTAACAAATTCAGGGGTTGTCCAAACACCTGTCAACGATCTTTGCTCATCACTATGTGTACACGCCGTCTGCTGGTTGTTACACTCGGCGCATGTACGACACAGTGTGAAGACGAGTTTACCTTTAGCTGTTTTGAACGGTAGGACGGGAAAATATAAACCACGGGGTGGGTTGACTGTGGCGCTGATGAAACCAAAATACGACCTAGGGTCTTTAAAATCACCGTGGATAATCGTTGGATGATCGATTGGGTAGGTGGCTGTACTGTTGATGAAAGGATACAATGATGTCACATCAACATACAACACACGCTCGTCTGGCTCTGCCGTGTATTTTAAAACGAATGCGTTTGTTCGGCCCCCAAAAAGAGCCTGCCTCGGTTTGAGCGGTGTAGGAAATTTGGATTTTTTAAGGAATTCCTTCACCTCTATGTCCATCTTTTTCATTTGCAACCATTCATGCTCCCACATAATTACAAGGTACACATCCTGTCTAAGCTGTAGATCCTGAATTTTCTTTTGTGTTTTATCAAACCTCTCCTGAAAAGGGCGTTTGGTTGTCGGGCATATTTTAGAGAGGTCGAAGCATTCTGCGCAGCCGTGGTGATAACAACCGAAATACTCAAACACTATTTTTACGCCCCCGATTTCACAATAACCATCTACAAAGTAGTTGTCTATCCTAACTTCACCACCGTTCAATGCGTGTCTAATTTGGATATTTTGACTGTGCATGATCCATTGCATGTACTGAATAGAATCGTGTGAGAAAGCTTTGTACTGACGCATATAGTTGTCTGATGGTGTAATGGCTAGTGTTTGAGGGGTCAGAAAATTAGCTCTGAAAACATTCATGCACGCCGACGCAATTGTTACTGCATTGAATGGATCTGTTCCGGTGGCCTCAAAAAACTCACTCCTGAATTTTTCACACCCTTGCATTAACAGATCAACATCATTCTCGCAGTAGGCTATTGCCTGTTTAGCAAAATCAAACACATTGCTAGCTTCTTTGGCATACCACTCGTCAAACTTTGATCGTTGGGAGGGTGACATTCGCTCGGTGCCGTAGTACATGGGGTCAGGGTGACACCCGACGTAGTTTAGATGCTCTAAAGAGCTGAATTTGTGTGGGAAGTACCCCTTTGATTTGTCTTCAAACCCCAGGGCCTTAGGCATTGCGCTTAGAGGCATCGTCAAGAATGAGAGAGAGTCTATGAATCGTGATTTTGTGTCTAAATCGACAAATGATAGAACTTTACTCCCTTGCATCAGAATGTCGAGTTTGAGACCTAATTCGAGCATTCTCCTTATCAGTATGTATGAATCAAAACCTCTCGCATTATGTGCAACAAACGTAGTTTGTTTAAACCGTGGCATTCGGAAAAATCTGAGAAATTCATCAACACAATCTGTGCCATACCAATGCTTCGTCAGTCTATTCGATCTGCAGCAGATGAGAAAAGGTTTGTGTAAACCGTTTGTGTCTACATAAGTTTCGAAATCGTAGTAGACTACATTTTTGCACGGTGGTTGAGGTTTGATGGGCTGAATGTAGCACATGTGGGGGTTCAATAAGGCGTCATCTTGATTTATGATCTCATCACACACTGCGCATTTTTTAACGGGGCAGCGATGTTTAGCACCGGTACCATCAGCTTTCACATAATACCGGAGACCACATTCCAAGCATTTTTTGTATGAAGCGCAGTTGCTCGCACGATTCATTGATCGGGACTCTTTATGTTTGATAAGGCATTCCTCATTACGACAAGATTTGTTACAGTCGGGGCAGATGATAGGTTTAAACCGTCGCTGTTTACAGCATGGATCAAGACAAACGCCACAGTGTCCTGCACAATGGTGTTGTTCCCAATTGTCATGCCCTTTGTAACAATACCTGCAGAAGAATGCGTGGCCCACAAAGGCCTCAATAGCTTTCACGCCGTAATAGTGGCCCTCGAGGTTTAAGACAAATAGAGTGTCGTTATCTGTTTTGGGGTAACGCGTGTCGAAAAAGGTCATGGGGCGGCAGTCCTCTTTTCGATACATTACAGTTATTTTCCGTTTGAGGACTTTCTCAAATTTATGGACATCGCCCAGACTCACAGGTGTTTGACAATCCAATCCTACGCTCTCCTGTAAGAGCCGTGCGTGTCTCGTGGCTTGTTTTGTTGTCAGTGTGTCATTTAGCAGATAGGTTAGCGAGAGAGCGAAACACAAATTATTGTCTTTATTACGAGGTATGTGTAGGTGTCGTTTTTTCAACCTCAAAATCTCTCTGTTGGTAGTGTTCAGCAGCCTTCGACGCATTCCACCACCACCACGCAATGGAGTGACTATTTGTACAATGAGCTCTAAGCTCTCATCAGCCAGAAGCTCTGTATTTGATTGGGCTAAACGTTCAAGCAGGTTTGATACATTATTTCTGATAGAGTTTATATCAGTAGTTTGCGGGCAGATGTGAGCTCTATCGTTACCAGCCGCGAGCTCTATCTGAATTACATCACCTGTTTGCGCCCTGCTAGCTACCTCTTGCAAGACATCATCTATTCTGTCTTCAATCTGGAGGTAGAAGGTTGCAAAATCATTAATGTTCTGTTGCGATGGTATATTTAGCCGTCGTCTCACCTCTACATTGTTGAAATGCGGCCTGTTGATTACAACCGAACCGCCGCGTTGGTCAGCTAATACAGAACCGTTGTTAGATTGTTGGGGCGTGTGTTGAAACGGTGATGTGTTGTCATCAATAACGTCTATTTCATGATCAGTTATAACAGCACAGTTGTTAGGCTGAAATATCGGCCGAACGGCGTCAATAGCAGCCGGTGGTGATGAATCGCGAGAGTTAGTGGTCAACGGGTCAACCAGAGGCTGTGTATTTAGATTTTGGATGATGTTTAGCAACTGGATAGGAATGTCAGGACTGATACGCCCGTCGCTGTCATTAGCATGGTTGTTTAACTCTGCTATCATGTTTAGCAATTGTGACGGGATTTGTGTAGGACTCTGTCCACCTTCATTCGGGCTTCGGTTGTTCAATTCATCTATGACAGTCTGTAAATGAGTGAGAATAACAGGACTGTCTGGTCTCTCCCCCTCTGACAAAGCAACGGTCACATTGTTGAGCAAATCTGTTATTTGACTCGTACACACATTGTTAACGTTTGATAAATCTAGCTGTGGTGTGTCACTTCTTTGGCTTCCCCCGTTAAATGATGACAAATCTATTTCAGAAATGTTTGCTAAGAAATCCGACTCCGTCGACGTAAGGTTTGAATGATCCATTATATTTTCTTTTACAAAACACAGCAGAAACAACACAAACCTATTTTGATTCGGCTAAATCTGTAAGAGCACGTATAATCTTAAAGCACTCTTGTAACCGTCTTTTGTAGATACAGTTACCCCGACACCTTAGAGGCCCCCTGCTGTTTGAGTGGTGGATGTTGTAGAAGGGGTGCCCCCTCCTCTTCCTCCTCCTCTTCCTCTCTCTCTGTGGCTCGGTGTCACGATGTTCACCTGTAAGTTAATCCTTTATAATACCGAAAATAGCAAGTATGATAACACATAAAGATAGAAAAAATATAAGGAATACCTCCAACTTTGTTTGTCGACTCTTGATGATGATGGTTTAAAGCTTCGTAAGTAGATAGAGCCTCAAGTAGTTCAGAATCCGTCGCTGCCTCCTGTCGGTTGGTGTGGGGTGCAGTCGGATTGGTTTCAACAGTAACACGTGACTCTGATACAGCTGGTCGCTCTGACTCTGTCGTTTCCACTGCTCCAATATGGCGGTCGAAAGCAGCTTGTGTCGGCCGAACGCTTTTTCTAGTGGCCGCGGCCACGAGATCTGATACAGACATAAAAAATAAAATCAGTAACTAATACCCTCTATAAGAACTATCTTAGATGCGCTATTGACTCACCGTAGTCTGATTGTGTTAGGTAAACGTCGCTAAAATCGTCGTCAAAAGATGCGTGGACATCGGCAAAAACGATGTTGTCTGCAAATATTATATAAACAATACATCTTGTTTTATAAAAATAACTTATTATTATTATTTATTATTATTATTTGTTATTATTATTGTCATTATTGTGAGAAATGTAGTAAAATGACTTACCTTTAACCATTCTCGAAAACAACTTTTTGACACGCTTCGATTCTGTTCGTCAGAGTGATGGCTTGCCTTGTCTTGTCTTCTCCAAAATGATGCTCGTCCGCACCAAACTTTTAAATTCGGCGGGGATAAGACCACGCCTATGAGCTCACGTGTCGCGGTAAATCGGATAACTTTGGTCGTATGTTGATGACGCATCAAAGAGGTCTTTCTCATATCCTTGGCCCCAGTAATACCGACTCCGCTATTGTTTGTCAAATTACATTAGAGATAACTTGTGACTTGTAACAGTGTGATTTTCTCAACAAAAGCCCTTTGATCCTCTAAACCAATGTTTACCAAATTACATGCGTCTCTCGCTTTCAGATAACTTTGGCTGAGCTATTGATTCTCAAATTATATGCGACTCTCTTCCAGCCAACTTTGACACCTATAATGTTGCCTCCTGTCACAAACCCCCCACCCTATCACAAACACCCCCCTCCCCTTCGCCTTCTCAACAAAAAGGCTCCCCTTCAGTCTCACACGTACGGGCCGGATGCAAAGGTAGCTCAGAGGGCTGTTAGCAAAGCTAGCACAGGTGCTCCACCTGTCTTGATTCATAAAAATACATGCCCATACATATCCACATCTTAAAAATGGCGCCGGCAAACCAAAATGGCGACAGTCAAAGATGGCGCCGTCACGACTGGCGCCATCTTGATGCCACCAACCCGCTAAAGAATTTATGACCCCCAATAAAACACGTCATAAATCAACATCAATAGATCATAAAATTTTATGACTTCCTAACTCATTTGCATATGAATAGACATCAAAGCCTGCCGCCTTCTATTACTCTCTCTGGAGGAGCACATTTCAGAAAACGTGCTCAGCTCGTCGAGAAAATGCGATTTAAGCAATAAAATTAAAAATGCACCTAAAACCTAAACCAAACGTTGCAGGTGCTTATTTCTTCATGCGCAGTGGTCAACGCGGCACTCTCTAGCTGCCAAGAGCACTTTTTACTGTGCGCACCCAACCAGAGTGACGGGAGGAGCACATTTCAGAAAACGTGCTCAGCTCGTCGAGAAAATGCGATTTAAGCAATAAGATTAAAAATGCACCTAAAACCTAAACCAAACGTTGCAGGTGCTTATTTTTTCATGCGCAGTGGTCGACGCGGCACTCTCTAGCTGCCAGGAGCACTTTTTACTACGCGCACCCAACCAGAGCGACGGGAGGAGCACATTTCAGAAAACGTGCTCAGCTCGTCGAGAGAATGCGATTTAAGCAATAAAATAAAAAATGCACCTAAAACCTAAACCAAACGTTGCAGGTGCTTATTTCTTCGTGCGCAGTGGTCAACGCGGCACTCCCTAGCTGCCAGGAGCTCTTTTTACTGTGCGCACCCAACCAGAACGACGGGAGGAGCACATTTCAGAAAACGTGCTAAGCTCGTCGAGAAAATGCAATTTAAGCAATAAAATTAAAAATGCACCTAAAACCTAAACCAAACGTTGCAGGTGCTTATTTCTTCATGCGCAGTGGTCAACGCGGCACTCCCTAGCTGCCAAGAGCACTTTTTACTGTGCGCACCCAACCAGAGAGACGGGAGGAGCACATTTCAGAAAACGTGCTCAGCTCGTCGAGAAAATGCGATTCAAGCAATAAAATTAAAAATGCCCCTAAAACCTAAACCAAACGTTGCAGGTGCTTATTTCTTCATGCGCAGTGGTCAACGCGGCAATTTCTAGCTGCCAGGAGCACTTTTTACTATGCGCGCCCAACCAGAGCGACGGGAGGAGCACATTTCAGAAAACGTGCTCAGCTCGTCGAGAAAATGCGATTTAAGCAATAAAATTAAAAATGCACCTAAAACCTAAACCAAAGGTTGCAGGTGCTTATTTCTTCATGCGCAGTGGTCAACGCGGCACTCCCGAGCTGCCAGGAGCACTTTTTACTACGCGCACCCAACCACAGCGACGGGAGGAGCACATTTCAGAAAACGTGCTCAGCTCGTCGAGAAAATGCGATTTAAGCAATAAGATTAAAAATGCACCTAAAACCTAAACCAAACATTGCAGGTGCTTATTTCTTCGTGCGCAGTGGTCAACGCGGAACTCCCTAGCTGCCAGGAGCTCTTTTTACTGTGCGCACCCAACCAGAGCGACGGGAGGAGCACATTTCAGAAAACGTGCTCAGCTCGTCGAGAAAATGCGATTTAAGCAATAAAATTAAAAATGCACCTAAAACCTAAACAGAACGTTGCAGGTGCTTATTTCTTGGTGCGCAGTGCTCAACGCGGCACTCCCTAGCTGCCAGGAGCACTTTTTACTGTGCGCACCCAACCAGAGTGACGGGAGGAGCACATTTCAGAAAACGTGCTCAGCTCGTCGAGAAAATGCGATTTAAGCAATAAAATTAAAAATGCACCTAAAACCTAAACCAAACGTTGCAGGTGCTTATTTCTTCATGCGCAGTGGTCAACGCGGCACTCTCTAGCTGCCAAGAGCACTTTTTACTGTGCGCACCCAACCAGAGTGACGGGAGGAGCACATTTCAGAAAACGTGCTCAGCTCGTCGAGAAAATGCGATTTAAGCAATAAGATTAAAAATGCACCTAAAACCTAAACCAAACGTTGCAGGTGCTTATTTCTTCATGCGCAGTGGTCGACGCGGCACTCTCTAGCTGCCAGGAGCACTTTTTACTACGCGCACCCAGCCAGAGCGACGGGAGGAGCACATTTCAGAAAACGTGCTCAGCTCGTCGAGAGAATGCGATTTAAGCAATAAAAAAAAAATGCACCTAAAACCTAAACCAAACGTTGCAGGTGCTTATTTCTTCGTGCGCAGTGGTCAACGCGGCACTCCCTAGCTGCCAGGAGCTCTTTTTACTGTGCGCACCCAACCAGAACGACGGGAGGAGCACATTTCAGAAAACGTGCTCAGCTCGTCGAGAAAATGCGATTTAAGCAATAAAATTAAAAATGCACCTAAAACCTAAACCAAACGTTGCAGGTGCTTATTTCTTCATGCGCAGTGGTCAACGCGGCACTCCCTAGCTGCCAAGAGCACTTTTTACTGTGCGCACCCAACCAGAGAGACGGGAGGAGCACATTTCAGAAAACGTGCTCAGCTCGTCGAGAAAATGCGATTCAAGCAATAAAATTAAAAATGCCCCTAAAACCTAAACCAAACGTTGCAGGTGCTTATTTCTTCATGCGCAGTGGTCAACGCGGCACTTTCTAGCTGCCAGGACGACTTTTTACTACGCACACCCAACTAGAGCGACGGGAGGAGCACATTTCAGAAAACGCGCTCAGCTCGTCGAGAGAATGCGATTTAAGCAATAAAATAAAAAATGCACCTAAAACCTAAACCAAACGTTGCAGGTGCTTATTTCTTCGTGCGCAGTGGTCAACGCGGAACTCCCTAGCTGCCAGGAGCTCTTTTTACTGTGCGCACCCAACCAGAGCGACGGGAGGAGCACATTTCAGAAAACGTGCTCAGCTCGTCGAGAGAATGCGATTTAAGCAATAAAATTAAAAATGCACCTAAAACCTAAACCAAACGTTGCAGGTGCTTATTTCTTCATGCGCAGTGGTCAACGCGGCACTCTCTAGCTGCCAGGAGCACTTTTTACTACGCGCACCCAACCACAGCGACGGGAGGAGCACATTTCAGAAAACGTGCTCAGCTCGTCGAGAAAATGCGATTTAAGCAATAAGATTAAAAATGCACCTAAAATCTAAACCAAACGTTGCAGGTGCTTATTTCTTCATGCGCAGTGCTCAACGCGGCACTCCCTAGCTGCCAGGAGCACTTTTTACTGTGCGCACCCAACCAGAGTGACGGGAGGAGCACATTTCAGAAAACGTGCTCAGCTCGTCGAGAAAATGCGATTTAAGCAATAAAATTAAAAATGCACCTAAAACCTAAACCAAACGTTGCAGGTGCTTATTTCTTCATGCGCAGTGGTCAACGCGGCACTCCCGAGCTGCCAGGAGCACTTTTTACTACGCGCACCCAACCACAGCGACGGGAGGAGCACATTTCAGAAAACGTGCTCAGCTCGTCGAGAAAATGCGATTCAAGCAATAAAATTAAAAATGCCCCTAAAACCTAAACCAAACGTTGCAGGTGCTTATTTCTTCATGCGCAGTGGTCAACGCGGCACTTTCTAGCTGCCAGGACGACTTTTTACTACGCACACCCAACTAGAGCGACGGGAGGAGCACATTTCAGAAAACGCGCTCAGCTCGTCGAGAGAATGCGATTTAAGCAATAAAATAAAAAATGCACCTAAAACCTAAACCAAACGTTGCAGGTGCTTATTTCTTCGTGCGCAGTGGTCAACGCGGAACTCCCTGGCTGCCAGGAGCACTTTTTACTGTGCGCACCCAACCAGAGTGACGGGAGGAGCACATTTCAGAAAACGTGCTCAGCTCGTCGAGAAAATGCGATTTAAGCAATAAAATTAAAAATGCACCCAAAACCTAAACCAAACGTTGCAGGTGCTTATTTCTTTGTGCGCAGTGGTCAACGCGGCACTCTCTAGCTGCCAAGAGCACTTTTTACTATGCGCACCCAACCAGAGTGACGGGAGGAGCACATTTCAGAAAACGTGCTCAGCTCGTCGAGAAAATGCGATTTAAGCAATAAGATTAAAAATGCACCTAAAACCTAAACCAAACGTTGCAGGTGCTTATTTCTTCATGCGCAGTGGTCAACGCGGCACTCTCTAGCTGCCAAGAGCACTTTTTACTGTGCGCACCCAACCAGAGTGACGGGAGGAGCACATTTCAGAAAACGTGCTCAGCTCGTCGAGAAAATGCGATTTAAGCAATAAGATTAAAAATGCACCTAAAACCTAAACCAAACGTTGCAGGTGCTTATTTCTTCGTGCGCAGTGGTCAACGCGGAACTCCCTAGCTGCCAGGAGCTCTTTTTACTGTGCGCACCCAACCAGAGCGACGGGAGGAGCCCATTTCAGAAAACGTGCTCAGCTCGTCGAGAAAATGCGATTTAAGCAATAAAATTAAAAATGCACCTAAAACCTAAACCAAACGTTGCAGGTGCTTATTTCTTCGTGCGCAGTGCTCAACGCGGCACTCCCTAGCTGCCAGGAGCTCTTTTTACTGTGCGCACCCAACCAGAGCGACGGGAGGAGCACATTTCAGAAAACGTGCTCAGCTTGTCGAGAAAATGCGATTTAAGCAATAAAATTAAAAATGCACCTAAAACCTAAACCAAACGTTGCAGGTGCTTATTTCTTCGTGCGCAGTGGTCAACGCGGCACTCCCGAGCTGCCAAGAACACTTTTTACTGTGCGCACCCAACCAGAGCGACGGGAGGAGCACATTTCAGAAAACGTGCTCAGCTCGTCGAGAGAATGCGATTTAAGCAATAAAATTAAAAATGCACCTAAAACCTAAACCAAACGTTGCAGGTGCTTATTTCTTCGTGCGCAGTGGTCAACGCGGAACTTCCTAGCTGCCAGGAGCTCTTTTTACTGTGCGCACCCAACCAGAGCGACGGGAGGAGCACATTTCAGAAAACGTGCTCAGCTCGTCGAGAAAATGCGATTTAAGCAATAAAATTAAAAATGCAGCTAAAACCTAAACCAAACGTTGCAGGTGCTTATTTTTTCGTGCGCAGTGGTCAACGCGGAACTCCCTAGCTGCCAGGAGCACTTTTTACTGTGCGCACCCAACCAGAGTGACGGGAGGAGCACATTTCAGAAAACGTGCTCAGCTCGTCGAGAAAATGCGATTTAAGCAATAAAATTAAAAATGCACCTAAAACCTAAACCAAACGTTGCAGGTGCTTATTTCTTCATGCGCAGTGGTCAACGCGGCACTCTCTAGCTGCCAAGAGCACTTTTTACTGTGCGCACCCAACCAGAGTGACGGGAGGAGCACATTTCAGAAAACGTGCTCAGCTCGTCGAGAAAATGCGATTTAAGCAATAAAATTAAAAATGCACCTAAAACCTAAACCAAACGTTGCAGGTGCTTATTTCTTCATGTGCAGTGGTCAACGCGGCACTCCCTAGCTGCCAAGAGCACTTTTTACTATGCGCACCCAACCAGAGTGACGGGAGGAGCACATTTCAGAAAACGTGCTCAGCTCGTCGAGAAAACGCGATTTAAGCAATAAGATTAAAAATGCACCTAAAACCTGAATCAAACGTTGCAGGTGCTTATTTATTCATGCGCAGTGGTCAACGCGGCACTCTCTAGCTGCCAGGAGCACTTTTTACTATGCGCGCCCAACCAGAGCGACGGGAGGAGCACATTTCAGAAAACGTGCTCAGCTCGTCGAGAAAATGCGATTTAAGCAATAAAATTAAAAATGCACCTAAAACCTAAACCAAACGTTGCAGGTTTTTATTTCTTCATGCGCAGTGGTCAACGCGGCACTCTCTAGCTGCCAGGAGCACTTTTTACTATGCGCGCCCAACCAGAGCAACGGGAGGAGCACATTTCAGAAAACGTGCTCAGCTCGTCGAGAGAACGCGATTTAAGCAATAAAATTAAAAATGCACCTAAAACCTAAACCAAACGTTGCAGGTGCTTATTTCTTCGTGCGCAGTGGTCAACGCGGCACTCCCTAGCTGCCAGGAGCTCTTTTTACTGTGCGCACCCAACCAGAGCGACGGGAGGAGCACATTTCAGAAAACGTGCTCAGCTTGTCGAGAAAATGCGATTTAAGCAATAAAATTAAAAATGCACCTAAAACCTAAACCAAACGTTGCAGGTGCTTATTTCTTCGTGCGCAGTGCTCAACGCGGCACTCCCTAGCTGCCAGGACCACTTTTTACTATGCGCGCCCAACCAGAGCGACGGGAGGAGCACATTTCAGAAAACGTGCTCAGCTCGTCGAGAAAATGCGATTTAAGCAATAAAATTAAAAATGCACCTAAAACCCAAACCAAACGTTGCAGGTGCTTATTTCTTCATGCGCAGTGGTCAACGCGGCACTCCCGAGCTGCCAAGAGCACTTTTTACTGTGCGCACCCAACCAGAGCGACGGGAGGAGCACATTTCAGAAAACGTGCTCAGCTCGTCGAGAGAATGCGATTCAAGCAATAAAATTAAAAATGCACCTAAAACCTAAACCAAACGTTGCAGGTGCTTATTTCTTCGTGCGCAGTGGTCAACGCGGCACTCCCTAGCTGCCAGGAGCTCTTTTTACTGTGCGCACCCAACCAGAGCGACGGGAGGAGCACATTTCAGAAAACGTGCTCAGCTTGTCGAGAAAATGCGATTTAAGCAATAAAATTAAAAATGCACCTAAAACCTAAACCAAACGTTGCAGGTGCTTATTTCTTCATGCGCAGTGGTCAACGCGGCACTCTCTAGCTGCCAGGAGCACTTTTTACTACGCGCACCCAACCAGAGCGACGGGAGGAGCACATTTCAGAAAACGTGCTCAGCTCGTCGAGAAAATGCGATTTAAGCAATAAGATTAAAAATGCACCTAAAACCTAAACCAAACGTTGCAGGTGCTTATTTCTTCATGCGCAGTGGTCGACGCGGCACTCTCTAGCTGCCAGGAGCACTTTTTACTACGCGCACCCAACCAGAGCGACGGGAGGAGCACATTTCAGAAAACGTGCTCAGCTCGTCGAGAGAATGCGATTTAAGCAATAAAAAAAAAATGCACCTAAAACCTAAACCAAACGTTGCAGGTGCTTATTTCTTCGTGCGCAGTGGTCAACGCGGCACTCCCTAGCTGCCAGGAGCTCTTTTTACTGTGCGCACCCAACCAGAACGACGGGAGGAGCACATTTCAGAAAACGTGCTCAGCTCGTCGAGAAAATGCGATTTAAGCAATAAAATTAAAAATGCACCTAAAACCTAAACCAAACGTTGCAGGTGCTTATTTCTTCATGCGCAGTGGTCAACGCGGCACTCCCTAGCTGCCAAGAGCACTTTTTACTGTGCGCACCCAACCAGAGAGACGGGAGGAGCACATTTCAGAAAACGTGCTCAGCTCGTCGAGAAAATGCGATTCAAGCAATAAAATTAAAAATGCCCCTAAAACCTAAACCAAACGTTGCAGGTGCTTATTTCTTCATGCGCAGTGGTCAACGCGGCACTTTCTAGCTGCCAGGACGACTTTTTACTACGCACACCCAACTAGAGCGACGGGAGGAGCACATTTCAGAAAACGCGCTCAGCTCGTCGAGAGAATGCGATTTAAGCAATAAAATAAAAAATGCACCTAAAACCTAAACCAAACGTTGCAGGTGCTTATTTCTTCGTGCGCAGTGGTCAACGCGGAACTCCCTAGCTGCCAGGAGCTCTTTTTACTGTGCGCACCCAACCAGAGCGACGGGAGGAGCACATTTCAGAAAACGTGCTCAGCTCGTCGAGAGAATGCGATTTAAGCAATACAATTAAAAATGCACCTAAAACCTAAACCAAACGTTGCAGGTGCTTATTTCTTCATGCGCAGTGGTCAACGCGGCACTCTCTAGCTGCCAGGAGCACTTTTTACTACGCGCACCCAACCACAGCGACGGGAGGAGCACATTTCAGAAAACGTGCTCAGCTCGTCGAGAAAATGCGATTTAAGCAATAAGATTAAAAATGCACCTAAAATCTAAACCAAACGTTGCAGGTGCTTATTTCTTCATGCGCAGTGCTCAACGCGGCACTCCCTAGCTGCCAGGAGCACTTTTTACTGTGCGCACCCAACCAGAGTGACGGGAGGAGCACATTTCAGAAAACGTGCTCAGCTCGTCGAGAAAATGCGATTTAAGCAATAAAATTAAAAATGCACCTAAAACCTACACCAAACGTTGCAGGTGCTTATTTCTTCATGCGCAGTGGTCAACGCGGCACTCTCTAGCTGCCAAGAGCACTTTTTACTGTGCGCACCCAACCAGAGTGACGGGAGGAGCACATTTCAGAAAACGTGCTCAGCTCGTCGAGAAAATGCGATTTAAGCAATAAGATTAAAAATGCACCTAAAACCTAAACCAAACGTTGCAGGTGCTTATTTTTTCATGCGCAGTGGTCGACGCGGCACTCTCTAGCTGCCAGGAGCACTTTTTACTACGCGCACCCAACCAGAGCGACGGGAGGAGCACATTTCAGAAAACGTGCTCAGCTCGTCGAGAGAATGCGATTTAAGCAATAAAATAAAAAATGCACCTAAAACCTAAACCAAACGTTGCAGGTGCTTATTTCTTCGTGCGCAGTGGTCAACGCGGAACTCCCTAGCTGCCAGGAGCTCTTTTTACTGTGCGCACCCAACCAGAGCGACGGGAGGAGCACATTTCAGAAAACGTGCTCAGCTCGTCGAGAGAATGCGATTTAAGCAATAAAATTAAAAATGCACCTAAAACCTAAACCAAACGTTGCAGGTGCTTATTTCTTCATGCGCAGTGGTCAACGCGGAACTCTCTAGCTGCCAGGAGCACTTTTTACTAAGCGCACCCAACCACAGCGACGGGAGGAGCACATTTCAGAAAACGTGCTCAGCTCGTCGAGAAAATGCGATTTAAGCAATAAGATTAAAAATGCACCTAAAATCTAAACCAAACGTTGCAGGTGCTTATTTCTTCATGCGCAGTGGTCGACGCGGCACTCTCTAGCTGCCAGGAGCACTTTTTACTACGCGCACCCAACCAGAGCGACGGGAGGAGCACATTTCAGAAAACGTGCTCAGCTCGTCGAGAGAATGCGATTTAAGCAATAAAATAAAAAATGCACCTAAAACCTAAACCAAACGTTGCAGGTGCTTATTTCTTCGTGCGCAGTGGTCAACGCGGCACTCCCTAGCTGCCAGGAGCTCTTTTTACTGTGCGCACCCAACCAGAACGACGGGAGGAGCACATTTCAGAAAACGTGCTCAGCTCGTCGAGAAAATGCGATTTAAGCAATAAAATTAAAAATGCACCTAAAACCTAAACCAAACGTTGCAGGTGCTTATTTCTTCATGCGCAGTGGTCAACGCGGCACTCTCTAGCTGCCAGGAGCACTTTTTACTACGCGCACCCAACCACAGCGACGGGAGGAGCACATTTCAGAAAACGTGCTCAGCTCGTCGAGAGAATGCGATTTAAGCAATAAAATAAAAAATGCACCTAAAACCTAAACCAAACGTTGCAGGTGCTTATTTCTTCGTGCGCAGTGGTCAACGCGGCACTCCCGAGCTGCCAAGAACACTTTTTACTGTGCGCACCCAACCAGAGCGACGGGAGGAGCACATTTCAGAAAACGTGCTCAGCTCGTCGAGAGAATGCGATTTAAGCAATAAAATTAAAAATGCACCTAAAACCTAAACCAAACGTTGCAGGTGCTTATTTCTTCGTGCGCAGTGGTCAACGCGGAACTTCCTAGCTGCCAGGAGCTCTTTTTACTGTGCGCACCCAACCAGAGCGACGGGAGGAGCACATTTCAGAAAACGTGCTCAGCTCGTCGAGAAAATGCAATTTAAGCAATAAAATTAAAAATGCAGCTAAAACCTAAACCAAACGTTGCAGGTGCTTATTTTTTCGTGCGCAGTGGTCAACGCGGAACTCCCTAGCTGCCAGGAGCACTTTTTACTGTGCGCACCCAACCAGAGTGACGGGAGGAGCACATTTCAGAAAACGTGCTCAGCTCGTCGAGAAAATGCGATTTAAGCACTAAAATTAAAAATGCACCTAAAACCTAAACCAAACGTTGCAGGTGCTTATTTCTTCATGCGCAGTGGTCAACGCGGCACTCTCTAGCTGCCAAGAGCACTTTTTACTGTGCGCACCCAACCAGAGTGACGGGAGGAGCACATTTCAGAAAACGTGCTCATCTCGTCGAGAAAATGCGATTTAAGCAATAAGATTAAAAATGCACCTAAAACCTAAACCAAACGTTGCAGGTGCTTATTTCTTCATGCGCAGTGGTCAACGCGGCACTCTCTAGCTGCCAGGAGCACTTTTTACTACGCGCACCCAACCAGAGCGACGGGAGGAGCACATTTCAGAAAACGTGCTCAGCTCGTCGAGAGAATGCGATTTAAGCAATAAAATTAAAAATGCACCTAAAACCTAAACCAAACGTTGCAGGTGCTTATTTCTTCGTGCGCAGTGGTCAACGCGGCACTCCCTAGCTGCCAGGAGCTCTTTTTACTGTGCGCACCCAACCAGAGCGACGGGAGGAGCACATTTCAGAAAACGTGCTCAGCTTGTCGAGAAAATGCGATTTAAGCAATAAAATTAAAAATGCACCTAAAACCTAAACCAAACGTTGCAGGTTCTTATTTCTTCTTGCGCAGTGGTCAACGCGGCACTCTCTAGCTGCCAGGAGCACTTTTTACTATGCGCGCCCAACCAGAGCGACGGGAGGAGCACATTTCAGAAAACGTGCTCAGCTCGTCGAGAAAATGCGATTTAAGCAATAAAATTAAAAATGCACCTAAAACCTAAACCAAACGTTGCAGGTGCTTATTTCTTCATGCGCAGTGGTCAACGCGGCACTCCCGAGCTGCCAAGAGCACTTTTTACTGTGCGCACCCAACCAGAGCGACGGGAGGAGCACATTTCAGAAAACGTGCTCAGCTCGTCGAGAGAATGCGATTTAAGCAATAAAATTAAAAATGCACCTAAAACCTAAACCAAACGTTGCAGGTGCTTATTTCTTCGTGCGCAGTGGTCAACGCGGAACTCCCTAGCTGCCAGGAGCTCTTTTTACTGTGCGCACCCAACCAGAGCGACGGGAGGAGCACATTTCAGAAAACGTGCTCAGCTCGTCGAGAAAATGCAATTTAAGCAATAAAATTAAAAATGCAGCTAAAACCTAAACCAAACGTTGCAGGTGCTTATTTCTTCGTGCGCAGTGGTCAACGCGGAACTCCCTAGCTGCCAGGAGCACTTTTTACTGTGCGCACCCAACCAGAGTGACGGGAGGAGCACATTTCAGAAAACGTGCTCAGCTCGTCGAGAAAATGCGATTTAAGCAATAAAATTAAAAATGCACCCAAAACCTAAACCAAACGTTGCAGGTGCTTATTTCTTTGTGCGCAGTGGTCAACGCGGCACTCTCTAGCTGCCAAGAGCACTTTTTACTATGCGCACCCAACCAGAGTGACGGGAGGAGCACATTTCAGAAAACGTGCTCAGCTCGTCGAGAAAATGCGATTTAAGCAATAAGATTAAAAATGCACCTAAAACCTAAACCAAACGTTGCAGGTGCTTATTTCTTCATGCGCAGTGGTCAACGCGGCACTCTCTAGCTGCCAAGAGCACTTTTTACTGTGCGCACCCAACCAGAGTGACGGGAGGAGCACATTTCAGAAAACGTGCTCAGCTCGTCGAGAAAATGCGATTTAAGCAATAAGATTAAAAATGCACCTAAAACCTAAACCAAACGTTGCAGGTGCTTATTTCTTCGTGCGCAGTGGTCAACGCGGAACTCCCTAGCTGCCAGGAGCTCTTTTTACTGTGCGCACCCAACCAGAGCGACGGGAGGAGCCCATTTCAGAAAACGTGCTCAGCTCGTCGAGAAAATGCGATTTAAGCAATAAAATTAAAAATGCACCTAAAACCTAAACCAAACGTTGCAGGTGCTTATTTCTTCGTGCGCAGTGCTCAACGCGGCACTCCCTAGCTGCCAGGAGCTCTTTTTACTGTGCGCACCCAACCAGAGCGACGGGAGGAGCACATTTCAGAAAACGTGCTCAGCTTGTCGAGAAAATGCGATTTAAGCAATAAAATTAAAAATGCACCTAAAACCTAAACCAAACGTTGCAGGTGCTTATTTCTTCGTGCACAGTGGTCAACGCGGCACTCCCAAGCTGCCAAGAACACTTTTTACTGTGCGCACCCAACCAGAGCGACGGGAGGAGCACATTTCAGAAAACGTGCTCAGCTCGTCGAGAGAATGCGATTTAAGCAATAAAATTAAAAATGCACCTAAAACCTAAACCAAACGTTGCAGGTGCTTATTTCTTCGTGCGCAGTGGTCAACGCGGAACTTCCTAGCTGCCAGGAGCTCTTTTTACTGTGCGCACCCAACCAGAGCGACGGGAGGAGCACATTTCAGAAAACGTGCTCAGCTCGTCGAGAAAATGCGATTTAACCTATAAAATTAAAAATGCAGCTAAAACCTAAACCAAACGTTGCAGGTGCTTATTTTTTCGTGCGCAGTGGTCAACGCGGAACTCCCTAGCTGCCAGGAGCACTTTTTACTGTGCGCACCCAACCAGAGTGACGGGAGGAGCACATTTCAGAAAACGTGCTCAGCTCGTCGAGAAAATGCGATTTAAGCAATAAAATTAAAAATGCACCTAAAACCTAAACCAAACGTTGCAGGTGCTTATTTCTTCATGCGCAGTGGTCAACGCGGCACTCTCTAGCTGCCAAGAGCACTTTTTACTGTGCGCACCCAACCAGAGTGACGGGAGGAGCACATTTCAGAAAACGTGCTCAGCTCGTCGAGAAAATGCGATTTAAGCAATAAAATTAAAAATGCACCTAAAACCTAAACCAAACGTTGCAGGTGCTTATTTCTTCATGTGCAGTGCTCAACGCGGCACTCCCTAGCTGCCAAGAGCACTTTTTACTATGCGCACCCAACCAGAGTGACGGGAGGAGCACATTTCAGAAAACGTGCTCAGCTCGTCGAGAAAACGCGATTTAAGCAATAAGATTAAAAATGCACCTAAAACCTGAATCAAACGTTGCAGGTGCTTATTTATTCATGCGCAGTGGTCAACGCGGCACTCTCTAGCTGCCAGGAGCACTTTTTACTATGCGCGCCCAACCAGAGCGACGGGAGGAGCACATTTCAGAAAACGTGCTCAGCTCGTCGAGAAAATGCGATTTAAGCAATAAAATTAAAAATGCACCTAAAACCTAAACCAAACGTTGCAGGTGCTTATTTCTTCATGCGCAGTGGTCAACGCGGCACTCTCTAGCTGCCAGGAGCACTTTTTACTATGCGCGCCCAACCAGAGCAACGGGAGGAGCACATTTCAGAAAACGTGCTCAGCTCGTCGAGAGAACGCGATTTAAGCAATAAAATTAAAAATGCACCTAAAACCTAAACCAAACGTTGCAGGTGCTTATTTCTTCGTGCGCAGTGGTCAACGCGGCACTCCCTAGCTGCCAGGAGCTCTTTTTACTGTGCGCACCCAACCAGAGCGACGGGAGGAGCACATTTCAGAAAACGTGCTCAGCTTGTCGAGAAAATGCGATTTAAGCAATAAAATTAAAAATGCACCTAAAACCTAAACCAAACGTTGCAGGTGCTTATTTCTTCGTGCGCAGTGCTCAACGCGGCACTCCCTAGCTGCCAGGAGCACTTTTTACTATGCGCGCCCAACCAGAGCGACGGGAGGAGCACATTTCAGAAAACGTGCTCAGCTCGTCGAGAAAATGCGATTTAAGCAATAAAATTAAAAATGCACCTAAAACCCAAACCAAACGTTGCAGGTGCTTATTTCTTCATGCGCAGTGGTCAACGCGGCACTCCCGAGCTGCCAAGAGCACTTTTTACTGTGCGCACCCAACCAGAGCGACGGGAGGAGCACATTTCAGAAAACGTGCTCAGCTCGTCGAGAGAATGCGATTCAAGCAATAAAATTAAAAATGCACCTAAAACCTAAACCAAACGTTGCAGGTGCTTATTTCTTCGTGCGCAGTGGTCAACGCGGCACTCCCTAGCTGCCAGGAGCTCTTTTTACTGTGCGCACCCAACCAGAGCGACGGGAGGAGCACATTTCAGAAAACGTGCTCAGCTTGTCGAGAAAATGCGATTTAAGCAATAAAATTAAAAATGCACCTAAAACCTAAACCAAACGTTGCAGGTGCTTATTTCTTCATGCGCAGTGGTCAACGCGGCACTCTCTAGCTGCCAGGAGCACTTTTTACTACGCGCACCCAACCACAGCGACGGGAGGAGCACATTTCAGAAAACGTGCTCAGCTCGTCGAGAGAATGCGATTTAAGCAATAAAATTAAAAATGCACCTAAAACCTAAACCAAACGTTGCAGGTGCTTATTTCTTCGTGCGCAGTGGTCAACGCGGCACTCCCGAGCTGCCAAGAACACTTTTTACTGTGCGCACCCAACCAGAGCGACGGGAGGAGCACATTTCAGAAAACGTGCTCAGCTCGTCGAGAGAATGCGATTTAAGCAATAAAATTAAAAATGCACCTAAAACCTAAACCAAACGTTGCAGGTGCTTATTTCTTCGTGCGCAGTGGTCAACGCGGAACTTCCTAGCTGCCAGGAGCTCTTTTTACTGTGCGCACCCAACCAGAGCGACGGGAGGAGCACATTTCAGAAAACGTGCTCAGCTCGTCGAGAAAATGCGATTTAAGCAATAAAATTAAAAATGCAGCTAAAACCTAAACCAAACGTTGCAGGTGCTTATTTTTTCGTGCACAGTGGTCAACGCGGAACTCCCTAGCTGCCAGGAGCACTTTTTACTGTGCGCACCCAACCAGAGTGACGGGAGGAGCACATTTCAGAAAACGTGCTCAGCTCGTCGAGAAAATGCGATTTAAGCAATAAAATTAAAAATACACCTAAAACCTAAACCAAACGTTGCAGGTGCTTATTTCTTCGTGCGCAGTGCTCAACGCGGCACTCCCTAGCTGCCAGGAGCACTTTTTACTGTGCGCACCCAACCAGAGTGACGGGAGGAGCACATTTCAGAAAACGTGCTCAGCTCGTCGAGAAAATGCGATTTAAGCAATAAAATTAAAAATGCACCTAAAACCTAAACCAAACGTTGCAGGTGCTTATTTCTTCATGCGCAGTGGTCAACGCGGCACTCTCTAGCTGCCAAGAGCACTTTTTACTGTGCGCACCCAACCAGAGTGACGGGAGGAGCACATTTCAGAAAACGTGCTCAGCTCGTCGAGAAAATGCGATTTAAGCAATAAGATTAAAAATGCACCTAAAACCCAAACCAAACGTTGCAGGTGCTTATTTCTTCATGCGCAGTGGTCAACGCGGCACTCCCGAGCTGCCAAGAGCACTTTTTACTGTGCGCACCCAACCAGAGCGACGGGAGGAGCACATTTCAGAAAACGTGCTCAGCTCGTCGAGAGAATGCGATTTAAGCAATAAAATTAAAAATGCACCTAAAACCTAAACCAAACGTTGCAGGTGCTTATTTCTTCGTGCGCAGTGGTCAACGCGGAACTTCCTAGCTGCCAGGAGCTCTTTTTACTGTGCGCACCCAACCAGAGCGACGGGAGGAGCACATTTCAGAAAACGTGCTCAGCTCGTCGAGAAAATGCGATTTAAGCAATAAAATTAAAAATGCAGCTAAAACCTAAACCAAACGTTGCAGGTGCTTATTTTTTCGTGCACAGTGGTCAACGCGGAACTCCCTAGCTGCCAGGAGCACTTTTTACTGTGCGCACCCAACCAGAGTGACGGGAGGAGCACATTTCAGAAAACGTGCTCAGCTCGTCGAGAAAATGCGATTTAAGCAATAAAATTAAAAATACACCTAAAACCTAAACCAAACGTTGCAGGTGCTTATTTCTTCGTGCGCAGTGCTCAACGCGGCACTCCCTAGCTGCCAGGAGCACTTTTTACTGTGCGCACCCAACCAGAGTGACGGGAGGAGCACATTTCAGAAAACGTGCTCAGCTCGTCGAGAAAATGCGATTTAAGCAATAAAATTAAAAATGCACCTAAAACCTAAACCAAACGTTGCAGGTGCTTATTTCTTCATGCGCAGTGGTCAACGCGGCACTCTCTAGCTGCCAAGAGCACTTTTTACTGTGCGCACCCAACCAGAGTGACGGGAGGAGCACATTTCAGAAAACGTGCTCAGCTCGTCGAGAAAATGCGATTTAAGCAATAAAATTAAAAATGCACCTAAAACCTAAACCAAACGTTGCAGGTGCTTATTTCTTCGTGCGCAGTGCTCAACGCGGCACTCCCTAGCTGCCAGGAGCACTTTTTACTGTGCGCACCCAACCAGAGTGACGGGAGGAGCATATTTCAGAAAACGTGCTCAGCTCGTCGAGAAAATGCGATTTAAGCAATAAAATTAAAAATGCACCTAAAACCTAAACCAAACGTTGCAGGTGCTTATTTCTTCATGTGCAGTGGTCAACGCGGCACTCTCTAGCTGCCAGGAGCACTTTTTACTATGCGCGCACAACCAGAGCGACGGGAGGAGCACATTTCAGAAAACGTGCTCAGCTCGTCGAGACAATGCAATTTAAGCAATAAAATTAAAAATGCACCTAAAACCTAAACCAAACGTTGCAGGTGCTTATTTCTTCGTGCGCAGTGGTCAACGCGGCACTCCCGAGCTGCCAAGAACACTTTTTACTGTGCGCACCCAACCAGAGCGACGGGAGGAGCACATTTCAGAAAACGTGCTCAGCTCGTCGAGAGAATGCGATTTAAGCAATAAAATTAAAAATGCACCTAAAACCTAAACCAAACGTTGCAGGTGCTTATTTCTTCGTGCGCAGTGGTCAACGCGGAACTTCCTAGCTGCCAGGAGCTCTTTTTACTGTGCGCACCCAACCAGAGCGACGGGAGGAGCACATTTCAGAAAACGTGCTCAGCTCGTCGAGAGAATGCGATTTAAGCAATAAAATAAAAAATGCACCTAAAACCTAAACCAAACGTTGCAGGTGCTTATTTCTTCGTGCGCAGTGGTCAACGCGGCACTCCCGAGCTGCCAAGAACACTTTTTACTGTGCGCACCCAACCAGAGCGACGGGAGGAGCATATTTCAGAAAACGTGCTCAGCTCGTCGAGAGAATGCGATTTAAGCAATAAAATTAAAAATGCACCTAAAACCTAAACCAAACGTTGCAGGTGCTTATTTCTTCGTGCGCAGTGGTCAACGCGGAACTTCCTAGCTGCCAGGAGCTCTTTTTACTGTGCGCACCCAACCAGAGCGACGGGAGGAGCACATTTCAGAAAACGTGCTCAGCTCGTCGAGAAAATGCGATTTAAGCAATAAAATTAAAAATGCAGCTAAAACCTAAACCAAACGTTGCAGGTGCTTATTTTTTCGTGCACAGTGGTCAACGCGGAACTCCCTAGCTGCCAGGAGCACTTTTTACTGTGCGCACCCAACCAGAGTGACGGGAGGAGCACATTTCAGAAAACGTGCTCAGCTCGTCGAGAAAATGCGATTTAAGCAATAAAATTAAAAATGCACCTAAAACCTAAACCAAACGTTGCAGGTGCTTATTTCTTCATGCGCAGTGGTCAACGCGGCACTCTCTAGCTGCCAAGAGCACTTTTTACTGTGCGCACCCAACCAGAGTGACGGGAGGAGCACATTTCAGAAAACGTGCTCATCTCGTCGAGAAAATGCGATTTAAGCAATAAGATTAAAAATGCACCTAAAACCTAAACCAAACGTTGCAGGTGCTTATTTCTTCATGCGCAGTGGTCAACGCGGCACTCTCTAGCTGCCAGGAGCACTTTTTACTACGCGCACCCAACCAGAGCGACGGGAGGAGCACATTTCAGAAAACGTGCTCAGCTCGTCGAGAGAATGCGATTTAAGCAATAAAATTAAAAATGCACCTAAAACCTAAACCAAACGTTGCAGGTGCTTATTTCTTCGTGCGCAGTGGTCAACGCGGCACTCCCTAGCTGCCAGGAGCTCTTTTTACTGTGCGCACCCAACCAGAGCGACGGGAGGAGCACATTTCAGAAAACGTGCTCAGCTTGTCGAGAAAATGCGATTTAAGCAATAAAATTAAAAATGCACCTAAAACCTAAACCAAACGTTGCAGGTTCTTATTTCTTCTTGCGCAGTGGTCAACGCGGCACTCTCTAGCTGCCAGGAGCACTTTTTACTATGCGCGCCCAACCAGAGCGACGGGAGGAGCACATTTCAGAAAACGTGCTCAGCTCGTCGAGAAAATGCCATTTAAGCAATAAAATTAAAAATGCACCTAAAACCTAAACCAAACGTTGCAGGTGCTTATTTCTTCGTGCGCAGTGGTCAACGCGGCACTCTTTAGCTGCCAAGAGCACTTTTTACTATGCGCACCCAACCAGAGTGACGGGAGGAGCACATTTCAGAAAACGTGCTCAGCTCGTCGAGAAAATGCGATTTAAGCAATAAAATTAAAAATGCACCTAAAACCTAAACCAAACGTTGCAGGTGCTTATTTCTTCGTGCGCAGTGGTCAACGCGGAACTCCCTAGCTGCCAGGAGCTCTTTTTACTGTGCGCACCCAACCAGAGCGACGGGAGGAGCCCATTTCAGAAAACGTGCTCAGCTCGTCGAGAAAATGCGATTTAAGCAATAAAATTAAAAATACACCTAAAACCTAAACCAAACGTTGCAGGTGCTTATTTCTTCGTGCGCAGTGCTCAACGCGGCACTCCCTAGCTGCCAGGAGCACTTTTTACTGTGCGCACCCAACCAGAGTGACGGGAGGAGCACATTTCAGAAAACGTGCTCAGCTCGTCGAGAAAATGCGATTTAAGCAATAAAATTAAAAATGCACCCAAAACCTAAACCAAACGTTGCAGGTGCTTATTTCTTTGTGCGCAGTGGTCAACGCGGCACTCTCTAGCTGCCAAGAGCACTTTTTACTATGCGCACCCAACCAGAGTGACGGGAGGAGCACATTTCAGAAAACGTGCTCAGCTCGTCGAGAAAATGCGATTTAAGCAATAAGATTAAAAATGCACCTAAAACCTAAACCAAACGTTGCAGGTGCTTATTTCTTCATGCGCAGTGGTCAACGCGGCACTCTCTAGCTGCCAAGAGCACTTTTTACTGTGCGCACCCAACCAGAGTGACGGGAGGAGCACATTTCAGAAAACGTGCTCAGCTCGTCGAGAAAATGCGATTTAAGCAATAAGATTAAAAATGCACCTAAAACCTAAACCAAACGTTGCAGGTGCTTATTTCTTCGTGCGCAGTGGTCAACGCGGAACTCCCTAGCTGCCAGGAGCTCTTTTTACTGTGCGCACCCAACCAGAGCGACGGGAGGAGCCCATTTCAGAAAACGTGCTCAGCTCGTCGAGAAAATGCGATTTAAGCAATAAAATTAAAAATGCACCTAAAACCTAAACCAAACGTTGCAGGTGCTTATTTCTTCGTGCGCAGTGCTCAACGCGGCACTCCCTAGCTGCCAGGAGCACTTTTTACTGTGCGCACCCAACCAGAGTGACGGGAGGAGCATATTTCAGAAAACGTGCTCAGCTCGTCGAGAAAATGCGATTTAAGCAATAAAATTAAAAATGCACCTAAAACCTAAACCAAACGTTGCAGGTGCTTATTTCTTCATGTGCAGTGGTCAACGCGGCACTCTCTAGCTGCCAGGAGCACTTTTTACTATGCGCGCACAACCAGAGCGACGGGAGGAGCACATTTCAGAAAACGTGCTCAGCTCGTCGAGAAAATGCGATTTAAGCAATAAAATTTAAAATGCGCCTAAAACCTAAACCAAACGTTGCAGGTGCTTATTTCTTTGTGCGCAGTGGTCAACGCGGCACTCCCTAGCTGCCAAGAGCACTTTTTACTATGCGCACCCAACCAGAGTGACGGGAGGAGCACATTTCAGAAAACGTGCTCAGCTCGTCGAGAAAATGCGATTTAAGCAATAAAATTAAAAATGCACCTAAAACCTAAACCAAACGTTGCAGGTGGTTATTTCTTCATGCGCAGTGGTCAACGCGGCACTCTCTAGCTGCCAAGAGCACTTTTTACTGTGCGCACCCAACCAGAGTGACGGGAGGAGCACATTTCAGAAAACGTGCTCAGCTCGTCGAGAAAATGCGATTTAAGCAATAAAATTAAAAATGCACCTAAAACCTAAACCAAACGTTGCAGGTGCTTATTTCTTCATGTGCAGTGGTCAACGCGGCACTCCCTAGCTGCCAAGAGCACTTTTTACTATGCGCACCCAACCAGAGTGACGGGAGGAGCACATTTCAGAAAACGTGCTCAGCTCGTCGAGAAAACGCGATTTAAGCAACAAGATTAAAAATGCACCTAAAACCTAAATCAAACGTTGCAGGTGCTTATTTCTTCATGCGCAGTGGTCAACGCGGAACTCTCTAGCTGCCAGGAGCACTTTTTACTGTGCGCACCCAACCAGAGTGGCGGCAGGAGCACATTTCAGAAAACGTGCTCAGCTCGTCGAGAAAATGCGATTTAAGCAATAAAATTAAAAATGCACCTAAAACCTAAACCAAACGTTGCAGGTGCTTATTTCTTCATGCGCAGTGGTCAACGCGGCACTCTCTAGCTGCCAAGAGAACTTTTTACTGTGCGCACCCAACCAGAGTGACGGGAGGAGCACATTTCAGAAAACGTGCTCAGCTCGTCGAGAAAATGCGATTTAAGCAATAAGATTAAAAATGCACCTAAAACCTAAACCAAACGTTGCAGGTGCTTATTTCTTCATGCGCAGTGGTCAACGCGGCACTCTCTAGCTGCCAGGAGCACTTTTTACTACGCGCACCCAACCAGAGCGACGGGAGGAGCACATTTCAGAAAACGTGCTCAGCTCGTCGAGAGAATGCGATTTAAGCAATAAAATAAAAAAATGCACCTAAAACCTAAACCAAACGTTGCAGGTGCTTATTTCTTCGAGCGCAGTGGTCAACGCGGCACTCCCTAGCTGCCAGGAGCACTTTTTACTGTGCGCACCCAACCAGAGTGACGGGAGGAGCACATTTCAGAAAACGTGCTCAGCTCGTCGAGAAAATGCGATTTAAGCAATAAAATTAAAAATGCACCTAAAACCTAAACCAAACGTTGCAGGTGCTTATTTCTTCATGCGCAGTGGTCAACGCGGAACTCTTTAGCTGCCAGGAGCACTTTTTACTATGCGCGCCCAACCAGAGCGACGGGAGGAGCACATTTCAGAAAACGTGCTCAGCTCGTCGAGAAAATGCGATTTAAGCAATAAAATTAAAAATGCACCTAAAACCTAAACCAAACGTTGCAGGTGCTTATTTCTTTGTGCGCAGTGGTCAACGCGGCACTCTTTAGCTGCCAAGAGCACTTTTTACTATGCGCACCCAACCAGAGTGACGGGAGGAGCACATTTCAGAAAACGTGCTCAGCTCGTCGAGAAAATGCGATTTAAGCAATAAAATTAAAAATGCACCTAAAACCTAAACCAAACGTTGCAGGTGGTTATTTCTACATGCGCAGTGGTCAACGCGGCACTCTCTAGCTGCCAAGAGCACTTTTTACTGTGCGCACCCAACCAGAGTCACGGGAGGAGCACATTTCAGAAAACGTGCTCAGCTCGTCGAGAAAATGCGATTTAAGCAATAAAATTAAAAATGCACCTAAAACCTAAAGCAAACGTTGCAGGTGCTTATTTCGTCATGCGCAGTGGTCAACGCGGAACTCCCTAGCTGCCAGGAGCTCTTTTTACTGTGCGCACCCAACCAGAGCGACGGGAGGAGCACATTTCAGAAAACGTGCTCAGCTCTTCGAGAGAATGCGATTTAAGCAATAAAATTAAAAATGCACCTAAAACCTAAACCAAACGTTGCAGGTGCTTATTTCTTCATGCGCAGTGGTCAACGCGGCACTCCCTAGCTGCCAAGAGCACTTTTTACTGTGCGCACCCAACCAGAGAGACGGGAGGAGCACATTTCAGAAAACGTGCTCAGCTCGTCGAGAAAATGCGATTCAAGCAATAAAATTAAAAATGCCCCTAAAACCTAAACCAAACGTTGCAGGTGCTTATTTCTTCATGCGCAGTGGTCAACGCGGCACTTTCTAGCTGCCAGGAGCACTTTTTACTATGCGCGCCCAACCAGAGCGACGGGAGGAGCACATTTCAGAAAACGTGCTCAGCTCGTCGAGAAAATGCGATTTAAGCAATAAAATTAAAAATGCACCTAAAACCTAAACCAAAGGTTGCAGGTGCTTATTTCTTCATGCGCAGTGGTCAACGCGGCACTCCCGAGCTGCCAGGAGCACTTTTTACTACGCGCACCCAACCACAGCGACGGGAGGAGCACATTTCAGAAAACGTGCTCAGCTCGTCGAGAAAATGCGATTTAAGCAATAAGATTAAAAATGCACCTAAAACCTAAACCAAACATTGCAGGTGCTTATTTCTTCGTGCGCAGTGGTCAACGCGGAACTCCCTAGCTGCCAGGAGCTCTTTTTACTGTGCGCACCCAACCAGAGCGACGGGAGGAGCACATTTCAGAAAACGTGCTCAGCTCGTCGAGAAAATGCGATTTAAGCAATAAAATTAAAAATGCACCTAAAACCTAAACCAAACGTTGCAGGTGCTTATTTCTTCGTGCGCAGTGCTCAACGCGGCACTCCCTAGCTGCCAGGAGCACTTTTTACTGTGCGCACCCAACCAGAGTGACGGGAGGAGCACATTTCAGAAAACGTGCTCAGCTCGTCGAGAAAATGCGATTTAAGCAATAAAATTAAAAATGCACCTAAAACCTAAACCAAACGTTGCAGGTGCTTATTTCTTCATGCGCAGTGGTCAACGCGGCACTCTCTAGCTGCCAGGAGCACTTTTTACTACGCGCACCCAACCAGAGCGACGGGAGGAGCACATTTCAGAAAACGTGCTCAGCTCGTCGAGAGAATGCGATTTAAGCAATAAAATAAAAAATGCACCTAAAACCTAAACCAAACGTTGCAGGTGCTTATTTCTTCGTGCGCAGTGGTCAACGCGGCACTCCCTAGCTGCCAGGAGCTCTTTTTACTGTGCGCACCCAACCAGAACGACGGGAGGAGCACATTTCAGAAAACGTGCTCAGCTCGTCGAGAAAATGCGATTTAAGCAATAAAATTAAAAATGCACCTAAAACCTAAACCAAACGTTGCAGGTGCTTATTTCTTCATGCGCAGTGGTCAACGCGGCACTCCCTAGCTGCCAAGAGCACTTTTTACTGTGCGCACCCAACCAGAGAGACGGGAGGAGCACATTTCAGAAAACGTGCTCAGCTCGTCGAGAAAATGCGATTTAAGCACTAAAATTAAAAATGCACCTAAAACCTAAACCAAACGTTGCAGGTGCTTATTTCTTCATGCGCAGTGGTCAACGCGGCACTCTCTAGCTGCCAAGAGCACTTTTTACTGTGCGCACCCAACCAGAGTGACGGGAGGAGCACATTTCAGAAAACGTGCTCATCTCGTCGAGAAAATGCGATTTAAGCAATAAGATTAAAAATGCACCTAAAACCTAAACCAAACGTTGCAGGTGCTTATTTCTTCATGCGCAGTGGTCAACGCGGCACTCTCTAGCTGCCAGGAGCACTTTTTACTACGCGCACCCAACCAGAGCGACGGGAGGAGCACATTTCAGAAAACGTGCTCAGCTCGTCGAGAGAATGCGATTTAAGCAATAAAATTAAAAATGCACCTAAAACCTAAACCAAACGTTGCAGGTGCTTATTTCTTCGTGCGCAGTGGTCAACGCGGCACTCCCTAGCTGCCAGGAGCTCTTTTTACTGTGCGCACCCAACCAGAGCGACGGGAGGAGCACATTTCAGAAAACGTGCTCAGCTTGTCGAGAAAATGCGATTTAAGCAATAAAATTAAAAATGCACCTAAAACCTAAACCAAACGTTGCAGGTTCTTATTTCTTCTTGCGCAGTGGTCAACGCGGCACTCTCTAGCTGCCAGGAGCACTTTTTACTATGCGCGCCCAACCAGAGCGACGGGAGGAGCACATTTCAGAAAACGTGCTCAGCTCGTCGAGAAAATGCGATTTAAGCAATAAAATTAAAAATGCACCTAAAACCTAAACCAAACGTTGCAGGTGCTTATTTCTTCATGCGCAGTGGTCAACGCGGCACTCCCGAGCTGCCAAGAGCACTTTTTACTGTGCGCACCCAACCAGAGCGACGGGAGGAGCACATTTCAGAAAACGTGCTCAGCTCGTCGAGAGAATGCGATTTAAGCAATAAAATTAAAAATGCACCTAAAACCTAAACCAAACGTTGCAGGTGCTTATTTCTTCGTGCGCAGTGGTCAACGCGGAACTCCCTAGCTGCCAGGAGCTCTTTTTACTGTGCGCACCCAACCAGAGCGACGGGAGGAGCACATTTCAGAAAACGTGCTCAGCTCGTCGAGAAAATGCAATTTAAGCAATAAAATTAAAAATGCAGCTAAAACCTAAACCAAACGTTGCAGGTGCTTATTTCTTCGTGCGCAGTGGTCAACGCGGAACTCCCTAGCTGCCAGGAGCACTTTTTACTGTGCGCACCCAACCAGAGTGACGGGAGGAGCACATTTCAGAAAACGTGCTCAGCTCGTCGAGAAAATGCGATTTAAGCAATAAAATTAAAAATGCACCCAAAACCTAAACCAAACGTTGCAGGTGCTTATTTCTTTGTGCGCAGTGGTCAACGCGGCACTCTCTAGCTGCCAAGAGCACTTTTTACTATGCGCACCCAACCAGAGTGACGGGAGGAGCACATTTCAGAAAACGTGCTCAGCTCGTCGAGAAAATGCGATTTAAGCAATAAGATTAAAAATGCACCTAAAACCTAAACCAAACGTTGCAGGTGCTTATTTCTTCATGCGCAGTGGTCAACGCGGCACTCTCTAGCTGCCAAGAGCACTTTTTACTGTGCGCACCCAACCAGAGTGACGGGAGGAGCACATTTCAGAAAACGTGCTCAGCTCGTCGAGAAAATGCGATTTAAGCAATAAGATTAAAAATGCACCTAAAACCTAAACCAAACGTTGCAGGTGCTTATTTCTTCGTGCGCAGTGGTCAACGCGGAACTCCCTAGCTGCCAGGAGCTCTTTTTACTGTGCGCACCCAACCAGAGCGACGGGAGGAGCCCATTTCAGAAAACGTGCTCAGCTCGTCGAGAAAATGCGATTTAAGCAATAAAATTAAAAATGCACCTAAAACCTAAACCAAACGTTGCAGGTGCTTATTTCTTCGTGCGCAGTGCTCAACGCGGCACTCCCTAGCTGCCAGGAGCTCTTTTTACTGTGCGCACCCAACCAGAGCGACGGGAGGAGCACATTTCAGAAAACGTGCTCAGCTTGTCGAGAAAATGCGATTTAAGCAATAAAATTAAAAATGCACCTAAAACCTAAACCAAACGCTGCAGGTGCTTATTTCTTCGTGCGCAGTGGTCAACGCGGCACTCCCGAGCTGCCAAGAACACTTTTTACTGTGCGCACCCAACCAGAGCGACGGGAGGAGCACATTTCAGAAAACGTGCTCAGCTCGTCGAGAGAATGCGATTTAAGCAATAAAATTAAAAATGCACCTAAAACCTAAACCAAACGTTGCAGGTGCTTATTTCTTCGTGCGCAGTGGTCAACGCGGAACTTCCTAGCTGCCAGGAGCTCTTTTTACTGTGCGCACCCAACCAGAGCGACGGGAGGAGCACATTTCAGAAAACGTGCTCAGCTCGTCGAGAAAATGCGATTTAAGCAATAAAATTAAAAATGCAGCTAAAACCTAAACCAAACGTTGCAGGTGCTTATTTTTTCGTGCGCAGTGGTCAACGCGGAACTCCCTAGCTGCCAGGAGCACTTTTTACTGTGCGCACCCAACCAGAGTGACGGGAGGAGCACATTTCAGAAAACGTGCTCAGCTCGTCGAGAAAATGCGATTTAAGCAATAAAATTAAAAATGCACCTAAAACCTAAACCAAACGTTGCAGGTGCTTATTTCTTCATGCGCAGTGGTCAACGCGGCACTCTCTAGCTGCCAAGAGCACTTTTTACTGTGCGCACCCAACCAGAGTGACGGGAGGAGCACATTTCAGAAAACGTGCTCAGCTCGTCGAGAAAATGCGATTTAAGCAATAAAATTAAAAATGCACCTAAAACCTAAACCAAACGTTGCAGGTGCTTATTTCTTCATGTGCAGTGGTCAACGCGGCACTCCCTAGCTGCCAAGAGCACTTTTTACTATGCGCACCCAACCAGAGTGACGGGAGGAGCACATTTCAGAAAACGTGCTCAGCTCGTCGAGAAAACGCGATTTAAGCAATAAGATTAAAAATGCACCTAAAACCTAAACCAAACGTTGCAGGTGCTTATTTCTTCATGCGCAGTGGTCAACGCGGCACTCTCTAGCTGCCAAGAGCACTTTTTACTGTGCGCACCCAACCAGAGTGACGGGAGGAGCACATTTCAGAAAACGTGCTCAGCTCGTCGAGAAAATGCGATTTAAGCAATAAGATTAAAAATGCACCTAAAACCTAAACCAAACGTTGCAGGTGCTTATTTCTTCGTGCGCAGTGGTCAACGCGGAACTCCCTAGCTGCCAGGAGCTCTTTTTACTGTGCGCACCCAACCAGAGCGACGGGAGGAGCCCATTTCAGAAAACGTGCTCAGCTCGTCGAGAAAATGCGATTTAAGCAATAAAATTAAAAATGCACCTAAAACCTAAACCAAACGTTGCAGGTGCTTATTTCTTCGTGCGCAGTGCTCAACGCGGCACTCCCTAGCTGCCAGGAGCTCTTTTTACTGTGCGCACCCAACCAGAGCGACGGGAGGAGCACATTTCAGAAAACGTGCTCAGCTTGTCGAGAAAATGCGATTTAAGCAATAAAATTAAAAATGCACCTAAAACCTAAACCAAACGCTGCAGGTGCTTATTTCTTCGTGCGCAGTGGTCAACGCGGCACTCCCGAGCTGCCAAGAACACTTTTTACTGTGCGCACCCAACCAGAGCGACGGGAGGAGCACATTTCAGAAAACGTGCTCAGCTCGTCGAGAGAATGCGATTTAAGCAATAAAATTAAAAATGCACCTAAAACCTAAACCAAACGTTGCAGGTGCTTATTTCTTCGTGCGCAGTGGTCAACGCGGAACTTCCTAGCTGCCAGGAGCTCTTTTTACTGTGCGCACCCAACCAGAGCGACGGGAGGAGCACATTTCAGAAAACGTGCTCAGCTCGTCGAGAAAATGCGATTTAAGCAATAAAATTAAAAATGCAGCTAAAACCTAAACCAAACGTTGCAGGTGCTTATTTTTTCGTGCGCAGTGGTCAACGCGGAACTCCCTAGCTGCCAGGAGCACTTTTTACTGTGCGCACCCAACCAGAGTGACGGGAGGAGCACATTTCAGAAAACGTGCTCAGCTCGTCGAGAAAATGCGATTTAAGCAATAAAATTAAAAATGCACCTAAAACCTAAACCAAACGTTGCAGGTGCTTATTTCTTCATGCGCAGTGGTCAACGCGGCACTCTCTAGCTGCCAAGAGCACTTTTTACTGTGCGCACCCAACCAGAGTGACGGGAGGAGCACATTTCAGAAAACGTGCTCAGCTCGTCGAGAAAATGCGATTTAAGCAATAAAATTAAAAATGCACCTAAAACCTAAACCAAACGTTGCAGGTGCTTATTTCTTCATGTGCAGTGGTCAACGCGGCACTCCCTAGCTGCCAAGAGCACTTTTTACTATGCGCACCCAACCAGAGTGACGGGAGGAGCACATTTCAGAAAACGTGCTCAGCTCGTCGAGAAAACGCGATTTAAGCAATAAGATTAAAAATGCACCTAAAACCTGAATCAAACGTTGCAGGTGCTTATTTCTTCATGCGCAGTGGTCAACGCGGCACTCTCTAGCTGCCAGGAGCACTTTTTACTACGCGCACCCAACCAGAGCGACGGGAGGAGCACATTTCAGAAAACGTGCTCAGCTCGTCGAGAGAATGCGATTTAAGCAATAAAATTAAAAATGCACCTAAAACCTAAACCAAACGTTGCAGGTGCTTATTTCTTCGTGCGCAGTGGTCAACGCGGCACTCCCTAGCTGCCAGGAGCTCTTTTTACTGTGCGCACCCAACCAGAGCGACGGGAGGAGCACATTTCAGAAAACGTGCTCAGCTTGTCGAGAAAATGCGATTTAAGCAATAAAATTAAAAATGCACCTAAAACCTAAACCAAACGTTGCAGGTTCTTATTTCTTCTTGCGCAGTGGTCAACGCGGCACTCTCTAGCTGCCAGGAGCACTTTTTACTATGCGCGCCCAACCAGAGCGACGGGAGGAGCACATTTCAGAAAACGTGCTCAGCTCGTCGAGAAAATGCCATTTAAGCAATAAAATTAAAAATGCACCTAAAACCTAAACCAAACGTTGCAGGTGCTTATTTCTTCGTGCGCAGTGGTCAACGCGGCACTCTTTAGCTGCCAAGAGCACTTTTTACTATGCGCACCCAACCAGAGTGACGGGAGGAGCACATTTCAGAAAACGTGCTCAGCTCGTCGAGAAAATGCGATTTAAGCAATAAAATTAAAAATGCACCTAAAACCTAAACCAAACGTTGCAGGTGCTTATTTCTTCGTGCGCAGTGGTCAACGCGGAACTCCCTAGCTGCCAGGAGCTCTTTTTACTGTGCGCACCCAACCAGAGCGACGGGAGGAGCCCATTTCAGAAAACGTGCTCAGCTCGTCGAGAAAATGCGATTTAAGCAAT
The DNA here is from genome assembly GCF_059516105.1 of Syngnathus floridae. Lineage (NCBI taxonomy): Eukaryota > Metazoa > Chordata > Actinopteri > Syngnathiformes > Syngnathidae > Syngnathus > Syngnathus floridae. The sequence goes on along the minus strand of NC_142416.1, from coordinate 3,960,896 downwards.
AAAATTAAAAATACACCTAAAACCTAAACCAAACGTTGCAGGTGCTTATTTCTTCGTGCGCAGTGCTCAACGCGGCACTCCCTAGCTGCCAGGAGCACTTTTTACTGTGCGCACCCAACCAGAGTGACGGGAGGAGCACATTTCAGAAAACGTGCTCAGCTCGTCGAGAAAATGCGATTTAAGCAATAAAATTAAAAATGCACCTAAAACCTAAACCAAACGTTGCAGGTGCTTATTTCTTCATGCGCAGTGGTCAACGCGGCACTCTCTAGCTGCCAAGAGCACTTTTTACTGTGCGCACCCAACCAGAGTGACGGGAGGAGCACATTTCAGAAAACGTGCTCAGCTCGTCGAGAAAATGCGATTTAAGCAATAAAATTAAAAATGCACCTAAAACCTAAACCAAACGTTGCAGGTGCTTATTTCTTCGTGCGCAGTGCTCAACGCGGCACTCCCTAGCTGCCAGGAGCACTTTTTACTGTGCGCACCCAACCAGAGTGACGGGAGGAGCACATTTCAGAAAACGTGCTCAGCTCGTCGAGACAATGCAATTTAAGCAATAAAATTAAAAATGCACCTAAAACCTAAACCAAACGTTGCAGGTGCTTATTTCTTCGTGCGCAGTGCTCAACGCGGCACTCCCTAGCTGCCAGGAGCACTTTTTACTGTGCGCACCCAACCAGAGTGACGGGAGGAGCATATTTCAGAAAACGTGCTCAGCTCGTCGAGAAAATGCGATTTAAGCAATAAAATTAAAAATGCACCTAAAACCTAAACCAAACGTTGCAGGTGCTTATTTCTTCATGTGCAGTGGTCAACGCGGCACTCTCTAGCTGCCAGGAGCACTTTTTACTATGCGCGCACAACCAGAGCGACGGGAGGAGCACATTTCAGAAAACGTGCTCAGCTCGTCGAGAAAATGCGATTTAAGCAATAAAATTTAAAATGCACCTAAAACCTAAACCAAACGTTGCAGGTGCTTATTTCTTTGTGCGCAGTGGTCAACGCGGCACTCCCTAGCTGCCAAGAGCACTTTTTACTATGCGCACCCAACCAGAGTGACGGGAGGAGCACATTTCAGAAAACGTGCTCAGCTCGTCGAGAAAATGCGATTTAAGCAATAAAATTAAAAATGCACCTAAAACCTAAACCAAACGTTGCAGGTGGTTATTTCTTCATGCGCAGTGGTCAACGCGGCACTCTCTAGCTGCCAAGAGCACTTTTTACTGTGCGCACCCAACCAGAGTGACGGGAGGAGCACATTTCAGAAAACGTGCTCAGCTCGTCGAGAAAATGCGATTTAAGCAATAAAATTAAAAATGCACCTAAAACCTAAACCAAACGTTGCAGGTGCTTATTTCTTCATGCGCAGTGGTCAACGCGGCACTCCCTAGCTGCCAAGAGCACTTTTTACTATGCGCACCCAACCAGAGTGACGGGAGGAGCACATTTCAGAAAACGTGCTCAGCTCGTCGAGAAAACGCGATTTAAGCAACAAGATTAAAAATGCACCTAAAACCTAAATCAAACGTTGCAGGTGCTTATTTCTTCATGCGCAGTGGTCAACGCGGAACTCTCTAGCTGCCAGGAGCACTTTTTACTGTGCGCACCCAACCAGAGTGGCGGCAGGAGCACATTTCAGAAAACGTGCTCAGCTCGTCGAGAAAATGCGATTTAAGCAATAAAATTAAAAATGCACCTAAAACCTAAACCAAACGTTGCAGGTGCTTATTTCTTCATGCGCAGTGGTCAACGCGGAACTCTTTAGCTGCCAGGAGCACTTTTTACTGTGCGCACCCAACCAGAGTGACGGGAGGAGCACATTTCAGAAAACGTGCTCAGCTCGTCGAGAAAATGCGATTTAAGCAATAAAATTAAAAATGCACCTAAAACCTAAACCAAACGTTGCAGGTGCTTATTTCTTCATGCGCAGTGGTCAACGCGGCACTCTCTAGCTGCCAGGAGCACTTTTTACTACGCGCACCAAACCAGAGCGACGGGAGGAGCACATTTCAGAAAACGTGCTCAGCTCGTCGAGAGAATGCGATTTAAGCAATAAAATAAAAAATGCACCTAAAACCTAAACCAAATGTTGCAGGTGCTTATTTCTTCGTGCGCAGTGGTCAACGCGGCACTCCCTAGCTGCCAGGAGCTCTTTTTACTGTGCGCACCCAACCAGAACGACGGGAGGAGCACATTTCAGAAAACGTGCTCAGCTCGTCGAGAAAATGCGATTTAAGCAATAAAATTAAAAATGCACCTAAAACCTAAACCAAACGTTGCAGGTGCTTATTTCTTCATGCGCAGTGGTCAACGCGGCACTCCCTAGCTGCCAAGAGCACTTTTTACTGTGCGCACCCAACCAGAGAGACGGGAGGAGCACATTTCAGAAAACGTGCTCAGCTCGTCGAGAAAATGCGATTTAAGCACTAAAATTAAAAATGCACCTAAAACCTAAACCAAACGTTGCAGGTGCTTATTTCTTCATGCGCAGTGGTCAACGCGGCACTCTCTAGCTGCCAAGAGCACTTTTTACTGTGCGCACCCAACCAGAGTGACGGGAGGAGCACATTTCAGAAAACGTGCTCAGCTCGTCGAGAAAATGCGATTTAAGCAATAAGATTAAAAATGCACCTAAAACCTAAACCAAACGTTGCAGGTGCTTATTTCTTCATGCGCAGTGGTCGACGCGGCACTCTCTAGCTGCCAGGAGCACTTTTTACTACGCGCACCCAACCAGAGCGACGGGAGGAGCACATTTCAGAAAACGTGCTCAGCTCGTCGAGAGAATGCGATTTAAGCAATAAAATAAAAAATGCACCTAAAACCTAAACCAAACGTTGCAGGTGCTTATTTCTTCGTGCGCAGTGGTCAACGCGGCACTCCCTAGCTGCCAGGAGCTCTTTTTACTGTGCGCACCCAACCAGAACGACGGGAGGAGCACATTTCAGAAAACGTGCTCAGCTCGTCGAGAAAATGCGATTTAAGCAATAAAATTAAAAATGCACCTAAAACCTAAACCAAACGTTGCAGGTGCTTATTTCTTCGTGCGCAGTGGTCAACGCGGAACTCCCTAGCTGCCAGGAGCTCTTTTTACTGTGCGCACCCAACCAGAGCGACGGGAGGAGCACATTTCAGAAAACGTGCTCAGCTCGTCGAGAAAATGCAATTTAAGCAATAAAATTAAAAATGCAGCTAAAACCTAAACCAAACGTTGCAGGTGCTTATTTCTTCGTGCGCAGTGGTCAACGCGGAACTCCCTAGCTGCCAGGAGCACTTTTTACTGTGCGCACCCAACCAGAGTGACGGGAGGAGCACATTTCAGAAAACGTGCTCAGCTCGTCGAGAAAATGCGATTTAAGCAATAAAATTAAAAATGCACCCAAAACCTAAACCAAACGTTGCAGGTGCTTATTTCTTTGTGCGCAGTGGTCAACGCGGCACTCTCTAGCTGCCAAGAGCACTTTTTACTATGCGCACCCAACCAGAGTGACGGGAGGAGCACATTTCAGAAAACGTGCTCAGCTCGTCGAGAAAATGCGATTTAAGCAATAAGATTAAAAATGCACCTAAAACCTAAACCAAACGTTGCAGGTGCTTATTTCTTCATGCGCAGTGGTCAACGCGGCACTCTCTAGCTGCCAAGAGCACTTTTTACTGTGCGCACCCAACCAGAGTGACGGGAGGAGCACATTTCAGAAAACGTGCTCAGCTCGTCGAGAAAATGCGATTTAAGCAATAAGATTAAAAATGCACCTAAAACCTAAACCAAACGTTGCAGGTGCTTATTTCTTCGTGCGCAGTGGTCAACGCGGAACTCCCTAGCTGCCAGGAGCTCTTTTTACTGTGCGCACCCAACCAGAGCGACGGGAGGAGCCCATTTCAGAAAACGTGCTCAGCTCGTCGAGAAAATGCGATTTAAGCAATAAAATTAAAAATGCACCTAAAACCTAAACCAAACGTTGCAGGTGCTTATTTCTTCGTGCGCAGTGCTCAACGCGGCACTCCCTAGCTGCCAGGAGCTCTTTTTACTGTGCGCACCCAACCAGAGCGACGGGAGGAGCACATTTCAGAAAACGTGCTCAGCTTGTCGAGAAAATGCGATTTAAGCAATAAAATTAAAAATGCACCTAAAACCTAAACCAAACGCTGCAGGTGCTTATTTCTTCGTGCGCAGTGGTCAACGCGGCACTCCCGAGCTGCCAAGAACACTTTTTACTGTGCGCACCCAACCAGAGCGACGGGAGGAGCATATTTCAGAAAACGTGCTCAGCTCGTCGAGAGAATGCGATTTAAGCAATAAAATTAAAAATGCACCTAAAACCTAAACCAAACGTTGCAGGTGCTTATTTCTTCGTGCGCAGTGGTCAACGCGGAACTTCCTAGCTGCCAGGAGCTCTTTTTACTGTGCGCACCCAACCAGAGCGACGGGAGGAGCACATTTCAGAAAACGTGCTCAGCTCGTCGAGAAAATGCGATTTAAGCAATAAAATTAAAAATGCAGCTAAAACCTAAACCAAACGTTGCAGGTGCTTATTTTTTCGTGCGCAGTGGTCAACGCGGAACTCCCTAGCTGCCAGGAGCACTTTTTACTGTGCGCACCCAACCAGAGTGACGGGAGGAGCACATTTCAGAAAACGTGCTCAGCTCGTCGAGAAAATGCGATTTAAGCAATAAAATTAAAAATGCACCTAAAACCTAAACCAAACGTTGCAGGTGCTTATTTCTTCATGCGCAGTGGTCAACGCGGCACTCTCTAGCTGCCAAGAGCACTTTTTACTGTGCGCACCCAACCAGAGTGACGGGAGGAGCACATTTCAGAAAACGTGCTCAGCTCGTCGAGAAAATGCGATTTAAGCAATAAAATTAAAAATGCACCTAAAACCTAAACCAAACGTTGCAGGTGCTTATTTCTTCATGTGCAGTGGTCAACGCGGCACTCCCTAGCTGCCAAGAGCACTTTTTACTATGCGCACCCAACCAGAGTGACGGGAGGAGCACATTTCAGAAAACGTGCTCAGCTCGTCGAGAAAACGCGATTTAAGCAATAAGATTAAAAATGCACCTAAAACCTGAATCAAACGTTGCAGGTGCTTATTTCTTCATGCGCAGTGGTCAACGCGGCACTCTCTAGCTGCCAGGAGCACTTTTTACTACGCGCACCCAACCAGAGCGACGGGAGGAGCACATTTCAGAAAACGTGCTCAGCTCGTCGAGAGAATGCGATTTAAGCAATAAAATTAAAAATGCACCTAAAACCTAAACCAAACGTTGCAGGTGCTTATTTCTTCGTGCGCAGTGGTCAACGCGGCACTCCCTAGCTGCCAGGAGCTCTTTTTACTGTGCGCACCCAACCAGAGCGACGGGAGGAGCACATTTCAGAAAACGTGCTCAGCTTGTCGAGAAAATGCGATTTAAGCAATAAAATTAAAAATGCACCTAAAACCTAAACCAAACGTTGCAGGTTCTTATTTCTTCTTGCGCAGTGGTCAACGCGGCACTCTCTAGCTGCCAGGAGCACTTTTTACTATGCGCGCCCAACCAGAGCGACGGGAGGAGCACATTTCAGAAAACGTGCTCAGCTCGTCGAGAAAATGCCATTTAAGCAATAAAATTAAAAATGCACCTAAAACCTAAACCAAACGTTGCAGGTGCTTATTTCTTCGTGCGCAGTGGTCAACGCGGCACTCTTTAGCTGCCAAGAGCACTTTTTACTATGCGCACCCAACCAGAGTGACGGGAGGAGCACATTTCAGAAAACGTGCTCAGCTCGTCGAGAAAATGCGATTTAAGCAATAAAATTAAAAATGCACCTAAAACCTAAACCAAACGTTGCAGGTGCTTATTTCTTCGTGCGCAGTGGTCAACGCGGAACTCCCTAGCTGCCAGGAGCTCTTTTTACTGTGCGCACCCAACCAGAGCGACGGGAGGAGCCCATTTCAGAAAACGTGCTCAGCTCGTCGAGAAAATGCGATTTAAGCAATAAAATTAAAAATACACCTAAAACCTAAACCAAACGTTGCAGGTGCTTATTTCTTCGTGCGCAGTGCTCAACGCGGCACTCCCTAGCTGCCAGGAGCACTTTTTACTGTGCGCACCCAACCAGAGTGACGGGAGGAGCACATTTCAGAAAACGTGCTCAGCTCGTCGAGAAAATGCGATTTAAGCAATAAAATTAAAAATGCACCTAAAACCTAAACCAAACGTTGCAGGTGCTTATTTCTTCATGCGCAGTGGTCAACGCGGCACTCTCTAGCTGCCAAGAGCACTTTTTACTGTGCGCACCCAACCAGAGTGACGGGAGGAGCACATTTCAGAAAACGTGCTCAGCTCGTCGAGAAAATGCGATTTAAGCAATAAAATTAAAAATGCACCTAAAACCTAAACCAAACGTTGCAGGTGCTTATTTCTTCGTGCGCAGTGCTCAACGCGGCACTCCCTAGCTGCCAGGAGCACTTTTTACTGTGCGCACCCAACCAGAGTGACGGGAGGAGCACATTTCAGAAAACGTGCTCAGCTCGTCGAGACAATGCAATTTAAGCAATAAAATTAAAAATGCACCTAAAACCTAAACCAAACGTTGCAGGTGCTTATTTCTTCGTGCGCAGTGCTCAACGCGGCACTCCCTAGCTGCCAGGAGCACTTTTTACTGTGCGCACCCAACCAGAGTGACGGGAGGAGCATATTTCAGAAAACGTGCTCAGCTCGTCGAGAAAATGCGATTTAAGCAATAAAATTAAAAATGCACCTAAAACCTAAACCAAACGTTGCAGGTGCTTATTTCTTCATGTGCAGTGGTCAACGCGGCACTCTCTAGCTGCCAGGAGCACTTTTTACTATGCGCGCACAACCAGAGCGACGGGAGGAGCACATTTCAGAAAACGTGCTCAGCTCGTCGAGAAAATGCGATTTAAGCAATAAAATTTAAAATGCACCTAAAACCTAAACCAAACGTTGCAGGTGCTTATTTCTTTGTGCGCAGTGGTCAACGCGGCACTCCCTAGCTGCCAAGAGCACTTTTTACTATGCGCACCCAACCAGAGTGACGGGAGGAGCACATTTCAGAAAACGTGCTCAGCTCGTCGAGAAAATGCGATTTAAGCAATAAAATTAAAAATGCACCTAAAACCTAAACCAAACGTTGCAGGTGGTTATTTCTTCATGCGCAGTGGTCAACGCGGCACTCTCTAGCTGCCAAGAGCACTTTTTACTGTGCGCACCCAACCAGAGTGACGGGAGGAGCACATTTCAGAAAACGTGCTCAGCTCGTCGAGAAAATGCGATTTAAGCAATAAAATTAAAAATGCACCTAAAACCTAAACCAAACGTTGCAGGTGCTTATTTCTTCATGTGCAGTGGTCAACGCGGCACTCCCTAGCTGCCAAGAGCACTTTTTACTATGCGCACCCAACCAGAGTGACGGGAGGAGCACATTTCAGAAAACGTGCTCAGCTCGTCGAGAAAACGCGATTTAAGCAACAAGATTAAAAATGCACCTAAAACCTAAATCAAACGTTGCAGGTGCTTATTTCTTCATGCGCAGTGGTCAACGCGGAACTCTCTAGCTGCCAGGAGCACTTTTTACTGTGCGCACCCAACCAGAGTGGCGGCAGGAGCACATTTCAGAAAACGTGCTCAGCTCGTCGAGAAAATGCGATTTAAGCAATAAAATTAAAAATGCACCTAAAACCTAAACCAAACGTTGCAGGTGCTTATTTCTTCATGCGCAGTGGTCAACGCGGCACTCTCTAGCTGCCAAGAGAACTTTTTACTGTGCGCACCCAACCAGAGTGACGGGAGGAGCACATTTCAGAAAACGTGCTCAGCTCGTCGAGAAAATGCGATTTAAGCAATAAGATTAAAAATGCACCTAAAACCTAAACCAAACGTTGCAGGTGCTTATTTCTTCATGCGCAGTGGTCAACGCGGCACTCTCTAGCTGCCAGGAGCACTTTTTACTACGCGCACCCAACCAGAGCGACGGGAGGAGCACATTTCAGAAAACGTGCTCAGCTCGTCGAGAGAATGCGATTTAAGCAATAAAATAAAAAAATGCACCTAAAACCTAAACCAAACGTTGCAGGTGCTTATTTCTTCGAGCGCAGTGGTCAACGCGGCACTCCCTAGCTGCCAGGAGCACTTTTTACTGTGCGCACCCAACCAGAGTGACGGGAGGAGCACATTTCAGAAAACGTGCTCAGCTCGTCGAGAAAATGCGATTTAAGCAATAAAATTAAAAATGCACCTAAAACCTAAACCAAACGTTGCAGGTGCTTATTTCTTCATGCGCAGTGGTCAACGCGGAACTCTTTAGCTGCCAGGAGCACTTTTTACTATGCGCGCCCAACCAGAGCGACGGGAGGAGCACATTTCAGAAAACGTGCTCAGCTCGTCGAGAAAATGCGATTTAAGCAATAAAATTAAAAATGCACCTAAAACCTAAACCAAACGTTGCAGATGCTTATTTCTTTGTGCGCAGTGGTCAACGCGGCACTCTTTAGCTGCCAAGAGCACTTTTTACTATGCGCACCCAACCAGAGTGACGGGAGGAGCACATTTCAGAAAACGTGCTCAGCTCGTCGAGAAAATGCGATTTAAGCAATAAAATTAAAAATGCACCTAAAACCTAAACCAAACGTTGCAGGTGGTTATTTCTACATGCGCAGTGGTCAACGCGGCACTCTCTAGCTGCCAAGAGCACTTTTTACTGTGCGCACCCAACCAGAGTCACGGGAGGAGCACATTTCAGAAAACGTGCTCAGCTCGTCGAGAAAATGCGATTTAAGCAATAAAATTAAAAATGCACCTAAAACCTAAAGCAAACGTTGCAGGTGCTTATTTCGTCATGCGCAGTGGTCAACGCGGCACTCCCTAGCTGCCAAGAGCACTTTTTACTGTGCGCACCCAACCAGAGCGACGGGAGGAGCCCATTTCAGAAAACGTGCTCAGCTCGTCGAGAAAATGCGATTTAAGCAATAAAATTAAAAATGCACCTAAAACCTAAACCAAACGTTGCAGGTGCTTATTTCTTCGTGCGCAGTGCTCAACGCGGCACTCCCTAGCTGCCAGGAGCTCTTTTTACTGTGCGCACCCAACCAGAGCGACGGGAGGAGCACATTTCAGAAAACGTGCTCAGCTTGTCGAGAAAATGCGATTTAAGCAATAAAATTAAAAATGCACCTAAAACCTAAACCAAACGTTGCAGGTTCTTATTTCTTCTTGCGCAGTGGTCAACGCGGCACTCTCTAGCTGCCAGGAGCACTTTTTACTATGCGCGCCCAACCAGAGCGACGGGAGGAGCACATTTCAGAAAACGTGCTCAGCTCGTCGAGAAAATGCGATTTAAGCAATAAAATTAAAAATGCACCTAAAACCTAAACCAAACGTTGCAGGTGCTTATTTCTTCATGCGCAGTGGTCAACGCGGCACTCCCGAGCTGCCAAGAGCACTTTTTACTGTGCGCACCCAACCAGAGCGACGGGAGGAGCACATTTCAGAAAACGTGCTCAGCTCGTCGAGAGAATGCGATTTAAGCAATAAAATTAAAAATGCACCTAAAACCTAAACCAAACATTGCAGGTGCTTATTTCTTCGTGCGCAGTGGTCAACGCGGAACTCCCTAGCTGCCAGGAGCTCTTTTTACTGTGCGCACCCAACCAGAGCGACGGGAGGAGCACATTTCAGAAAACGTGCTCAGCTCTTCGAGAGAATGCGATTTAAGCAATAAAATTAAAAATGCACCTAAAACCTAAACCAAACGTTGCAGGTGCTTATTTCTTCGTGCGCAGTGCTCAACGCGGCACTCCCTAGCTGCCAGGAGCACTTTTTACTGTGCGCACCCAACCAGAGTGACGGGAGGAGCACATTTCAGAAAACGTGCTCAGCTCGTCGAGAAAATGCGATTTAAGCAATAAAATTAAAAATGCACCTAAAACCTAAACCAAACGTTGCAGGTGCTTATTTCTTCATGCGCAGTGGTCAACGCGGCACTCTCTAGCTGCCAAGAGCACTTTTTACTGTGCGCACCCAACCAGAGTGACGGGAGGAGCACATTTCAGAAAACGTGCTCAGCTCGTCGAGAAAATGCGATTTAAGCAATAAGATTAAAAATGTACCTAAAACCTAAACCAAACGTTGCAGGTGCTTATTTTTTCATGCGCAGTGGTCGACGCGGCACTCTCTAGCTGCCAGGAGCACTTTTTACTACGCGCACCCAACCAGAGCGACGGGAGGAGCACATTTCAGAAAACGTGCTCAGCTCGTCGAGAGAATGCGATTTAAGCAATAAAATAAAAAATGCACCTAAAACCTAAACCAAACGTTGCAGGTGCTTATTTCTTCGTGCGCAGTGGTCAACGCGGCACTCCCTAGCTGCCAGGAGCTCTTTTTACTGTGCGCACCCAACCAGAACGACGGGAGGAGCACATTTCAGAAAACGTGCTCAGCTCGTCGAGAAAATGCAATTTAAGCAATAAAATTAAAAATGCACCTAAAACCTAAACCAAACGTTGCAGGTGCTTATTTCTTCATGCGCAGTGGTCAACGCGGCACTCCCTAGCTGCCAAGAGCACTTTTTACTGTGCGCACCCAACCAGAGAGACGGGAGGAGCACATTTCAGAAAACGTGCTCAGCTCGTCGAGAAAATGCGATTCAAGCAATAAAATTAAAAATGCCCCTAAAACCTAAACCAAACGTTGCAGGTGCTTATTTCTTCATGCGCAGTGGTCAACGCGGCACTTTCTAGCTGCCAGGAGCACTTTTTACTATGCGCGCCCAACCAGAGCGACGGGAGGAGCACATTTCAGAAAACGTGCTCAGCTCGTCGAGAAAATGCGATTTAAGCAATAAAATTAAAAATGCACCTAAAACCTAAACCAAAGGTTGCAGGTGCTTATTTCTTCATGCGCAGTGGTCAACGCGGCACTCCCGAGCTGCCAGGAGCACTTTTTACTACGCGCACCCAACCACAGCGACGGGAGGAGCACATTTCAGAAAACGTGCTCAGCTCGTCGAGAAAATGCGATTTAAGCAATAAGATTAAAAATGCACCTAAAACCTAAACCAAACATTGCAGGTGCTTATTTCTTCGTGCGCAGTGGTCAACGCGGAACTCCCTAGCTGCCAGGAGCTCTTTTTACTGTGCGCACCCAACCAGAGCGACGGGAGGAGCACATTTCAGAAAACGTGCTCAGCTCGTCGAGAAAATGCGATTTAAGCAATAAAATTAAAAATGCACCTAAAACCTAAACCAAACGTTGCAGGTGCTTATTTCTTCGTGCGCAGTGCTCAACGCGGCACTCCCTAGCTGCCAGGAGCACTTTTTACTGTGCGCACCCAACCAGAGTGACGGGAGGAGCACATTTCAGAAAACGTGCTCAGCTCGTCGAGAAAATGCGATTTAAGCAATAAAATTAAAAATGCACCTAAAACCTAAACCAAACGTTGCAGGTGCTTATTTCTTCATGCGCAGTGGTCAACGCGGCACTCTCTAGCTGCCAGGAGCACTTTTTACTACGCGCACCCAACCAGAGCGACGGGAGGAGCACATTTCAGAAAACGTGCTCAGCTCGTCGAGAGAATGCGATTTAAGCAATAAAATAAAAAATGCACCTAAAACCTAAACCAAATGTTGCAGGTGCTTATTTCTTCGTGCGCAGTGGTCAACGCGGCACTCCCTAGCTGCCAGGAGCTCTTTTTACTGTGCGCACCCAACCAGAACGACGGGAGGAGCACATTTCAGAAAACGTGCTCAGCTCGTCGAGAAAATGCGATTTAAGCAATAAAATTAAAAATGCACCTAAAACCTAAACCAAACGTTGCAGGTGCTTATTTCTTCATGCGCAGTGGTCAACGCGGCACTCCCTAGCTGCCAAGAGCACTTTTTACTGTGCGCACCCAACCAGAGAGACGGGAGGAGCACATTTCAGAAAACGTGCTCAGCTCGTCGAGAAAATGCGATTTAAGCACTAAAATTAAAAATGCACCTAAAACCTAAACCAAACGTTGCAGGTGCTTATTTCTTCATGCGCAGTGGTCAACGCGGCACTCTCTAGCTGCCAAGAGCACTTTTTACTGTGCGCACCCAACCAGAGTGACGGGAGGAGCACATTTCAGAAAACGTGCTCATCTCGTCGAGAAAATGCGATTTAAGCAATAAGATTAAAAATGCACCTAAAACCTAAACCAAACGTTGCAGGTGCTTATTTCTTCATGCGCAGTGGTCAACGCGGCACTCTCTAGCTGCCAGGAGCACTTTTTACTACGCGCACCCAACCAGAGCGACGGGAGGAGCACATTTCAGAAAACGTGCTCAGCTCGTCGAGAGAATGCGATTTAAGCAATAAAATTAAAAATGCACCTAAAACCTAAACCAAACGTTGCAGGTGCTTATTTCTTCGTGCGCAGTGGTCAACGCGGCACTCCCTAGCTGCCAGGAGCTCTTTTTACTGTGCGCACCCAACCAGAGCGACGGGAGGAGCACATTTCAGAAAACGTGCTCAGCTTGTCGAGAAAATGCGATTTAAGCAATAAAATTAAAAATGCACCTAAAACCTAAACCAAACGTTGCAGGTTCTTATTTCTTCTTGCGCAGTGGTCAACGCGGCACTCTCTAGCTGCCAGGAGCACTTTTTACTATGCGCGCCCAACCAGAGCGACGGGAGGAGCACATTTCAGAAAACGTGCTCAGCTCGTCGAGAAAATGCGATTTAAGCAATAAAATTAAAAATGCACCTAAAACCTAAACCAAACGTTGCAGGTGCTTATTTCTTCATGCGCAGTGGTCAACGCGGCACTCCCGAGCTGCCAAGAGCACTTTTTACTGTGCGCACCCAACCAGAGCGACGGGAGGAGCACATTTCAGAAAACGTGCTCAGCTCGTCGAGAGAATGCGATTTAAGCAATAAAATTAAAAATGCACCTAAAACCTAAACCAAACGTTGCAGGTGCTTATTTCTTCGTGCGCAGTGGTCAACGCGGAACTCCCTAGCTGCCAGGAGCTCTTTTTACTGTGCGCACCCAACCAGAGCGACGGGAGGAGCACATTTCAGAAAACGTGCTCAGCTCGTCGAGAAAATGCAATTTAAGCAATAAAATTAAAAATGCAGCTAAAACCTAAACCAAACGTTGCAGGTGCTTATTTCTTCGTGCGCAGTGGTCAACGCGGAACTCCCTAGCTGCCAGGAGCACTTTTTACTGTGCGCACCCAACCAGAGTGACGGGAGGAGCACATTTCAGAAAACGTGCTCAGCTCGTCGAGAAAATGCGATTTAAGCAATAAAATTAAAAATGCACCCAAAACCTAAACCAAACGTTGCAGGTGCTTATTTCTTTGTGCGCAGTGGTCAACGCGGCACTCTCTAGCTGCCAAGAGCACTTTTTACTATGCGCACCCAACCAGAGTGACGGGAGGAGCACATTTCAGAAAACGTGCTCAGCTCGTCGAGAAAATGCGATTTAAGCAATAAGATTAAAAATGCACCTAAAATCTAAACCAAACGTTGCAGGTGCTTATTTCTTCATGCGCAGTGGTCAACGCGGCACTCTCTAGCTGCCAAGAGCACTTTTTACTGTGCGCACCCAACCAGAGTGACGGGAGGAGCACATTTCAGAAAACGTGCTCAGCTCGTCGAGAAAATGCGATTTAAGCAATAAGATTAAAAATGCACCTAAAACCTAAACCAAACGTTGCAGGTGCTTATTTCTTCGTGCGCAGTGGTCAACGCGGAACTCCCTAGCTGCCAGGAGCTCTTTTTACTGTGCGCACCCAACCAGAGCGACGGGAGGAGCCCATTTCAGAAAACGTGCTCAGCTCGTCGAGAAAATGCGATTTAAGCAATAAAATTAAAAATGCACCTAAAACCTAAACCAAACGTTGCAGGTGCTTATTTCTTCGTGCGCAGTGCTCAACGCGGCACTCCCTAGCTGCCAGGAGCTCTTTTTACTGTGCGCACCCAACCAGAGCGACGGGAGGAGCACATTTCAGAAAACGTGCTCAGCTTGTCGAGAAAATGCGATTTAAGCAATAAAATTAAAAATGCACCTAAAACCTAAACCAAACGCTGCAGGTGCTTATTTCTTCGTGCGCAGTGGTCAACGCGGCACTCCCGAGCTGCCAAGAACACTTTTTACTGTGCGCACCCAACCAGAGCGACGGGAGGAGCACATTTCAGAAAACGTGCTCAGCTCGTCGAGAGAATGCGATTTAAGCAATAAAATTAAAAATGCACCTAAAACCTAAACCAAACGTTGCAGGTGCTTATTTCTTCGTGCGCAGTGGTCAACGCGGAACTTCCTAGCTGCCAGGAGCTCTTTTTACTGTGCGCACCCAACCAGAGCGACGGGAGGAGCACATTTCAGAAAACGTGCTCAGCTCGTCGAGAAAATGCGATTTAAGCAATAAAATTAAAAATGCAGCTAAAACCTAAACCAAACGTTGCAGGTGCTTATTTTTTCGTGCGCAGTGGTCAACGCGGAACTCCCTAGCTGCCAGGAGCACTTTTTACTGTGCGCACCCAACCAGAGTGACGGGAGGAGCACATTTCAGAAAACGTGCTCAGCTCGTCGAGAAAATGCGATTTAAGCAATAAAATTAAAAATGCACCTAAAACCTAAACCAAACGTTGCAGGTGCTTATTTCTTCATGCGCAGTGGTCAACGCGGCACTCTCTAGCTGCCAAGAGCACTTTTTACTGTGCGCACCCAACCAGAGTGACGGGAGGAGCACATTTCAGAAAACGTGCTCAGCTCGTCGAGAAAATGCGATTTAAGCAATAAAATTAAAAATGCACCTAAAACCTAAACCAAACGTTGCAGGTGCTTATTTCTTCATGTGCAGTGGTCAACGCGGCACTCCCTAGCTGCCAAGAGCACTTTTTACTATGCGCACCCAACCAGAGTGACGGGAGGAGCACATTTCAGAAAACGTGCTCAGCTCGTCGAGAAAACGCGATTTAAGCAATAAGATTAAAAATGCACCTAAAACCTGAATCAAACGTTGCAGGTGCTTATTTCTTCATGCGCAGTGGTCAACGCGGCACTCTCTAGCTGCCAGGAGCACTTTTTACTATGCGCGCCCAACCAGAGCGACGGGAGGAGCACATTTCAGAAAACGTGCTCAGCTCGTCGAGAAAATGCGATTTAAGCAATAAAATTAAAAATGCACCTAAAACCTAAACCAAACGTTGCAGGTGCTTATTTCTTCATGCGCAGTGGTCAACGCGGCACTCTCTAGCTGCCAGGAGCACTTTTTACTATGCGCGCCCAACCAGAGCAACGGGAGGAGCACATTTCAGAAAACGTGCTCAGCTCGTCGAGAGAACGCGATTTAAGCAATAAAATTAAAAATGCACCTAAAACCTAAACCAAACGTTGCAGGTGCTTATTTCTTCGTGCGCAGTGGTCAACGCGGCACTCCCTAGCTGCCAGGAGCTCTTTTTACTGTGCGCACCCAACCAGAGCGACGGGAGGAGCACATTTCAGAAAACGTGCTCAGCTTGTCGAGAAAATGCGATTTAAGCAATAAAATTAAAAATGCACCTAAAACCTAAACCAAACGTTGCAGGTGCTTATTTCTTCGTGCGCAGTGCTCAACGTGGCACTCCCTAGCTGCCAGGAGCACTTTTTACTATGCGCGCCCAACCAGAGCGACGGGAGGAGCACATTTCAGAAAACGTGCTCAGCTCGTCGAGAAAATGCGATTTAAGCAATAAAATTAAAAATGCACCTAAAACCCAAACCAAACGTTGCAGGTGCTTATTTCTTCATGCGCAGTGGTCAACGCGGCACTCCCGAGCTGCCAAGAGCACTTTTTACTGTGCGCACCCAACCAGAGCGACGGGAGGAGCACATTTCAGAAAACGTGCTCAGCTCGTCGAGAGAATGCGATTCAAGCAATAAAATTAAAAATGCACCTAAAACCTAAACCAAACGTTGCAGGTGCTTATTTCTTCGTGCGCAGTGGTCAACGCGGCACTCCCTAGCTGCCAGGAGCTCTTTTTACTGTGCGCACCCAACCAGAGCGACGGGAGGAGCACATTTCAGAAAACGTGCTCAGCTTGTCGAGAAAATGCGATTTAAGCAATAAAATTAAAAATGCACCTAAAACCTAAACCAAACGTTGCAGGTGCTTATTTCTTCATGCGCAGTGGTCAACGCGGCACTCTCTAGCTGCCAGGAGCACTTTTTACTACGCGCACCCAACCACAGCGACGGGAGGAGCACATTTCAGAAAACGTGCTCAGCTCGTCGAGAGAATGCGATTTAAGCAATAAAATAAAAAATGCACCTAAAACCTAAACCAAACGTTGCAGGTGCTTATTTCTTCGTGCGCAGTGGTCAACGCGGCACTCCCGAGCTGCCAAGAACACTTTTTACTGTGCGCACCCAACCAGAGCGACGGGAGGAGCACATTTCAGAAAACGTGCTCAGCTCGTCGAGAGAATGCGATTTAAGCAATAAAATTAAAAATGCACCTAAAACCTAAACCAAACGTTGCAGGTGCTTATTTCTTCGTGCGCAGTGGTCAACGCGGAACTTCCTAGCTGCCAGGAGCTCTTTTTACTGTGCGCACCCAACCAGAGCGACGGGAGGAGCACATTTCAGAAAACGTGCTCAGCTCGTCGAGAAAATGCGATTTAAGCAATAAAATTAAAAATGCACCTAAAACCTAAACCAAACGTTGCAGGTGCTTATTTCTTTGTGCGCAGTGGTCAACGCGGCACTCTTTAGCTGCCAAGAGCACTTTTTACTATGCGCACCCAACCAGAGTGACGGGAGGAGCACATTTCAGAAAACGTGCTCAGCTCGTCGAGAAAATGCGATTTAAGCAATAAAATTAAAAATGCACCTAAAACCTAAACCAAACGTTGCAGGTGGTTATTTCTACATGCGCAGTGGTCAACGCGGCACTCTCTAGCTGCCAAGAGCACTTTTTACTGTGCGCACCCAACCAGAGTCACGGGAGGAGCACATGTCAGAAAACGTGCTCAGCTCGTCGAGAAAATGCGATTTAAGCAATAAAATTAAAAATGCACCCAAAACCTAAACCAAACGTTGCAGGTGGTTATTTCTTCAAGCGCAGTGGTCAACGCGGCACTCTCTAGCTGCCAAGAGCACTTTTTCCTATGCGCACCCAACCAGAGCGACGGGAGGAGCACATTTCAGAAAACGTGCTCAGCTTGTCGAGAAAATGCGATTTAAGCAATAAAATTAAAAATGCACCTAAAACCTAAACCAAACGTTGCAGGTGTTTATTTCTTCGTGCGCAGTGGTCAACGCGGAACTCCCTAGCTGCCAGGAGCTCTTTTTACTGTGCGCACCCAACCAGAGCGACGGGAGGAGCACATTTCAGAAAACGTGCTCAGCTTGTCGAGAAAATGCGATTTAAGCAATAAAAATAAAAATGCAGCTAAAACCTAAACCAAACGTTGCAGGTGCTTATTTCTTCGTGCGTAGTGCTCAACGCGGCACTCCCTAGCTGCCAGGAGCACTTTTTACTGTGCGCACCCAACCAGAGTGACGGGAGGAGCACATTTCAGAAAACGTGCTCAGCTCGTCGAGAGAATGCGATTTAAGCAATAAAATTAAAAATGCACCTAAAACCTAAACCAAACGTTGCAGGTGCTTATTTCTTCGTGCGCAGTGGTCAACGCGGCACTCCCTAGCTGCCAGGAGCTCTTTTTACTGTGCGCACCCAACCAGAGCGACGGGAGGAGCAAATTTCAGAAAACGTGCTCAGCTTGTCGAGAAAATGCGATTTAAGCAATACAATTAAAAATGCACCTAAAACCTAAACCAAACGTTGCAGGTGCTTATTTCTTCTTGCGCAGTGGTCAACGCGGCACTCTCTAGCTGCCAGGAGCAATTTTTACTATGCGCACCCAACCAGAGCGACGGGAGGAGCACATTTCAGAAAACGTGTTCAGCTCGTCGAGAAAATGCGATTTAAGCAATAAAATTAAAAATGCACCTAAAACCTAAACCAAACGTTGCAGGTGCTTATTTCTTCATGCGCAGTGGTCAACGCGGCACTCCCGAGCTGCCAAGAGCACTTTTTACTGTGCGCACCCAACCAGAGCGACGGGAGGAGCACATTTCAGAAAACGTGCTCAGCTCGTCGAGAGAATGCGATTTAAGCAATAAAATTAAAAATGCACCTAAAACCTAAACCAAACGTTACAGGTGCTTATTTCTTCGTGCGCAGTGGTCAACGCGGAACTCCCTAGCGGCCAGGAGCTCTTTTTACTGTGCGCACCCAACCAGAGCGACGGGAGGAGCACATTTCAGAAAACGTGCTCAGCTCGTCGAGAAAATGCGATTTAAGCAATAAAATTAAAAATGCTGCTAAAACCTAAACCAAACGTTGCAGGTGCTTATTTCTTCGTGCGTAGTGCTCAACGCGGCACTCCCTAGCTGCCAGGAGCACTTTTTACTGTGCGCACCCAACCAGAGTGACGGGAGGAGCACATTTCAGAAAACGTGCTCAGCTCGTCGAGAAAATGCGATTTAAGCAATAAAATTAAAAATGCACCTAAAACCTAAACCAAACGTTGCAGGTGCTTATTTCTTCATGCGCAGTGGTCAACGCGGCACTCTCTAGCTGACAAGAGCACTTTTTACTGTGCGCACCCAACCAGAGTGACCGGAGGAGCACATTTCAGAAAACGTGCTCAGCTCGTCGAGAAAATGCAATTTAAGCAATAAGATTAAAAATGCACCTAAAACCTAAACCAAACGTTGCAGGTGCTTATTTCTTCATGCGCAGTGGTCAACGCGGCACTCTCTAGCTGCCAGGAGCACTTTTTACTACGCGCACCCAACCAGAGCGACGGGAGGAGCACATTTCAGAAAACGTGCTCAGCTCGTCGAGAGAATGCGATTTAAGCAATAAAATAAAAAATGCACCTAAAACCTAAACCAAACGTTGCAGGTGCTTATTTCTTCGTGCGCAGTGGTCAACGCGGCACTCCCTAGCTGCCAGGAGCTCTTTTTACTGTGTGCACCCAACCAGAGCGACGGGAGGAGCATATTTCAGAAAACGTGCTCAGCTCGTCGAGAGAATGCGATTTAAGCAATAAAATAAAAAATGCACCTAAAACCTAAACCAAACGTTGCAGGTGCTTATTTCTTCGTGCGCAGTGGTCAACGCAGAACTCCCTAGCTGCCAGGAGCTCTTTTTACTGTGCCCACCCAACCAGAGCGACGGGAGGAGCCCATTTCAGAAAACGTGCTCAGCTCGTCGAGAAAATGCGATTTAAGCAATAAAATTAAAAATGCACCTAAAACCTAAACCAAACGTTGCAGGTGCTTATTTCTTCGTGCGCAGTGCTCAACGCGGCACTCCCTAGCTGCCAGGAGCACTTTTTACTGTGCGCACCAACCAGAGTGACGGGAGGAGCACATTTCAGAAAACGTGCTCAGCTCGTCGAGAAAATGCGATTTAAGCAATACAATTAAAAATGCACCTAAAACCTAAACCAAACGTTGCAGGTGCTTATTTCTTCATGCGCAGTGGTCAACGCGGCACTCTCTAGCTGCCAGGAGCACTTTTTACTATGCGCGCACAACCAGAGCGACGGGAGGAGCACATTTCAGAAAACGTGCTCAGCTCGTCGAGAAAATGCGATTTAAGCAATAAAATTTAAAATGCACCTAAAACCTAAACCAAACGTTGCAGGTGCTTATTTCTTTGTGCGCAGTGGTCAACGCGGCACTTTTTAGCTGCCAAGAGCACTTTTTACTATGCGCAACCAACCAGAGCGACGGGGGGAGCACATTTCAGAAAACGTGCTCAGCTTGTCGAGAAAATGCGATTTAAGCAATAAAATTAAAAATGCACCTAAAACCTAAACCAAACGTTGCAGGTGGTTATTTCTTCATGCGCAGTGGTCAACGCGGCACTCTCTAGCTGCCAAGAGCACTTTTTACTGTGCGCACCCAACCAGAGTGACGGGAGGAGCACATTTCAGAAAACGTGCTCAGCTCGTCGAGAAAATGCGATTTAAGCAATAAAATTAAAAATGCACCTAAAACCTAAACCAAACGTTGCAGGTGCTTATTTCTTCATGTGCAGTGGTCAACGCGGCACTCCCTAGCTGCCAAGAGCACTTTTTACTATGCGCACCCAACCAGAGTGACGGGAGGAGCACATTTCAGAAAACGTGCTCAGCTCGTCGAGAAAACGCGATTTAAGCAATAAGATTAAAAATGCACCTAAAACCTGAATCAAACGTTGCAGGTGCTTATTTCTTCATGCGCAGTGGTCAACGCGGCACTCTCTAGCTGCCAGGAGCACTTTTTACTATGCGCGCCCAACCAGAGCGACGGGAGGAGCACATTTCAGAAAACGTGCTCAGCTCGTCGAGAAAATGCGATTTAAGCAATAAAATTAAAAATGCACCTAAAACCTAAACCAAACGTTGCAGGTGCTTATTTCTTCATGCGCAGTGGTCAACGCGGCACTCTCTAGCTGCCAGGAGCACTTTTTACTATGCGCGCCCAACCAGAGCAACGGGAGGAGCACATTTCAGAAAACGTGCTCAGCTCGTCGAGAGAACGCGATTTAAGCAATAAAATTAAAAATGCACCTAAAACCTAAACCAAACGTTGCAGGTGCTTATTTCTTCGTGCGCAGTGGTCAACCTGGCACTCCCTAGCTGCCAGGAGCTCTTTTTACTGTGCGCACCCAACCAGAGCGACGGGATGAGCACATTTCAGAAAACGTGCTCAGCTTGTCGAGAAAATGCGATTTAAGCAATAAAATTAAAAATGCACCTAAAACCTAAACCAAACGTTGCAGGTGCTTATTTCTTCGTGCGCAGTGCTCAACGCGGCACTCCCTAGCTGCCAGGAGCTCTTTTTACTGTGCGCACCCAACCAGAGCGACGGGAGGAGCACATTTCAGAAAACGTGCTCAGCTCGTCGAGAAAATGCGATTTAAGCAATAAAATTAAAAATGCAGCTAAAACTTAAACCAAACGTTGCAGGTGCTTATTTCTTCGTGTGCAGTGCTCAACGCGGCACTCCCTAGCTGCCAGGAGCACTTTTTACTGTGCGCACCCAACCAGAGTGACGGGAGGAGCACATTTCAGAAAACGTGCTCAGCTCGTCGAGAAAATGCAATTTAAGCAATAAAATTAAAAATGCACCTAAAACCTAAACCAAACATTGCAGGTGCTTATTTCTTCGTGCGCAGTGGTCAACGCGGAACTCCCTAGCTGCCAGGAGCTCTTTTTACTGTGCGCACCCAACCAGAGCGACGGGAGGAGCACATTTCAGAAAACGTGCTCAGCTCGTCGAGAAAATGCGATTTAAGCAATAAAATTAAAAATGCACCTAAAACCTAAACCAAACGTTGCAGGTGCTTAATTCTTCGTGCGCAGTGCTCAACGCGGCACTCCCTAGCTGCCAGGAGCACTTTTTACTGTGCGCACCCAACCAGAGTGACGGGAGGAGCACATTTCAGAAAACGTGCTCAGCTCGTCGAGAAAATGCGATTTAAGCAATAAAATTAAAAATGCACCTAAAACCTAAACCAAACGTTGCAGGTGCTTATTTCTTCATGCGCAGTGGTCAACGCGGCACTCTCTAGCTGCCAAGAGCACTTTTTACTGTGCGCACCCAACCAGAGTGACGGGAGGAGCACATTTCAGAAAACGTGCTCAGCTCGTCGAGAAAATGCGATTTAAGCAATAAGATTAAAAATGCACCTAAAACCTAAACCAAACGTTGCAGGTGCTTATTTCTTCATGCGCAGTGGTCGACGCGGCACTCTCTAGCTGCCAGGAGCACTTTTTACTACGCGCACCCAACCAGAGCGACGGGAGGAGCACATTTCAGAAAACGTGCTCAGCTCGTCGAGAGAATGCGATTTAAGCAATAAAATAAAAAATGCACCTAAAACCTAAACCAAACGTTGCAGGTGCTTATTTCTTCGTGCGCAGTGGTCAACGCGGCACTCCCTAGCTGCCAGGAGCTCTTTTTACTGTGCGCACCCAACCAGAACGACGGGAGGAGCACATTTCAGAAAACGTGCTCAGCTCGTCGAGAAAATGCGATTTAAGCAATAAAATTAAAAATGCACCTAAAACCTAAACCAAACGTTGCAGGTGCTTATTTCTTCATGCGCAGTGGTCAACGCGGCACTCCCTAGCTGCCAAGAGCACTTTTTACTGTGCGCACCCAACCAGAGAGACGGGAGGAGCACATTTCAGAAAACGTGCTCAGCTCGTCGAGAAAATGCGATTCAAGCAATAAAATTAAAAATGCCCCTAAAACCTAAACCAAACGTTGCAGGTGCTTATTTCTTCATGCGCAGTGGTCAACGCGGCACTTTCTAGCTGCCAGGACGACTTTTTACTACGCACACCCAACTAGAGCGACGGGAGGAGCACATTTCAGAAAACGCGCTCAGCTCGTCGAGAGAATGCGATTTAAGCAATAAAATAAAAAATGCACCTAAAACCTAAACCAAACGTTGCAGGTGCTTATTTCTTCGTGCGCAGTGGTCAACGCGGAACTCCCTAGCTGCCAGGAGCTCTTTTTACTGTGCGCACCCAACCAGAGCGACGGGAGGAGCACATTTCAGAAAACGTGCTCAGCTCGTCGAGAGAATGCGATTTAAGCAATAAAATTAAAAATGCACCTAAAACCTAAACCAAACGTTGCAGGTGCTTATTTCTTCATGCGCAGTGGTCAACGCGGCACTCTCTAGCTGCCAGGAGCACTTTTTACTACGCGCACCCAACCACAGCGACGGGAGGAGCACATTTCAGAAAACGTGCTCAGCTCGTCGAGAAAATGCGATTTAAGCAATAAGATTAAAAATGCACCTAAAATCTAAACCAAACGTTGCAGGTGCTTATTTCTTCATGCGCAGTGGTCGACGCGGCACTCTCTAGCTGCCAGGAGCACTTTTTACTACGCGCACCAAACCAGAGCGACGGGAGGAGCACATTTCAGAAAACGTGCTCAGCTCGTCGAGAGAATGCGATTTAAGCAATAAAATAAAAAATGCACCTAAAACCTAAACCAAACGTTGCAGGTGCTTATTTCTTCGTGCGCAGTGGTCAACGCGGCACTCCCTAGCTGCCAGGAGCTCTTTTTACTGTGCGCACCCAACCAGAACGACGGGAGGAGCACATTTCAGAAAACGTGCTCAGCTCGTCGAGAAAATGCGATTTAAGCAATAAAATTAAAAATGCACCTAAAACCTAAACCAAACGTTGCAGGTGCTTATTTCTTCATGCGCAGTGGTCAACGCGGCACTCTCTAGCTGCCAGGAGCACTTTTTACTACGCGCACCCAACCACAGCGACGGGAGGAGCACATTTCAGAAAACGTGCTCAGCTCGTCGAGAAAATGCGATTTAAGCAATAAGATTAAAAATGCACCTAAAACCTAAACCAAACGTTGCAGGTGCTTATTTCTTCATGCGCAGTGGTCAACGCGGCACTCTCTAGCTGCCAGGAGCACTTTTTACTACGCGCACCCAACCAGAGCGACGGGAGGAGCACATTTCAGAAAACGTGCTCAGCTCGTCGAGAGAATGCGATTTAAGCAATAAAATTAAAAATGCACCTAAAACCTAAACCAAACGTTGCAGGTGCTTATTTCTTCGTGCGCAGTGGTCAACGCGGCACTCCCTAGCTGCCAGGAGCTCTTTTTACTGTGCGCACCCAACCAGAGCGACGGGAGGAGCACATTTCAGAAAACTACTCAGCTCGTCGAGAAAATGCGATTTAAGCAATAAAATTAAAAATGCAGCTAAAACCTAAACCAAACGTTGCAGGTGCTTATTTCTTCATGCGCAGTGGTCAACGCGGCACTCTCTAGCTGCCAGGAGAACGTTTTACTATGCGCGCCCAACCAGAGCAACGGGAGGAGCACATTTCAGAAAACGTGCTCAGCTCGTCGAGAGAACGCGATTTAAGCAATAAAATTAAAAATGCACCTAAAACCTAAACCAAACGTTGCAGGTGCTTATTTCTTCGTGCGCTGTGGTCAACGCGGCACTCCCTAGCTGCCAGGAGCTCTTTTTACTGTGCGCACCCAACCAGAGCGACGGGAGGAGCACATTTCAGAAAACGTGCTCAGCTTGTCGAGAAAATGCGATTTAAGCAATAAAATTAAAAATGCACCTAAAACCTAAACCAAACGTTGCAGGTGCTTATTTCTTCGTGCGCAGTGCTCAACGCGGCACTCCCTAGCTGCCGGGAGCACTTTTTACTATGCGCGCCCAACCAGAGCGACGGGAGGAGCTCATTTCAGAAAACGTGCTCAGCTCGTCGAGAAAATGCGATTTAAGCAATACAATTAAAAATGCACCTAAAACCTAAACCAAACGTTGCAGGTGCTTATTTCTTTGTGCGCAGTGGTCAACGCGGCACTCTCTAGCTGCCAAGAGCACTTTTTACTATGCGCACCCAACCAGAGTGACGGGAGGAGCACATTTCAGAAAACGTGCTCAGCTCGTCGAGAAAATGCGATTTAAGCAATAAAATTAAAAATGCTCCTAAAACCTAAACCAAACGTTGCAGGTGCTTATTTCTTCATGCGCAGTGGTCAACGCGGCACTCTCTAGCTGCCAGGAGCACTTTTTACTATGCGCACCCAACCAGAGCGACGGGAGGAGCACATTTCAGAAAACGTGCTCAGCTCGTCGAGAGAATGCGATTTAAGCAATAAAATTAAAAATGCACCTAAAACCTAAACCAAACGTTGCAGGTGCTTATTTCTTCGTGCGCAGTGGTCAACGCGGCACTCCCTAGCTGCCAGGAGCTCTTTTTACTGTGCGCACCCAACCAGAGCGACGGGAGGAGCACATTTCAGAAAACGTGCTCAGCTTGTCGAGAAAATGCGATTTAAGCAATAAAATTAAAAATGCACCTAAAACCTAAACCAAACGTTGCAGGTTCTTATTTCTTCTTGCGCAGTGGTCAACGCGGCACTCTCTAGCTGCCAGGAGCACTTTTTACTATGCGCGCCCAACCAGAGCGACGGGAGGAGCACATTTCAGAAAACGTGCTCAGCTCGTCGAGAAAATGCGATTTAAGCAATAAAATTAAAAATGCACCTAAAACCTAAACCAAACGTTGCAGGTGCTTATTTCTTCATGCGCAGTGGTCAACGCGGCACTCCCGAGCTGCCAAGAGCACTTTTTACTGTGCGCACCCAACCAGAGCGACGGGAGGAGCACATTTCAGAAAACGTGCTCAGCTCGTCGAGAGAATGCGATTTAAGCAATAAAATTAAAAATGCACCTAAAACCTAAACCAAACGTTGCAGGTGCTTATTTCTTTGTGCGCAGTGGTCAACGCGGAACTCCCTAGCTGCCAGGAGCTCTTTTTACTGTGCGCACCCAACCAGAGCGACGGGAGGAGCACATTTCAGAAAACGTGCTCAGCTCGTCGAGAAAATGCGATTTAAGCAATAAAATTAAAAATGCAGCTAAAACCTAAACCAAACGTTGCAGGTGATTATTTCTTCGTGCGCAGTGGTCAACGCGGAACTCCCTAGCTGCCAGGAGCACTTTTTACTGTGCGCACCCAACCAGAGTGACGGGAGGAGCACATTTCAGAAAACGTGCTCAGCTCGTCGAGAAAATGCGATTTAAGCAATAAAATTAAAAATGCACCCAAAACCTAAACCAAACGTTGCAGGTGCTTATTTCTTTGTGCGCAGTGGTCAACGCGGCACTCTCTAGCTGCCAAGAGCACTTTTTACTATGCGCACCCAACCAGAGTGACGGGAGGAGCACATTTCAGAAAACGTGCTCAGCTCGTCGAGAAAATGCGATTGAAGCAATAAGATTAAAAATGCACCTAAAACCTAAACCAAACGTTGCAGGTGCTTATTTCTTCATGCGCAGTGGTCAACGCGGCACTCTCTAGCTGCCAAGAGCACTTTTTACTGTGCGCACCCAACCAGAGTGACGGGAGGAGCACTTTCAGAAAACGTGCTCAGCTCGTCGAGAAAATGCGATTTAAGCAATAAGATTAAAAATGCACCTAAAACCTAAACCAAACGTTGCAGGTGCTTATTTCTTCGTGCGCAGTGGTCAACGCGGAACTCCCTAGCTGCCAGGAGCTCTTTTTACTGTGCGCACCCAACCAGAGCGACGGGAGGAGCCCATTTCAGAAAACGTGCTCAGCTCGTCGAGAAAATGCGATTTAAGCAATAAAATTAAAAATGCAGCTAAAACCTAAACCAAACGTTGCAGGTGCTTATTTCTTCGTGCGCAGTGGTCAACGCGGAACTCCCTAGCTGCCAGGAGCACTTTTTACTGTGCGCACCCAACCAGAGTGACGGGAGGAGCACATTTCAGAAAACGTGCTCAGCTCGTCGAGAAAATGCGATTTAAGCAATAAAATTAAAAATGCACCCAAAACCTAAACCAAACGTTGCAGGTGCTTATTTCTTTGTGCGCAGTGGTCAACGCGGCACTCTCTAGCTGCCAAGAGCACTTTTTACTATGCGCAACCCAACCAGAGTGACGGGAGGAGCACATTTCAGAAAACGTGCTCAGCTCGTCGAGAAAATGCGATTTAAGCAATAAGATTAAAAATGCACCTAAAACCTAAACCAAACGTTGCAGGTGCTTATTTCTTCATGCGCAGTGGTCAACGCGGCACTCTCTAGCTGCCAAGAGCACTTTTTACTGTGCGCACCCAACCAGAGTGACGGGAGGAGCACATTTCAGAAAACGTGCTCAGCTCGTCGAGAAAATGCGCTTTAAGCAATAAGATTAAAAATGCACCTAAAACCTAAACCAAACGTTGCAGGTGCTTATTTCTTCGTGCGCAGTGGTCAACGCGGAACTCCCTAGCTGCCAGGAGCTCTTTTTACTGTGCGCACCCAACCAGAGCGACGGGAGGAGCCCATTTCAGAAAACGTGCTCAGCTCGTCGAGAAAATGCGATTTAAGCAATAAAATTAAAAATGCACCTAAAACCTAAACCAAACGTTGCAGGTGCTTATTTCTTCGTGCGCAGTGCTCAACGCGGCACTCCCTAGCTGCCAGGAGCTCTTTTTACTGTGCGCACCCAACCAGAGCGACGGGAGGAGCACATTTCAGAAAACGTGCTCAGCTTGTCGAGAAAATGCGATTTAAGCAATAAAATTAAAAATGCACCTAAAACCTAAACCAAACGTTGCAGGTTCTTATTTCTTCTTGCGCAGTGGTCAACGCGGCACTCTCTAGCTGCCAGGAGCACTTTTTACTATGCGCGCCCAACCAGAGCGACGGGAGGAGCACATTTCAGAAAACGTGCTCAGCTCGTCGAGAAAATGCGATTTAAGCAATAAAATTAAAAATGCACCTAAAACCTAAACCAAACGTTGCAGGTGCTTATTTCTTCATGCGCAGTGGTCAACGCGGCACTCCCGAGCTGCCAAGAGCACTTTTTACTGTGCGCACCCAACCAGAGCGACGGGAGGAGCACATTTCAGAAAACGTGCTCAGCTCGTCGAGAGAATGCGATTTAAGCAATAAAATTAAAAATGCACCTAAAACCTAAACCAAACATTGCAGGTGCTTATTTCTTCGTGCGCAGTGGTCAACGCGGAACTCCCTAGCTGCCAGGAGCTCTTTTTACTGTGCGCACCCAACCAGAGCGACGGGAGGAGCACATTTCAGAAAACGTGCTCAGCTCGTCGAGAAAATGCGATTTAAGCAATAAAATTAAAAATGCACCTAAAACCTAAACCAAACGTTGCAGGTGCTTAATTCTTCGTGCGCAGTGCTCAACGCGGCACTCCCTAGCTGCCAGGAGCACTTTTTACTGTGCGCACCCAACCAGAGTGACGGGAGGAGCACATTTCAGAAAACGTGCTCAGCTCGTCGAGAAAATGCGATTTAAGCAATAAAATTAAAAATGCACCTAAAACCTAAACCAAACGTTGCAGGTGCTTATTTCTTCATGCGCAGTGGTCAACGCGGCACTCTCTAGCTGCCAAGAGCACTTTTTACTGTGCGCACCCAACCAGAGTGACGGGAGGAGCACATTTCAGAAAACGTGCTCAGCTCGTCGAGAAAATGCGATTTAAGCAATAAGATTAAAAATGCACCTAAAACCTAAACCAAACGTTGCAGGTGCTTATTTCTTCATGCGCAGTGGTCGACGCGGCACTCTCTAGCTGCCAGGAGCACTTTTTACTACGCGCACCCAACCAGAGCGACGGGAGGAGCACATTTCAGAAAACGTGCTCAGCTCGTCGAGAGAATGCGATTTAAGCAATAAAATAAAAAATGCACCTAAAACCTAAACCAAACGTTGCAGGTGCTTATTTCTTCGTGCGCAGTGGTCAACGCGGCACTCCCTAGCTGCCGAGCTCTTTTTACTGTGCGCACCCAACCAGAGCGACGGGAGGAGCACATTTCAGAAAACGTGCTCAGCTCGTCGAGAAAATGCGATTTAAGCAATAAAATTAAAAATGCACCTAAAACCTAAACCAAACGTTGCAGGTGCTTATTTCTTCGTGCGCAGTGCTCAACGCGGCACTCCCTAGCTGCCAGGAGCACTTTTTACTGTGCGCACCCAACCAGAGTGACGGGAGGAGCACATTTCAGAAAACGTGCTCAGCTCGTCGAGAAAATGCGATTTAAGCAATAAAATTAAAAATGCACCTAAAACCTAAACCAAACGTTGCAGGTGCTTATTTCTTCATGCGCAGTGGTCAACGCGGCACTCTCTAGCTGCCAAGAGCACTTTTTACTGTGCGCACCCAACCAGAGTGACGGGAGGAGCACATTTCAGAAAACGTGCTCAGCTCGTCGAGAAAATGCGATTTAAGCAATAAGATTAAAAATGCACCTAAAACCTAAACCAAACGTTGCAGGTGCTTATTTCTTCATGCGCAGTGGTCGACGCGGCACTCTCTAGCTGCCAGGAGCACTTTTTACTACGCGCACCCAACCAGAGCGACGGGAGGAGCACATTTCAGAAAACGTGCTCAGCTCGTCGAGAGAATGCGATTTAAGCAATAAAATAAAAAATGCACCTAAAACCTAAACCAAACGTTGCAGGTGCTTATTTCTTCGTGCGCAGTGGTCAACGCGGCACTCCCTAGCTGCCAGGAGCTCTTTTTACTGTGCGCACCCAACCAGAACGACGGGAGGAGCACATTTCAGAAAACGTGCTCAGCTCGTCGAGAAAATGCGATTTAAGCAATAAAATTAAAAATGCACCTAAAACCTAAACCAAACGTTGCAGGTGCTTATTTCTTCATGCGCAGTGGTCAACGCGGCACTCCCTAGCTGCCAAGAGCACTTTTTACTGTGCGCACCCAACCAGAGAGACGGGAGGAGCACATTTCAGAAAACGTGCTCAGCTCGTCGAGAAAATGCGATTCAAGCAATAAAATTAAAAATGCCCCTAAAACCTAAACCAAACGTTGCAGGTGCTTATTTCTTCATGCGCAGTGGTCAACGCGGCACTTTCTAGCTGCCAGGACGACTTTTTACTACGCACACCCAACTAGAGCGACGGGAGGAGCACATTTCAGAAAACGCGCTCAGCTCGTCGAGAGAATGCGATTTAAGCAATAAAATAAAAAATGCACCTAAAACCTAAACCAAACGTTGCAGGTGCTTATTTCTTCGTGCGCAGTGGTCAACGCGGAACTCCCTAGCTGCCAGGAGCTCTTTTTACTGTGCGCACCCAACCAGAGCGACGGGAGGAGCACATTTCAGAAAACGTGCTCAGCTCGTCGAGAGAATGCGATTTAAGCAATAAAATTAAAAATGCACCTAAAACCTAAACCAAACGTTGCAGGTGCTTATTTCTTCATGCGCAGTGGTCAACGCGGCACTCTCTAGCTGCCAGGAGCACTTTTTACTACGCGCACCCAACCACAGCGACGGGAGGAGCACATTTCAGAAAACGTGCTCAGCTCGTCGAGAAAATGCGATTTAAGCAATAAGATTAAAAATGCACCTAAAATCTAAACCAAACGTTGCAGGTGCTTATTTCTTCATGCGCAGTGGTCGACGCGGCACTCTCTAGCTGCCAGGAGCACTTTTTACTACGCGCACCAAACCAGAGCGACGGGAGGAGCACATTTCAGAAAACGTGCTCAGCTCGTCGAGAGAATGCGATTTAAGCAATAAAATAAAAAATGCACCTAAAACCTAAACCAAACGTTGCAGGTGCTTATTTCTTCGTGCGCAGTGGTCAACGCGGCACTCCCTAGCTGCCAGGAGCTCTTTTTACTGTGCGCACCCAACCAGAACGACGGGAGGAGCACATTTCAGAAAACGTGCTCAGCTCGTCGAGAAAATGCGATTTAAGCAATAAAATTAAAAATGCACCTAAAACCTAAACCAAACGTTGCAGGTGCTTATTTCTTCATGCGCAGTGGTCAACGCGGCACTCTCTAGCTGCCAGGAGCACTTTTTACTACGCGCACCCAACCACAGCGACGGGAGGAGCACATTTCAGAAAACGTGCTCAGCTCGTCGAGAAAATGCGATTTAAGCAATAAGATTAAAAATGCACCTAAAACCTAAACCAAACGTTGCAGGTGCTTATTTCTTCATGCGCAGTGGTCAACGCGGCACTCTCTAGCTGCCAGGAGCACTTTTTACTACGCGCACCCAACCAGAGCGACGGGAGGAGCACATTTCAGAAAACGTGCTCAGCTCGTCGAGAGAATGCGATTTAAGCAATAAAATTAAAAATGCACCTAAAACCTAAACCAAACGTTGCAGGTGCTTATTTCTTCGTGCGCAGTGGTCAACGCGGCACTCCCTAGCTGCCAGGAGCTCTTTTTACTGTGCGCACCCAACCAGAGCGACGGGAGGAGCACATTTCAGAAAACTACTCAGCTCGTCGAGAAAATGCGATTTAAGCAATAAAATTAAAAATGCAGCTAAAACCTAAACCAAACGTTGCAGGTGCTTATTTCTTCATGCGCAGTGGTCAACGCGGCACTCTCTAGCTGCCAGGAGAACGTTTTACTATGCGCGCCCAACCAGAGCAACGGGAGGAGCACATTTCAGAAAACGTGCTCAGCTCGTCGAGAGAACGCGATTTAAGCAATAAAATTAAAAATGCACCTAAAACCTAAACCAAACGTTGCAGGTGCTTATTTCTTCGTGCGCTGTGGTCAACGCGGCACTCCCTAGCTGCCAGGAGCTCTTTTTACTGTGCGCACCCAACCAGAGCGACGGGAGGAGCACATTTCAGAAAACGTGCTCAGCTTGTCGAGAAAATGCGATTTAAGCAATAAAATTAAAAATGCACCTAAAACCTAAACCAAACGTTGCAGGTGCTTATTTCTTCGTGCGCAGTGCTCAACGCGGCACTCCCTAGCTGCCAGGAGCACTTTTTACTATGCGCGCCCAACCAGAGCGACGGGAGGAGCTCATTTCAGAAAACGTGCTCAGCTCGTCGAGAAAATGCGATTTAAGCAATACAATTAAAAATGCACCTAAAACCTAAACCAAACGTTGCAGGTGCTTATTTCTTCATGCGCAGTGGTCAACGCGGCACTCCCGAGCTGCCAAGAGCACTTTTTACTGTGCGCACCCAACCAGAGCGACGGGAGGAGCACATTTCAGAAAACGTGCTCAGCTCGTCGAGAGAATGCGATTCAAGCAATAAAATTAAAAATGCACCTAAAACCTAAACCAAACGTTGCAGGTGCTTATTTCTTCGTGCGCAGTGGTCAACGCGGAACTCCCTAGCTGCCAGGAGCTCTTTTTACTGTGCGCACCCAACCAGAGCGACGGGAGGAGCACATTTCAGAAAACGTGCTCAGCTCGTCGAGAAAATGCGATTTAAGCAATAAAATTAAAAATGCAGCTAAAACTTAAACCAAACGTTGCAGGTGCTTATTTCTTCGTGTGCAGTGCTCAACGCGGCACTCCCTAGCTGCCAGGAGCACTTTTTACTGTGCGCACCCAACCAGAGTGACGGGAGGAGCACATTTCAGAAAACGTGCTCAGCTCGTCGAGAAAATGCGATTTAAGCAATAAAATTAAAAATGCACCCAAAACCTAAACCAAACGTTGCAGGTGCTTATTTCTTTGTGCGCAGTGGTCAACGCGGCACTCTCTAGCTGCCAAGAGCACTTTTTACTATGCGCACCCAACCAGAGTGACGGGAGGAGCACATTTCAGAAAACGTGCTCAGCTCGTCGAGAAAATGCGATTTAAGCAATAAAATTAAAAATGCTCCTAAAACCTAAACCAAACGTTGCAGGTGCTTATTTCTTCATGCGCAGTGGTCAACGCGGCACTCTCTAGCTGCCAGGAGCACTTTTTACTATGCGCACCCAACCAGAGCGACGGGAGGAGCACATTTCAGAAAACGTGCTCAGCTCGTCGAGAGAATGCGATTTAAGCAATAAAATTAAAAATGCACCTAAAACCTAAACCAAACGTTGCAGGTGCTTATTTCTTCGTGCGCAGTGGTCAACGCGGCACTCCCTAGCTGCCAGGAGCTCTTTTTACTGTGCGCACCCAACCAGAGCGACGGGAGGAGCACATTTCAGAAAACGTGCTCAGCTTGTCGAGAAAATGCGATTTAAGCAATAAAATTAAAAATGCACCTAAAACCTAAACCAAACGTTGCAGGTTCTTATTTCTTCTTGCGCAGTGGTCAACGCGGCACTCTCTAGCTGCCAGGAGCACTTTTTACTATGCGCGCCCAACCAGAGCGACGGGAGGAGCACATTTCAGAAAACGTGCTCAGCTCGTCGAGAAAATGCGATTTAAGCAATAAAATTAAAAATGCACCTAAAACCTAAACCAAACGTTGCAGGTGCTTATTTCTTCATGCGCAGTGGTCAACGCGGCACTCCCGAGCTGCCAAGAGCACTTTTTACTGTGCGCACCCAACCAGAGCGACGGGAGGAGCACATTTCAGAAAACGTGCTCAGCTCGTCGAGAGAATGCGATTTAAGCAATAAAATTAAAAATGCACCTAAAACCTAAACCAAACGTTGCAGGTGCTTATTTCTTTGTGCGCAGTGGTCAACGCGGAACTCCCTAGCTGCCAGGAGCTCTTTTTACTGTGCGCACCCAACCAGAGCGACGGGAGGAGCACATTTCAGAAAACGTGCTCAGCTCGTCGAGAGAATGCGATTTAAGCAATAAAATAAAAAATGCACCTAAAACCTAAACCAAACGTTGCAGGTGCTTATTTCTTCGTGCGCAGTGGTCAACGCGGAACTCCCTAGCTGCCAGGAGCTCTTTTTACTGTGCGCACCCAACCAGAGCGACGGGAGGAGCACATTTCAGAAAACGTGCTCAGCTCGTCGAGAGAATGCGATTTAAGCAATAAAATTAAAAATGCACCTAAAACCTAAACCAAACGTTGCAGGTGCTTATTTCCTCATGCGCAGTGGTCAACGCGGCACTCTCTAGCTGCCAGGAGCACTTTTTACTACGCGCACCCAACCACAGCGACGGGAGGAGCACATTTCAGAAAACGTGCTCAGCTCGTCGAGAAAATGCGATTTAAGCAATAAGATTAAAAATGCACCTAAAATCTAAACCAAACGTTGCAGGTGCTTATTTCTTCATGCGCAGTGGTCGACGCGGCACTCTCTAGCTGCCAGGAGCACTTTTTACTACGCGCACCAAACCAGAGCGACGGGAGGAGCACATTTCAGAAAACGTGCTCAGCTCGTCGAGAGAATGCGATTTAAGCAATAAAATAAAAAATGCACCTAAAACCTAAACCAAACGTTGCAGGTGCTTATTTCTTCGTGCGCAGTGGTCAACGCGGCACTCCCTAGCTGCCAGGAGCTCTTTTTACTGTGCGCACCCAACCAGAACGACGGGAGGAGCACATTTCAGAAAACGTGCTCAGCTCGTCGAGAAAATGCGATTTAAGCAATAAAATTAAAAATGCACCTAAAACCTAAACCAAACGTTGCAGGTGCTTATTTCTTCATGCGCAGTGGTCAACGCGGCACTCTCTAGCTGCCAGGAGCACTTTTTACTACGCGCACCCAACCACAGCGACGGGAGGAGCACATTTCAGAAAACGTGCTCAGCTCGTCGAGAAAATGCGATTTAAGCAATAAGATTAAAAATGCACCTAAAACCTAAACCAAACGTTGCAGGTGCTTATTTCTTCATGCGCAGTGGTCAACGCGGCACTCTCTAGCTGCCAGGAGCACTTTTTACTACGCGCACCCAACCAGAGCGACGGGAGGAGCACATTTCAGAAAACGTGCTCAGCTCGTCGAGAGAATGCGA
This sequence comes from Syngnathus floridae, assembly GCF_059516105.1. Classification (NCBI taxonomy): domain Eukaryota; kingdom Metazoa; phylum Chordata; class Actinopteri; order Syngnathiformes; family Syngnathidae; genus Syngnathus; species Syngnathus floridae. Next base: position 3,926,689 of record NC_142416.1, on the reverse strand, counting down.
TTTAAGCAATAAAATTAAAAATGCACCTAAAACCTAAACCAAACGTTGCAGGTGCTTATTTCTTCGTGCGCAGTGGTCAACGCGGCACTCCCTAGCTGCCAGGAGCTCTTTTTACTGTGCGCACCCAACCAGAGCGACGGGAGGAGCACATTTCAGAAAACGTGCTCAGCTTGTCGAGAAAATGCGATTTAAGCAATAAAATTAAAAATGCACCTAAAACCTAAACCAAACGTTGCAGGTGCTTATTTCTTCGTGCGCAGTGGTCAACGCGGCACTCCCTAGCTGCCAGGAGCTCTTTTTACTGTGCGCAACCAACCAGAGCGACGGGAGGAGCACATTTCAGAAAACGTGCTCAGCTTGTCGAGAAAATGCGATTTAAGCAATAAAATTAAAAATGCACCTAAAACCTAAACCAAACGTTGCAGGTTCTTATTTCTTCTTGCGCAGTGGTCAACGCGGCACTCTCTAGCTGCCAGGAGCACTTTTTACTATGCGCGCCCAACCAGAGCGACGGGAGGAGCACATTTCAGAAAACGTGCTCAGCTCGTCGAGAAAATGCAATTTAAGCAATAAAATTAAAAATGCACCTAAAACCTAAACCAAACGTTGCAGGTGCTTATTTCTTCGTGCGCAGTGGTCAACGCGGCACTCTTTAGCTGCCAAGAGCACTTTTTACTATGCGCACCCAACCAGAGTGACGGGAGGAGCACATTTCAGAAAACGTGCTCAGCTCGTCGAGAAAATGCGATTTAAGCAATAAAATTAAAAATGCACCTAAAACCTAAACCAAACGTTGCAGGTGCTTATTTCTTCGTGCGCAGTGGTCAACGCGGAACTCCCTAGCTGCCAGGAGCTCTTTTTACTGTGCGCACCCAACCAGAGCGACGGGAGGAGCCCATTTCAGAAAACGTGCTCAGCTCGTCGAGAAAATGCGATTTAAGCAATAAAATTAAAAATACACCTAAAACCTAAACCAAACGTTGCAGGTGCTTATTTCTTCGTGCGCAGTGCTCAACGCGGCACTCCCTAGCTGCCAGGAGCACTTTTTACTGTGCGCACCCAACCAGAGTGACGGGAGGAGCACATTTCAGAAAACGTGCTCAGCTCGTCGAGAAAATGCGATTTAAGCAATAAAATTAAAAATGCACCTAAAACCTAAACCAAACGTTGCAGGTGCTTATTTCTTCGTGCGCAGTGCTCAACGCGGCACTCCCTAGCTGCCAGGAGCACTTTTTACTGTGCGCACCCAACCAGAGTGACGGGAGGAGCATATTTCAGAAAACGTGCTCAGCTCGTCGAGAAAATGCGATTTAAGCAATAAAATTAAAAATGCACCTAAAACCTAAACCAAACGTTGCAGGTGCTTATTTCTTCATGTGCCGTGGTCAACGCGGCACTCTCTAGCTGCCAGGAGCACTTTTTACTATGCGTGCACAACCAGAGCGACGGGAGGAGCACATTTCAGAAAACGTGCTCAGCTCGTCGAGAAAATGCGATTTAAGCAATAAAATTAAAAATGCACCTAAAACCTAAACCAAACGTTGCAGGTGGTTATTTCTTCATGCGCAGTGGTCAACGCGGCACTCTAGCTGCCAAGAGCACTTTTTACTGTGCGCACCCAACCAGAGTGACGGGAGGAGCACATTTCAGAAAACGTGCTCAGCTCGTCGAGAAAATGCGATTTAAGCAATAAAATTAAAAATGCACCTAAAACCTAAACCAAACGTTGCAGGTGCTTATTTCTTCATGTGCAGTGGTCAACGCGGCACTCCCTAGCTGCCAAGAGCACTTTTTACTATGTGCACCCAACCAGAGTGACGGGAGGAGCACATTTCAGAAAACGTGCTCAGCTCGTCGAGAAAATGCGATTTAAGCAATAAAATTAAAAATGCACCTAAAACCTAAACCAAACGTTGCAGGTGGTTATTTCTTCATGCGCAGTGGTCAACGCGGCACTCTCTAGCTGCCAAGAGCACTTTTTACTGTGCGCACCAAACCAGAGTGACGGGAGGAGCACATTTCAGAAAACGTGCTCAGCTCGTCGAGAAAATGCGATTTAAGCAATAAAATTAAAAATGCACCTAAAACCTAAACCAAACGTTGCAGGTGCTTATTTCTTCATGTGCAGTGGTCAACGCGGCACTCCCTAGCTGCCAAGAGCACTTTTTACTATGCGCACCCAACCAGAGTGACGGGAGGAGCACATTTCAGAAAACGTGCTCAGCTCGTCGAGAAAACGCGATTTAAGCAACAAGATTAAAAATGCACCTAAAACCTAAATCAAACGTTGCAGGTGCTTATTTCTTCATGCGCAGTGGTCAACGCGGAACTCTCTAGCTGCCAGGAGCACTTTTTACTGTGCGCACCCAACCAGAGTGGCGGCAGGAGCACATTTCAGAAAACGTGCTCAGCTCGTCGAGAAAATGCGATTTAAGCAATAAAATTAAAAATGCACCTAAAACCTAAACCAAACGTTGCAGGTGCTTATTTCTTCATGCGCAGTGGTCAACGCGGCACTCTCTAGCTGCCAAGAGAACTTTTTACTGTGCGCACCCAACCAGAGTGACGGGAGGAGCACATTTCAGAAAACGTGCTCAGCTCGTCGAGAAAATGCGATTTAAGCAATAAGATTAAAAATGCACCTAAAACCTAAACCAAACGTTGCAGGTGCTTATTTCTTCATGCGCAGTGGTCAACGCGGCACTCTCTAGCTGCCAGGAGCACTTTTTACTACGCGCACCCAACCAGAGCGACGGGAGGAGCACATTTCAGAAAACGTGCTCAGCTCGTCGAGAGAATGCGATTTAAGCAATAAAATAAAAAAATGCACCTAAAACCTAAACCAAACGTTGCAGGTGCTTATTTCTTCGAGCGCAGTGGTCAACGCGGCACTCCCTAGCTGCCAGGAGCACTTTTTACTGTGCGCACCCAACCAGAGTGACGGGAGGAGCACATTTCAGAAAACGTGCTCAGCTCGTCGAGAAAATGCGATTTAAGCAATAAAATTAAAAATGCACCTAAAACCTAAACCAAACGTTGCAGGTGCTTATTTCTTCATGCGCAGTGGTCAACGCGGAACTCTTTAGCTGCCAGGAGCACTTTTTACTATGCGCGCCCAACCAGAGCGACGGGAGGAGCACATTTCAGAAAACGTGCTCAGCTCGTCGAGAAAATGCGATTTAAGCAATAAAATTAAAAATGCACCTAAAACCTAAACCAAACGTTGCAGGTGCTTATTTCTTTGTGCGCAGTGGTCAACGCGGCACTCTTTAGCTGCCAAGAGCACTTTTTACTATGCGCACCCAACCAGAGTGACGGGAGGAGCACATTTCAGAAAACGTGCTCAGCTCGTCGAGAAAATGCGATTTAAGCAATAAAATTAAAAATGCACCTAAAACCTAAACCAAACGTTGCAGGTGGTTATTTCTACATGCGCAGTGGTCAACGCGGCACTCTCTAGCTGCCAAGAGCACTTTTTACTGTGCGCACCCAACCAGAGTCACGGGAGGAGCACATTTCAGAAAACGTGCTCAGCTCGTCGAGAAAATGCGATTTAAGCAATAAAATTAAAAATGCACCTAAAACCTAAAGCAAACGTTGCAGGTGCTTATTTCGTCATGCGCAGTGGTCAACGCGGAACTCCCTAGCTGCCAGGAGCTCTTTTTACTGTGCGCACCCAACCAGAGCGACGGGAGGAGCACATTTCAGAAAACGTGCTCAGCTCTTCGAGAGAATGCGATTTAAGCAATAAAATTAAAAATGCACCTAAAACCTAAACCAAACGTTGCAGGTGCTTATTTCTTCATGCGCAGTGGTCAACGCGGCACTCCCTAGCTGCCAAGAGCACTTTTTACTGTGCGCACCCAACCAGAGAGACGGGAGGAGCACATTTCAGAAAACGTGCTCAGCTCGTCGAGAAAATGCGATTCAAGCAATAAAATTAAAAATGCCCCTAAAACCTAAACCAAACGTTGCAGGTGCTTATTTCTTCATGCGCAGTGGTCAACGCGGCACTTTCTAGCTGCCAGGAGCACTTTTTACTATGCGCGCCCAACCAGAGCGACGGGAGGAGCACATTTCAGAAAACGTGCTCAGCTCGTCGAGAAAATGCGATTTAAGCAATAAAATTAAAAATGCACCTAAAACCTAAACCAAAGGTTGCAGGTGCTTATTTCTTCATGCGCAGTGGTCAACGCGGCACTCCCGAGCTGCCAGGAGCACTTTTTACTACGCGCACCCAACCACAGCGACGGGAGGAGCACATTTCAGAAAACGTGCTCAGCTCGTCGAGAAAATGCGATTTAAGCAATAAGATTAAAAATGCACCTAAAACCTAAACCAAACATTGCAGGTGCTTATTTCTTCGTGCGCAGTGGTCAACGCGGAACTCCCTAGCTGCCAGGAGCTCTTTTTACTGTGCGCACCCAACCAGAGCGACGGGAGGAGCACATTTCAGAAAACGTGCTCAGCTCGTCGAGAAAATGCGATTTAAGCAATAAAATTAAAAATGCACCTAAAACCTAAACCAAACGTTGCAGGTGCTTATTTCTTCGTGCGCAGTGCTCAACGCGGCACTCCCTAGCTGCCAGGAGCACTTTTTACTGTGCGCACCCAACCAGAGTGACGGGAGGAGCACATTTCAGAAAACGTGCTCAGCTCGTCGAGAAAATGCGATTTAAGCAATAAAATTAAAAATGCACCTAAAACCTAAACCAAACGTTGCAGGTGCTTATTTCTTCATGCGCAGTGGTCAACGCGGCACTCTCTAGCTGCCAGGAGCACTTTTTACTACGCGCACCCAACCAGAGCGACGGGAGGAGCACATTTCAGAAAACGTGCTCAGCTCTTCGAGAGAATGCGATTTAAGCAATAAAATTAAAAATGCACCTAAAACCTAAACCAAACGTTGCAGGTGCTTATTTCTTCATGCGCAGTGGTCAACGCGGCACTCCCTAGCTGCCAAGAGCACTTTTTACTGTGCGCACCCAACCAGAGAGACGGGAGGAGCACATTTCAGAAAACGTGCTCAGCTCGTCGAGAAAATGCGATTCAAGCAATAAAATTAAAAATGCCCCTAAAACCTAAACCAAACGTTGCAGGTGCTTATTTCTTCATGCGCAGTGGTCAACGCGGCACTTTCTAGCTGCCAGGAGCACTTTTTACTATGCGCGCCCAACCAGAGCGACGGGAGGAGCACATTTCAGAAAACGTGCTCAGCTCGTCGAGAAAATGCGATTTAAGCAATAAAATTAAAAATGCACCTAAAACCTAAACCAAAGGTTGCAGGTGCTTATTTCTTCATGCGCAGTGGTCAACGCGGCACTCCCGAGCTGCCAGGAGCACTTTTTACTACGCGCACCCAACCACAGCGACGGGAGGAGCACATTTCAGAAAACGTGCTCAGCTCGTCGAGAAAATGCGATTTAAGCAATAAGATTAAAAATGCACCTAAAACCTAAACCAAACATTGCAGGTGCTTATTTCTTCGTGCGCAGTGGTCAACGCGGAACTCCCTAGCTGCCAGGAGCTCTTTTTACTGTGCGCACCCAACCAGAGCGACGGGAGGAGCACATTTCAGAAAACGTGCTCAGCTCGTCGAGAAAATGCGATTTAAGCAATAAAATTAAAAATGCACCTAAAACCTAAACCAAACGTTGCAGGTGCTTATTTCTTCGTGCGCAGTGCTCAACGCGGCACTCCCTAGCTGCCAGGAGCACTTTTTACTGTGCGCACCCAACCAGAGTGACGGGAGGAGCACATTTCAGAAAACGTGCTCAGCTCGTCGAGAAAATGCGATTTAAGCAATAAAATTAAAAATGCACCTAAAACCTAAACCAAACGTTGCAGGTGCTTATTTCTTCATGCGCAGTGGTCAACGCGGCACTCTCTAGCTGCCAGGAGCACTTTTTACTACGCGCACCCAACCAGAGCGACGGGAGGAGCACATTTCAGAAAACGTGCTCAGCTCGTCGAGAGAATGCGATTTAAGCAATAAAATAAAAAATGCACCTAAAACCTAAACCAAACGTTGCAGGTGCTTATTTCTTCGTGCGCAGTGGTCAACGCGGCACTCCCTAGCTGCCAGGAGCTCTTTTTACTGTGCGCACCCAACCAGAACGACGGGAGGAGCACATTTCAGAAAACGTGCTCAGCTCGTCGAGAAAATGCGATTTAAGCAATAAAATTAAAAATGCACCTAAAACCTAAACCAAACGTTGCAGGTGCTTATTTCTTCATGCGCAGTGGTCAACGCGGCACTCCCTAGCTGCCAAGAGCACTTTTTACTGTGCGCACCCAACCAGAGAGACGGGAGGAGCACATTTCAGAAAACGTGCTCAGCTCGTCGAGAAAATGCGATTTAAGCACTAAAATTAAAAATGCACCTAAAACCTAAACCAAACGTTGCAGGTGCTTATTTCTTCATGCGCAGTGGTCAACGCGGCACTCTCTAGCTGCCAAGAGCACTTTTTACTGTGCGCACCCAACCAGAGTGACGGGAGGAGCACATTTCAGAAAACGTGCTCATCTCGTCGAGAAAATGCGATTTAAGCAATAAGATTAAAAATGCACCTAAAACCTAAACCAAACGTTGCAGGTGCTTATTTCTTCATGCGCAGTGGTCAACGCGGCACTCTCTAGCTGCCAGGAGCACTTTTTACTACGCGCACCCAACCAGAGCGACGGGAGGAGCACATTTCAGAAAACGTGCTCAGCTCGTCGAGAGAATGCGATTTAAGCAATAAAATTAAAAATGCACCTAAAACCTAAACCAAACGTTGCAGGTGCTTATTTCTTCGTGCGCAGTGGTCAACGCGGCACTCCCTAGCTGCCAGGAGCTCTTTTTACTGTGCGCACCCAACCAGAGCGACGGGAGGAGCACATTTCAGAAAACGTGCTCAGCTTGTCGAGAAAATGCGATTTAAGCAATAAAATTAAAAATGCACCTAAAACCTAAACCAAACGTTGCAGGTTCTTATTTCTTCTTGCGCAGTGGTCAACGCGGCACTCTCTAGCTGCCAGGAGCACTTTTTACTATGCGCGCCCAACCAGAGCGACGGGAGGAGCACATTTCAGAAAACGTGCTCAGCTCGTCGAGAAAATGCGATTTAAGCAATAAAATTAAAAATGCACCTAAAACCTAAACCAAACGTTGCAGGTGCTTATTTCTTCATGCGCAGTGGTCAACGCGGCACTCCCGAGCTGCCAAGAGCACTTTTTACTGTGCGCACCCAACCAGAGCGACGGGAGGAGCACATTTCAGAAAACGTGCTCAGCTCGTCGAGAGAATGCGATTTAAGCAATAAAATTAAAAATGCACCTAAAACCTAAACCAAACGTTGCAGGTGCTTATTTCTTCGTGCGCAGTGGTCAACGCGGAACTCCCTAGCTGCCAGGAGCTCTTTTTACTGTGCGCACCCAACCAGAGCGACGGGAGGAGCACATTTCAGAAAACGTGCTCAGCTCGTCGAGAAAATGCAATTTAAGCAATAAAATTAAAAATGCAGCTAAAACCTAAACCAAACGTTGCAGGTGCTTATTTCTTCGTGCGCAGTGGTCAACGCGGAACTCCCTAGCTGCCAGGAGCACTTTTTACTGTGCGCACCCAACCAGAGTGACGGGAGGAGCACATTTCAGAAAACGTGCTCAGCTCGTCGAGAAAATGCGATTTAAGCAATAAAATTAAAAATGCACCCAAAACCTAAACCAAACGTTGCAGGTGCTTATTTCTTTGTGCGCAGTGGTCAACGCGGCACTCTCTAGCTGCCAAGAGCACTTTTTACTATGCGCACCCAACCAGAGTGACGGGAGGAGCACATTTCAGAAAACGTGCTCAGCTCGTCGAGAAAATGCGATTTAAGCAATAAGATTAAAAATGCACCTAAAACCTAAACCAAACGTTGCAGGTGCTTATTTCTTCATGCGCAGTGGTCAACGCGGCACTCTCTAGCTGCCAAGAGCACTTTTTACTGTGCGCACCCAACCAGAGTGACGGGAGGAGCACATTTCAGAAAACGTGCTCAGCTCGTCGAGAAAATGCGATTTAAGCAATAAGATTAAAAATGCACCTAAAACCTAAACCAAACGTTGCAGGTGCTTATTTCTTCGTGCGCAGTGGTCAACGCGGAACTCCCTAGCTGCCAGGAGCTCTTTTTACTGTGCGCACCCAACCAGAGCGACGGGAGGAGCCCATTTCAGAAAACGTGCTCAGCTCGTCGAGAAAATGCGATTTAAGCAATAAAATTAAAAATGCACCTAAAACCTAAACCAAACGTTGCAGGTGCTTATTTCTTCGTGCGCAGTGCTCAACGCGGCACTCCCTAGCTGCCAGGAGCTCTTTTTACTGTGCGCACCCAACCAGAGCGACGGGAGGAGCACATTTCAGAAAACGTGCTCAGCTTGTCGAGAAAATGCGATTTAAGCAATAAAATTAAAAATGCACCTAAAACCTAAACCAAACGCTGCAGGTGCTTATTTCTTCGTGCGCAGTGGTCAACGCGGCACTCCCGAGCTGCCAAGAACACTTTTTACTGTGCGCACCCAACCAGAGCGACGGGAGGAGCACATTTCAGAAAACGTGCTCAGCTCGTCGAGAGAATGCGATTTAAGCAATAAAATTAAAAATGCACCTAAAACCTAAACCAAACGTTGCAGGTGCTTATTTCTTCGTGCGCAGTGGTCAACGCGGAACTTCCTAGCTGCCAGGAGCTCTTTTTACTGTGCGCACCCAACCAGAGCGACGGGAGGAGCACATTTCAGAAAACGTGCTCAGCTCGTCGAGAAAATGCGATTTAAGCAATAAAATTAAAAATGCAGCTAAAACCTAAACCAAACGTTGCAGGTGCTTATTTTTTCGTGCGCAGTGGTCAACGCGGAACTCCCTAGCTGCCAGGAGCACTTTTTACTGTGCGCACCCAACCAGAGTGACGGGAGGAGCACATTTCAGAAAACGTGCTCAGCTCGTCGTGAAAATGCGATTTAAGCAATAAAATTAAAAATGCACCTAAAACCTAAACCAAACGTTGCAGGTGCTTATTTCTTCATGCGCAGTGGTCAACGCGGCACTCTCTAGCTGCCAAGAGCACTTTTTACTGTGCGCACCCAACCAGAGTGACGGGAGGAGCACATTTCAGAAAACGTGCTCAGCTCGTCGAGAAAATGCGATTTAAGCAATAAAATTAAAAATGCACCTAAAACCTAAACCAAACGTTGCAGGTGCTTATTTCTTCATGTGCAGTGGTCAACGCGGCACTCCCTAGCTGCCAAGAGCACTTTTTACTATGCGCACCCAACCAGAGTGACGGGAGGAGCACATTTCAGAAAACGTGCTCAGCTCGTCGAGAAAACGCGATTTAAGCAATAAGATTAAAAATGCACCTAAAACCTGAATCAAACGTTGCAGGTGCTTATTTCTTCATGCGCAGTGGTCAACGCGGCACTCTCTAGCTGCCAGGAGCACTTTTTACTACGCGCACCCAACCAGAGCGACGGGAGGAGCACATTTCAGAAAACGTGCTCAGCTCGTCGAGAGAATGCGATTTAAGCAATAAAATTAAAAATGCACCTAAAACCTAAACCAAACGTTGCAGGTGCTTATTTCTTCGTGCGCAGTGGTCAACGCGGCACTCCCTAGCTGCCAGGAGCTCTTTTTACTGTGCGCACCCAACCAGAGCGACGGGAGGAGCACATTTCAGAAAACGTGCTCAGCTTGTCGAGAAAATGCGATTTAAGCAATAAAATTAAAAATGCACCTAAAACCTAAACCAAACGTTGCAGGTTCTTATTTCTTCTTGCGCAGTGGTCAACGCGGCACTCTCTAGCTGCCAGGAGCACTTTTTACTATGCGCGCCCAACCAGAGCGACGGGAGGAGCACATTTCAGAAAACGTGCTCAGCTCGTCGAGAAAATGCCATTTAAGCAATAAAATTAAAAATGCACCTAAAACCTAAACCAAACGTTGCAGGTGCTTATTTCTTCGTGCGCAGTGGTCAACGCGGCACTCTTTAGCTGCCAAGAGCACTTTTTACTATGCGCACCCAACCAGAGTGACGGGAGGAGCACATTTCAGAAAACGTGCTCAGCTCGTCGAGAAAATGCGATTTAAGCAATAAAATTAAAAATGCACCTAAAACCTAAACCAAACGTTGCAGGTGCTTATTTCTTCGTGCGCAGTGGTCAACGCGGAACTCCCTAGCTGCCAGGAGCTCTTTTTACTGTGCGCACCCAACCAGAGCGACGGGAGGAGCCCATTTCAGAAAACGTGCTCAGCTCGTCGAGAAAATGCGATTTAAGCAATAAAATTAAAAATACACCTAAAACCTAAACCAAACGTTGCAGGTGCTTATTTCTTCGTGCGCAGTGCTCAACGCGGCACTCCCTAGCTGCCAGGAGCACTTTTTACTGTGCGCACCCAACCAGAGTGACGGGAGGAGCACATTTCAGAAAACGTGCTCAGCTCGTCGAGAAAATGCGATTTAAGCAATAAAATTAAAAATGCACCTAAAACCTAAACCAAACGTTGCAGGTGCTTATTTCTTCATGCGCAGTGGTCAACGCGGCACTCTCTAGCTGCCAAGAGCACTTTTTACTGTGCGCACCCAACCAGAGTGACGGGAGGAGCACATTTCAGAAAACGTGCTCAGCTCGTCGAGAAAATGCGATTTAAGCAATAAAATTAAAAATGCACCTAAAACCTAAACCAAACGTTGCAGGTGCTTATTTCTTCGTGCGCAGTGCTCAACGCGGCACTCCCTAGCTGCCAGGAGCACTTTTTACTGTGCGCACCCAACCAGAGTGACGGGAGGAGCACATTTCAGAAAACGTGCTCAGCTCGTCGAGACAATGCAATTTAAGCAATAAAATTAAAAATGCACCTAAAACCTAAACCAAACGTTGCAGGTGCTTATTTCTTCGTGCGCAGTGCTCAACGCGGCACTCCCTAGCTGCCAGGAGCACTTTTTACTGTGCGCACCCAACCAGAGTGACGGGAGGAGCATATTTCAGAAAACGTGCTCAGCTCGTCGAGAAAATGCGATTTAAGCAATAAAATTAAAAATGCACCTAAAACCTAAACCAAACGTTGCAGGTGCTTATTTCTTCATGTGCAGTGGTCAACGCGGCACTCTCTAGCTGCCAGGAGCACTTTTTACTATGCGCGCACAACCAGAGCGACGGGAGGAGCACATTTCAGAAAACGTGCTCAGCTCGTCGAGAAAATGCGATTTAAGCAATAAAATTTAAAATGCACCTAAAACCTAAACCAAACGTTGCAGGTGCTTATTTCTTTGTGCGCAGTGGTCAACGCGGCACTCCCTAGCTGCCAAGAGCACTTTTTACTATGCGCACCCAACCAGAGTGACGGGAGGAGCACATTTCAGAAAACGTGCTCAGCTCGTCGAGAAAATGCGATTTAAGCAATAAAATTAAAAATGCACCTAAAACCTAAACCAAACGTTGCAGGTGGTTATTTCTTCATGCGCAGTGGTCAACGCGGCACTCTCTAGCTGCCAAGAGCACTTTTTACTGTGCGCACCCAACCAGAGTGACGGGAGGAGCACATTTCAGAAAACGTGCTCAGCTCGTCGAGAAAATGCGATTTAAGCAATAAAATTAAAAATGCACCTAAAACCTAAACCAAACGTTGCAGGTGCTTATTTCTTCATGTGCAGTGGTCAACGCGGCACTCCCTAGCTGCCAAGAGCACTTTTTACTATGCGCACCCAACCAGAGTGACGGGAGGAGCACATTTCAGAAAACGTGCTCAGCTCGTCGAGAAAACGCGATTTAAGCAACAAGATTAAAAATGCACCTAAAACCTAAATCAAACGTTGCAGGTGCTTATTTCTTCATGCGCAGTGGTCAACGCGGAACTCTCTAGCTGCCAGGAGCACTTTTTACTGTGCGCACCCAACCAGAGTGGCGGCAGGAGCACATTTCAGAAAACGTGCTCAGCTCGTCGAGAAAATGCGATTTAAGCAATAAAATTAAAAATGCACCTAAAACCTAAACCAAACGTTGCAGGTGCTTATTTCTTCATGCGCAGTGGTCAACGCGGCACTCTCTAGCTGCCAAGAGAACTTTTTACTGTGCGCACCCAACCAGAGTGACGGGAGGAGCACATTTCAGAAAACGTGCTCAGCTCGTCGAGAAAATGCGATTTAAGCAATAAGATTAAAAATGCACCTAAAACCTAAACCAAACGTTGCAGGTGCTTATTTCTTCATGCGCAGTGGTCAACGCGGCACTCTCTAGCTGCCAGGAGCACTTTTTACTACGCGCACCCAACCAGAGCGACGGGAGGAGCACATTTCAGAAAACGTGCTCAGCTCGTCGAGAGAATGCGATTTAAGCAATAAAATAAAAAAATGCACCTAAAACCTAAACCAAACGTTGCAGGTGCTTATTTCTTCGAGCGCAGTGGTCAACGCGGCACTCCCTAGCTGCCAGGAGCACTTTTTACTGTGCGCACCCAACCAGAGTGACGGGAGGAGCACATTTCAGAAAACGTGCTCAGCTCGTCGAGAAAATGCGATTTAAGCAATAAAATTAAAAATGCACCTAAAACCTAAACCAAACGTTGCAGGTGCTTATTTCTTCGTGCGCAGTGGTCAACGCGGAACTTCCTAGCTGCCAGGAGCTCTTTTTACTGTGCGCACCCAACCAGAGCGACGGGAGGAGCACATTTCAGAAAACGTGCTCAGCTCGTCGAGAAAATGCGATTTAAGCAATAAAATTAAAAATGCAGCTAAAACCTAAACCAAACGTTGCAGGTGCTTATTTTTTCGTGCGCAGTGGTCAACGCGGAACTCCCTAGCTGCCAGGAGCACTTTTTACTGTGCGCACCCAACCAGAGTGACGGGAGGAGCACATTTCAGAAAACGTGCTCAGCTCGTCGAGAAAATGCGATTTAAGCAATAAAATTAAAAATGCACCTAAAACCTAAACCAAACGTTGCAGGTGCTTATTTCTTCATGCGCAGTGGTCAACGCGGCACTCTCTAGCTGCCAAGAGCACTTTTTACTGTGCGCACCCAACCAGAGTGACGGGAGGAGCACATTTCAGAAAACGTGCTCAGCTCGTCGAGAAAATGCGATTTAAGCAATAAAATTAAAAATGCACCTAAAACCTAAACCAAACGTTGCAGGTGCTTATTTCTTCATGTGCAGTGGTCAACGCGGCACTCCCTAGCTGCCAAGAGCACTTTTTACTATGCGCACCCAACCAGAGTGACGGGAGGAGCACATTTCAGAAAACGTGCTCAGCTCGTCGAGAAAACGCGATTTAAGCAATAAGATTAAAAATGCACCTAAAACCTGAATCAAACGTTGCAGGTGCTTATTTCTTCATGCGCAGTGGTCAACGCGGCACTCTCTAGCTGCCAGGAGCACTTTTTACTATGCGCGCCCAACCAGAGCGACGGGAGGAGCACATTTCAGAAAACGTGCTCAGCTCGTCGAGAAAATGCGATTTAAGCAATAAAATTAAAAATGCACCTAAAACCTAAACCAAACGTTGCAGGTGCTTATTTCTTCATGCGCAGTGGTCAACGCGGCACTCTCTAGCTGCCAGGAGCACTTTTTACTATGCGCGCCCAACCAGAGCAACGGGAGGAGCACATTTCAGAAAACGTGCTCAGCTCGTCGAGAGAACGCGATTTAAGCAATAAAATTAAAAATGCACCTAAAACCTAAACCAAACGTTGCAGGTGCTTATTTCTTCGTGCGCAGTGGTCAACGCGGCACTCCCTAGCTGCCAGGAGCTCTTTTTACTGTGCGCACCCAACCAGAGCGACGGGAGGAGCACATTTCAGAAAACGTGCTCAGCTTGTCGAGAAAATGCGATTTAAGCAATAAAATTAAAAATGCACCTAAAACCTAAACCAAACGTTGCAGGTGCTTATTTCTTCGTGCGCAGTGCTCAACGTGGCACTCCCTAGCTGCCAGGAGCACTTTTTACTATGCGCGCCCAACCAGAGCGACGGGAGGAGCACATTTCAGAAAACGTGCTCAGCTCGTCGAGAAAATGCGATTTAAGCAATAAAATTAAAAATGCACCTAAAACCCAAACCAAACGTTGCAGGTGCTTATTTCTTCATGCGCAGTGGTCAACGCGGCACTCCCGAGCTGCCAAGAGCACTTTTTACTGTGCGCACCCAACCAGAGCGACGGGAGGAGCACATTTCAGAAAACGTGCTCAGCTCGTCGAGAGAATGCGATTCAAGCAATAAAATTAAAAATGCACCTAAAACCTAAACCAAACGTTGCAGGTGCTTATTTCTTCGTGCGCAGTGGTCAACGCGGCACTCCCTAGCTGCCAGGAGCTCTTTTTACTGTGCGCACCCAACCAGAGCGACGGGAGGAGCACATTTCAGAAAACGTGCTCAGCTTGTCGAGAAAATGCGATTTAAGCAATAAAATTAAAAATGCACCTAAAACCTAAACCAAACGTTGCAGGTGCTTATTTCTTCATGCGCAGTGGTCAACGCGGCACTCTCTAGCTGCCAGGAGCACTTTTTACTACGCGCACCCAACCACAGCGACGGGAGGAGCACATTTCAGAAAACGTGCTCAGCTCGTCGAGAGAATGCGATTTAAGCAATAAAATAAAAAATGCACCTAAAACCTAAACCAAACGTTGCAGGTGCTTATTTCTTCGTGCGCAGTGGTCAACGCGGCACTCCCGAGCTGCCAAGAACACTTTTTACTGTGCGCACCCAACCAGAGTGACGGGAGGAGCACATTTCAGAAAACGTGCTCAGCTCGTCGAGAAAATGCGATTTAAGCAATAAAATTAAAAATGCACCTAAAACCTAAACCAAACGTTGCAGGTGCTTATTTCTTCGTGCGCAGTGCTCAACGCGGCACTCCCTAGCTGCCAGGAGCACTTTTTACTGTGCGCACCCAACCAGAGTGACGGGAGGAGCACATTTCAGAAAACGTGCTCAGCTCGTCGAGACAATGCAATTTAAGCAATAAAATTAAAAATGCACCTAAAACCTAAACCAAACGTTGCAGGTGCTTATTTCTTCGTGCGCAGTGCTCAACGCGGCACTCCCTAGCTGCCAGGAGCACTTTTTACTGTGCGCACCCAACCAGAGTGACGGGAGGAGCATATTTCAGAAAACGTGCTCAGCTCGTCGAGAAAATGCGATTTAAGCAATAAAATTAAAAATGCACCTAAAACCTAAACCAAACGTTGCAGGTGCTTATTTCTTCATGTGCAGTGGTCAACGCGGCACTCTCTAGCTGCCAGGAGCACTTTTTACTATGCGCGCACAACCAGAGCGACGGGAGGAGCACATTTCAGAAAACGTGCTCAGCTCGTCGAGAAAATGCGATTTAAGCAATAAAATTTAAAATGCACCTAAAACCTAAACCAAACGTTGCAGGTGCTTATTTCTTTGTGCGCAGTGGTCAACGCGGCACTCCCTAGCTGCCAAGAGCACTTTTTACTATGCGCACCCAACCAGAGTGACGGGAGGAGCACATTTCAGAAAACGTGCTCAGCTCGTCGAGAAAATGCGATTTAAGCAATAAAATTAAAAATGCACCTAAAACCTAAACCAAACGTTGCAGGTGGTTATTTCTTCATGCGCAGTGGTCAACGCGGCACTCTCTAGCTGCCAAGAGCACTTTTTACTGTGCGCACCCAACCAGAGTGACGGGAGGAGCACATTTCAGAAAACGTGCTCAGCTCGTCGAGAAAATGCGATTTAAGCAATAAAATTAAAAATGCACCTAAAACCTAAACCAAACGTTGCAGGTGCTTATTTCTTCATGTGCAGTGGTCAACGCGGCACTCCCTAGCTGCCAAGAGCACTTTTTACTATGCGCACCCAACCAGAGTGACGGGAGGAGCACATTTCAGAAAACGTGCTCAGCTCGTCGAGAAAACGCGATTTAAGCAACAAGATTAAAAATGCACCTAAAACCTAAATCAAACGTTGCAGGTGCTTATTTCTTCATGCGCAGTGGTCAACGCGGAACTCTCTAGCTGCCAGGAGCACTTTTTACTGTGCGCACCCAACCAGAGTGGCGGCAGGAGCACATTTCAGAAAACGTGCTCAGCTCGTCGAGAAAATGCGATTTAAGCAATAAAATTAAAAATGCACCTAAAACCTAAACCAAACGTTGCAGGTGCTTATTTCTTCATGCGCAGTGGTCAACGCGGCACTCTCTAGCTGCCAAGAGAACTTTTTACTGTGCGCACCCAACCAGAGTGACGGGAGGAGCACATTTCAGAAAACGTGCTCAGCTCGTCGAGAAAATGCGATTTAAGCAATAAGATTAAAAATGCACCTAAAACCTAAACCAAACGTTGCAGGTGCTTATTTCTTCATGCGCAGTGGTCAACGCGGCACTCTCTAGCTGCCAGGAGCACTTTTTACTACGCGCACCCAACCAGAGCGACGGGAGGAGCACATTTCAGAAAACGTGCTCAGCTCGTCGAGAGAATGCGATTTAAGCAATAAAATAAAAAAATGCACCTAAAACCTAAACCAAACGTTGCAGGTGCTTATTTCTTCGAGCGCAGTGGTCAACGCGGCACTCCCTAGCTGCCAGGAGCACTTTTTACTGTGCGCACCCAACCAGAGTGACGGGAGGAGCACATTTCAGAAAACGTGCTCAGCTCGTCGAGAAAATGCGATTTAAGCAATAAAATTAAAAATGCACCTAAAACCTAAACCAAACGTTGCAGGTGCTTATTTCTTCGTGCGCAGTGGTCAACGCGGAACTTCCTAGCTGCCAGGAGCTCTTTTTACTGTGCGCACCCAACCAGAGCGACGGGAGGAGCACATTTCAGAAAACGTGCTCAGCTCGTCGAGAAAATGCGATTTAAGCAATAAAATTAAAAATGCAGCTAAAACCTAAACCAAACGTTGCAGGTGCTTATTTTTTCGTGCGCAGTGGTCAACGCGGAACTCCCTAGCTGCCAGGAGCACTTTTTACTGTGCGCACCCAACCAGAGTGACGGGAGGAGCACATTTCAGAAAACGTGCTCAGCTCGTCGAGAAAATGCGATTTAAGCAATAAAATTAAAAATGCACCTAAAACCTAAACCAAACGTTGCAGGTGCTTATTTCTTCATGCGCAGTGGTCAACGCGGCACTCTCTAGCTGCCAAGAGCACTTTTTACTGTGCGCACCCAACCAGAGTGACGGGAGGAGCACATTTCAGAAAACGTGCTCAGCTCGTCGAGAAAATGCGATTTAAGCAATAAAATTAAAAATGCACCTAAAACCTAAACCAAACGTTGCAGGTGCTTATTTCTTCATGTGCAGTGGTCAACGCGGCACTCCCTAGCTGCCAAGAGCACTTTTTACTATGCGCACCCAACCAGAGTGACGGGAGGAGCACATTTCAGAAAACGTGCTCAGCTCGTCGAGAAAACGCGATTTAAGCAATAAGATTAAAAATGCACCTAAAACCTGAATCAAACGTTGCAGGTGCTTATTTCTTCATGCGCAGTGGTCAACGCGGCACTCTCTAGCTGCCAGGAGCACTTTTTACTATGCGCGCCCAACCAGAGCGACGGGAGGAGCACATTTCAGAAAACGTGCTCAGCTCGTCGAGAAAATGCGATTTAAGCAATAAAATTAAAAATGCACCTAAAACCTAAACCAAACGTTGCAGGTGCTTATTTCTTCATGCGCAGTGGTCAACGCGGCACTCTCTAGCTGCCAGGAGCACTTTTTACTATGCGCGCCCAACCAGAGCAACGGGAGGAGCACATTTCAGAAAACGTGCTCAGCTCGTCGAGAGAACGCGATTTAAGCAATAAAATTAAAAATGCACCTAAAACCTAAACCAAACGTTGCAGGTGCTTATTTCTTCGTGCGCAGTGGTCAACGCGGCACTCCCTAGCTGCCAGGAGCTCTTTTTACTGTGCGCACCCAACCAGAGCGACGGGAGGAGCACATTTCAGAAAACGTGCTCAGCTTGTCGAGAAAATGCGATTTAAGCAATAAAATTAAAAATGCACCTAAAACCTAAACCAAACGTTGCAGGTGCTTATTTCTTCGTGCGCAGTGCTCAACGTGGCACTCCCTAGCTGCCAGGAGCACTTTTTACTATGCGCGCCCAACCAGAGCGACGGGAGGAGCACATTTCAGAAAACGTGCTCAGCTCGTCGAGAAAATGCGATTTAAGCAATAAAATTAAAAATGCACCTAAAACCCAAACCAAACGTTGCAGGTGCTTATTTCTTCATGCGCAGTGGTCAACGCGGCACTCCCGAGCTGCCAAGAGCACTTTTTACTGTGCGCACCCAACCAGAGCGACGGGAGGAGCACATTTCAGAAAACGTGCTCAGCTCGTCGAGAGAATGCGATTCAAGCAATAAAATTAAAAATGCACCTAAAACCTAAACCAAACGTTGCAGGTGCTTATTTCTTCGTGCGCAGTGGTCAACGCGGCACTCCCTAGCTGCCAGGAGCTCTTTTTACTGTGCGCACCCAACCAGAGCGACGGGAGGAGCACATTTCAGAAAACGTGCTCAGCTTGTCGAGAAAATGCGATTTAAGCAATAAAATTAAAAATGCACCTAAAACCTAAACCAAACGTTGCAGGTGCTTATTTCTTCATGCGCAGTGGTCAACGCGGCACTCTCTAGCTGCCAGGAGCACTTTTTACTACGCGCACCCAACCACAGCGACGGGAGGAGCACATTTCAGAAAACGTGCTCAGCTCGTCGAGAGAATGCGATTTAAGCAATAAAATAAAAAATGCACCTAAAACCTAAACCAAACGTTGCAGGTGCTTATTTCTTCGTGCGCAGTGGTCAACGCGGCACTCCCGAGCTGCCAAGAACACTTTTTACTGTGCGCACCCAACCAGAGCGACGGGAGGAGCACATTTCAGAAAACGTGCTCAGCTCGTCGAGAGAATGCGATTTAAGCAATAAAATTAAAAATGCACCTAAAACCTAAACCAAACGTTGCAGGTGCTTATTTCTTCGTGCGCAGTGGTCAACGCGGAACTTCCTAGCTGCCAGGAGCTCTTTTTACTGTGCGCACCCAACCAGAGCGACGGGAGGAGCACATTTCAGAAAACGTGCTCAGCTCGTCGAGAAAATGCGATTTAAGCAATACAATTAAAAATGCACCTAAAACCTAAACCAAACGTTGCAGGTGCTTATTTCTTTGTGCGCAGTGGTCAACGCGGCACTCTTTAGCTGCCAAGAGCACTTTTTACTATGCGCACCCAACCAGAGTGACGGGAGGAGCACATTTCAGAAAACGTGCTCAGCTCGTCGAGAAAATGCGATTTAAGCAATAAAATTAAAAATGCACCTAAAACCTAAACCAAACGTTGCAGGTGGTTATTTCTACATGCGCAGTGGTCAACGCGGCACTCTCTAGCTGCCAAGAGCACTTTTTACTGTGCGCACCCAACCAGAGTCACGGGAGGAGCACATGTCAGAAAACGTGCTCAGCTCGTCGAGAAAATGCGATTTAAGCAATAAAATTAAAAATGCACCCAAAACCTAAACCAAACGTTGCAGGTGGTTATTTCTTCAAGCGCAGTGGTCAACGCGGCACTCTCTAGCTGCCAAGAGCACTTTTTCCTATGCGCACCCAACCAGAGCGACGGGAGGAGCACATTTCAGAAAACGTGCTCAGCTTGTCGAGAAAATGCAATTTAAGCAATAAAATTAAAAATGCACCTAAAACCTAAACCAAACGTTGCAGGTGCTTATTTCTTCGTGCGCAGTGGTCAACGCGGAACTCCCTAGCTGCCAGGAGCTCTTTTTACTGTGCGCACCCAACCAGAGCGACGGGAGGAGCACATTTCAGAAAACGTGCTCAGCTTGTCGAGAAAATGCGATTTAAGCAATAAAAATAAAAATGCAGCTAAAACCTAAACCAAACGTTGCAGGTGCTTATTTCTTCGTGCGTAGTGCTCAACGCGGCACTCCCTAGCTGCCAGGAGCACTTTTTACTGTGCGCACCCAACCAGAGTGACGGGAGGAGCACATTTCAGAAAACGTGCTCAGCTCGTCGAGAGAATGCGATTTAAGCAATAAAATTAAAAATGCACCTAAAACCTAAACCAAACGTTGCAGGTGCTTATTTCTTCGTGCGCAGTGGTCAACGCGGCACTCCCTAGCTGCCAGGAGCTCTTTTTACTGTGCGCACCCAACCAGAGCGACGGGAGGAGCAAATTTCAGAAAACGTGCTCAGCTTGTCGAGAAAATGCGATTTAAGCAATACAATTAAAAATGCACCTAAAACCTAAACCAAACGTTGCAGGTGCTTATTTCTTCTTGCGCAGTGGTCAACGCGGCACTCTCTAGCTGCCAGGAGCAATTTTTACTATGCGCACCCAACCAGAGCGACGGGAGGAGCACATTTCAGAAAACGTGCTCAGCTCGTCGAGAAAATGCGATTTAAGCAATAAAATTAAAAATGCACCTAAAACCTAAACCAAACGTTGCAGGTGCTTATTTCTTCATGCGCAGTGGTCAACGCGGCACTCCCGAGCTGCCAAGAGCACTTTTTACTGTGCGCACCCAACCAGAGCGACGGGAGGAGCACATTTCAGAAAACGTGCTCAGCTCGTCGAGAGAATGCGATTTAAGCAATAAAATTAAAAATGCACCTAAAACCTAAACCAAACGTTACAGGTGCTTATTTCTTCGTGCGCAGTGGTCAACGCGGAACTCCCTAGCGGCCAGGAGCTCTTTTTACTGTGCGCACCCAACCAGAGCGACGGGAGGAGCACATTTCAGAAAACGTGCTCAGCTCGTCGAGAAAATGCGATTTAAGCAATAAAATTAAAAATGCTGCTAAAACCTAAACCAAACGTTGCAGGTGCTTATTTCTTCGTGCGTAGTGCTCAACGCGGCACTCCCTAGCTGCCAGGAGCACTTTTTACTGTGCGCACCCAACCAGAGTGACGGGAGGAGCACATTTCAGAAAACGTGCTCAGCTCGTCGAGAAAATGCGATTTAAGCAATAAAATTAAAAATGCACCTAAAACCTAAACCAAACGTTGCAGGTGCTTATTTCTTCATGCGCAGTGGTCAACGCGGCACTCTCTAGCTGACAAGAGCACTTTTTACTGTGCGCACCCAACCAGAGTGACCGGAGGAGCACATTTCAGAAAACGTGCTCAGCTCGTCGAGAAAATGCAATTTAAGCAATAAGATTAAAAATGCACCTAAAACCTAAACCAAACGTTGCAGGTGCTTATTTCTTCATGCGCAGTGGTCAACGCGGCACTCTCTAGCTGCCAGGAGCACTTTTTACTACGCGCACCCAACCAGAGCGACGGGAGGAGCACATTTCAGAAAACGTGCTCAGCTCGTCGAGAGAATGCGATTTAAGCAATAAAATAAAAAATGCACCTAAAACCTAAACCAAACGTTGCAGGTGCTTATTTCTTCGTGCGCAGTGGTCAACGCGGCACTCCCTAGCTGCCAGGAGCTCTTTTTACTGTGTGCACCCAACCAGAGCGACGGGAGGAGCATATTTCAGAAAACGTGCTCAGCTCGTCGAGAGAATGCGATTTAAGCAATAAAATAAAAAATGCACCTAAAACCTAAACCAAACGTTGCAGGTGCTTATTTCTTCGTGCGCAGTGGTCAACGCAGAACTCCCTAGCTGCCAGGAGCTCTTTTTACTGTGCCCACCCAACCAGAGCGACGGGAGGAGCCCATTTCAGAAAACGTGCTCAGCTCGTCGAGAAAATGCGATTTAAGCAATAAAATTAAAAATGCACCTAAAACCTAAACCAAACGTTGCAGGTGCTTATTTCTTCGTGCGCAGTGCTCAACGCGGCACTCCCTAGCTGCCAGGAGCACTTTTTACTGTGCGCACCAACCAGAGTGACGGGAGGAGCACATTTCAGAAAACGTGCTCAGCTCGTCGAGAAAATGCGATTTAAGCAATACAATTAAAAATGCACCTAAAACCTAAACCAAACGTTGCAGGTGCTTATTTCTTCATGCGCAGTGGTCAACGCGGCACTCTCTAGCTGCCAGGAGCACTTTTTACTATGCGCGCACAACCAGAGCGACGGGAGGAGCACATTTCAGAAAACGTGCTCAGCTCGTCGAGAAAATGCGATTTAAGCAATAAAATTTAAAATGCACCTAAAACCTAAACCAAACGTTGCAGGTGCTTATTTCTTTGTGCGCAGTGGTCAACGCGGCACTTTTTAGCTGCCAAGAGCACTTTTTACTATGCGCAACCAACCAGAGCGACGGGGGGAGCACATTTCAGAAAACGTGCTCAGCTTGTCGAGAAAATGCGATTTAAGCAATAAAATTAAAAATGCACCTAAAACCTAAACCAAACGTTGCAGGTGGTTATTTCTTCATGCGCAGTGGTCAACGCGGCACTCTCTAGCTGCCAAGAGCACTTTTTACTGTGCGCACCCAACCAGAGTGACGGGAGGAGCACATTTCAGAAAACGTGCTCAGCTCGTCGAGAAAATGCGATTTAAGCAATAAAATTAAAAATGCACCTAAAACCTAAACCAAACGTTGCAGGTGCTTATTTCTTCATGTGCAGTGGTCAACGCGGCACTCCCTAGCTGCCAAGAGCACTTTTTACTATGCGCACCCAACCAGAGTGACGGGAGGAGCACATTTCAGAAAACGTGCTCAGCTCGTCGAGAAAACGCGATTTAAGCAATAAGATTAAAAATGCACCTAAAACCTGAATCAAACGTTGCAGGTGCTTATTTCTTCATGCGCAGTGGTCAACGCGGCACTCTCTAGCTGCCAGGAGCACTTTTTACTATGCGCGCCCAACCAGAGCGACGGGAGGAGCACATTTCAGAAAACGTGCTCAGCTCGTCGAGAAAATGCGATTTAAGCAATAAAATTAAAAATGCACCTAAAACCTAAACCAAACGTTGCAGGTGCTTATTTCTTCATGCGCAGTGGTCAACGCGGCACTCTCTAGCTGCCAGGAGCACTTTTTACTATGCGCGCCCAACCAGAGCAACGGGAGGAGCACATTTCAGAAAACGTGCTCAGCTCGTCGAGAGAACGCGATTTAAGCAATAAAATTAAAAATGCACCTAAAACCTAAACCAAACGTTGCAGGTGCTTATTTCTTCGTGCGCAGTGGTCAACCTGGCACTCCCTAGCTGCCAGGAGCTCTTTTTACTGTGCGCACCCAACCAGAGCGACGGGATGAGCACATTTCAGAAAACGTGCTCAGCTTGTCGAGAAAATGCGATTTAAGCAATAAAATTAAAAATGCACCTAAAACCTAAACCAAACGTTGCAGGTGCTTATTTCTTCGTGCGCAGTGCTCAACGCGGCACTCCCTAGCTGCCAGGAGCTCTTTTTACTGTGCGCACCCAACCAGAGCGACGGGAGGAGCACATTTCAGAAAACGTGCTCAGCTCGTCGAGAAAATGCGATTTAAGCAATAAAATTAAAAATGCAGCTAAAACTTAAACCAAACGTTGCAGGTGCTTATTTCTTCGTGTGCAGTGCTCAACGCGGCACTCCCTAGCTGCCAGGAGCACTTTTTACTGTGCGCACCCAACCAGAGTGACGGGAGGAGCACATTTCAGAAAACGTGCTCAGCTCGTCGAGAAAATGCAATTTAAGCAATAAAATTAAAAATGCACCTAAAACCTAAACCAAACATTGCAGGTGCTTATTTCTTCGTGCGCAGTGGTCAACGCGGAACTCCCTAGCTGCCAGGAGCTCTTTTTACTGTGCGCACCCAACCAGAGCGACGGGAGGAGCACATTTCAGAAAACGTGCTCAGCTCGTCGAGAAAATGCGATTTAAGCAATAAAATTAAAAATGCACCTAAAACCTAAACCAAACGTTGCAGGTGCTTAATTCTTCGTGCGCAGTGCTCAACGCGGCACTCCCTAGCTGCCAGGAGCACTTTTTACTGTGCGCACCCAACCAGAGTGACGGGAGGAGCACATTTCAGAAAACGTGCTCAGCTCGTCGAGAAAATGCGATTTAAGCAATAAAATTAAAAATGCACCTAAAACCTAAACCAAACGTTGCAGGTGCTTATTTCTTCATGCGCAGTGGTCAACGCGGCACTCTCTAGCTGCCAAGAGCACTTTTTACTGTGCGCACCCAACCAGAGTGACGGGAGGAGCACATTTCAGAAAACGTGCTCAGCTCGTCGAGAAAATGCGATTTAAGCAATAAGATTAAAAATGCACCTAAAACCTAAACCAAACGTTGCAGGTGCTTATTTCTTCATGCGCAGTGGTCGACGCGGCACTCTCTAGCTGCCAGGAGCACTTTTTACTACGCGCACCCAACCAGAGCGACGGGAGGAGCACATTTCAGAAAACGTGCTCAGCTCGTCGAGAGAATGCGATTTAAGCAATAAAATAAAAAATGCACCTAAAACCTAAACCAAACGTTGCAGGTGCTTATTTCTTCGTGCGCAGTGGTCAACGCGGCACTCCCTAGCTGCCAGGAGCTCTTTTTACTGTGCGCACCCAACCAGAGCGACGGGAGGAGCACATTTCAGAAAACGTGCTCAGCTCGTCGAGAAAATGCGATTTAAGCAATAAATTTAAAAATGCACCTAAAACCTAAACCAAACGTTGCAGGTGCTTATTTCTTCGTGCGCAGTGCTCAACGCGGCACTCCCTAGCTGCCAGGAGCACTTTTTACTGTGCGCACCCAACCAGAGTGACGGGAGGAGCACATTTCAGAAAACGTGCTCAGCTCGTCGAGAAAATGCGATTTAAGCAATAAAATTAAAAATGCACCTAAAACCTAAACCAAACGTTGCAGGTGCTTATTTCTTCATGCGCAGTGGTCAACGCGGCACTCTCTAGCTGCCAAGAGCACTTTTTACTGTGCGCACCCAACCAGAGTGACGGGAGGAGCACATTTCAGAAAACGTGCTCAGCTCGTCGAGAAAATGCGATTTAAGCAATAAGATTAAAAATGCACCTAAAACCTAAACCAAACGTTGCAGGTGCTTATTTCTTCATGCGCAGTGGTCGACGCGGCACTCTCTAGCTGCCAGGAGCACTTTTTACTACGCGCACCCAACCAGAGCGACGGGAGGAGCACATTTCAGAAAACGTGCTCAGCTCGTCGAGAGAATGCGATTTAAGCAATAAAATAAAAAATGCACCTAAAACCTAAACCAAACGTTGCAGGTGCTTATTTCTTCGTGCGCAGTGGTCAACGCGGCACTCCCTAGCTGCCAGGAGCTCTTTTTACTGTGCGCACCCAACCAGAACGACGGGAGGAGCACATTTCAGAAAACGTGCTCAGCTCGTCGAGAAAATGCGATTTAAGCAATAAAATTAAAAATGCACCTAAAACCTAAACCAAACGTTGCAGGTGCTTATTTCTTCATGCGCAGTGGTCAACGCGGCACTCCCTAGCTGCCAAGAGCACTTTTTACTACGCACACCCAACTAGAGCGACGGGAGGAGCACATTTCAGAAAACGCGCTCAGCTCGTCGAGA
Organism: Syngnathus floridae; assembly: GCF_059516105.1. Classification (NCBI taxonomy): domain Eukaryota; kingdom Metazoa; phylum Chordata; class Actinopteri; order Syngnathiformes; family Syngnathidae; genus Syngnathus; species Syngnathus floridae. The sequence continues at coordinate 3,901,265 of NC_142416.1, read as the reverse complement.
GAATGCGATTTAAGCAATAAGATTAAAAATGCACCTAAAACCTAAACCAAACGTTGCAGGTGCTTATTTCTTCATGCGCAGTGGTCAACGCGGCACTCTCTAGCTGCCAGGAGCACTTTTTACTACGCGCACCCAACCAGAGCGACGGGAGGAGCACATTTCAGAAAACGTGCTCAGCTCGTCGAGAGAATGCGATTTAAGCAATAAAATTAAAAATGCACCTAAAACCTAAACCAAACGTTGCAGGTGCTTATTTCTTCGTGCGCAGTGGTCAACGCGGCACTCCCTAGCTGCCAGGAGCTCTTTTTACTGTGCGCACCCAACCAGAGCGACGGGAGGAGCACATTTCAGAAAACTACTCAGCTCGTCGAGAAAATGCGATTTAAGCAATAAAATTAAAAATGCAGCTAAAACCTAAACCAAACGTTGCAGGTGCTTATTTCTTCATGCGCAGTGGTCAACGCGGCACTCTCTAGCTGCCAGGAGAACGTTTTACTATGCGCGCCCAACCAGAGCAACGGGAGGAGCACATTTCAGAAAACGTGCTCAGCTCGTCGAGAGAACGCGATTTAAGCAATAAAATTAAAAATGCACCTAAAACCTAAACCAAACGTTGCAGGTGCTTATTTCTTCGTGCGCTGTGGTCAACGCGGCACTCCCTAGCTGCCAGGAGCTCTTTTTACTGTGCGCACCCAACCAGAGCGACGGGAGGAGCACATTTCAGAAAACGTGCTCAGCTTGTCGAGAAAATGCGATTTAAGCAATAAAATTAAAAATGCACCTAAAACCTAAACCAAACGTTGCAGGTGCTTATTTCTTCGTGCGCAGTGCTCAACGCGGCACTCCCTAGCTGCCGGGAGCACTTTTTACTATGCGCGCCCAACCAGAGCGACGGGAGGAGCTCATTTCAGAAAACGTGCTCAGCTCGTCGAGAAAATGCGATTTAAGCAATACAATTAAAAATGCACCTAAAACCTAAACCAAACGTTGCAGGTGCTTATTTCTTTGTGCGCAGTGGTCAACGCGGCACTCTCTAGCTGCCAAGAGCACTTTTTACTATGCGCACCCAACCAGAGTGACGGGAGGAGCACATTTCAGAAAACGTGCTCAGCTCGTCGAGAAAATGCGATTTAAGCAATAAAATTAAAAATGCTCCTAAAACCTAAACCAAACGTTGCAGGTGCTTATTTCTTCATGCGCAGTGGTCAACGCGGCACTCTCTAGCTGCCAGGAGCACTTTTTACTATGCGCACCCAACCAGAGCGACGGGAGGAGCACATTTCAGAAAACGTGCTCAGCTCGTCGAGAGAATGCGATTTAAGCAATAAAATTAAAAATGCACCTAAAACCTAAACCAAACGTTGCAGGTGCTTATTTCTTCGTGCGCAGTGGTCAACGCGGCACTCCCTAGCTGCCAGGAGCTCTTTTTACTGTGCGCACCCAACCAGAGCGACGGGAGGAGCACATTTCAGAAAACGTGCTCAGCTTGTCGAGAAAATGCGATTTAAGCAATAAAATTAAAAATGCACCTAAAACCTAAACCAAACGTTGCAGGTTCTTATTTCTTCTTGCGCAGTGGTCAACGCGGCACTCTCTAGCTGCCAGGAGCACTTTTTACTATGCGCGCCCAACCAGAGCGACGGGAGGAGCACATTTCAGAAAACGTGCTCAGCTCGTCGAGAAAATGCGATTTAAGCAATAAAATTAAAAATGCACCTAAAACCTAAACCAAACGTTGCAGGTGCTTATTTCTTCATGCGCAGTGGTCAACGCGGCACTCCCGAGCTGCCAAGAGCACTTTTTACTGTGCGCACCCAACCAGAGCGACGGGAGGAGCACATTTCAGAAAACGTGCTCAGCTCGTCGAGAGAATGCGATTTAAGCAATAAAATTAAAAATGCACCTAAAACCTAAACCAAACGTTGCAGGTGCTTATTTCTTTGTGCGCAGTGGTCAACGCGGAACTCCCTAGCTGCCAGGAGCTCTTTTTACTGTGCGCACCCAACCAGAGCGACGGGAGGAGCACATTTCAGAAAACGTGCTCAGCTCGTCGAGAAAATGCGATTTAAGCAATAAAATTAAAAATGCAGCTAAAACCTAAACCAAACGTTGCAGGTGATTATTTCTTCGTGCGCAGTGGTCAACGCGGAACTCCCTAGCTGCCAGGAGCACTTTTTACTGTGCGCACCCAACCAGAGTGACGGGAGGAGCACATTTCAGAAAACGTGCTCAGCTCGTCGAGAAAATGCGATTTAAGCAATAAAATTAAAAATGCACCCAAAACCTAAACCAAACGTTGCAGGTGCTTATTTCTTTGTGCGCAGTGGTCAACGCGGCACTCTCTAGCTGCCAAGAGCACTTTTTACTATGCGCACCCAACCAGAGTGACGGGAGGAGCACATTTCAGAAAACGTGCTCAGCTCGTCGAGAAAATGCGATTTAAGCAATAAGATTAAAAATGCACCTAAAACCTAAACCAAACGTTGCAGGTGCTTATTTCTTCATGCGCAGTGGTCAACGCGGCACTCTCTAGCTGCCAAGAGCACTTTTTACTGTGCGCACCCAACCAGAGTGACGGGAGGAGCACTTTCAGAAAACGTGCTCAGCTCGTCGAGAAAATGCGATTTAAGCAATAAGATTAAAAATGCACCTAAAACCTAAACCAAACGTTGCAGGTGCTTATTTCTTCGTGCGCAGTGGTCAACGCGGAACTCCCTAGCTGCCAGGAGCTCTTTTTACTGTGCGCACCCAACCAGAGCGACGGGAGGAGCCCATTTCAGAAAACGTGCTCAGCTCGTCGAGAAAATGCGATTTAAGCAATAAAATTAAAAATGCAGCTAAAACCTAAACCAAACGTTGCAGGTGCTTATTTCTTCGTGCGCAGTGGTCAACGCGGAACTCCCTAGCTGCCAGGAGCACTTTTTACTGTGCGCACCCAACCAGAGTGACGGGAGGAGCACATTTCAGAAAACGTGCTCAGCTCGTCGAGAAAATGCGATTTAAGCAATAAAATTAAAAATGCACCCAAAACCTAAACCAAACGTTGCAGGTGCTTATTTCTTTGTGCGCAGTGGTCAACGCGGCACTCTCTAGCTGCCAAGAGCACTTTTTACTATGCGCAACCCAACCAGAGTGACGGGAGGAGCACATTTCAGAAAACGTGCTCAGCTCGTCGAGAAAATGCGATTTAAGCAATAAGATTAAAAATGCACCTAAAACCTAAACCAAACGTTGCAGGTGCTTATTTCTTCATGCGCAGTGGTCAACGCGGCACTCTCTAGCTGCCAAGAGCACTTTTTACTGTGCGCACCCAACCAGAGTGACGGGAGGAGCACATTTCAGAAAACGTGCTCAGCTCGTCGAGAAAATGCGCTTTAAGCAATAAGATTAAAAATGCACCTAAAACCTAAACCAAACGTTGCAGGTGCTTATTTCTTCGTGCGCAGTGGTCAACGCGGAACTCCCTAGCTGCCAGGAGCTCTTTTTACTGTGCGCACCCAACCAGAGCGACGGGAGGAGCCCATTTCAGAAAACGTGCTCAGCTCGTCGAGAAAATGCGATTTAAGCAATAAAATTAAAAATGCACCTAAAACCTAAACCAAACGTTGCAGGTGCTTATTTCTTCGTGCGCAGTGCTCAACGCGGCACTCCCTAGCTGCCAGGAGCTCTTTTTACTGTGCGCACCCAACCAGAGCGACGGGAGGAGCACATTTCAGAAAACGTGCTCAGCTTGTCGAGAAAATGCGATTTAAGCAATAAAATTAAAAATGCACCTAAAACCTAAACCAAACGTTGCAGGTTCTTATTTCTTCTTGCGCAGTGGTCAACGCGGCACTCTCTAGCTGCCAGGAGCACTTTTTACTATGCGCGCCCAACCAGAGCGACGGGAGGAGCACATTTCAGAAAACGTGCTCAGCTCGTCGAGAAAATGCGATTTAAGCAATAAAATTAAAAATGCACCTAAAACCTAAACCAAACGTTGCAGGTGCTTATTTCTTCATGCGCAGTGGTCAACGCGGCACTCCCGAGCTGCCAAGAGCACTTTTTACTGTGCGCACCCAACCAGAGCGACGGGAGGAGCACATTTCAGAAAACGTGCTCAGCTCGTCGAGAGAATGCGATTTAAGCAATAAAATTAAAAATGCACCTAAAACCTAAACCAAACATTGCAGGTGCTTATTTCTTCGTGCGCAGTGGTCAACGCGGAACTCCCTAGCTGCCAGGAGCTCTTTTTACTGTGCGCACCCAACCAGAGCGACGGGAGGAGCACATTTCAGAAAACGTGCTCAGCTCGTCGAGAAAATGCGATTTAAGCAATAAAATTAAAAATGCACCTAAAACCTAAACCAAACGTTGCAGGTGCTTAATTCTTCGTGCGCAGTGCTCAACGCGGCACTCCCTAGCTGCCAGGAGCACTTTTTACTGTGCGCACCCAACCAGAGTGACGGGAGGAGCACATTTCAGAAAACGTGCTCAGCTCGTCGAGAAAATGCGATTTAAGCAATAAAATTAAAAATGCACCTAAAACCTAAACCAAACGTTGCAGGTGCTTATTTCTTCATGCGCAGTGGTCAACGCGGCACTCTCTAGCTGCCAAGAGCACTTTTTACTGTGCGCACCCAACCAGAGTGACGGGAGGAGCACATTTCAGAAAACGTGCTCAGCTCGTCGAGAAAATGCGATTTAAGCAATAAGATTAAAAATGCACCTAAAACCTAAACCAAACGTTGCAGGTGCTTATTTCTTCATGCGCAGTGGTCGACGCGGCACTCTCTAGCTGCCAGGAGCACTTTTTACTACGCGCACCCAACCAGAGCGACGGGAGGAGCACATTTCAGAAAACGTGCTCAGCTCGTCGAGAGAATGCGATTTAAGCAATAAAATAAAAAATGCACCTAAAACCTAAACCAAACGTTGCAGGTGCTTATTTCTTCGTGCGCAGTGGTCAACGCAGCACTCCCTAGCTGCCGAGCTCTTTTTACTGTGCGCACCCAACCAGAGCGACGGGAGGAGCACATTTCAGAAAACGTGCTCAGCTCGTCGAGAAAATGCGATTTAAGCAATAAAATTAAAAATGCACCTAAAACCTAAACCAAACGTTGCAGGTGCTTATTTCTTCGTGCGCAGTGCTCAACGCGGCACTCCCTAGCTGCCAGGAGCACTTTTTACTGTGCGCACCCAACCAGAGTGACGGGAGGAGCACATTTCAGAAAACGTGCTCAGCTCGTCGAGAAAATGCGATTTAAGCAATAAAATTAAAAATGCACCTAAAACCTAAACCAAACGTTGCAGGTGCTTATTTCTTCATGCGCAGTGGTCAACGCGGCACTCTCTAGCTGCCAAGAGCACTTTTTACTGTGCGCACCCAACCAGAGTGACGGGAGGAGCACATTTCAGAAAACGTGCTCAGCTCGTCGAGAAAATGCGATTTAAGCAATAAGATTAAAAATGCACCTAAAACCTAAACCAAACGTTGCAGGTGCTTATTTCTTCATGCGCAGTGGTCGACGCGGCACTCTCTAGCTGCCAGGAGCACTTTTTACTACGCGCACCCAACCAGAGCGACGGGAGGAGCACATTTCAGAAAACGTGCTCAGCTCGTCGAGAGAATGCGATTTAAGCAATAAAATAAAAAATGCACCTAAAACCTAAACCAAACGTTGCAGGTGCTTATTTCTTCGTGCGCAGTGGTCAACGCGGCACTCCCTAGCTGCCAGGAGCTCTTTTTACTGTGCGCACCCAACCAGAACGACGGGAGGAGCACATTTCAGAAAACGTGCTCAGCTCGTCGAGAAAATGCGATTTAAGCAATAAAATTAAAAATGCACCTAAAACCTAAACCAAACGTTGCAGGTGCTTATTTCTTCATGCGCAGTGGTCAACGCGGCACTCCCTAGCTGCCAAGAGCACTTTTTACTGTGCGCACCCAACCAGAGAGACGGGAGGAGCACATTTCAGAAAACGTGCTCAGCTCGTCGAGAAAATGCGATTCAAGCAATAAAATTAAAAATGCCCCTAAAACCTAAACCAAACGTTGCAGGTGCTTATTTCTTCATGCGCAGTGGTCAACGCGGCACTTTCTAGCTGCCAGGACGACTTTTTACTACGCACACCCAACTAGAGCGACGGGAGGAGCACATTTCAGAAAACGCGCTCAGCTCGTCGAGAGAATGCGATTTAAGCAATAAAATAAAAAATGCACCTAAAACCTAAACCAAACGTTGCAGGTGCTTATTTCTTCGTGCGCAGTGGTCAACGCGGAACTCCCTAGCTGCCAGGAGCTCTTTTTACTGTGCGCACCCAACCAGAGCGACGGGAGGAGCACATTTCAGAAAACGTGCTCAGCTCGTCGAGAGAATGCGATTTAAGCAATAAAATTAAAAATGCACCTAAAACCTAAACCAAACGTTGCAGGTGCTTATTTCTTCATGCGCAGTGGTCAACGCGGCACTCTCTAGCTGCCAGGAGCACTTTTTACTACGCGCACCCAACCACAGCGACGGGAGGAGCACATTTCAGAAAACGTGCTCAGCTCGTCGAGAAAATGCGATTTAAGCAATAAGATTAAAAATGCACCTAAAATCTAAACCAAACGTTGCAGGTGCTTATTTCTTCATGCGCAGTGGTCGACGCGGCACTCTCTAGCTGCCAGGAGCACTTTTTACTACGCGCACCAAACCAGAGCGACGGGAGGAGCACATTTCAGAAAACGTGCTCAGCTCGTCGAGAGAATGCGATTTAAGCAATAAAATAAAAAATGCACCTAAAACCTAAACCAAACGTTGCAGGTGCTTATTTCTTCGTGCGCAGTGGTCAACGCGGCACTCCCTAGCTGCCAGGAGCTCTTTTTACTGTGCGCACCCAACCAGAACGACGGGAGGAGCACATTTCAGAAAACGTGCTCAGCTCGTCGAGAAAATGCGATTTAAGCAATAAAATTAAAAATGCACCTAAAACCTAAACCAAACGTTGCAGGTGCTTATTTCTTCATGCGCAGTGGTCAACGCGGCACTCTCTAGCTGCCAGGAGCACTTTTTACTACGCGCACCCAACCACAGCGACGGGAGGAGCACATTTCAGAAAACGTGCTCAGCTCGTCGAGAAAATGCGATTTAAGCAATAAGATTAAAAATGCACCTAAAACCTAAACCAAACGTTGCAGGTGCTTATTTCTTCATGCGCAGTGGTCAACGCGGCACTCTCTAGCTGCCAGGAGCACTTTTTACTACGCGCACCCAACCAGAGCGACGGGAGGAGCACATTTCAGAAAACGTGCTCAGCTCGTCGAGAGAATGCGATTTAAGCAATAAAATTAAAAATGCACCTAAAACCTAAACCAAACGTTGCAGGTGCTTATTTCTTCGTGCGCAGTGGTCAACGCGGCACTCCCTAGCTGCCAGGAGCTCTTTTTACTGTGCGCACCCAACCAGAGCGACGGGAGGAGCACATTTCAGAAAACTACTCAGCTCGTCGAGAAAATGCGATTTAAGCAATAAAATTAAAAATGCAGCTAAAACCTAAACCAAACGTTGCAGGTGCTTATTTCTTCATGCGCAGTGGTCAACGCGGCACTCTCTAGCTGCCAGGAGAACGTTTTACTATGCGCGCCCAACCAGAGCAACGGGAGGAGCACATTTCAGAAAACGTGCTCAGCTCGTCGAGAGAACGCGATTTAAGCAATAAAATTAAAAATGCACCTAAAACCTAAACCAAACGTTGCAGGTGCTTATTTCTTCGTGCGCTGTGGTCAACGCGGCACTCCCTAGCTGCCAGGAGCTCTTTTTACTGTGCGCACCCAACCAGAGCGACGGGAGGAGCACATTTCAGAAAACGTGCTCAGCTTGTCGAGAAAATGCGATTTAAGCAATAAAATTAAAAATGCACCTAAAACCTAAACCAAACGTTGCAGGTGCTTATTTCTTCGTGCGCAGTGCTCAACGCGGCACTCCCTAGCTGCCAGGAGCACTTTTTACTATGCGCGCCCAACCAGAGCAACGGGAGGAGCTCATTTCAGAAAACGTGCTCAGCTCGTCGAGAAAATGCGATTTAAGCAATACAATTAAAAATGCACCTAAAACCTAAACCAAACGTTGCAGGTGCTTATTTCTTCATGCGCAGTGGTCAACGCGGCACTCCCGAGCTGCCAAGAGCACTTTTTACTGTGCGCACCCAACCAGAGCGACGGGAGGAGCACATTTCAGAAAACGTGCTCAGCTCGTCGAGAGAATGCGATTCAAGCAATAAAATTAAAAATGCACCTAAAACCTAAACCAAACGTTGCAGGTGCTTATTTCTTCGTGCGCAGTGGTCAACGCGGAACTCCCTAGCTGCCAGGAGCTCTTTTTACTGTGCGCACCCAACCAGAGCGACGGGAGGAGCACATTTCAGAAAACGTGCTCAGCTCGTCGAGAAAATGCGATTTAAGCAATAAAATTAAAAATGCAGCTAAAACTTAAACCAAACGTTGCAGGTGCTTATTTCTTCGTGTGCAGTGCTCAACGCGGCACTCCCTAGCTGCCAGGAGCACTTTTTACTGTGCGCACCCAACCAGAGTGACGGGAGGAGCACATTTCAGAAAACGTGCTCAGCTCGTCGAGAAAATGCGATTTAAGCAATAAAATTAAAAATGCACCCAAAACCTAAACCAAACGTTGCAGGTGCTTATTTCTTTGTGCGCAGTGGTCAACGCGGCACTCTCTAGCTGCCAAGAGCACTTTTTACTATGCGCACCCAACCAGAGTGACGGGAGGAGCACATTTCAGAAAACGTGCTCAGCTCGTCGAGAAAATGCGATTTAAGCAATAAAATTAAAAATGCTCCTAAAACCTAAACCAAACGTTGCAGGTGCTTATTTCTTCATGCGCAGTGGTCAACGCGGCACTCTCTAGCTGCCAGGAGCACTTTTTACTATGCGCACCCAACCAGAGCGACGGGAGGAGCACATTTCAGAAAACGTGCTCAGCTCGTCGAGAGAATGCGATTTAAGCAATAAAATTAAAAATGCACCTAAAACCTAAACCAAACGTTGCAGGTGCTTATTTCTTCGTGCGCAGTGGTCAACGCGGCACTCCCTAGCTGCCAGGAGCTCTTTTTACTGTGCGCACCCAACCAGAGCGACGGGAGGAGCACATTTCAGAAAACGTGCTCAGCTTGTCGAGAAAATGCGATTTAAGCAATAAAATTAAAAATGCACCTAAAACCTAAACCAAACGTTGCAGGTTCTTATTTCTTCTTGCGCAGTGGTCAACGCGGCACTCTCTAGCTGCCAGGAGCACTTTTTACTATGCGCGCCCAACCAGAGCGACGGGAGGAGCACATTTCAGAAAACGTGCTCAGCTCGTCGAGAAAATGCGATTTAAGCAATAAAATTAAAAATGCACCTAAAACCTAAACCAAACGTTGCAGGTGCTTATTTCTTCATGCGCAGTGGTCAACGCGGCACTCCCGAGCTGCCAAGAGCACTTTTTACTGTGCGCACCCAACCAGAGCGACGGGAGGAGCACATTTCAGAAAACGTGCTCAGCTCGTCGAGAGAATGCGATTTAAGCAATAAAATTAAAAATGCACCTAAAACCTAAACCAAACGTTGCAGGTGCTTATTTCTTTGTGCGCAGTGGTCAACGCGGAACTCCCTAGCTGCCAGGAGCTCTTTTTACTGTGCGCACCCAACCAGAGCGACGGGAGGAGCACATTTCAGAAAACGTGCTCAGCTCGTCGAGAAAATGCGATTTAAGCAATAAAATTAAAAATGCAGCTAAAACCTAAACCAAACGTTGCAGGTGATTATTTCTTCGTGCGCAGTGGTCAACGCGGAACTCCCTAGCTGCCAGGAGCACTTTTTACTGTGCGCACCCAACCAGAGTGACGGGAGGAGCACATTTCAGAAAACGTGCTCAGCTCGTCGAGAAAATGCGATTTAAGCAATAAAATTAAAAATGCACCCAAAACCTAAACCAAACGTTGCAGGTGCTTATTTCTTTGTGCGCAGTGGTCAACGCGGCACTCTCTAGCTGCCAAGAGCACTTTTTACTATGCGCACCCAACCAGAGTGACGGGAGGAGCACATTTCAGAAAACGTGCTCAGCTCGTCGAGAAAATGCGATTTAAGCAATAAGATTAAAAATGCACCTAAAACCTAAACCAAACGTTGCAGGTGCTTATTTCTTCATGCGCAGTGGTCAACGCGGCACTCTCTAGCTGCCAAGAGCACTTTTTACTGTGCGCACCCAACCAGAGTGACGGGAGGAGCACTTTCAGAAAACGTGCTCAGCTCGTCGAGAAAATGCGATTTAAGCAATAAGATTAAAAATGCACCTAAAACCTAAACCAAACGTTGCAGGTGCTTATTTCTTCGTGCGCAGTGGTCAACGCGGAACTCCCTAGCTGCCAGGAGCTCTTTTTACTGTGCGCACCCAACCAGAGCGACGGGAGGAGCCCATTTCAGAAAACGTGCTCAGCTCGTCGAGAAAATGCGATTTAAGCAATAAAATTAAAAATGCAGCTAAAACCTAAACCAAACGTTGCAGGTGCTTATTTCTTCGTGCGCAGTGGTCAACGCGGAACTCCCTAGCTGCCAGGAGCACTTTTTACTGTGCGCACCCAACCAGAGTGACGGGAGGAGCACATTTCAGAAAACGTGCTCAGCTCGTCGAGAAAATGCGATTTAAGCAATAAAATTAAAAATGCACCCAAAACCTAAACCAAACGTTGCAGGTGCTTATTTCTTTGTGCGCAGTGGTCAACGCGGCACTCTCTAGCTGCCAAGAGCACTTTTTACTATGCGCAACCCAACCAGAGTGACGGGAGGAGCACATTTCAGAAAACGTGCTCAGCTCGTCGAGAAAATGCGATTTAAGCAATAAGATTAAAAATGCACCTAAAACCTAAACCAAACGTTGCAGGTGCTTATTTCTTCATGCGCAGTGGTCAACGCGGCACTCTCTAGCTGCCAAGAGCACTTTTTACTGTGCGCACCCAACCAGAGTGACGGGAGGAGCACATTTCAGAAAACGTGCTCAGCTCGTCGAGAAAATGCGCTTTAAGCAATAAGATTAAAAATGCACCTAAAACCTAAACCAAACGTTGCAGGTGCTTATTTCTTCGTGCGCAGTGGTCAACGCGGAACTCCCTAGCTGCCAGGAGCTCTTTTTACTGTGCGCACCCAACCAGAGCGACGGGAGGAGCCCATTTCAGAAAACGTGCTCAGCTCGTCGAGAAAATGCGATTTAAGCAATAAAATTAAAAATGCACCTAAAACCTAAACCAAACGTTGCAGGTGCTTATTTCTTCGTGCGCAGTGCTCAACGCGGCACTCCCTAGCTGCCAGGAGCTCTTTTTACTGTGCGCACCCAACCAGAGCGACGGGAGGAGCACATTTCAGAAAACGTGCTCAGCTTGTCGAGAAAATGCGATTTAAGCAATAAAATTAAAAATGCACCTAAAACCTAAACCAAACGTTGCAGGTTCTTATTTCTTCTTGCGCAGTGGTCAACGCGGCACTCTCTAGCTGCCAGGAGCACTTTTTACTATGCGCGCCCAACCAGAGCGACGGGAGGAGCACATTTCAGAAAACGTGCTCAGCTCGTCGAGAAAATGCGATTTAAGCAATAAAATTAAAAATGCACCTAAAACCTAAACCAAACGTTGCAGGTGCTTATTTCTTCATGCGCAGTGGTCAACGCGGCACTCCCGAGCTGCCAAGAGCACTTTTTACTGTGCGCACCCAACCAGAGCGACGGGAGGAGCACATTTCAGAAAACGTGCTCAGCTCGTCGAGAGAATGCGATTTAAGCAATAAAATTAAAAATGCACCTAAAACCTAAACCAAACATTGCAGGTGCTTATTTCTTCGTGCGCAGTGGTCAACGCGGAACTCCCTAGCTGCCAGGAGCTCTTTTTACTGTGCGCACCCAACCAGAGCGACGGGAGGAGCACATTTCAGAAAACGTGCTCAGCTCGTCGAGAAAATGCGATTTAAGCAATAAAATTAAAAATGCACCTAAAACCTAAACCAAACGTTGCAGGTGCTTAATTCTTCGTGCGCAGTGCTCAACGCGGCACTCCCTAGCTGCCAGGAGCACTTTTTACTGTGCGCACCCAACCAGAGTGACGGGAGGAGCACATTTCAGAAAACGTGCTCAGCTCGTCGAGAAAATGCGATTTAAGCAATAAAATTAAAAATGCACCTAAAACCTAAACCAAACGTTGCAGGTGCTTATTTCTTCATGCGCAGTGGTCAACGCGGCACTCTCTAGCTGCCAAGAGCACTTTTTACTGTGCGCACCCAACCAGAGTGACGGGAGGAGCACATTTCAGAAAACGTGCTCAGCTCGTCGAGAAAATGCGATTTAAGCAATAAGATTAAAAATGCACCTAAAACCTAAACCAAACGTTGCAGGTGCTTATTTCTTCATGCGCAGTGGTCGACGCGGCACTCTCTAGCTGCCAGGAGCACTTTTTACTACGCGCACCCAACCAGAGCGACGGGAGGAGCACATTTCAGAAAACGTGCTCAGCTCGTCGAGAGAATGCGATTTAAGCAATAAAATAAAAAATGCACCTAAAACCTAAACCAAACGTTGCAGGTGCTTATTTCTTCGTGCGCAGTGGTCAACGCGGCACTCCCTAGCTGCCAGGAGCTCTTTTTACTGTGCGCACCCAACCAGAGCGACGGGAGGAGCACATTTCAGAAAACGTGCTCAGCTCGTCGAGAAAATGCGATTTAAGCAATAAAATTAAAAATGCACCTAAAACCTAAACCAAACGTTGCAGGTGCTTATTTCTTCGTGCGCAGTGCTCAACGCGGCACTCCCTAGCTGCCAGGAGCACTTTTTACTGTGCGCACCCAACCAGAGTGACGGGAGGAGCACATTTCAGAAAACGTGCTCAGCTCGTCGAGAAAATGCGATTTAAGCAATAAAATTAAAAATGCACCTAAAACCTAAACCAAACGTTGCAGGTGCTTATTTCTTCATGCGCAGTGGTCAACGCGGCACTCTCTAGCTGCCAAGAGCACTTTTTACTGTGCGCACCCAACCAGAGTGACGGGAGGAGCACATTTCAGAAAACGTGCTCAGCTCGTCGAGAAAATGCGATTTAAGCAATAAGATTAAAAATGCACCTAAAACCTAAACCAAACGTTGCAGGTGCTTATTTCTTCATGCGCAGTGGTCGACGCGGCACTCTCTAGCTGCCAGGAGCACTTTTTACCACGCGCACCCAACCAGAGCGACGGGAGGAGCACATTTCAGAAAACGTGCTCAGCTCGTCGAGAGAATGGGATTTAAGCAATAAAATAAAAAATGCACCTAAAACCTAAACCAAACGTTGCAGGTGCTTATTTCTTCGTGCGCAGTGGTCAACGCGGCACTCCCTAGCTGCCAGGAGCTCTTTTTACTGTGCGCACCCAACCAGAACGACGGGAGGAGCACATTTCAGAAAACGTGCTCAGCTCGTCGAGAAAATGCGATTTAAGCAATAAAATTAAAAATGCACCTAAAACCTAAACCAAACGTTGCAGGTGCTTATTTCTTCATGCGCAGTGGTCAACGCGGCACTCCCTAGCTGCCAAGAGCACTTTTTACTGTGCGCACCCAACCAGAGAGACGGGAGGAGCACATTTCAGAAAACGTGCTCAGCTCGTCGAGAAAATGCGATTCAAGCAATAAAATTAAAAATGCCCCTAAAACCTAAACCAAACGTTGCAGGTGCTTATTTCTTCATGCGCAGTGGTCAACGCGGCACTTTCTAGCTGCCAGGACGACTTTTTACTACGCACACCCAACTAGAGCGACGGGAGGAGCACATTTCAGAAAACGCGCTCAGCTCGTCGAGAGAATGCGATTTAAGCAATAAAATAAAAAATGCACCTAAAACCTAAACCAAACGTTGCAGGTGCTTATTTCTTCGTGCGCAGTGGTCAACGCGGAACTCCCTAGCTGCCAGGAGCTCTTTTTACTGTGCGCACCCAACCAGAGCGACGGGAGGAGCACATTTCAGAAAACGTGCTCAGCTCGTCGAGAGAATGCGATTTAAGCAATAAAATTAAAAATGCACCTAAAACCTAAACCAAACGTTGCAGGTGCTTATTTCTTCATGCGCAGTGGTCAACGCGGCACTCTCTAGCTGCCAGGAGCACTTTTTACTACGCGCACCCAACCACAGCGACGGGAGGAGCACATTTCAGAAAACGTGCTCAGCTCGTCGAGAAAATGCGATTTAAGCAATAAGATTAAAAATGCACCTAAAATCTAAACCAAACGTTGCAGGTGCTTATTTCTTCATGCGCAGTGGTCGACGCGGCACTCTCTAGCTGCCAGGAGCACTTTTTACTACGCGCACCAAACCAGAGCGACGGGAGGAGCACATTTCAGAAAACGTGCTCAGCTCGTCGAGAGAATGCGATTTAAGCAATAAAATAAAAAATGCACCTAAAACCTAAACCAAACGTTGCAGGTGCTTATTTCTTCGTGCGCAGTGGTCAACGCGGCACTCCCTAGCTGCCAGGAGCTCTTTTTACTGTGCGCACCCAACCAGAACGACGGGAGGAGCACATTTCAGAAAACGTGCTCAGCTCGTCGAGAAAATGCGATTTAAGCAATAAAATTAAAAATGCACCTAAAACCTAAACCAAACGTTGCAGGTGCTTATTTCTTCATGCGCAGTGGTCAACGCGGCACTCTCTAGCTGCCAGGAGCACTTTTTACTACGCGCACCCAACCACAGCGACGGGAGGAGCACATTTCAGAAAACGTGCTCAGCTCGTCGAGAAAATGCGATTTAAGCAATAAGATTAAAAATGCACCTAAAACCTAAACCAAACGTTGCAGGTGCTTATTTCTTCATGCGCAGTGGTCAACGCGGCACTCTCTAGCTGCCAGGAGCACTTTTTACTACGCGCACCCAACCAGAGCGACGGGAGGAGCACATTTCAGAAAACGTGCTCAGCTCGTCGAGAGAATGCGATTTAAGCAATAAAATTAAAAATGCACCTAAAACCTAAACCAAACGTTGCAGGTGCTTATTTCTTCGTGCGCAGTGGTCAACGCGGCACTCCCTAGCTGCCAGGAGCTCTTTTTACTGTGCGCACCCAACCAGAGCGACGGGAGGAGCACATTTCAGAAAACGTGCTCAGCTTGTCGAGAAAATGCGATTTAAGCAATAAAATTAAAAATGCACCTAAAACCTAAACCAAACGTTGCAGGTTCTTATTTCTTCTTGCGCAGTGGTCAACGCGGCACTCTCTAGCTGCCAGGAGCACTTTTTACTATGCGCGCCCAACCAGAGCGACGGGAGGAGCACATTTCAGAAAACGTGCTCAGCTCGTCGAGAAAATGCGATTTAAGCAATAAAATTAAAAATGCACCTAAAACCTAAACCAAACGTTGCAGGTGCTTATTTCTTCGTGCGCAGTGGTCAACGCGGCACTCCCTAGCTGCCAGGAGCTCTTTTTACTGTGCGCAACCAACCAGAGCGACGGGAGGAGCACATTTCAGAAAACGTGCTCAGCTTGTCGAGAAAATGCGATTTAAGCAATAAAATTAAAAATGCACCTAAAACCTAAACCAAACGTTGCAGGTTCTTATTTCTTCTTGCGCAGTGGTCAACGCGGCACTCTCTAGCTGCCAGGAGCACTTTTTACTATGCGCGCCCAACCAGAGCGACGGGAGGAGCACATTTCAGAAAACGTGCTCAGCTCGTCGAGAAAATGCAATTTAAGCAATAAAATTAAAAATGCACCTAAAACCTAAACCAAACGTTGCAGGTGCTTATTTCTTCGTGCGCAGTGGTCAACGCGGCACTCTTTAGCTGCCAAGAGCACTTTTTACTATGCGCACCCAACCAGAGTGACGGGAGGAGCACATTTCAGAAAACGTGCTCAGCTCGTCGAGAAAATGCGATTTAAGCAATAAAATTAAAAATGCACCTAAAACCTAAACCAAACGTTGCAGGTGCTTATTTCTTCGTGCGCAGTGGTCAACGCGGAACTCCCTAGCTGCCAGGAGCTCTTTTTACTGTGCGCACCCAACCAGAGCGACGGGAGGAGCCCATTTCAGAAAACGTGCTCAGCTCGTCGAGAAAATGCGATTTAAGCAATAAAATTAAAAATACACCTAAAACCTAAACCAAACGTTGCAGGTGCTTATTTCTTCGTGCGCAGTGCTCAACGCGGCACTCCCTAGCTGCCAGGAGCACTTTTTACTGTGCGCACCCAACCAGAGTGACGGGAGGAGCACATTTCAGAAAACGTGCTCAGCTCGTCGAGAAAATGCGATTTAAGCAATAAAATTAAAAATGCACCTAAAACCTAAACCAAACGTTGCAGGTGCTTATTTCTTCATGCGCAGTGGTCAACGCGGCACTCTCTAGCTGCCAAGAGCACTTTTTACTGTGCGCACCCAACCAGAGTGACGGGAGGAGCACATTTTAGAAAACGTGCTCAGCTCGTCGAGAAAATGCGATTTAAGCAATAAAATTAAAAATGCACCTAAAACCTAAACCAAACGTTGCAGGTGCTTATTTCTTCGTGCGCAGTGCTCAACGCGGCACTCCCTAGCTGCCAGGAGCACTTTTTACTGTGCGCACCCAACCAGAGTGATGGGAGGAGCACATTTCAGAAAACGTGCTCAGCTCGTCGAGACAATGCAATTTAAGCAATAAAATTAAAAATGCACCTAAAACCTAAACCAAACGTTGCAGGTGCTTATTTCTTCGTGCGCAGTGCTCAACGCGGCACTCCCTAGCTGCCAGGAGCACTTTTTACTGTGCGCACCCAACCAGAGTGACGGGAGGAGCATATTTCAGAAAACGTGCTCAGCTCGTCGAGAAAATGCGATTTAAGCAATAAAATTAAAAATGCACCTAAAACCTAAACCAAACGTTGCAGGTGCTTATTTCTTCATGTGCCGTGGTCAACGCGGCACTCTCTAGCTGCCAGGAGCACTTTTTACTATGCGTGCACAACCAGAGCGACGGGAGGAGCACATTTCAGAAAACGTGCTCAGCTCGTCGAGAAAATGCGATTTAAGCAATAAAATTAAAAATGCACCTAAAACCTAAACCAAACGTTGCAGGTGGTTATTTCTTCATGCGCAGTGGTCAACGCGGCACTCTCTAGCTGCCAAGAGCACTTTTTACTGTGCGCACCCAACCAGAGTGACGGGAGGAGCACATTTCAGAAAACGTGCTCAGCTCGTCGAGAAAATGCGATTTAAGCAATAAAATTAAAAATGCACCTAAAACCTAAACCAAACGTTGCAGGTGCTTATTTCTTCATGTGCAGTGGTCAACGCGGCACTCCCTAGCTGCCAAGAGCACTTTTTACTATGTGCACCCAACCAGAGTGACGGGAGGAGCACATTTCAGAAAACGTGCTCAGCTCGTCGAGAAAACGCGATTTAAGCAATAAGATTAAAAATGCACCTAAAACCTAAATCAAACGTTGCAGGTGCTTATTTCTTCATGCGCAGTGGTCAACGCGGCACTCTCTAGCTGCCAGGAGCACTTTTTACTGTGCGCACCCAACCAGAGTGGCGGCAGGAGCACATTTCAGAAAACGTGCTCAGCTCGTCGAGAAAATGCGATTTAAGCAATAAAATTAAAAATGCACCTAAAACCTAAACCAAACGTTGCAGGTGCTTATTTCTTCATGCGCAGTGGTCAACGCGGCACTCTCTAGCTGCCAAGAGCACTTTTTACTGTGCGCACCCAACCAGAGTGACGGGAGGAGCACATTTCAGAAAACGTGCTCAGCTCGTCGAGAAAATGCGATTTAAGCAATAAGATTAAAAATGCACCTAAAACCTAAACCAAACGTTGCAGGTGCTTATTTCTTCATGCGCAGTGGTCAACGCGGCACTCTCTAGCTGCCAGGAGCACTTTTTACTACGCGCACCCAACCAGAGCGACGGGAGGAGCACATTTCAGAAAACGTGCTCAGCTCGTCGAGAGAATGCGATTTAAGCAATAAAATAAAAAAATGCACCTAAAACCTAAACCAAACGTTGCAGGTGCTTATTTCTTCGAGCGCAGTGGTCAACGCGGCACTCCCTAGCTGCCAGGAGCACTTTTTACTGTGCGCACCCAACCAGAGTGACGGGAGGAGCACATTTCAGAAAACGTGCTCAGCTCGTCGAGAAAATGCGATTTAAGCAATAAAATTAAAAATGCACCTAAAACCTAAACCAAACGTTGCAGGTGCTTATTTCTTCATGCGCAGTGGTCAACGCGGCACTCTCTAGCTGCCAGGAGCACGTTTTACTATGCGCGCCCAACCAGAGCAACGGGAGGAGCACATTTCAGAAAACGTGCTCAGCTCGTCGCGAGAACGCGATTTAAGCAATAAAATTAAAAATGCACCTAAAACCTAAACCAAACGTTGCAGGTGCTTATTTCTTCGTGCGCTGTGGTCAACGCGGCACTCCCTAGCTGCCAGGAGCTCTTTTTACTGTGCGCACCCAACCAGAGCGACGGGAGGAGCACATTTCAGAAAACGTGCTCAGCTTGTCGAAAAAATGCGATTTAAGCAATAAAATTAAAAATGCACCTAAAACCTAAACCAAACGTTGCAGGTGCTTATTTCTTCGTGCGCAGTGCTCAACGCGGCACTCCCTAGCTGCCAGGAGCACTTTTTACTATGCGCGCCCAACCAGAGCGACGGGAGGAGCACATTTCAGAAAACGTGCTCAGCTCGTCGAGAAAATGCGATTTAAGCAATAAAATTAAAAATGCACCTAAAACCTAAACCAAACGTTGCAGGTGCTTATTTCTTCATGCGCAGTGGTCAACGCGGCACTCCCGAGCTGCCAAGAGCACTTTTTACTGTGCGCACCCAACCAGAGCGACGGGAGGAGCACATTTCAGAAAACGTGCTCAGCTCGTCGAGAGAATGCGATTCAAGCAATAAAATTAAAAATGCACCTAAAACCTAAACCAAACGTTGCAGGTGCTTATTTCTTCGTGCGCAGTGGTCAACGCGGAACTCCCTAGCTGCCAGGAGCACTTTTTACTGTGCGCACCCAACCAGAGTGACGGGAGGAGCACATTTCAGAAAACGTGCTCAGCTTGTCGAGAAAATGCGATTTAAGCAATAAAATTAAAAATGCACCTAAAACCTAAACCAAACGTTGCAGGTTCTTATTTCTTCTTGCGCAGTGGTCAACGCGGCACTCTCTAGCTGCCAGGAGCACTTTTTACTATGCGCGCCCAACCAGAGCGACGGGAGGAGCACATTTCAGAAAACGTGCTCAGCTCGTCGAGAAAATGCGATTTAAGCAATAAAATTAAAAATGCACCTAAAACCTAAACCAAACGTTGCAGGTGCTTATTTCTTCATGCGCAGTGGTCAACGCGGCACTCCCGAGCTGCCAAGAGCACTTTTTACTGTGCGCACCCAACCAGAGCGACGGGAGGAGCACATTTCAGAAAACGTGCTCAGCTCGTCGAGAGAATGCGATTTAAGCAATAAAATTAAAAATGCACCTAAAACCTAAACCAAACGTTGCAGGTGCTTATTTCTTTGTGCGCAGTGGTCAACGCGGAACTCCCTAGCTGCCAGGAGCTCTTTTTACTGTGCGCACCCAACCAGAGCGACGGGAGGAGCACATTTCAGAAAACGTGCTCAGCTCGTCGAGAAAATGCGATTTAAGCAATAAAATTAAAAATGCAGCTAAAACCTAAACCAAACGTTGCAGGTGATTATTTCTTCGTGCGCAGTGGTCAACGCGGAACTCCCTAGCTGCCAGGAGCACTTTTTACTGTGCGCACCCAACCAGAGTGACGGGAGGAGCACATTTCAGAAAACGTGCTCAGCTCGTCGAGAAAATGCGATTTAAGCAATAAAATTAAAAATGCACCCAAAACCTAAACCAAACGTTGCAGGTGCTTATTTCTTTGTGCGCAGTGGTCAACGCGGCACTCTCTAGCTGCCAAGAGCACTTTTTACTATGCACACCCAACCAGAGTGACGGGAGGAGCACATTTCAGAAAACGTGCTCAGCTCGTCGAGAAAATGCGATTTAAGCAATAAGATTAAAAATGCACCTAAAACCTAAACCAAACGTTGCAGGTGCTTATTTCTTCATGCGCAGTGGTCAACGCGGCACTCTCTAGCTGCCAAGAGCACTTTTTACTGTGCGCACCCAACCAGAGTGACGGGAGGAGCACATTTCAGAAAACGTGCTCAGCTCGTCGAGAAAATGCGATTTAAGCAATAAGATTAAAAATGCACCTAAAACCTAAACCAAACGTTGCAGGTGCTTATTTCTTCGTGCGCAGTGGTCAACGCGGAACTCCCTAGCTGCCAGGAGCTCTTTTTACTGTGCGCACCCAACCAGAGCGACAGGAGGAGCCCATTTCAGAAAACGTGCTCAGCTCGTCGAGAAAATGCGATTTAAGCAATAAAATTAAAAATGCAGCTAAAACCTAAACCAAACGTTGCAGGTGCTTATTTCTTCGTGCGCAGTGGTCAACGCGGAACTCCCTAGCTGCCAGGAGCACTTTTTACTGTGCGCACCCAACCAGAGTGACGGGAGGAGCACATTTCAGAAAACGTGCTCAGCTCGTCGAGAAAATGCGATTTAAGCAATAAAATTTAAAATGCACCCAAAACCTAAACCAAACGTTGCAGGTGCTTATTTCTTTGTGCGCAGTGGTCAACGCGGCACTCTCTAGCTGCCAAGAGCACTTTTTACTATGCGCAACCCAACCAGAGTGACGGGAGGAGCACATTTCAGAAAACGTGCTCAGCTCGTCGAGAAAATGCGATTTAAGCAATAAGATTAAAAATGCACCTAAAACCTAAACCAAACGTTGCAGGTGCTTATTTCTTCATGCGCAGTGGTCAACGCGGCACTCTCTAGCTGCCAAGAGCACTTTTTACTGTGCGCACCCAACCAGAGTGACGGGAGGAGCACATTTCAGAAAACGTGCTCAGCTCGTCGAGAAAATGCGATTTAAGCAATAAGATTAAAAATGCACCTAAAACCTAAACCAAACGTTGCAGGTGCTTATTTCTTCGTGCGCAGTGGTCAACGCGGAACTCCCTAGCTGCCAGGAGCTCTTTTTACTGTGCGCACCCAACCAGAGCGACAGGAGGAGCCCATTTCAGAAAACGTGCTCAGCTCGTCGAGAAAATGCGATTTAAGCAATAAAATTAAAAATGCAGCTAAAACCTAAACCAAACGTTGCAGGTGCTTATTTCTTCGTGCGCAGTGGTCAACGCGGAACTCCCTAGCTGCCAGGAGCACTTTTTACTGTGCGCACCCAACCAGAGTGACGGGAGGAGCACATTTCAGAAAACGTGCTCAGCTCGTCGAGAAAATGCGATTTAAGCAATAAAATTTAAAATGCACCCAAAACCTAAACCAAACGTTGCAGGTGCTTATTTCTTTGTGCGCAGTGGTCAACGCGGCACTCTCTAGCTGCCAAGAGCACTTTTTACTATGCGCAACCCAACCAGAGTGACGGGAGGAGCACATTTCAGAAAACGTGCTCAGCTCGTCGAGAAAATGCGATTTAAGCAATAAGATTAAAAATGCACCTAAAACCTAAACCAAACGTTGCAGGTGCTTATTTCTTCATGCGCAGTGGTCAACGCGGCACTCTCTAGCTGCCAAGAGCACTTTTTACTGTGCGCACCCAACCAGAGTGACGGGAGGAGCACATTTCAGAAAACGTGCTCAGCTCGTCGAGAAAATGCGATTTAAGCAATAAGATTAAAAATGCACCTAAAACCTAAACCAAACGTTGCAGGTGCTTATTTCTTCGTGCGCAGTGGTCAACGCGGAACTCCCTAGCTGCCAGGAGCTCTTTTTACTGTGCGCACCCAACCAGAGCGACGGGAGGAGCCCATTTCAGAAAACGTGCTCAGCTCGTCGAGAAAATGCGATTTAAGCAATAAAATTAAAAATGCACCTAAAACCTAAACCAAACGTTGCAGGTGCTTATTTCTTCGTGCGCAGTGCTCAACGCGGCACTCCCTAGCTGCCAGGAGCTCTTTTTACTGTGCGCACCCAACCAGAGCAACGGGAGGAGCACATTTCAGAAAACGTGCTCAGCTTGTCGAGAAAATGCGATTTAAGCAATAAAATTAAAAATGCACCTAAAACCTAAACCAAACGTTGCAGGTTCTTATTTCTTCTTGCGCAGTGGTCAACGCGGCACTCTCTAGCTGCCAGGAGCACTTTTTACTGTGCGCACCCAACCAGAGCGACGGGAGGAGCACATTTCAGAAAACGTGCTCAGCTCGTCGAGAAAATGCGATTTAAGCAATAAAATTAAAAATGCACCTAAAACCTAAACCAAACGTTGCAGGTGCTTATTTCTTCATGCGCAGTGGTCAACGCGGCACTCCCGAGCTGCCAAGAGCACTTTTTACTGTGCGCACCCAACCAGAGCGACGGGAGGAGCACATTTCAGAAAACGTGCTCAGCTCGTCGAGAGAATGCGATTTAAGCAATAAAATTAAAAATGCACCTAAAACCTAAACCAAACATTGCAGGTGCTTATTTCTTCGTGCGCAGTGGTCAACGCGGAACTCCCTAGCTGCCAGGAGCTCTTTTTACTGTGCGCACCCAACCAGAGCGACGGGAGGAGCACATTTCAGAAAACGTGCTCAGCTCGTCGAGAAAATGCGATTTAAGCAATAAAATTAAAAATGCACCTAAAACCTAAACCAAACGTTGCAGGTGCTTAATTCTTCGTGCGCAGTGCTCAACGCGGCACTCCCTAGCTGCCAGGAGCACTTTTTACTGTGCGCACCCAACCAGAGTGACGGGAGGAGCACATTTCAGAAAACGTGCTCAGCTCGTCGAGAAAATGCGATTTAAGCAATAAAATTAAAAATGCACCTAAAACCTAAACCAAACGTTGCAGGTGCTTATTTCTTCATGCGCAGTGGTCAACGCGGCACTCTCTAGCTGCCAAGAGCACTTTTTACTGTGCGCACCCAACCAGAGTGACGGGAGGAGCACATTTCAGAAAACGTGCTCAGCTCGTCGAGAAAATGCGATTTAAGCAATAAGATTAAAAATGCACCTAAAACCTAAACCAAACGTTGCAGGTGCTTATTTCTTCATGCGCAGTGGTCGACGCGGCACTCTCTAGCTGCCAGGAGCACTTTTTACTACGCGCACCCAACCAGAGCGACGGGAGGAGCACATTTCAGAAAACGTGCTCAGCTCGTCGAGAGAATGCGATTTAAGCAATAAAATAAAAAATGCACCTAAAACCTAAACCAAACGTTGCAGGTGCTTATTTCTTCGTGCGCAGTGGTCAACGCGGCACTCCCTAGCTGCCAGGAGCTCTTTTTACTGTGCGCACCCAACCAGAGCGACGGGAGGAGCACATTTCAGAAAACGTGCTCAGCTCGTCGAGAAAATGCGATTTAAGCAATAAAATTAAAAATGCAGCTAAAACCTAAACCAAACGTTGCAGGTGCTTATTTTTTCGTGCGCAGTGGTCAACGCGGAACTCCCTAGCTGCCAGGAGCACTTTTTACTGTGCGCACCCAACCAGAGTGACGGGAGGAGCACATTTCAGAAAACGTGCTCAGCTCGTCGAGAAAATGCGATTCAAGCAATAAAATTAAAAATGCCCCTAAAACCTAAACCAAACGTTGCAGGTGCTTATTTCTTCATGCGCAGTGGTCAACGCGGCACTTTCTAGCTGCCAGGACGACTTTTTACTACGCACACCCAACTAGAGCGACGGGAGGAGCACATTTCAGAAAACGCGCTCAGCTCGTCGAGAGAATGCGATTTAAGCAATAAAATAAAAAATGCACCTAAAACCTAAACCAAACGTTGCAGGTGCTTATTTCTTCGTGTGCAGTGGTCAACGCGGCACTCCCGAGCTGCCAAGAACACTTTTTACTGTGCGCACCCAACCAGAGCGACGGGAGGAGCACATTTCAGAAAACGTGCTCAGCTCGTCGAGAGAATGCGATTTAAGCAATAAAATTAAAAATGCACCTAAAACCTAAACCAAACGTTGCAGGTGCTTATTTCTTCGTGCGCAGTGGTCAACGCGGAACTTCCTAGCTGCCAGGAGCTCTTTTTACTGTGCGCACCCAACCAGAGCGACGGGAGGAGCACATTTCAGAAAACGTGCTCAGCTCGTCGAGAAAATGCGATTTAAGCAATAAAATTAAAAATGCAGCTAAAACCTAAACCAAACGTTGCAGGTGCTTATTTTTTCGTGCGCAGTGGTCAACGCGGAACTCCCTAGCTGCCAGGAGCACTTTTTACTGTGCGCACCCAACCAGAGTGACGGGAGGAGCACATTTCAGAAAACGTGCTCAGCTCGTCGAGAAAATGCGATTTAAGCAACAAAATTAAAAATGCACCTAAAACCTAAACCAAACGTTGCAGGTGCTTATTTCTTCATGCGCAAAGGTCAACGCGGCACTCTCTAGCTGCCAAGAGCACTTTTTACTGTGCGCACCCAACCAGAGTGACGGGAGGAGCACATTTCAGAAAACGTGCTCATCTCGTCGAGAAAATGCGATTTAAGCAATAAGATTAAAAATGCACCTAAAACCTAAACCAAACGTTGCAGGTGCTTATTTCTTCATGCGCAGTGGTCAACGCGGCACTCTCTAGCTGCCAGGAGCACTTTTTACTACGCGCACCCAACCAGAGCGACGGGAGGAGCACATTTCAGAAAACGTGCTCAGCTCGTCGAGAGAATGCGATTTAAGCAATAAAATTAAAAATGCACCTAAAACCTAAACCAAACGTTGCAGGTGCTTATTTCTTCGTGCGCAGTGGTCAACGCGGCACTCCCTAGCTGCCAGGAGCTCTTTTTACTGTGCGCACCCAACCAGAGCGACGGGAGGAGCACATTTCAGAAAACGTGCTCAGCTTGTCGAGAAAATGCGATTTAAGCAATAAAATTAAAAATGCACCTAAAACCTAAACCAAACGTTGCAGGTTCTTATTTCTTCTTGCGCAGTGGTCAACGCGGCACTCTCTAGCTGCCAGGAGCACTTTTTACTATGCGCGCCCAACCAGAGCGACGGGAGGAGCACATTTCAGAAAACGTGCTCAGCTCGTCGAGAAAATGCGATTTAAGCAATAAAATTAAAAATGCACCTAAAACCTAAACCAAACGTTGCAGGTGCTTATTTCTTCGTGCGCAGTGGTCAACACGGAACTCCCTAGCTGTCAGGAGCTCTTTTTACTGTGCGCACCCAACCAGAGCGACGGGAGGAGCACATTTCAGAAAACGTGCTCAGCTCGTCGAGAAAATGCGATTTAAGCAATAAAATTAAAAATGCAGCTAAAACCTAAACCAAACGTTGCAGGTGCTTATTTCTTCGTGCGCAGTGGTCAACGCGGAACTCCCTAGCTGCCAGGAGCACTTTTTACTGTGCGCACCCAACCAGAGTGACGGGAGGAGCACATTTCAGAAAACGTGCTCAGCTCGTCGAGAAAATGCGATTTAAGCAATAAAATTAAAAATGCACCCAAAACCTTAACCAAACGTTGCAGGTGCTTATTTCTTTGTGCGCAGTGGTCAACGCGGCACTCTCTAGCTGCCAAGAGCACTTTTTACTATGCGCACCCAACCAGAGTGACGGGAGGAGCACATTTCAGAAAACGTGCTCAGCTCGTCGAGAAAATGCGATTTAAGCAATAAGATTAAAAATGCACCTAAAACCTAAACCAAACGTTGCAGGTGCTTATTTCTTCATGCGCAGTGGTCAACGCGGCACTCTCTAGCTGCCAAGAGCACTTTTTACTGTGCGCACCCAACCAGAGTGACGGGAGGAGCACATTTCAGAAAACGTGCTCAGCTCGTCGAGAAAATGCGATTTAAGCAATAAGATTAAAAATGCACCTAAAACCTAAACCAAACGTTGCAGGTGCTTATTTCTTCGTGCGCAGTGGTCAACGCGGAACTCCCTAGCTGCCAGGAGCTCTTTTTACTGTGCGCACCCAACCAGAGCGACGGGAGGAGCCCATTTCAGAAAACGTGCTCAGCTCGTCGAGAAAATGCGATTTAAGCAATAAAATTAAAAATGCACCTAAAACCTAAACCAAACGTTGCAGGTGCTTATTTCTTCGTGCGCAGTGCTCAACGCGGCACTCCCTAGCTGCCAGGAGCTCTTTTTACTGTGCGCACCCAACCAGAGCGACGGGAGGAGCACATTTCAGAAAACGTGCTCAGCTTGTCGAGAAAATGCGATTTAAGCAATAAAATTAAAAATGCACCTAAAACCTAAACCAAACGTTGCAGGTTCTTATTTCTTCTTGCGCAGTGGTCAACGCGGCACTCTCTAGCTGCCAGGAGCACTTTTTACTATGCGCGCCCAACCAGAGCGACGGGAGGAGCACATTTCAGAAAACGTGCTCAGCTCGTCGAGAAAATTCGATTTAAGCAATAAAATTAAAAATGCACCTAAAACCTAAACCAAACGTTGCAGGTGCTTATTTCTTCATGCGCAGTGGTCAACGCGGCACTCCCGAGCTGCCAAGAGCACTTTTTACTGTGCGCACCCAACCAGAGCGACGGGAGGAGCACATTTCAGAAAACGTGCTCAGCTCGTCGAGAGAATGCGATTTAAGCAATAAAATTAAAAATGCACCTAAAACCTAAACCAAACATTGCAGGTGCTTATTTCTTCGTGCGCAGTGGTCAACGCGGAACTCCCTAGCTGCCAGGAGCTCTTTTTACTGTGCGCACCCAACCAGAGCGACGGGAGGAGCACATTTCAGAAAACGTGCTCAGCTCGTCGAGAAAATGCGATTTAAGCAATAAAATTAAAAATGCACCTAAAACCTAAACCAAACGTTGCAGGTGCTTATTTCTTCATGCGCAGTGGTCAACGTGGCACTCTCTAGCTGTCAGGAGCACTTTTTACTACGCGCACCCAACCACAGCGACGGGAGGAGCACATTTCAGAAAACGTGCTCAGCTCGTCGAGAGAATGCGATTTAAGCAATAAAATAAAAAATGCACCTAAAACCTAAACCAAACGTTGCAGGTGCTTATTTCTTCGAGCGCAGTGGTCAACGCGGCACTCCCTAGCTGCCAGGAGCTCTTTTTACTGTGTGCACCCAACCAGAGCGACGGGAGGAGCACATTTCAGAAAACGTGCTCAGCTCGTCGAGAGAATGCGATTTAAGCAATAAAATAAAAAATGCACCTAAAACCTAAACCAAACGTTGCAGGTGCTTATTTCTTCGTGCGCAGTGGTCAACGCGGAACTCCCTAGCTGCCAGGAGCTCTTTTTACTGTGCGCACCCAACCAGAGCGACGGGAGGAGCACATTTCAGAAAACGTGCTCAGCTCGTCGAGAAAATGCGATTTAAGCAATAAAATTAAAAATGCACCTAAAACCTAAACCAAACGTTGCAGGTGCTTATTTCTTCATGCGCAGTGGTCAACGCGGCACTCTCTAGCTGCCAGGAGCACTTTTTACTACGCGCACCCAACCACAGCGACGGGAGGAGCACATTTCAGAAAACGTGCTCAGCTCGTCGAGAAAATGCGATTTAAGCAATAAGATTAAAAATGCACCTAAAATCTAAACCAAACGTTGCAGGTGCTTATTTCTTCATGCGCAGTGGTCGACGCGGCACTCTCTAGCTGCCAGGAGCACTTTTTACTACGCGCACCCAACCAGAGCGACGGGAGGAGCACATTTCAGAAAACGTGCTCAGCTCGTCGAGAGAACGCGATTTAAGCAATAAAATTAAAAATGCACCTAAAACCTAAACCAAACGTTGCAGGTGCTTATTTCTTCGTGCGCAGTGGTCAACGCGGCACTCCCTAGCTGCCAGGAGCTCTTTTTACTGTGCGCACCCAACCAGAGCGACGGGAGGAGCACATTTCAGAAAACGTGCTCAGCTTGTCGAGAAAATGCGATTTAAGCAATAAAATTAAAAATGCACCTAAAACCTAAACCAAACGTTGCAGGTGCTTATTTCTTCGTGCGCAGTGCTCAACGCGGCACTCCCTAGCTGCCAGGAGCACTTTTTACTATGCGCGCCCAACCAGAGCGACGGGAGGAGCACATTTCAGAAAACGTGCTCAGCTCGTCGAGAAAATGCAATTTAAGCAATAAAATTAAAAATGCACCTAAAACCTAAACCAAACGTTGCAGGTGCTTATTTCTTCATGCGCAGTGGTCAACGCGGCACTCTCTAGCTGCCAAGAGCACTTTTTACTGTGCGCACCCAACCAGAGTGACGGGAGGAGCACATTTCAGAAAACGTGCTCAGCTCGTCGAGAAAATGCGATTTAAGCAATAAAATTAAAAATGCACCTAAAACCTAAACCAAACGTTGCAGGTGCTTATTTCTTCGTGCGCAGTGCTCAACGCGGCACTCCCTAGCTGCCAGGAGCACTTTTTACTGTGCGCACCCAACCAGAGTGACGGGAGGAGCACATTTCAGAAAACGTGCTCAGCTCGTCGAGACAATGCAATTTAAGCAATAAAATTAAAAATGCACCTAAAACCTAAACCAAACGTTACAGGTGCTTATTTCTTCGTGCGCAGTGCTCAACGCGGCACTCCCTAGCTGCCAGGAGCACTTTTTACTGTGCGCACCCAACCAGAGTGACGGGAGGAGCATATTTCAGAAAACGTGCTCAGCTCGTCGAGAAAATGCGATTTAAGCAATAAAATTAAAAATGCACCTAAAACCTAAACCAAACGTTGCAGGTGCTTATTTCTTCATGTGCAGTGGTCAACGCGGCACTCTCTAGCTGCCAGGAGCACTTTTTACTATGCGCGCACAACCAGAGCGACGGGAGGAGCACATTTCAGAAAACGTGCTCAGCTCGTCGAGAAAATGCTATTTAAGCAATAAAATTTAAAATGCACCTAAAACCTAAACCAAACGTTGCAGGTGCTTATTTCTTTGTGCGCAGTGGTCAACGCGGCACTCCCTAGCTGCCAGGAGCACTTTTTACTATGCGCACCCAACCAGAGTGACGGGAGGAGCACATTTCAGAAAACGTGCTCAGCTCGTCGAGAAAATGCGATTTAAGCAATAAAATTAAAAATGCACCTAAAACCTAAACCAAACGTTGCAGGTGCTTATTTCTTCATGTGCAGTGGTCAACGCGGCACTCCCTAGCTGCCAAGAGCACTTTTTACTATGCGCACCCAACCAGAGTGACGGGAGGAGCACATTTCAGAAAACGTGCTCAGCTCGTCGAGAAAACGCGATTTAAGCAATAAGATTAAAAATGCACCTAAAACCTAAATCAAACGTTGCAGGTGCTTATTTCTTCATGCGCAGTGGTCAACGCGGCACTCTCTAGCTGCCAGGAGCACTTTTTACTGTGCGCACCCAACCAGAGTGGCGGCAGGAGCACATTTCAGAAAACGTGCTCAGCTCGTCGAGAAAATGCGATTTAAGCAATAAAATTAAAAATGCACCTAAAACCTAAACCAAACGTTGCAGGTGCTTATTTCTTCATGCGCAGTGGTCAACGCGGCACTCTCTAGCTGCCAAGAGCACTTTTTACTGTGCGCACCCAACCAGAGTGACGGGAGGAGCACATTTCAGAAAACGTGCTCAGCTCGTCGAGAAAATGCGATTTAAGCAATAAGATTAAAAATGCACCTAAAACCTAAACCAAACGTTGCAGGTGCTTATTTCTTCATGCGCAGTGGTCAACGCGGCACTCTCTAGCTGCCAGGAGCACTTTTTACTACGCGCACCCAACCAGAGCGACGGGAGGAGCACATTTCAGAAAACGTGCTCAGCTCGTCGAGAGAATGCGATTTAAGCAATAAAATAAAAAAATGCACCTAAAACCTAAACCAAACGTTGCAGGTGCTTATTTCTTCGAGCGCAGTGGTCAACGCGGCACTCCCTAGCTGCCAGGAGCACTTTTTACTGTGCGCACCCAACCAGAGTGACGGGAGGAGCACATTTCAGAAAACGTGCTCAGCTCGTCGAGAAAATGCGATTTAAGCAATAAAATTAAAAATGCACCTAAAACCTAAACCAAACGTTGCAGGTGCTTATTTCTTCATGCGCAGTGGTCAACGCGGCACTCCCTAGCTGCCAAGAGCACTTTTTACTGTGCGCACCCAACCAGAGAGACGGGAGGAGCACATTTCAGAAAACGTGCTCAGCTCGTCGAGAAAATGCGATTCAAGCAATAAAATTAAAAATGCCCCTAAAACCTAAACCAAACGTTGCAGGTGCTTATTTCTTCATGCGCAGTGGTCAACGCGGCACTTTCTAGCTGCCAGGACGACTTTTTACTACGCACACCCAACTAGAGCGACGGGAGGAGCACATTTCAGAAAACGCGCTCAGCTCGTCGAGAGAATGCGATTTAAGCAATAAAATTAAAAATGCACCTAAAACCTAAACCAAACGTTGCAGGTGCTTATTTCTTCGTGTGCAGTGGTCAACGCGGCACTCCCGAGCTGCCAAGAACACTTTTTACTGTGCGCACCCAACCAGAGCGACGGGAGGAGCACATTTCAGAAAACGTGCTCAGCTCGTCGAGAGAATGCGATTTAAGCAATAAAATTAAAAATGCACCTAAAACCTAAACCAAACGTTGCAGGTGCTTATTTCTTCGTGCGCAGTGGTCAACGCGGAACTTCCTAGCTGCCAGGAGCTCTTTTTACTGTGCGCACCCAACCAGAGCGACGGGAGGAGCACATTTCAGAAAACGTGCTCAGCTCGTCGAGAAAATGCGATTTAAGCAATAAAATTAAAAATGCACCTAAAACCTAAACCAAACGTTGCAGGTGCTTATTTCTTTGTGCGCAGTGGTCAACGCGGCACTCCCTAGCTGCCAGGAGCACTTTTTACTATGCGCACCCAACCAGAGTGACGGGAGGAGCACATTTCAGAAAACGTGCTCAGCTCGTCGAGAAAATGCGATTTAAGCAATAAAATTAAAAATGCACCTAAAACCTAAACCAAACGTTGCAGGTGGTTATTTCTTCATGCGCAGTGGTCAACGCGGCACTCTCTAGCTGCCAAGAGCACTTTTTACTGTGCGCACCCAACCAGAGTGACGGGAGGAGCACATTTCAGAAAACGTGCTCAGCTCGTCGAGAAAATGCGATTTAAGCAATAAAATTAAAAATGCACCTAAAACCTAAACCAAACGTTGCAGGTGCTTATTTCTTCATGTGCAGTGGTCAACGCGGCACTCCCTAGCTGCCAAGAGCACTTTTTACTATGCGCACCCAACCAGAGTGACGGGAGGAGCACATTTCAGAAAACGTGCTCAGCTCGTCGAGAAAATGCGATTTAAGCAATAAAATTAAAAATGCAGCTAAAACCTAAACCAAACGTTGCAGGTGCTTATTTCTTCGTGCGCAGTGGTCAACGCGGAACTCCCTAGCTGCCAGGAGCACTTTTAACTGTGCGCACCCAACCAGAGTGACGGGAGGAGCACATTTCAGAAAACGTGCTCAGCTCGTCGAGAAAATGCGATTTAAGCAATAAAATTAAAATTGCACCCAAAACCTAAACCAAACGTTGCAGGTGCTTATTTCTTTGTGCGCAGTGGTCAACGCGGCACTCTCTAGCTGCCAAGAGCACTTTTTACTATGCGCACCCAACCAGAGTGACGGGAGGAGCACATTTCAGAAAACGTGCTCAGCTCGTCGAGAAAATGCGATTTAAGCAATAAGATTAAAAATGCACCTAAAACCTAAACCAAACGTTGCAGGTGCTTATTTCTTCATGCGCAGTGGTCAACGCGGCACTCTCTAGCTGCAAAGAGCACTTTTTACTGTGCGCACCCAACCAGAGTGACGGGAGGAGCACATTTCAGAAAACGTGCTCAGCTCGTCGAGAAAATGCGATTTAAGCAATAAGATTAAAAATGCACCTAAAACCTAAACCAAACGTTGCAGGTGCTTATTTCTTCGTGCGCAGTGGTCAACGCGGAACTCCCTAGCTGCCAGGAGCTCTTTTTACTGTGCGCACCCAACCAGAGCGACGGGAGGAGCCCATTTCAGAAAACGTGCTCAGCTCGTCGAGAAAATGCGATTTAAGCAATAAAATTAAAAATGCACCTAAAACCTAAACCAAACGTTGCAGGTGCTTATTTCGTCGTGCGCAGTGCTCAACGCGGCACTCCCTAGCTGCCAGGAGCTCTTTTTACTGTGCGCACCCAACCAGAGCGACGGGAGGAGCACATTTCAGAAAACGTGCTCAGCTTGTCGAGAAAATGCGATTTAAGCAATAAAATTAAAAATGCACCTAAAACCTAAACCAAACGTTGCAGGTTCTTATTTCTTCTTGCGCAGTGGTCAACGCGGCACTCTCTAGCTGCCAGGAGCACTTTTTACTATGCGCGCCCAACCAGAGCGACGGGAGGAGCACATTTCAGAAAACGTGCTCAGCTCGTCGAGAAAATTCGATTTAAGCAATAAAATTAAAAATGCACCTAAAACCTAAACCAAACGTTGCAGGTGCTTATTTCTTCATGCGCAGTGGTCAACGCGGCACTCCCGAGCTGCCAAGAGCACTTTTTACTGTGCGCACCCAACCAGAGCGACGGGAGGAGCACATTTCAGAAAACGTGCTCAGCTCGTCGAGAGAATGCGATTTAAGCAATAAAATTAAAAATGCACCTAAAACCTAAACCAAACATTGCAGGTGCTTATTTCTTCGTGCGCAGTGGTCAACGCGGAACTCCCTAGCTGCCAGGAGCTCTTTTTACTGTGCGCACCCAACCAGAGCGACGGGAGGAGCACATTTCAGAAAACGTGCTCAGCTCGTCGAGAAAATGCGATTTAAGCAATAAAATTAAAAATGCACCTAAAACCTAAACCAAACGTTGCAGGTGCTTATTTCTTCGTGCGCAGTGCTCAACGCGGCACTCCCTAGCTGCCAGGAGCACTTTTTACTGTGCGCACCCAACCAGAGTGACGGGAGGAGCACATTTCAGAAAACGTGCTCAGCTCGTCGAGAAAATGCGATTTAAGCAATAAAATTAAAAATGCACCTAAAACCTAAACCAAACGTTGCAGGTGCTTATTTCTTCATGCGCAGTGGTCAACGCGGCACTCTCTAGCTGCCAAGAGCACTTTTTACTGTGCGCACCCAACCAGAGTGACGGGAGGAGCACATTTCAGAAAACGTGCTCAGCTCGTCGAGAAAATGCGATTTAAGCAATAAGATTAAAAATGCACCTAAAACCTAAACCAAACGTTGCAGGTGCTTATTTCTTCATGCGCAGTGGTCGACGCGGCACTCTCTAGCTGCCAGGAGCACTTTTTACTACGCGCACCCAACCAGAGCGACGGGAGGAGCACATTTCAGAAAACGTGCTCAGCTCGTCGAGAGAATGCGATTTAAGCAATAAAATAAAAAATGCACCTAAAACCTAAACCAAACGTTGCAGGTGCTTATTTCTTCGTGCGCAGTGGTCAACGCGGCACTCCCTAGCTGCCAGGAGCTCTTTTTACTGTGCGCACCCAACCAGAACGACGGGAGGAGTACATTTCAGAAAACGTGCTCAGCTCGTCGAGAGAATGCGATTTAAGCAATAAAATAAAAAATGCACCTAAAACCTAAACCAAACGTTGCAGGTGCTGATTTCTTCGTGCGCAGTGGTCAACGCGGCACTCCCTAGCTGCCAGGAGCTCTTTTTACTGTGCGCACCCAACCAGAACGACGGGAGGAGCACATTTCAGAAAACGTGCTCAGCTCGTCGAGAAAATGCGATTTAAGCAATAAAATTAAAAATGCACCTAAAACCTAAACCAAACGTTGCAGGTGCTTATTTCTTCATGCGCAGTGGTCAACGCGGCACTCTCTAGCT